>NC_081319.1:28172500-28797500 GCF_026419965.1 Kogia breviceps | reverse complement strand
TGCTGGAAGTAGGAGGCAAAATTTAATTTAAGGAGCAACATTGGCCAATCACCCCTGCTTTCTTTTAACACAGGAGTACGGAGGGAAAGAGAAGGCCAGAGGAAGGAAAAGGAGATGTGATCACCTCATCGAACACTCGGGTCTGGCTTGGGGAGGCTGGCTAGGCAATGCCACCTTCCCTGGAATGGAGCTGGTTTGTAATTAGTTTAGGCTGTGGACACTTGCATCCACAGATGACAACTGGACACTTGCCACAATCAAGATAATGTTTCACAATCAAATTAACTCGGCTCAAGAACTTGATTTGGAGTCTGTTTATGGTTAACCATCAAATGGCTTTCAGAGGACTTAGAGCATAAGATATGAAAAAGATACTAGGTAAGTAGCATGTGAACAGTAAAAGCACGTGAAGCTGCGGCTATTTGTTAGCCACAGAGCATTTATGATGGGGGCGGGAGCAGGGGGACAATAAGTACAGATGAAAGGTTAGAAATCAGTTCTCAAAGAAATGAATACATTTTTCATAAAATAATAATAGTAAACCCACATGTTTTTAAATGTGTATGGCTAAATACTTCAGCAGAAGTATTATACCAGTTCCTGTATTGCACAAAAGCAGGAATCCTCAGCTCATACATCTTTGCCACCAGAACCTAACGCATTGCCTGGAGCAGTGCAGATACTTGGAAAATCTTATGCTGCTATAATAATTAGGAGAGGAGGACATAGAAACATAGAAAAACTTTCTGATCTACTGGGAAGTGAAAATGATACGTAGATGGATTGCAACCATGTACAAAAATAGGCACGTCTGAGGACAACTAGATGATGTTCAAAAATGAAAACAGCAGTGGTAGGTGTTGGGATTCTGTGTGTGTTTTTCTGTGGGGTTTTTTCCCCCTTAAAACTGTCTTTAATGTTGTCAGAATGTCATCTTTTCCATTTCAAAACTTACACTTTTTCATGTCGGAGGGCGGGAAGGAACCCAGTAGTGAATGAACTGCTAGCTTATAGGATAAGGTTCAAACTCCATAGCTTAGCACTACAGACCCTGCATGATCTAGTACAGCCAAGAACTCCAGTTGCATATCCCTCGTCCTTCCTTCTTCTCCATCACATTTAATTGCTTGTCCTTTCCAAAATGTGTCATAGGTTTCACTTTTTTTTTTTTTTTGGCTTATACCATTTACACTACCTGGAACACCCGTCCTCCCAACCATTCTTCATATAACTAAATCCCACTCACTTCAAAAAGAGCTCAAATAGGGCTTCCCTGGTGGCGCAGTGGTTGAGAATCCGCCTGCCGATGCAGGAGAAACGGGTTCGTGCCCTGGTCCGGGAAGATCCCACATGCCGCGGAGCAACTAAGCCCGTGAGCCATGGCCGCTAGGCCTGCGCGTCCGGAGCCTGTGCTCCGCAACGGGAGAGGCCACAACAGTGAGAGGCCCGCATACCGCAAAAAAAAAAAAAAAAAAAAAAAAAAAAATAGCTCAAATATCCCCTCTCTGAGAAGCCATCCCTGATTGCCCACACCCTACCCTCTGCCACACTGCTGCATTTCTAAAGCAGTTTAGGCTTACCTCTGTCAGAGAGCTTGTCACCTTATACTCCAATAACTGGTTTACTTGCCTTTCTCCTCCACTAGCCTGGACCCTACCTAGAGATAATATAAAGATGCCTGGGGCAACAAAAGCCAATTTTAACAACTTGTGACAGTGTGGTCCCTTAGTCACTGCTCTCTTGGTTGCAAGTAACAGACATCCATTGAAACTACTTTGTGCACAAAAAGGGAAATTTACTTATAAGGACACAGAGATACTTCTCTAATCCCAGTGGTAGAAATCACTGTTACTAAGGTCTGGATCCTAGAGCCAGAAAGCCTACAAAATCAAGTCAATCAGTCTTATTCTCCCCCTCCCACCTGACGTCCCTGCACCCTCAGAGTCATTTAACCTGCATGGCTCAGTAGGCCTGCTGTATTGCTCCCTCCTCTCTCTCAGAAAGACTGCTGCTGTTGTTGTTTTTAACATCTTTATTGGAGTATAGTTGCTTTTCAATGGTGTGTTAGTTTCTGCTGTATAACAAAGTGAATCAGCTATATGCATACATATATCCCCATATCTCCTCCCTCTTGCGTCTCCCTCGCTCCCTCCCTATCCCACCCCTCTAGGTGGTTGCAAAGCACCGAGCTGATCTCCCTGTGCTATGCAGCTGCTTCCCACTAGCTATCTATTTTACATTTGGTAGTGTATATATGTCCATGCCACTCTCTCACTTTGTCCCAGCTTACCCTTCCCCCTCCCCATATCCTCAAGCCCATTCTCTACATCTGCGTCTTTATTCCTGTCCTGCCCCTAGGTTCATCAGAACCTCTTTTTTTGTTTTAGATTCCATATGTATGTGTTAGCATATGGTATTTGTTTTTCTCTTTCTGACTTACTTCACTCTGTATGACAGATTCTAGGTCCATCCACCTCACAACAAAAAACTCAATTTCGCTTCTTTTGATGGCTGAGTAATATTCCATTGTATATATGTGCCACAGAAGGACAGTTTTATTTATTTTTTCAATAGCTTTTTGTTTTACTGAAGTATAGTTAATTTACAATGTTGTATTAGCTTCAGGTATTAAGTTATATATATATAACTGATATATAATATCAGTTATATATATATTATATATAATATATTATATATATTATATATTATATATATTATATAGATATAGATATAGATACACACACACACACACACACACACACACACATATATATATATATATATATATATATATATATATATATATATACACATTTTCAGACCCATTTCCATTATAGGCATTACAAGACACTGAATATAGTTCCCTGTGCTATACAGTAGGCCTTTGTTGTTTATCTGTTTTATACATAGTAGTGTGTATATGTTAATCCCAAACTCCTAATTTCTCTCCCCCCGCTCCCTGCTATCCCCCCAGTACCCAAAAGTTTGTTTGTTGTCTGTGAGTCTATTTCTGTTTTGTAAATAAGTTCATTTATATCATTTTTTAGATACCCCATATAAATGATATAATATGATATTTGTCTTTCTCTGTCTGACTTACTTCACTTAATATGATAATCTCTCAGTCCATCCATATTGCTGCAAATAGCATTATTTCATTCTTTTTTATGGCTGAGTGATATTCCATTGTGTATATATACCACATCTTCTTCATCCATTCATCTTCAGAAAGACAGTTTCACAGTGGCTAAAGGCATGAGCTCATGCTACCTGGGTTCCTGCATGGCTCCACCACTACCCAACTATATGATCTTGGGTAAATTAATTAACCTCTCTATGACTCAGCTTCCTCTTCTATAAAATGAGAATGAGAAGAGGACCTACCTCAAAGGACTGTTATGAGAATTAACCAAAGACATGGCTTCCCACAGTTCCCAAGTGTACCTACCTACCCCATCCACCTACAGATATGTCTTAGTCCCAAGTCCAGCTTCTGGGAAATTCAATCAGACTGGCCCAACTTGAGTCAGCTGTGTATCCTCGATCCACTCAGGCATGACCATGGGAGCCAAGATACATAGTACAAACATGACAGCCAGGGCCACCCTTGAAGGGGTGAGTTGGGGGCAGTTCTCAAAGAAAAGGGCCATGGGCTAAACTGACACCATGAACAAACGCCTACTACAGCCACCAACAATCCTCTTAGCCCACGCAGCCACACGTGTGGGCCTGCCTTGGATTACAGCTGGGCCCCTTCACCTCACAGTCCTTTGCAAGGCTCTTATTTAAAACACACAGCTGCCCATCTGCCTGCAATGGCACTTAAGGGAGCTCTACATGCCAGCACTTAATAAGCCAGGCTTAATGGTGATGATGGTGACACTGACAAGAATGAGGGTAGCACAACAGGCCACACCATAGGCTGCTATTGCTTCCCTGCAGTTTGCTGCTGGACCCCATGGCTTGAAGTTGAAGCCGACATATCCTTCTAACTTGGCTAATGTGGCTGGTCTCTGGGGCCAACCCTCATCAGCTCCCATCCACCTGTTAGTTAGGTAGATTTATACCCCACTAAATCAATTGTCACCCAAGGGTCTCCTCCTCACTGCCAGGGTTTAAAGAACATAAGCACAGCATCCAATAACCAGAAGAGGAAAGACCTCCAGAGAAAATTAACCATTTGGCTTCAAAGTATTATGTTGCTCCTCTAGAATTTCCAAGTAAATGAGGTCAGCTGGGGAGTTGCATCTTCATAATAAAAAGAAAGTCTTGGGCACAAACGTAGCCCATAAATAAAGTCCCATTTGCCACTCTATATCAAACTCATTTTTATCCTAGTATAATCTCCTCCACAAAAACCAAGACTTGTAGACTAGTACATCTTCAAAGTCCATCAACAATACATTATCTCACGCAGCTCTGAAAACAGGCCTGGTGAGTGGGTATTGCTATCATCACTCCATAGGAGAGGAAAGTGAGGCTCATAAAGGGTAAGACAGTTGCCTAACATCTTGTGAGCTGAAAGCAGCAAAGCCCTAATTAAACCCAAATCGGCTAGCATCTTGCCCATGGTGCTTTCTCTACCCTTCCACTGCCTGCTATTACTTCTTTTCCCTAATTTCAAACCAAGAATCATCATTTCTAAACTATTTGTGTGTACACATTTGCACACCAGTGTTCTATGGCAGTGCTGAGTGAGGTTAGGTCTGTACCCACCCAACCAGAATAATCAAATTCATACATTCATATATTTGGCAAGATTTCATTTGAAGAAATGAAGCAGTGTACCTTACTTCTTTCACCACCACCACCTCTACCATCATCACATTTATTAACACTTCCTGCATAGCAAACACTGTGCTAAGTGCTTTACAAGCATTCTCTCAGGTAATCCTGACAGTGATGAGGTACTTTTGTTACCTACCCCCATTTTACAAATCAAGAAATTGAGGCCCAGTATATACAAAAGAGATACAGACTCACAGACATAGAACACAGACTTGTGGTTACCAAAGGTGAGAGGGAGTGAGGGCAGGGACAAATTAGAGGAATGGAATTAACAGATAAACACTTTTTCTTTCTCTTTCTTTCTTTCTTTTCTCTCTTTCTTTCTTCTTTCTTTCTTTCTTTCTTTCTTGAGGGCAGGGACAAATTAGAGGCATGGAATTAACAGATAAACACTTTTTCTTTCTTTCTTTCTTTTCTCTCTCTCTTTCTTTCTTTCTTTCTTTCTTTCTTTCTTTCTTTCTTTCTTTCTTTCTTTCTTTCTTTCTTTCTTTCTTTCTTTCTTTCTTTCTTTCTTTCTTTCTTTCTTTCTTTCTTTCTTTCTTTCTTTCTTTCTTTCTTTCTTTCTTTCTTTCTTTCTTTCTTTTCCTTCCTCCCTCCCTCCCTCCCTCCCTCACCTCCTTCCTTCCTTTCCTCCCTCCCTCCCTCTCTCTCTCTCTCTCTCTCTCTCTCTCTCTCTTCTTTCTTTACTTTTGGCTGTGTTGGGTCTGCATTGCTTGGGCTTTCTCTAGTAGTAGTGGTGGGCGGCTACTCTTCGGTGTGATGCGTGGGCTTCTCATTGTGGTGGCTTCTCTTGTTGCAGAGTACAGGCTCTGGGAGCGCAGCCTTCAGTAGTTGTGGCTTGCGGACTCTAGAGCGCAGGCTCAGTAGTTGTGGTGCACGGGCTTAGTTGCTCCACAGCATGTGGGATCTTCCCAGACCAGGGCTGGAACCTATGTCCCCTGCATTGGCAGGCGGATTCTTAACCACTGCACCACCAGGGAAGCCCTGATACAAACTTTTATACATAAAATAGATAAGCAAAAAGGATTTACTGTACAGCACAGGGAATTACACCCATTATCTTGTAATAACCTATACTGGAATATAATCTGCAAAAATACTGAATCACTATGCTTTTTACCTGAAATTAACACAATACTGTAAATCAACTATACTCAATTTAAAAATAAAGTAAAATAAAATAATAAATTGAGGTCCAAAGCCATTAGCCTTGCCCAATGTCACATAGCAAGCAGCCTGGTAAGATATTCAAAGCAAGAACTATCTGATTGCAGGCTCTAAATCACCATTACTAGTGTTTAAAGAAATCAATTCCAGAACCAGTAACAAAATCTCATCACAGCTCTCCTTCATAAAAATATTCTGCCTGTGAATTTTTAGGTCTCAGTGAATATACTAGTAACTACCTCAAATCTTTTCTAGAAGCAGGCAGGAAAGTAAATAAATAGCCAGGATTTCTTTTAGGAATTTGAATAGCAGGGAGGGTAGCCATATAATAAACACTTCAATAAATTTTGCTGTAGCATGAAGAGCAATCTCATTTTCAAATAGTGTATCCTGGCTCCTGTGTATGTGGCATTATAATCATCCAAGTAGGGTTTATGGTACACACCACTTTAGGAATGCTGGTACTTTAAGTGGATTTGAATAACAAGAGCAGCCTTAAATCAGAGTCACCATCACTGAGCACAGTTATTGGAAGGCTTGAAACTTGCTTTTAGAAAATTCTTCTGAAAAAAAGACTCAGAAAATGGCAATGTTCATTCAGAGATCGAAGACAACCTGAATGTTTAACTCATCGCCATCTTTGAGGTTAAAGACCTCTACAAGCTGTTTGTACAAGAAAGGGAACAAAAAAGAATAAAAGACAATGAAAGGTGGTAGAGGGTATTGGTGAAGGGCACTCTGGGGACAGCCAGCACCGCCCCCCCCCGGGGGGGTGGGGGGAGTCCCGACTATGTCATTTACTAGCTCTGGGGCTTTGGGCAAATTGCCTGAAGACTCTAAATGGTTTGGTCATAGGCAGGGGGCTTCACCACTAGGGCTAAAAGCCATCAGAAATAAATAATCTTTATGAAAAGTGACTCTCCTCCCTATATAGTATTATAGCCCATGACAGCTGGTTTGGTTTGCAAATTTTTCACAACCAGGGCCCAAAATATAAGTCCCATAGACATTTGAGAGTATTACCTGTTCACAATGTAAACACTAAAACGTGAGAAAAAGTATACAATAAGTAAGGAGACACTTTTTTCCACTATCCTTATCAACTGAGAATATCTAAAAGTTTGCAACAGCAGGTGAGGAGACTATATATATATATATATATATATATATGAAAAACCAGCACTGAATACATCATCCTCTCTGCTGCTACTAAGGATGCAAAAGAGGAAATACAAAGAAGAGCTTTGATCATAATCAAAGGGGAGCGGGGGCAAGCTCCTTGAGGGCAGGAACCATCTGTGTCCTAGTAACGGATACAGGCCCAGCACCTAGCAAAGAGGTTGGCAGGTAGAAAGAATGCAATCAAAATGTTGAACGAATGCAAGAAAGCATGAATGCACCCAGGATGTGGCTGTGATCAAAGCCCAAAGCCCTTGGTATGGTTCACTGGTCTCCCTCCTTATTCATCGAGAAGAATGTCCTACCTTGCTGGTCATCCCCACCATTGACAATAACGAAAACACAAGATCATAACAAAATAATATTTTAAACATACATAACATACCAGGTCATTAAAAATAGACAAGGGAGTGTTTTACACTGAGGCACTAGGGAGCATCGTTACTTTGAAATGTCACTTTCTGCTTTAATTAGTAAGCTCTAATGATAAGTATATGTCATTCTTACCTAATGAAAGTCTTGAATACATATGAAATCTGGGTCACAGCCCTCTCTGGGAGGTACACGGATATACAGAGAACAAACAGAATGCATGTGTTGATGTCAACTAGCTTACTTATCTTTATTAATAGAAATGCTGAAGTTTTAACTTTTGAAATCTGAGATTAAATTTGTTCAACACACTGAGCACTCTCGGCATAGCAATTTGATCTCCTTTTACTTTTCTCAAGACAGCCTAAGCTATCGTAGGGACGCGCTGAAGTTCCCGCTTATCCTTTCAAGCCAGCTCTGAGGTATCACTCAGAACAGGACCACCAGCTCAGAGGCATATTTTTAATAAAGACAACAATAGGTCTGCTTGCTCACAGGGAAATTTATAAGGCTGTCTTTCCTTCCTTCCACCTATTGTGGGGCTTTATCCAAGTAGAATGTACTCACTCTTCGGAGCTTCAAAGACACTGATAATGGACTTCTCCTTTTCAAAAAGAAGTCTTAGTTGTCTGGCTCCTTTCATTCAACAGTCAGAATATAAAAGAACCAGCGTGATACAGACAAATATCTCTGAGCTGCTTGTTGTGGCAATATCAGATAAAGAAATTCCACAGCCTAGAAAGATACTTGACACGTTCATCTGAATGTCAATACCAAGCACTCTCTCCCAGCCACTCCACGAAAGCTGTGAGAATGTATCACAAAAACAGAACACAGAAGCCATCACTTGGATGTGGCTTCCAGTTCCTTTCTACAGTTCCTGGCCAAAAAAAAAAGGAAGGAAGGAAGGAAGGGAGGGAAGGGAGGGAGGGAGGGAGGCAGGGGGGAAGGACTGCTGTTCTCTGCTTTGTGTTCCCCAGATTCAGTCAAAAATAGAAGTCATTTATAGCTTCATCAGTTGACTGACCCAGAGCAGAAGCCAGATGATTGTAATGGCAATGTCAGTTCTCAAAAGCAGTCAAGCAAGTTACCAAGCTCTTAACCAGCTCCCAGCCATATAGCTTGTTTGGCTACCCAGGACTTCATTCTTGGCCAATCTGCATCACCATGAGGACTCTAGTTCAACCCGTCCCCACAGTGGGCTCTCATTTACTACTCAGGTTTCACGCAGATGAGCTCATTCACATACCCAATGACCAATCCGCCTCTAGAGCCAGGCTCTCTCAGCAGCTTCACAATTGCAAAGCAATTTCTCAGAGGAAGTCAAAGCTTCACTCATTTATCACGGAAATGGCTCATAGAGATATTATCTTAAAGTGCTTTCTCTTAAAAAACAAAACAAAACTTTTTTTCTGAACTGAGAATTACATGCTGTGCTGAAATAGAATGGTGGTAGGTTCTGATTATATCTTTTTTCCCATTTTTGGTTTCACTCTTAAGTATAGAAATACCAGATTACTCTCTCCATTTACTCCCTTTTCTCCCTGATACTTAAAGTTTAGTCTGGTTAATCAAAAGCAGCTTTAATATTAAACCTCCATCTTTTATCCCCACCCCACCCCCAAATATCTAAGAACAATGTGAGTATGCATCATTTCATGCTATGGATGTGCACCTGAAAACTGCATGCAAAATGAGTCAAGGCAATGGTGTGTTTGAACATGACTCTAATCACTGACATGCGAAAAAGATACCCAGGTTCCAATCCTGCTGTGATCACCTTTCCTCCTCTTTGAAATGAGTGGGCTGGAGACTCTCCAGCTTATCTCTGAAATTCTGGGGTTGTGTGTTAATACCTCATGATGTAGCAATATGAAAAGTCATGCAAACACTGAAAATGATCATTAGAAAAATGACATTTAAAAAATAAAAATAATATTTATGATATAACATTTACATTTATTTAAAACAAAAAATTATTTGACAAATTTTCTGTGAACTTTTTTTTTTCATTAGGACTTTCTCAAAGTAAAACATGCTATATCAAAAGGGGTGATCCAGGGGCTTCCCTGGTGGCGCAGTGGTTGAGAATCCGCCTGCGGATGCAGGAGACACGGGTTCGTGCCCTGGTCCGGGAAGATCCCACATGCCGCGGAGCGGCTGGGCCCGTGAGCCATGGCCGCTAGGCCTGCCCGTCCGGAGCCTGTGCTCCGCAACGAGAGAGGCCACAGCAGTGAGAGGCCCGCATACTGCAAAAAAAAAAAAAAAAAAAAAAAAAGGGGTGATCCAAATACGTCGGAGGAGTAACAGTTACTATTTAAAATTAGGCTGTTAAAAGAATAATACATGTTTTAAATAATAAAATTAGGCAGTTAGCCTTTAAAGGCCATATTTTAGGGTGAAAAAATATATCTCTGAGGTAGAACAACAACAACAAAAGGCAAATATTAACTCCCTAAAACCATTAAAAAATTTTTTTTCACTATCTTACCGAACATTGATAATATATACTTTATAGTGTATTTTAGAACTTCATTTCTTTACCAAACCCAAGGAATTTTTTAAGTTTAGTAAATTTCATATTGGTTTCTCAATTGCACTGACTGTGCCCTTCACTTCCTACAAAATGACAAAAGTAATGATAGCCTAACCAATCATGAAGATACATGTTTGAGGGAAAAGATCCCAACTAGTTTTTCAATTATGATAAATCATGATTTCAACAATTCATTTTATATAAAAGAAATACTTTACAGATAGAAATTATTCAACCAATTAACAAGAAAAAATAAGATAAAAATATGCTAAGTGACATAATCCTTGTGAAGAATTATTAAGCAGGACAAATAAATCATGAGTCAAATTATGTACAGGTTTCTAATGTTTATGAATAATGTGTGCATGTTTATATGTATAATGTATTGGTATAGTACACGTGGCATATAATATATACACAGGGTATGTTTATTATGTATGTGCCATGAGTATTGATTGTCTTTGAGAGATAGACTCTTACACAATCAGGAGACCACTGGTTATTTGGCATATCTAAACAGTTATGGTACTGTACAAGAAAGATTTTGACCAGTCTTGGTCCTGTCGTTATTTAGCCTGCAGACGTGGCAAGAAAACTATTACTAAAAAGAATTTTCTGCATATCCAGTTTCGGAGTTTTTTTGAATGAGAAACTACATTCTTTTCTCTTTAAGTAATACAGTATCATTAGTCTAGGCAATTACTGTCAGGTTAACAAAACAAATGAATTATCTTTTCTATTCTATTGCCAATGTGCTTTTAAAAACAGCTTTATTGATATATATTTCACATCCCATAATATTCATCCATTTTAATTATACAATTTATTATTAGTTTCCAGTATTACAGAAAAACCCGAATGAACTTTTTGGCCAACCCAATATATTCAGAGTTGTACAACCATCACCACAATCAATTTTACAACATTTCAACATCCCCAAAAGAAACCCTGAACTATTTAGCAGCCACTCACCATTTCCTCCTAACCCATCCAGCCCCTAGCAACCACTAACCTACTTTCTGTCAATGGATTTGCCTATTCTGGACTTTTCACATAAATGAAACCATACAGTACATGGCCCTCTGTGACTGGTTTCTTTCACTTAGCATGTTTTCAAGGTTCATTCATGATGTAGCATGTATCAGTACTTCCTTCCTTTCTAAAATTGAATAATATTCTATTGATACAACATTTGTCTATCCATTCATTGTAGATGGATATTTGGGTTGCTTCTACTTTGGGGCTATTATGAGTAATGCTGCTATGAACATTCAAGTACAAGGTTTTGTGTAGTTATATGTTTTCAATTCTCTTGGGTATATACTTAGGATTAGAATTGCTGGGTTGTGTGATAACTCGATGTTTAACATTTTGCAGAACTGGCAAGCAGTCTTCAAAGTGGCTGAATCATTTTACAGTCCTACCAGCAATATATGAAGGTTCCAATTTCTCCATATCTTCACCAACACTTGTCATTGTCATTTTTATTTTAGTCATTCTAGTGCACATAGAGTGGTCTCTCATTGTGGTTTTGACTTGGTTTGATTTGATTTTCCTAACAATGAATGATGTTGAGTATTTTTTCTAGTGCTTATTAACCATTTGTACATCGTTAGAAAAATGCCTACAAATCCTTTCCCATCATTCACTTGAATTATAGGGTTGGCTAAAAAGTTCGTTCCATAAGATGTTATGGAAAAACCCAAATGAACTTTTGGGTCAACCCAATATATTTCTCTTTATTGTTAAATTGTAAGAGTTCTTTATATACTCACACAAAGCCCCTATCAGATATATAATTTTCTCACATTTGTGGGTCTTTTCACTTTCTTGATGGTGTCATTTGACACACAAAAGTTTTTAATTTTGATGAAGTCAAATTATCTATTTTGAATTTTATCATCTGTGCTTTTCCTGTTGTAACTAAAGAACCTAACCCAAGATCACAAAGATTAACTCCTCTTTTATCCTAGGAGTTTTATAGTGTTAGCTCTTACATTTAGGTGTGTGCTCCATTTTGAGCTAACTGTTGTGTATGGTGTGAGGTAGAGGCCTAAATTTATTCTTATGCATGTGGATGTCCAGCTGTCCCAGTAACATTTGTTGAATAGGCTTGTGTTTCCCCCATTGAATTGCCTTTGCACTCTTGTCAAAAAACAACTGACCATGAATATGAGAGCTTATTTCTGGACTCTCAAATCTTGTTAGTATCATACAGTTTTGATTACTATAGATTTGTATAAGTTTTGAAATCAGGTAATGTGAGTCCTCCAACTTTGTTCTTTTTCAAGATTGTTCTAGCTATTCTGGGTCCCTTGCAGTTCCATAAGAATTTTAGGATCAGCTTGTCCATTGCTGGGGAAAAAAAAAAAAACAGCTGGAATTGTGCATTTAACACGTAGACCCATTTGGGGTAGTATTGGAATCCTAACAGTGTAAAGTTTTCAGATCTATAAACATAGGATTCTTTTTATTTATTTATTCTTTAATATTTTTCAACAATATTTTATAGTTTCCAGTGTACATATCTTATGCTTCTTTCATTAAGTTTATTCCTGTGCATTTTATTTCTTCCTTTTTGCTGCTATTATAAATGGGATTGTTTTCTTAAACTCATTTTCAGATTGTTCATTGCTAGTGTACAGAAATAAATATTGATTTTTGTATATTGATCTTGTATCTTGTCACATTGCTAAACTCGTTTTTTCCTAATAGTTTTTAGTGGATTTGCCAATGCACTTTTTTTTTTTTTTTTGGTACGTGGGCCTCTCACTATTGTGGCCTCTCCCACTGCGGAGCACAGGCTCCGGACGCGCAGGCTCAGCGGCTATGGCTCACGGGCTCAGCCGCTCCGCGGCATGTGGGATCTTCCCGGACCGGGGCACGAACCCGTATCCCCTGCATTGGCAGGCAGACTCTAAACCACTGCGCCACCAGGGAAGCCCTGCCAATGCACTTTTAACTTAAAACTTTTAAATTATTTTGACCCAAACTATACTTCTAAACATCAGTGTATGCTACTATTATACAACAATAAACCTCAATATTTAGCAATTAAATCTTCCCTGCTTCCAGCTCTCATGCAGCCCTTTCAATTAACCCCTCAGGCTGATGCCCAATCTCCACAGGAAAGTGGAAAGAACGACATAAATAAGGAAAATCACTTCTTCCTAAATTCTTTCTGTTTCTAGTGGTTAGTAAAATCATTCGGAGTAGTAAAATTAAACACACTAAGCTACTGAAACTCTTCTTCCTAGCATTGCCTTGATAAAATGAAGTCAAGCAAAACGTAACCAAAAGTGGATTTTGACATTTCATATTTTGTTGAATACTGTTAGGGGGCTGGCAATAACTCTCTCTTACATACAAATTAACAGCCTACCATCTGTCAAGTGTTGGGATAATCACAGGGTTTAGTGCACAATATGGTTATTAGAATATGACCTGACAAAAAGGAAAAGAACACAACCTAATTTGGACTATAAAATCTATGATCTCACTTGCAAATGACAGTTTGACAAGCTATTATTCTGCATTTTGGCTTCTATAGTAAAAGCACTTTTATGCATACGTAATTCCATTAGTTATACAGGCAACAGCCTGTGGAAGATTGCTTTAAACTATAAAATCTGCTTGATCATACAATATTTTTTAACTAATTCTTAGACAAATATTTGCACCACGAATAAGTGGGAATGTAAAGATTTGAGCCTTCATATTTCCAAGTGAAGCACCAATCATTAGGCAAAAATGTCTTTGAGATATTGCTGCCAGCAATTCCACAGGATTCTTCAGGGTATATGCAAAGAAAGGGTTGTAGGAACTTATTAAAACTATTCACGTGGACATACATCAAAGTCAAAAAGTTGACAGTTTTGAAAAGTGTAATATATGAAACACTTTGGCATGGAATTTACTTCATCCCCAACAGTGACATCTGCTAATGAGCATCATTAATATTGCCTACTTTTATTTACCTAATACCTCGTGGGTGCTATCTTTATGTACATTCCTCTGTAGCACCTTTTGTTTTCACCCAGGGGAAGAAAAACCCATACTGACAGCTGCCTCTAATAAAGATGATTCCAACAAAATCCTTCTTTTCTGGTTACAGACATAACATAGAGTACCAAGTTCTTTTAATTGTTGTTTTCTGCCTCTTGAAATAGGGCTGAAATGTGTGGTGTTCCTGAAGGTTATTTAAGGGTACAACCATTGTGTCTAAACACGTGCTTAAGAGAAAAATGCATTAATTAAGTCTTAAGGCAAAACTTTCTGTGGAGGTGACAAAACAAAACAGATTTTTTTAATATTAGCAATTATACTACCTGGGGAGCTTAAGTGAGATAACTATATAATACACTGAACAACTCACACTGCAAATTATGTTGCTTTGTTTTAGACTACACATCTTTCCCATTATTTTAACACTTGTTTCCTTTCATGGTAGGAAAAAATAATGTATTTTTCTGTCATGCTGGCTCAATATAAGGTGAGTCAGAGTGCCAAGGCTCTTCCATAAATGATCTTGGGATCCAATTTTAATATGCTGCAATATGAATTTTAAAAACAGTGTGTGATGAATTGTCAGGTGCAAAATACCCCCAAATTTTCCAGTACTAAAATTTTCATAGCTATTCCTTGAAGATAAGAAAAAAACCTGATCAAGATTTGTAGAAGACCTTTAAATGTATTTTAAAAAATACAAAATACTATTTACATCCATAGGTTTAGAATGATTTGTCTGCAGCAGCAACCCTGCTTTACAACGTGAGAGCACAGAACAGAAAAAAAATAAGGAAAAATACAGGGAGAATCATGGAACTTATCATTCATTTAGAGATAAGTCAGTGCTTTTTTTTCCCTTTGGGAAAAGAAAGTATAAACAAATCCCAAGTTCTTCTCGCTATATTTACCTTTATAACTTGGCTATTATTTTCATGATTTTTTTTAAATGTGAAGGCTATCTGTCATGGATGAAACTTTACAAATGAACAAAGACATTTCCTCCAAAATCCTTTTCCCTCAGAAAGAATTATTCCCAGATTCAGAAGTTCAGTTAAATACAAACATTAAATATGTCAAAAGGAGACAGAGAAAGGGAGGTAAAGAGGGACAGAGGGGAGAAAAGAAAAAAAAAAAAAAATCCATGCCCAAACAAAAGACTGGAAGGAAATTAACCAAATCATTTTTGTGGTGAGGCTACAGATGATTTAGTTTCTTTCAATTTTTATTTGTTTTCTAAACAATCACATATCACTTTTCAATGAAAAAGAAATTCTGTATATATCTTTTCTCCTCTATGCTTTATTTAGGTGAATAATTTACATACAGTAGAATACATAAATCTTAAGTGTAGAGGTCCACGACATCTTCATGATCCTCCACCCAGAACAAGACATAAATTTATTTCCAGAGAATTCCCTTGTGACCCCTTCCAGGTAATAGCCTCCCCAACCCTCCATTTTTCTGACTTCTATTACCATTGATTCATATTACTAGTTCTTGAATTTATATAAATGGAATAATACATGTATTCTTTTGTTTGTGGTTTCTTTTGTCAACATACGTTTTTGAGAAGCATCCATATTGTACATATCAGTGTTCCTTTTTTTCATCTGGGTAGTATGCCACTGTACAACTATAGCACAATTTGTTAACGCATTTATCCATTGTTGGTCATTTGGATTTTCTCATGTTTTTGGCTATTATGAATAAAGCTGCTATGAACATTCTTGTTCATTTTTTGTGGGCAAATGCACTAATTTCTCTTGGATTAAATCTTATGAGGGTTATATATGACATATAATTTTTAAAAGTAAGGTCTAGTATTTTCTTTTATGGCCATTGTATTTAAAGCTAAAAGAAAATATCTAAAAATCTGATCTTAATGGTTTCAACCCAAGCAAAAAGTGATACACAACATTCAAAGCATAAATTTGTAACATTTTAGGCTTCCAGATGCAGAGCTCAAACCAAGCTAAAGGAATTACAAACCTCATTGGGACCCCAGAAAACTGCTTCTGCTCCTTTTCCTAGATCTTCACGGCCTCCAACAATAAAATTTCCAAAGGCATGAAGTTTGCCATAGGAACATGATTCAATCCAATAGTTTCAATGACTAAAACTTCCCTTTAGCTGAAAGCATAGTAGGAAAAGAAAAATAATTCATAAAGTTAAAAGTAAACCAATCAAGTAATTAAGAGGTAATATTTCGAGGTTTGAAAGGTCATCATCAGTCAGAGAAAAAATTCAGGGAAGTGAGAAACTACTGAAATAGGACCGTGGATGGCAGAATCATAGATGGCATTTCCATGGCATCTACCCCATACCAGGAAAAAGAAGGAAGGTTTTCTTTGGGGACAATGACAAGTACAATCTTGTGATCATGTTGCTAAGGATCATGTGTAAGGTGGCTATAAATAATTTATCATCCAGAGGAAACACTTTTGAGACTGAAAGGAGGTGCTAAAAATAAATACAATTATTTAATTTTTAAAATATTCACTTGTTGACTTTCAAATTGGTTTTTATTATACTGGCAGACATTTAAATAATAGCCCTGGGGCTTCCCTGGTGGCGCAGTGGTTGAGAGTCCGCCTGCCAATGCAGGGGACACGGGTTCGTGCCCCGGTCCGGGAAGATCCCACATGCCGCGGAGCAACCAAGCCCGTGAGCCACAATTACTGAGCCTGCGCATCTGGAGCCTGTGCTCCGCAACAAGAGAGGCCGCGATAGTGAGAGACCCGCGCACCGCGATGAAGAGTGGCCCCTGCTTGCCACAACTAGAGAAAGCCCTCGCACAGAAACAAAGACCCAACACAGCCAAAAATTAATTAATTAATTAATTAATAATAGCCCTATTTGAAAATGGTTTCCAAAAAATATTTTTATTTAAATATTAAAATAATATTATTAAAGTGTGTGTGTGTGTGTATTACGGAGGAGGAAAAATTATTCTGTACACTCTTTGGGTATCTGGCTGGGCCTAAGAATTAAACTGACGTAAGACAGATTAACAGAATAAAATACAAATTTCAATGCAATGTAAACTTTAGTGAATTTTTACATGTACATGGGAGTCTTCACAAAAGAACAAAGACCCGAAGATGTGGCCAGAGCAGGAAGCTTTTACACCTTTGACAAAGAAACAATAAATCTGTGAAGAACTGACAAGACAAAGGGGTTTAGGCTATGGGTAGTAAATGGTGAAGAGGTAACTAGGGAGATATAGGTTAGTTTAACAAGGTTTGTTTATATAGCCTTCATGCCCTTAAATACCCTGCATCTAATGATAAGGATGTCTTCTCTCCTAGTGCAGGGAGGATAACTTTCACATGGGAGACTGATCTCTTGCTTTCAGTAAGACAAAGAAGGGTCAGAGTATCCTTCTTGCACTGGCTGTTTCCTAAATACCTTTAATTCAATACAATATGCCAAAGTATTTATAGCATGTTTTGGGGTGACATATCCTGAACCCCTTCTATCTATATATCAAGGACAAATGCTAATGTGGACAAGATGTAGACAATGGATATAAACCGGGACTATTCTAAGCAAACTCAGACCCTAGTCCTAGCAAACTGGGTACTCTAGTCAAGTGTCACCTCCCTCTCCAATGGACTTAACAAGGTGCTGCCTCTGTCCTTTTGATCATTCAGTAAATAATTTCTCAAAGTCTTCGATATGTTGGGCATTGCCCAGACATGGGGGATACAATGGTAAATGAGTTCAACCATCCCCAAACCCATGGAACCTTCAATCTGTCAGAGAAGCAAGCCAAGGAACAAGATGCTACAAGTGTGCTAAATGTGAAGGAAAACAAGGAGCCCTCTGAAAGTCTTTTACATACTAGTTCTCAGGGGGTTGACGTTGTCCCCTGAGGTGACTTTTTGGAGTTGTGAGGGGCTGTCTCACTGATGCAGAATGTAACTAGTATTTTCTGAAGGGCTCTAGGGACGCTAGATGTTCTGCAATGTGCAGGACAGGCCCACACCAAGCAAGGTGGTCCTGTGTCCCTCATTACTTTCAAATGTCCCACCAGACATTCACACAGATTGAAAACAAAAAAAAATTATGATTATCTCTTTTATATATCAACCCAAGTATATTTTGCAAATTTAATTTTCACTGAATTTTTCAAGAATGAAACTAGCACATACACCGAAGACTGTACTTCATTTTGTTCAACCAATTGTTCACTATTTCAGAAAATCACATCACTGACTGCAAAGGGACTTATGATACTCAGTCTACCAATATAAAACACAACTACACGGCTTCCCTGGTGGTGCAGTGGTTGAGAGTCCACCTGCCGATGCAGGGGACGCAGGTTCGTGCCCCGGTCCGGGAGGATCCCACATGCCGCGGAGCAGCTGGGCCCGTGAGCCATGGCCGCTGGGCCTGTGCGTCCGGAGCCTGTGCTCCGCAATGGGAGAGGCCACGGCACTGAGAGTCCACATACCACACACAAAACAAACAAACAAACAAACACAACTACATTAGTCTGCATTCCTATCTCTCACATGTAAATATATGAGAGAGAAATAAGTTGGGCAGGAAATATTATTAAATTGGCTGTGACACATGACACTCAGGGATATCACTGAATTGCATTCATGGAGAGTGTCTTTAAATATTTCATTTTATTGCTGTAATATATGCCTTTTAAAAGTTCTTCAGCATGATACGAAATGTATATTGTAAAAATTACTGATTAAAATTATTTACTTATTTTGGATTTTCCACTTGATTCTCATTCTTATACTGAAACTGTCCCTAGAGGTCTCCCACACCACTTCTTTATGACTTTTTATATTACTCTTTCTTTTTCCAATCCATTCCCTATTCGCTGTTGCCTACTGAAGGGCTTTTTAAGAACTAGAAACCAAATATATGCCTAAACCTGAGGGACGATTTCAAGATTAGAAGTATTTTCCTTGTGATTCTTCAATACCATTCAGTCCCTTATCATACATAACATAGGGAATTATCTTGCAACTACCCCTATAAATAAGTCCAACTCATTTCCAGGAATGGCATACTTGCTTATGTTTTCTACCTCCAAACTGCGTTATTTATCTTAACGTGTTAGCCCTATTTCAACTAAGATTATTTCCCTCTTTTTCTCATCATGTATGTTATTATTTATCCCAAGATTAGTTTTTATTCTAGTGTCCCCCATACCTCTCCTCCTTCAATTCTGTACTCCTTCCACAGGATAGTTTCTGATCTTCTCTTAAATCCAATTTATTAAGACCAAGACGATATCAGCACTGGACTAATTCATTGCATCTGCAACTATAGTTGTTTCTGGCAATAACACTGAAATACTTAGTTTATTGTAAGTCACTTCCCTTTTCTTTTTCCTTTCCATTACTAGTTAAACCATTAAACCATTTTTTTTAAAGTACGTAGAAGCGGCTTCCCTGGTGGCGCAGTGGTTGAGAATCCGCCTGCCGATACAGGGGACACGGGTTCGTGCCCCGGTCTGGGAAGATCCCACATGCCGCGGAGCGGCTGGACCCGTGAGCCATGGCCGCTGAGCCTGCGCGTCCGGAGCCTGTGCTCTGCAACGGGAGAGGCCACAACAGTGAGAGGCCCGCGTACCACCAAAAACCAACCAAACAACAACAACAAAAAAATAAAGTACGTAGAAGGTAGGTAATGTTACCTATGAACTTCATTTTATGATAATAAAGAGGACATAAAATATTTCTTATAAAAAGAAAGAAGTCTCTCTGATGGGATTAAACAGTTGAATCAAATTTGGAGCACTGGTTGTTTCAGCTGAAATTTAGAGGAAGGGTAAGAGTTAGCTAAGTGAAGAAGGAGTAGGATTAGGGAATATGGGAAGAGAGGCCAAACCCTCTAAACAGAATCTCTTTTTGGGAAAAAAAAACACTGAAAAAACAGAGAGCAGAGAACTTGAGCTGGAGAAATGGTTGCTACAGGGTGATGAGTAAACCACTGAAGGCACAGATAGTTTTTGTTGATAAAAAAGCTAACTTAAATTGTAATAGGTTCAAGTGTAAAAAGGCTAACTTTAATTTTAATAGGTTCAAGTGTTTTGAAATACATTTTAGAAGAATACAAGTTTCCAGTTAGGGTGATAAAACAAAGTTTTCTTTCAAAATAAAATTTAAGTTTAAGCAAAAGTAAGAAAAGTTTTTCTTTTAGTAAGTATTAGTACAGGTAGGACAAAAACACGGTAAATATATACCTTCTGAATGACTGAATTTAGGGATGCTCTGAGCATAGAGGTCAAGGGAAGGGAGAAGATTTGAGACAAGATAGACAAAGGAAGCAAAGTCCTGCAAGCCAAAGTAATGTTTCAGGTCTTTATCTGAGAAGCAATGGAAGGCCGTTAAAGGACTTTAAACAGAGGAATGACAAGATCATATTTGTGCTTTTACAAGATCAGTATGGCATCAATGTGGGAAACAGATTGAAAGTAGATCAGATGGCTGTTGGTAGCCCCCTTAGGCAGCTGTTGCAATTGTCTAAATAAGAGACAGTGGTGGCCCAAACCAGGTGAGAGCAGCAGAGATGAAGAGGAATTTGAGAGATAACATAAATCCTGGAATCTAAAACGCCATAAATTGAAAGATCATTGGCTTAATGATAACTTTTCAGACAACATGAGGACATATGACACTAAATTAGCATATCAATTGAAAGATATCATTATTTCAGAAACAATAAAATATGGAAAATCTATGCTTCTCAGAATGGATGAAATACAGTTTTTAGAGGTTAGAAAATTGGATGTAAGACTAATCAGATGACTGATGATAGTGAACCAACCCATTGGAAAAAGTTGAAATTGTCAGGTTTCTCTGTCCTCAGAATTGCAAACATCTAGTGACTTGGCTTTACTTGCTTTTTATCTTTAATTGACATGACAGATAATATTGGTGATATAGATGGAGTCTAAAATTGAGAAGCTCACTGAAGAAAATAAGAACGAAAATCCCTTCTCAACTAAAGATACACTTGGGTAAGGAACACTGGCCTGCTGGCTTTCTAACATGAAAGGCCTAAAACTTGTTAGTTGAAGTTTGCTTCCAGGAAACAATGTTCACAGCACTCTGAAAGTCAAGATGTGGTTGTTGCTATTATTAATACGATGATTTATAGCCAATGCCCATGAGCTAGGCCTCGAGGTTTGTTTACAATTTACAGTAAGAGGAGCACAGCCTTAAATTATTGTTAGCAACCCTTGAAGTTAAAAAAATATATATAAGAAGAATTATGTAAATACATACATATCATCTTTTAAGTTTAGTGCTTACGGTCCAAGGGGGTGTAGGGGAAAACATTTTGAGACTATATACATCTCCTCTGTTCAAAGTTTAGCTTCTCGGGCCTTCCCTGGTGACGCAGTGGTTGAGATTCCGCCTGCCGATGCAGGGGACACGGGTTCGTGCCCCGGTCCGGGAGGATCCCACGTGCCGCGGAGCGGCTGAGCCCGTGAGCCATGGCCGCTGAGCCTGCGCGTCCGGAGCCTGTGCTCCGCAACGGGAGAGGCCACAACGGTGAGAGGCCCGCGTACCGCAAAAAAATGAATGTATTCTTTGACTCTGCTCCCATCATTAGGAAATTTCAATTACTCTGCCCATCATCTTAAAAACCCCAAATTGGCTGGATTTAAAAAATGAAATACAGTGCATTTTCATGGGGGCAGGTGGTGGGAATGGGGAGAGCGAGGCGCACACAGGGCAGATCCATCTAGCCAGGCACGCCCGATTATTCATGACAGTCATTTTTCACTGGGCCCAGGGAAACCTCCCAGAATGATAGGACCGTTTACACTAAAGGAACCGAACATACTACTGGAGTAACAACTGACATTAAGAAGTATATTAGAGCTGCCAGGGACAGTATCAGGGAGAATCCCTGGATGACAGATGACATGATGATGTAGAAAGAAGAAACTTCAGAATCAGAAGGTGGGGTGAAACCCCTCATTCAACAATTTTAAAAATATATAAAGAGGAAATCATATGTAAAGTAAAGCTTTGAAAAGCAGAGAAATTTTGTTATTTTTTTTCCTCTGCCTGCAGTAGCCTTCTGGTGTTAGTGCTGCAATGCATTTGCTTCCCCATAATATTCTCAACACTAACAAGATCAGAGGAAATGATTTATTCCACCCCCTCTCCTGCTACTTCTGAACTGCAGCGGGTGTCCTTGGGGACACGGGATTTCTGAATTGCTTACGGCCATCTGATATTGGAGCTCGGCAGCCTTCCCTAGAATGAGCCAGAAAAATCAAAACAATTACATTAATGCTGGGAATCAAAGTTTATTGACTCTCCCTTGAGGTGGAAAACCAAAGAGCTGGTTACAAAAGTTGCCAGCTCATTTAATGATACCACTGCCTCCTCCCCCTTCTCATCAAAACAGCTTTTGAGAGCATTTTCAAATAAAGCCACCTCTGATGTGCTCCAATTCAATAGCTTATCTATTCCCATTCAAATAAAAGCTAGCACCCTTCATCTCTCCTTCCACATCCAGATCTCCTCAAAGGGAAGACCCAACAGGCCCTCTTCCCCAGCCAAGCCACTGCCAAAGTCAATTGTCCAGGGCAATCTCCCTGTCATCATTTCTGCTCCACTCAGGAAGGTTCTGCCTCATTGAATATTCTTCTAAGACAATGAGAGAATCTCATGCCTCCCCAAAGTAGCAATCTTCATCTATTACAGCATTCCCTGCTGCTAGTGAAACTTGCAGCAGCTGGTTTCCCTCACTTGCCAACAATTCTTTGCAACACCCAAGTGACTGGAGGACTCTTAAGCACACCCATTTCATAGATGAGCCCACAGACCCAAAGATTAGGTGTCCAGTTGATATTTATACACTTCACAGGATGTAGCTAAGGCCCCGACAAATAATAGGCTTCAAATAAAATTCAATCCTTGAACTGATTGGATTAAACTGAAATACGTACTCAATTGTTTTGAATTAAACTGAAGCAAACTGAACTGAACTAAGCAAAATCTAGCCCCCTTTATGCTGGGCCAACAATTACCTTTCTTTTTTTAATCTCCATGGTTGGGTTTTGGGTTTGGGTTTTTTTACTTTTTATTATGGAAATTCTGAAACAGAGGGAGAGATAAGTATAATGAACCTCCAAGGACCCATCAACCCACGGCCAACAAGGATCAAGATTTTCCCATATTTGTTTAATTTATCCCCTCCTTTTATTTCTCTGTTGAAATGTTTTAAAGCAAGGCAAAGACATCATGTCATTTCACCCCTAATTTCTTCCGTCATTATGCTGCTCAGAAAGAAGTTATTAACATAGCAGGCCTGAGGCTGCCATCCTTAGAAAGGCCTGCTCTCGAAGTTGACACTTGACTGTCATCTGGGAACTTGGATTTCAGGAAGGTTACCAGCATTCCCAGAACTGATCAGAGTGGCTCATTTTGCCTAAACTAAACATTTTGGCTAAACAATATGCTTTTACAATATACCTCCTTTCCTTTTGGAAGTCTGGAGTTTTGGCACATACTAGGCAGAGGGTGCCTACATGACCAGCCCCCAGTAACAACCTAGGGCGCTGAAGCTTCCTGTCAGATAACATCTCACATATGTTGTCACATTTAGCACCATCTCTCAGCAACTCCACTGGTAGACAACACTCCAAACCTTGCGCCTGTTTCCTCTAGACTTCCCCCCATATGCCTTATCCCTTTGCTGATTTTGCTTTTCTTCCTTTTGCTGTAATAAATCATAACCATGAGTATGACTACATGCTGAGTCCTGTGAGTATTCCTAGCAAATCACTGAACCTGGGGGTGGTCTTGGGACCCCTGACACATTTGCCTACCAGTCAACTTAAGTTCACCTCTTCACAGAAACGTTGCTGACCATGGAGAGATACCAAACTAAGGAGACCCCTGTTGCCCACTCTCATTGCACCCTAAACTTCTCCTTCACAGCAGTTATCAAAACTGTTCCTAAATACTGTAAAAAATATTTATTTACAGTCTATCTCCCAACCCAAGTATCTAAGCTCCTTAAAAGCAAGAACCGTATCTGTTTGGTTCACCATGTATCCTTAGTGATGAGTATTGATGGTATGAATTTTTAAAAGATCCAAGAAAATACCAAACCTTCCTTCCAAGTACAGTTTAAGAGCCACTGTTTCTGTTTAAGAGGTACGTTTTCTATGATGTCCTCTGCATTTTACTCATTCATTCACCAAATACTACATACTTACTGTGTAATCCTTACTATGTCCAATTCAGATTAATATCTACTTCATTACCATCATTTTCCAATTAGCAAGATCATCTCACTGCTCCATCTTCTAGGAGAGGAGACAAATCTGCATGGGGGCTCCCCTCTTGGAACTGGTGACTACTACAGCTATTTGCAACACAGTGTAGGACCCTCTTTTTCACCTTAGAATCCTTTGGAGTTTCTAATTCAACTATAGACTCTTGGGATGATTCTTATATGTCCAGTAAAGTTTGAGAACCACTGACCTGGGTTACTTCCAAAAGTAGAAGGACAACTGTAAGTAAGACGACACACAGACATGACTCTTCCGCTGAATTTTTTAAAAGATGAATGTACCACAGACTAAAATGTGAAAGAAACTATGCTAAGCACATTCCACTATTGAAACACCATATGACAACAAATAGAATAAATATATACTCCTTTAAAGAAAAGAAGTGAGCTGCTCATATGCTGTAAGGGAGATATTTATATATACACAGACTGTCTTGTGCATTTAATTTGTGTGCAGAAGTGGGTCAAGTAGACTTTTTTCTTCATGGTAGATGAAAATAAAATGTGATGGGACATACGTGGATGGAAACTGGCAAGATTTTTTTTTAATTGTAAGTTTCAGTGTTCACATACTTTATCTCATCCAGCAAATTCACTCCTAGGTATATATTAATACCCAGGAGAAACTTTACCACATATGTCAAAGTCCATCAGTGAAAGGCCACCAGAAACACAATGGTAGTCAAAGTTAAGTGTTTCAACTTACTATAGCAAAGGAGAAGGCACCACAGAGGAACCTTGGGAACACCTCCATAATGGGGAGTTACAAGGACCTTCTAGGAGCTGGGGGAATCAAGGCAGCCTGCAGCTGGCCTAGAAGCAGCCATCACTCAGAGAAAGGCAGTGACAGAAGAGAGGGACATTTAGCCATTTTGTTTAATCATTTATAGGGTCACAGAATTGCTTTGTTATGTCTTGTTGTGAGAACTATTTATGTTCCAGTTGCCAGCAGGGCCATATGTACCAGGAAATGTGTGTAAGAACTTCCATAGTGGTACCATTCATACCAGAAAAAAAGAGAAAGGAGAAGAAGCAAATCAAATAGCCACTGATGGTAGTATATATAAAATTTAAAATTTAAAAAAAAACACAAGGAATGAGGGACGCAAGGTTAGTAGTTACCTCTTAGGAGGAGGAAGAGATGGGATAAAAAGGGCACACATTTGGATGTCAATTATTGGTAATATTTTGTCCTTAGGTTTATGACTATGCATTACAGTATGAAATCAATCAATCCATCAGAATAAGGTTAACGCATGAACGAAGGATGACAGTGCAAAATGAACCAAGGACTATAATTAATCTATCTCTGTGACCAGAGATCCAAATTGTTTTAAAACCAAAGAAATCACAATAATCATCCTTACCCACCTTTCCTTCTCAGGTATACCTTCTCCATTAGCATCTGCAGCCATGACACACTAGGTGCCAGTTGTGTTTATACAGCAGCTACAATAAACATGACTTTTTATTAAATGCAAATGTCACCACAAAGCAGAATCAACTATTGACTTTGTGCAACCTCTCATCAACAGAACCATCAATATGTCGAGCAAGGCACAGGATTTATTATCTATGCACATCTTTCAGAAAGCTTCCTGAAACACAACTCACTTCCATAATTGGTAACCAAATAAAACCACAGGCAGCCAGAAGAACATGACTCTTTTCAGGAAACTGTAAATTAAAGAGCTATGTCTAATTAACTGCATAGTGCTACACTCACACAGGCATTTCATCTCTTGCTCTTTGATGAAGGCAATCCTTGCTACCTTCTTCATATTACAAATATGGTATCACCTCTGACATAAAGGCCAGGACACTTCACACGGTCCTCATACACTCACTCCTTTTACCTTTTCCGTATCATTAACTGCTTTAGAAATGTCTTTATCTTCAATGACATTTGATTTTGAGGACATTGTTACAAAATAGCAACACCAGGTCCAAGTTCACTATAGCAATAGCATATATAAGAACCAAAAGAATGAATGCTTTTTAACAAATAAGAACACAGAGTCAAATGATCCCTATTTTTAAAAAGCTCCATAACCTATGTCAGGGGTGGGGCTGGAGAGTGAGGAATCACATAGCCAGACACCATAAAACAACGTAAAATTAAACTCTGGCAGTCCATTAGACGACCTACCAACTGTGATGCCTGGATGGCTAAAAGAAGTAGACTAGGAAAAGTCTCATGATATTGGAGATCAATCCAACACTGCTGCTAACTTTTTTAGACCCAAGTGTGACTGCCCAGCACTAACTATTACCCCTCAAGGGGAAAAACAAAACTACAGGTTCTTTTGACAAATATCTGATTTCTCTCAGCCCCCAGCTGCAATTTATTTTTAAAATACTCAAAAAATAATTGTGTCTCTTGTGACCAGAGGTGATGCTATTTGAGATAAAAAAGGCTAACATTTTCTCTTTGGTCTTCACAAAGTTTTTGATCCACTGAGAAGGACACTAAGGAAGTGAGCATGCCTCATTGATGAAAACAGGTAGAATATGTTAGGCTTGTGTTTGATGAGATTTATACATACAGGGCAAATTATAAAAAGGCTCCCCTCCCTCCAGAGAAGAAGTCCCACCCCAAAGTATACAACTTGGCCAGTGGTGCACAAGCTGCATTTCAACCCCATCCACACCCCCAATGGGGTGCATAGAATATTCAACCATGAGGGTGGTCTAGGTACATATGCCCTGTTTCTTCATTATTCACTTGGTGTTTTCCTTTCTCTTTTCCCCTTAATGTAATCCCATCAGGTGAAGGGTTCCTGAGATCGAAGGAACATCCAAAGAGATCCACGAATGGATTTTAAGGGATTCCTCAACCCCCTGAAATTGGGTGCAAAATAATATACCTGTGTGCACTTGCCAGCTTCTGTGAGGAGAGGTTCCCCAGAAATTTGATGCCACGTTAAAATGATTCTGTCTTGAGTTTGTGACATCAGGGAGTGAAGGAAGGAATAAGATCAAGAATCCACGACATCTACCATAACTGCTGCATACCTTCTTCCTAAACCACATTCAACAGTTTATTCCAATCACCAGGCTCTTCATTCCCACAAAGCATGTTCAGACTTTAAATGTGCTAACGATTCACCTGGAGAACTTGAGAAAACTACACATTCCCAGTCCCCAGCCCACCCCAGCCCTGAAATTCAGATTTCATCAGTCCTAGATAGAGCCCCCAAATCTACATTTTTTTCAAGTGCCTCATGTGATTCTGAGGCCCATGGCTGAAGAACCAAGCTTTGAGAAATGTGTCGTGATCCACCATCCGGTGGAAATCGCACACATGGATTCATCTACTCAGGGGAAAAAAGAATGGTATCTGTTTCTTTGTAAAGATAGGACTGGTGAGCCACAAGGAAATTAGGAAGCCCATGTTTTTTCAGTGATCACTGTTGCTTGACACTTCTTGTAGCATGTTAAGATGGCTATTACTGATGACTCTTATTACCTTTTCCTATGTAGTAAAACATATGAACGTACAGTGGAAGAAATAAGTATATTCTAAAACAAAACAGGAAAGAAAAATTACGATAGTCATGTCCACTCATTATCTGTGTGGATTGACTACCATGGGGAACAAGGACTCACCTTTTCAAAGTTACATTGTGGCTTTAAATTGGGTTAACTCAATGTGTATAGCCATGAAACAAGTGGCTATAGAGATGTAAAGGATGGGACACTTTTCTACATTTCTCTTTTGCCTTTTATTTTCCCTATGGTCTTTAATGCTTCTTCTCTTTGGAATGGATGAAGTTATAAAGTTTGCCTTACATAAAAGCTTTGCCTGAAAGACTGGTAATCGCACACTTCGCTACTGAACTGTCCAGTGTATTCAATCTAAAAAAGGCCCTTCTCTTTTGTTCATCCAGGATTATCTCTTTTGCAGAGTATAACAGAAATATCTGGATATAAAACTGAGAAATTGTTCATAAATATTATGGAAGGCTTTTTGAGCTATTTACTATTAGAGTCCTGATTTAGCAAACAATAAGATGCCTTTTTCTGGGTTGAGGATTTTTTTACTTTTTTCTTTCAACTAAATCACCCACAGTTCAAAGAAAAAAAAAAAGGTACACATTTCACAGCACTTTCACCCATGATTACAGGCAGAAGGAAACAAATTGCTATTTTTAAGACAGTTTTAATATCTTTTACTACATTTGAAGGAAAAATATATATATTTTATATATATATAATATATAATTATATATATTATATATATAATTATTTATATATAATATATAATTATATATATTATATATATATAATTATATATTTATATAATATATATATATATATCAGCAGCACTATCTCCTGTAGGTAACTTACTTATCTTGCCATTTCTTTATTTAAAGTCTTTGTGCTGAACCAGCCAATGAAATGCATTATTCCACTGGTAGTTTTCTAGCAGAAATAAAACTAGAAACAGCATGTATTACTGAGAAGCCAGAAACATTAACACTAATTCAAAAAACAAAAAAGACTCTAGCTAGAGGTTAAGAACACAACTCAATCAAAACCAGTGACATTTTTTATCAAACATTTGTGAAATTGCAGTTTTGAACTCTGACCTGCTACAAATTAAATTAAAAGGTGCTGTTCTAATTCTGTCTCCTGGTACAATGCTGCACTGATATAGAAAACAGGGAGCCTACACTGAACACACCCAGTTTACAGTGGAAAAAGGAGGATGATGCTTTCATGCTCAGTAAGGAAGTTTGTAACACATGGCTCCTGAGTGGGGTTGCCAATTAAAGAACTGTAGTAGCTGTCAATGCTGGTTTAACATTTCAACAAAGCAAATCAGCAATTTAAACTCACCAGCACCAGCCATCCTGTTAATTGACTAAATGATTATCCCTCTCCTAGTTAAGAGTCCACCTGACACACTTGAAATTCTTCTTTGTTGGGAACCATCTGGAGGCTGTGCAAGACCTCAACTTGGCAAAACTACTTTGGTTTTCAGGTTCACTGGAAAGGTGTCTCCCTTTGTTCTCAGAGGGGCTCCTGAATGAAAGCCAAGTTCTACTCTCACATTCTGATTGCCTTCTCTCAAAGAGTTTTTTTCTTGCTTTCTCCTATGAGAAGGAAGAAACTGGTCATAGCACATTTGTTAGACCTGTGTGTAAATGGATTTAGCAAGGTGTGACAAGCTGGACATGCATCATAATCTGTCATAGTCAAGGTGGAGTACAAATGGTCTTGCAGTAAATTCTACCCCATACTTTTGGAGTGTCCAACATATGAGCCACAGGCCTCTTGAGATCAAATCCAACTAGCCCTAAACAACAAAAATATATTCATAACTGAAACACTTGCAAGAAAAACAAAAAAAATGTGCTTCAATGGAAAACTATGCATTGTCTAGATTATAAAGGAGACCTCCTCCCAACTATCAGGTTATCAGATTGTGATTCTCTGAGAGCTATTTTACAACTCTGTAAATTATAGATAATTGACAGTAATGCAAGGTAATTCTTGTCTATAATTGTCTTGCAAATTCTGTCAAGTCAATTGGAGGTTCAGGTGATGCCACCCCCACCCCTAGAAGCCACTTATGCCTCCATTTGTAACATTCACTTCAGTATTCCTGATCTATAAATGTGTTCTTCAGCTTCTTTTGGGACTGGTTATAATATCTGACTAGTTTTCTTACTCTGAATCAAATATAATCTTTAATAAATATTCATTTTATATCAATATGAGTCATGATCTCAGTTTTTTTTTTTTAGAATTATCCTTTAATTTCTGTATCGATCTTGGACTAGAGATATCCAATTTAGAATCTTAAGCTGTATGACTATGCCATGCTCCTTCCTCTCTCAGCCTAAGCACATGCCATTCCTCTGCCAGGAATGTTCCTCCCTCATCCCCACTCTAGCCTCTGTACCTAGTTAATTCCTCATCTTCCTTCATATTTTGGCTCACTCATTATTCCCATAAACAAGCTTTCCCTGACCATCCCTCCTCTCCAGACAGGTTCAAACCTCCCTGTTACATGCTCTCATTGCATCATGTACCTCTTCTTGATAGCACTTAATGCCATCGACCTTTATCTACATGATTTTTCTAATATCTGTTTTCCTCACTATAATAAATGTTCCCTGATGGCAGGGACCATATCTGGTTTTGCATACCACTGTACCCCCAGCTCCAGCCAGATGTCTGGCATACACAGGGCTTAAATATATGTAGATAATGTAAACAGAAAATTTTTGCATGCATCAATGAAGCAACAGATCCAGGGATCAGTGAATGGAGTGGGTTATGAAGACTCCTGTTACAAACCAGAATAGATCTAGACCAAAGTCAACCAAGGAGAAGAAAAAGGAGAGACTTTACTGAGATGTAAGTGCCAATGATTTGGAAAACCATGGAGATAACCTATTAAGATAGTCCAATGGTACTCCTTCAGACTTTAGAAGGGACCTAGATCAAATTAGAACCTTTCTGATATTACTCTCCCCTCTTCCAGAGAGTTCTAAAATCCAAGAAAACCTGGGAATTACTAGGTATTTTGAACCAGAACAAAGGTAAAGAATAAAAAGGGACTAGCTCGAGTCCTTTATGGAACAGAAGCAGCAGGGTATACAGGAATGGTTCTCAAATTGTGGTCCCTACACTTCCAATATCTTTGGGAAATTCTCAGGCCTCACCTCAAACCTACTAAATCAGGAATCCTGGAGAACGAGACCAGCCCTACAAGTGAATATGATGCATGTCAAAGTTAGAAAACCACTGCCACAGAATAAAGATAAGTCCCAGAGTCACCCAGTCTTTTCTCTATATAGCTATGAGACCCTGGGCAAGTGACTTCAAGTCTCTAAGCCTGGGCTTCCCTGGTGGCACAGTGGTTAAGAGTCCGCCTGCCAATGCAGGGGACACGGTTTCGAGCCCTGGCCCCGGTGGATCCCACATGCCGTGGAGCAGCTAAGCCCGCGTGCCACAACTACTGAGCCTGCGCTCTAGAGTCCGTGAGCCACGGCTGCTGGGCCCGCATACCACAGTTGCTGAAGCCCACACACCTGGGGCCCGTGCTCTGCAAGAAGAGAAGCCAGGACAATGAGAAGTCCGTGCACTGCAGCGAAGAGTAGCCCCTGCTCGCCGCAACTAGAGAAAGCCTGCGCACAGCAACCAAGACCCAACACAGCCAAAAATAAAAACAAATAAATAAGTAAGTTTATTTAAAAGAAGAAAAAAGTCTCTAAGCCTGAGTGTACTCAGCAAGATGATAATAACGAAACACGGGACTTCCCTGGTGGTACAGTGGTAAAGAATCTGCCTTACAATGCAGGGGATGTGGCTTCCATCCCTGGTCACGGAGCTAAGATCCCACATGCCGCAGGGCAACTAAACCTGTGCACCACCACTACTGAGCTCTTGCACCTCAACTAGAGCCCATGTGCTACAACTAGAGAGAGAAAATCCACACACGGCAACAAAAGATCCCGCATGCCTCAACGAAGATCCCGTGTGCAGCAACTAAGACCAACGCAGCCAAAAATAAATGAAATAAATAAATAATGAATAACTCTCTAAAAATATATGTAACTATAATAATGAAACCGATCTCACAGGATTGTCATGAGAATTTTTTAAAGTAATATTTATAAACTGCCTAGCAAAGTGACTGACAAAATATGGATACTAATTAAATAATAGCTGCTGGTGTATATTCTCATTAATTTCATCATCATCATGTCCAGATTCTTAAGGCCTAGAAACCCAGAGTAGGAAAAAAGCTGTGTAGTCCTTTGGCCTGGTACAATCAACAGTACTTACACTGGGATCTTAGAGATGGGGCAGGAAGGATTCAAAACTGGGCACCACCATTTTTTTGGTCAGTGGTATATGATAAAATATACAACTCAGATGGGTACAGTGCTTAAGAGGTCACACAGCCACAACAACACAGCACTACCTGATCTTCAGAAAAAACCTGAGAGCTGTTATTTCATTCAGACAAGTTAGTGGACTTACCCAAGGTCACACTGCTGGTCCTTCCAAGTTATCTGTGGATTTAGAACTTGAAACCAGGTATTTTGATTCCAAATTCAGTGCTTTTTTTCCTCTACTCCTCACTGCCTACTCTTCTGTCTTTGCTTGTATCGCTTTCCCAAGGAAACAGACACTCACCAGACACATTGTAGAATAAAATAAGCCTGACATTCTTTAGAGAGTTTCTTGGACCCTGGCATATGGTCCTTCCAATTGTCTTTACTTATAAACCCCACATTTAAAGGAGCAGTCCAATATATACACTACCAAATGTAAAATCGATAGCTAGTGGGAAGCAGCTGCATAGCACAGGGAGATCAGCTCGGTGCTTTGTGACCACCTAGAGGGGTGGGATAGGGAGGGTGGGAGGGAGACGCAAGAGGGAGGGAATACGGGGATATATGTATACGTGTAGCTGATTTACTTTGTTATAAAGCAGAAACTAACACAACATTGTAAAGCAATTATACTCCAATAAAGGTGTTTAAAAAATTTAAAAATTTTTAAAAATTAAAAAATTTTTAAAAACTGAATTCAGAGAAAAAAATAATAAATAATAAAAAAAAATAAAGGAGCAGTCCATATTTTTAAACTCCTTAGCAGCAATAATTGGTCCCCTCTGCTGTATGTTTTATTTTTAATATAGACACTTCTTTCATTCTGAACTCAAATCTGATACCAGCTTTTTAAAAGCTGAATTTTTCAAATATACACTTGTATTACAGAAAGCTATGGAGCATCTTCTCTGCTCCTAAAATATGGTCACTTTCACAAATGCTATCTATTCATTCTGGCAATGATTATTTGTAAGGCACCTCCCCTTGCCTGGCACTGTGTGGGGAGGCATTGGGCACACAGAGATGAATTTTCAAGGCAGATGTGCTGCGTACCATCCCGAGAGAGTGGAGGAATCAGACAATAATCCAACAAGTAAAGGATAAGAGCCCCAGATTGTGGTAAGTACCCAATGCGAAGGAGCAACAGCCAAATGATAAAGAAGTGGTCACCTATATCGCTGTGAGGACTGGAGAAGCCCAGGAAAGCAACTCCAGACAGGGTGGTCAGAAAAAGCCTCTCATCAGAAAAAAATACACTAAAGCATATCTTGACACAGAAAGCCTAATATGGAAATCCAATACATGGAAATATGAGCTGAGAGAATGGATGAGGTAGGAGTGGCTTATCTGCTTTAACATGAAGATTCAATCCAGGGGATTTCTTGAGCAGTCTCCTAATGTGAATATAATTTATATTCCTACCCTTATTAAATATACTTTACATTTACATAATATAAACATAAAAGTTGGATGTTTACAAAAATTCAATTCATAATAAAATTAAACAGCTACTGCCCAAAACCTGCATGTATAGAAACTAGAAGAAGTAAGGTACCATGTGGTAGAAAGGAACAGAGGGGAGAAATAAAAGTTATTCAATGCTTTTTAAGCGTGGAGCGTCACGTTTCAACATAATTTATTTAGTCCGTAAAATAATTCTGAGTTTAGGTACCATCACATTTTACAAAGGAAGAAACCTGACTTCAGTGAGCTAAGCTTATTTGCCCAAGATCTCTCAACAAATAAATGACAGAACAGAAAATCTGATAAAACATAACATGAACATAAAAATCTGACATATATCCAGCAACTGTATTGTGTCCATTCGGCAAAGCCAGGGTCAGCAAACTAGGGCTCAAGGGTCAAATTTGGGCAGCGGCTTCTTGGTACAGCCACAAACTAAGAATGTGTTCACATTTTTAAATGACTGAAAAAAATTCAATAGAAGAATAATATATCATGACAAGTGAAAGTTGTGTAAAATTCAAATTAAGTGCCCATAAGTTAAATTTCATTGGAACACTGTCACACTAGCTATTGTCTTGACTCCTTTCACTCTATAAGGTGGGGTTGAGCAGTTGATAGAATCTGTAGGGTCCCAAATCCTAAAATATTAACTATCTGGCCCTTTATTGAAAATGTTTGCAAACCCCTGAAGTAGAAAAGAATCCACAGAAATAAAAGTAACAAACACACTTGGAAATGTTACTTTAAGTATGAGTACAAAAACATATGCAAAGAATGACTGTAAAATGCCTCTAAAAGAATTTAACCTAATGGTAGTTGAATGAGGCACAATAAACATTCCCAGTTTCACCTGGATGTTTCATTTTTCCAGCCCTCTCCCAGTGAGGCAGTGGTTAAGTCAATCTCATCAAAGGGATTTGTCACGTCTGAACTTGAGCAGGTGGCTTCCAACTCACATTCTCAGAAAGGAAGTAACACAATGTGTCCACTCCATATTAATTGGCTCAACTTGGTTCTTTAACAATATGGGTTTAATTCCAGGAATGGTTTCAAACAGTTTTTGTTGATTTCCAACTATATTGTCTTCTCTAAATATTTTCTGGTTCAAGTGCATATGCTCAATTATGAAAATGAATTCTTGTAAATAGCCCAATCTGGGTAGGTAGTCAATTCACACCATGAAGTTCAATTTTTACAGTACAGGGGAAAATATTACTTTTCCTTTTCATTCTTCAGGCTACAAGGTTGAAGGCTAGAGGCCACATGCTATAAAAATGTCTCCAGTTTTTCAAATATTTTGTGCCAATACCTAATGTTGATCTCTATACCCTCTTTGTCTTTTACTTGTGTATGGTCATCCCCAAATATTGGGTCGTTAAGTACCAAGTCAATACTTCGGGCATACAGCTTAAGTCAAAGATGGCCTTCACCTTGTAGGAAAAAAAAAATGTTGCACTTCAATAGAAAACTATGCATCATCTATAGGGTATGCATCATACCCTTCCCAGCTGTTGGATTCTATCCTGTTCACAATCTTTGAGCTATTCTGCACCACTCTGCAAGTTGCAGGTAACTGATAGATATGTAAATTTTGTTCTGACAGTTAAGGGGTTTTTTTGTTTTGTTTTGTTTTGTTTTTCTTTTTTTTGTGCGGTACGCGGGCCTCTCACTGTTGTGGCCTCTCCCGCTGCGGAGCACAGGCTCCGGACGCACAGGCCCAGCGGCCACGGCCCACAGGCCCAGCCGCCCTGTGGCACGTGGGACCCTCCCGGACCAGGGCACAAACCCGCGTCCCCCGCATTGACAGGCGGACTCAACCACTGCGCCACCAGGGAAGCCCGAGTTAACGTTTTTAATTTAATTCCACCCTACTGTGGAAAAACTAGTTTTGTATTGATTTGCACTTCATCTCAACGTTGGTTTACTCTATATACATTTGTGCTATTATGACTTTTCTTTCAAGCCAATTATAACATCGGCCCAGTTCCCTCATATCATATAAGTAAAATAAAATCTTTAGCACATGCTCATTTTCATATCTATATGAGAATCATGAGTTTACCTTTCTCTGAAAACTATTTTTTAACAACCTAAAAGACTGGTATGAATTCAGATTTATTTCAAATTCTATTTTTAAAAACTTTAAATTCTGAGTGATATTCACCTTGAATGTGAATTTAGTTGTAATATTAAATTAGTTAAAACCATACAGAAAAGTGAAAGGTGATGAGAAGTAAGTCTTTTTTTGTCCCTTTCTAATGCTTCTGAATTGATGCAAAACGAAAATTATGTAGAGGGGCAATAAACAGGCAATAAATAAAAATTTTTTTTAAAGAAAAATTATTCTGACATTTCTTAAAACATTAAGGGAGACTATATTCAGGACAATTGTGATACAGGAGAGAAACCAGGCTCAACTCCAAATACAGCAAAGAGAGCTGGGGATTTATAGCCAAGGAGCAGAATCAGGGGGTCAGTGTGTGGAAGGAAAATCAGTAATAGGAAACATTAACAATAGGGAGATTCTTAAAAAAAAAAAAAGGAGTAGGGAGATTCTTGCCTAAGTGGTTTAAGAGGATTCATGCTTAAGACAGGCCAAGGACCTAGATATCAAGGGTGGGAGATGAGAAGCATCATCAGATATCACTTAGCAGGATTCTTGCTAAAACTAGGCTACGCAGGCCAAAGACAAGATGAGAGCCATGATCGAGAAGGCAGCTCAGAGGAGCCTAGCTAAAGTCTGGTCAAGGAGAGAGTCTTTGTCACAGGCAAATTCATAAGAGGACAAACAAACAATTCTTGCCCTCAGGGAATTTACAGTCTAATGAAAGAGATAAATAAGTCACCCGACTTGCCCAAACTACCTTGGTTTTAATTTGAAATTACATTTTATTCCCAGAAAAATCTACATGTATATAATCACTTCAAAGAAAAATATTAAATAAGTTAAATACTGGTTCAATCTCTATAATCTTAGTTTAGAGACTAAAATAATAATTTGACAGTATGCCAACTAAAGTGCATCATATACCTAAACCAAGGATTTCATAAAATATACTGACACAGAAACAAAGCATACACTATTTACCCTACTTTTCACATAGGCAAAAGATATCACTACCCGCCTGCCAAATTCACCACCCCAGCCTAAAGAACAGGGCGACTGTAGCTATTTGTGAAATGCAAACAACACTGTATCTATGAAATCAAACAACATTACTCACTTTATACAAAATGGTAACAGAGTTCTACAAGTCTTGTTTCTCAAAGTGTGGTCTGGCTGCCTGCAACCTGGGAGCCTGTTAGGAATGCAGAATCTCAGGTCTCAACTGCTAATCAGAATCTGCACTGTAACAAGATCCCCAGATAATTTTTATGTACATTAAAGTTTGAGAAACACCAATCCAGCACTATGGGATAACATAACTACCCCTAAAATTGCCACTGTTAGCACATTCCCTCAATTATCTCTTTTTATACAAGCGGTTTCTTCTAAGACAAAGGGAGAGTGAGAGAAAGATTTTATTGTGACCCAGGTAGCCTGCATTTTTAGGCTGGGAGTGGAGAAGTTTCATGTTGATTATTTGGTCTTGTGAGTAAAATCCAAGTCATGAGGAAAAGGGAGAGGGTGCAAAAACAGGAAGATTATGGACCCACTGAATTTTACCAATGAAAGATTGAAAACAATCTAAATTACACATATGTATGTACTCAATACAGAAATGGTTAAGTAAATTATGACACAAGAGAACATAATGAAGGCATTAAAAAGAACAAGACTGTTCTTCATGTATGTATGCACCAATACACAATAATCTAAGATAGGCAATATGCTAAGGTAATCTTGACTTCAAAAATCCAAGGGAAAATAATGCAAGAGCAGCACAGCATATACAGTGACTTACCATTCATGTAAGGAAAACTACCTAAGTGTGCACATACATACAACATTTCTGGAAAAGCATAAGAAGAGCACAATGTTTGCCTCCTGGAGAGCTGAAGCATGAGGGACAGAAGTGGAGGGAGATGGACTTTCCATTGTGTACCTCCTAACACCTTTGGAATTATGTGACTATATTATCCAATTAAAAAAACTTTTTAATCTGAGCAACGAAGAATTCCTTAAAGAAGATATAGTCCAGTTCCAAAGGGAACAGAGGAATCCCTTCTTAATTTTCCCAGACAGATGGTCATCTGACTGTGTCCAAACACTTTTGGGGACAGTTTCTGGGCTGAGAAGTCAAGTGTCCAGAATTCATTCTGACACTGAGCTGAAGTCCTAGAACGCTGCCCTACCACCCCACCTCCCAACCCCTAACCCCCTCCACCCCACCCTGTGCTGATGCTAGTTCTTTCTATGCAACATAGAGTAAGCTTCTTCCTCTGCCAGCCCTTACAACATTTGCAGAAGTTACTGTAGTTTTCCTTAGTAAGAGGTCACAAACAAAAGCTGGCAGGGCAGGCAGGCAATGTAAATGAGTAAGGCAGGTCTAGGCAAGACAAAACAGCCAGTGCACCCCTTCACGTGGAGACAAGGACACCATGGGAGTGAGCACCATGGCCAGGAGACCGAGAGAGGCAGCAACTATTCTTCTCCAAGGAAAATAATGCCATGGAGGAAAGAGGGCCTGATGTTGCCGTATCTTCTTAGGATTTTAGAAACCAATAAATTTATTTTAAATACCTCAACTTTTAAATATTGACAACTAAACTAATTTTTTAGAACACTGCAGACCAAACAAAATATACGTGCAGCTCAGGCCACCAGTTCACAATGCATCCTGTCATCTCTCCTCCAGCTACCATGAGAACTTCTCTTTTTGTTATATTCTGGTTGGATTTGCTGGAAAGAAAAACAAACAGAAAAATAGTCTCTTTTCAAAAAACTCAATCAGTTGTACTTTTGATTTGGTTTGACAATTTACTAATCCAGCTAGATAGATAATTTGCTAGTAATTGTACTTGCCTAAGGACTAAAAACAACCACAGTTTGTGTATGTGCGTGTGTGTGTCTGTGTGTGTGGTGTTGTTGTTCTAAAGACCTTTGATATTTATCATTGTCTTTGGTGGCAGGAACTGAGAGGTATCTCCCATGGACATTATTTCACAGTTGAATATATGTGTACATAGCTCATTATACTGCTGGGGTTTATTTGCAAAACACGATTTTCATTTTCCAACGGGCTTTCAGTGGAAGAAAGTTTCATAGAGAAAAATGCAAATTTCCTACCACTCTATCCTGTGAAAACCTAAAGAGACTATTAGGTTACAAAGAAGGAAATTGAGGGATAAATTTAACACTTAAAAGTGGCTCTTTTAAGGCTTCCCTGCTGGCGCAGTGGTTGAGAGTCCACCTGTCGATGCAGGGAACACAGGTTTGTGCCCCGGTCTGGGAAGATCCCACATGCTGCGGAGCGGCTGGGCCCATGAGCCATGGCCACTGAGCCTGTGCGTCCGGAGCCTGTGCTCCGCAACGGGAGAGGCCATAACAGTGAGAGGCCCGGGTACCACACACACACACACACACAAAAGTGACTCTTTTAGCAGGAGATTTGGGCACCCAGCCAGGTTAGGAAGAAGTAGCTTTATACACACATCATAACAGTAGCCTAATCTCCAATCTTCACTACTCCTTGCTTAAGACCAGTAACCAAGTCATCACAGCCAGTGTGTCCCTTCTAACTTGTCATCTGCTTATTGTCACCGTGCTCTCGACTCTAACTATAAAACTGTTTTATTTAAACAAACAGCAATGGAAAAAGGACCCCTGCAGCTGAGTCCTGACCTGCACCACTTGAGAACCTACATGGGGAACCCCACGACACTTGTGTAAAGTTGATGGAGGTGGGGGTCGGTCCCTCTGCTAAAGGCTGGATGTAGATGAGTGGCTAAAAGAAGCTTCAACTGCTAGAGAAGGTACCAACGTACATCTTCCCCCAACGATTCATGGACTCAGTATTGCATCTATTTATGCCTTCTACTCTGCTTTAAGTGACATAAAAACAGATTAGGAAACTCCAGATCTCATCATACATATGAAATATGCTTACATTGATTATGGCCTAACTCTAAAGGAAATACAACAACTAACAATTCTTATAGTCTCAAAAGCAAGAACCACCATGATAAAACAATTAAATTGCAATTCTGAGGAAGAAGACATTTAATTATAGATATAATTTATGTAAGTAAATATAATCATCTTAAATTTCTAAACAAATAGGCATGTCATTAAATATAAAGAATCAGGAAAGATTTCAAAACCTGTACGATCCATGTACTTTGGTGAATGTGATCTATACAGAGTTTGCTCTGGGGGAAAGAAACCTCAAGATTCTATCTTTGTAGCCCAATGTTGGGTTATACTTCCAAATGAAAACACTTTATTTGGCATGCGTTTTCTGTAGAAAGTGGATTTTTAACATGATATAGCCATGCCACACTTTGTTTTCAGTTGTTAAGACACTGGTATATCTTTCAATCTTTTCCACTTATTAATTTCAGGAAGTTATTTGCACATATTTCTCAGGATATGCTGGTATTTTAAACATCTTACAAATGTTGTAGCTATATAAATTAAGTGGACAATTAGAATATCACCATGCAATTCTATGAACCTAATTACAAAGGGATGCTTGAGAGGGTCCCATTATCCAAAGTGGCCTATGTATCAGTATTTCTGAAGCATTAGAGGTGGATGTCAGGCAGCTGGGTTCCAGTCCTGGTGAAAAGCACTGTATAATCTTTCAAAAACCGCAAAAGCACATCTTCCTATGTTTGCATTTCCTCTTTTGTTAAATGAAGACTAGCAGACCTGGATCTTAACCGGCTACTGTGAAACCCACAAGAAAGAATGAGAAAACAATAAAGCACATGACAAAGGTAAGATTACCTACTGTTATTGTGAGAGGAAGATGAAAGAAAAACAGAGCACTAAAGCATATAAAAAGCTTTGTAGTCTATTACACAAAGCACATTTTAAAAAAGAAAACAAAATAATTAAAAGTAATACAAGCAACTTAAGTATATATTCTCTCTTGGAAAAAAGTGTTACATGGGTAAAGTACATTCCTAAGCCAGCACAAACTCTACTGAAACTTCTCTCTGTCCATCTCTTCCACTCATCATCGTCCATCCAGAGAACGGCTTGACCCTTCCATCAAAGTCATCCAACATCTCCAGGTAATCTTTCGTTAAATAATGAACACGTAATAGGTACTATCAACTCAGCTTGATCTTACAACATAGGTAACTGATTAATCTACATTCCCAAACTAATGTGTTTTTGACATCCCTTGGAAGTGCAAAGACAAAGCAGTAGGGTCCCTTTTCACCTCTGTATAAGTCAATTAGAGTTGACAAATACCAGTATCTCAGCATGTTCAACAAAGTGACTGGCAGGCGATAAATGTTTAGATAAGTGACAGATGTACAGAATGAAAAGGCTGACCTAAGTTTTAGATTTCCTTAAATCTTGGGGCATCCACGGCCAAGGACTCAAACTCCTGCCTGAACAGCCGTCTCCAGAGTTTGAGCCACTGAGGTCCGTGGAAATAAAAACAAGAAGTGTGCTTGCACTCGTCAAATAACAAATCAGCAACTCATGCCCCACTGATGGTAGGTCAGTGCTGCAATCATCTTACTCCAAAGATAACATAAAGATTTACACAGATGTCAAGGCTAGACATCATTCTGCTGCCAGGGAGCTTACTCTGTGAGTCATACAAAGAAATCAACACCTCAGCAAATACAGCTTTCTGGAAAATATCAATACCTCTTCTTTTCATTAAAACGTTTTTTAATGGATCATTCACTGCAACAACTTATTCTTAGAGGCCATGTATCCTGAAATTATTCTACTGTTTGAGAACCACTTTGAAAGCTTCATATTTTGTAAAACATTTTTGTCCAGTTCACTTAAGAATCTGTAATATCTAGACCTGAAACTTGATTTCACAGTTTATTCCAACTAGATGTCTTCTTTAGCTTTCAAGGTATCATCTAATGAGTTATATTCTCACTGACTCAGCAATATATTTGCATAGTCAGAAAAAGACTGACCATGTGCTGATGAAGCTTAATCTTCAGGGCTCCTACTTCATGGACCCCAGGAGTGCTGGAAGTCAGCGGTCTAGGTGGGAGGGGATACCAAGAAGCATTTCAATGTAAGCATTTCTAGTAAAGAGAACATGACAGAAAGGGACCCAAATCATCTAACTGACTCACTGAAACAACACCTTTGTATCTAATTTTGTATTCATAATTTGTCATTCTTTTTCTTAAAGGTGACTCTGCAGGGACTTCCCTGGTGGTGCAGTGGTTGAGAAACTGCCTGCTAATTGCAGGGGACACAGGTTCGAGGCCTGGTCTGGGAACATCCCACATGCCGCGGAGCAACTGGGCTCGTGAGCCACAGCTACTGAGCTTGTGTGTCTGGAGCCCATGCTCCACAACAAGAGAGGCCACCATAGTGAGAGGCCTGCACACTGTGATGAAGAGTGGCCCCCGCTCACTACAACTAGAGAAAGCTCTCTCACAGAAACGAAGACCCAACACAGCCAAAAATTAATTAATTAATTTAAAAAAAAAAAAAAGATGACTCTACAAATTACATAAGTGTCTAACCCCACAAAACCTGAATCTGCCTAATACAGAGGAAGGTATGTAAAACTACTTCTCTATCTTGTACTGTCCATTGTTCAAGTATTCAATCTATAAAGAAAATCCTGATCTTTAAAAATAAGGCAAGGGGATAGAGAAAAGTTATTTTAAATGTACATTTTTAGATTGGTTAAAGATGGCGGAGTAGAAGGACATGTGCTCACTCCCTCTTTCGAAAACACAGGAATCACAACTAACTGCTGAACAATCACCGAGAGGAAAACACTGGAACTCACCAAAAAAGATACCCCACGTGCAAAGACAAAGGAGAGGCCGCAATGAGATGGTAGGAGGGGCGCTATCACAATAAAATCAAATCCCGTAACTGCTAGGTGGGTGACTCACAAACTGGACAACATTTATACCACAGAAGTCCACCCACTGGAGTGAAGGTTCTAAGCCACATGTCAGGCTTCCCAACCTGGGGGGTCTGGCAACAGGAGGAGGAATTTCTAGAGAATCGGACTTTGAAGGCTAGCAGGTTTTCATTGCAGGACTTCAGCAGGACAGAGACTCCACTCTTGGAGGGCACACACAAAGCAGTCTGCGCATCAGGACTCAGGGGAAGGAGCAGTAACCCCATAGGAGACTGAACCAGACCTACCTGCTAGTGTTGGAGGATCTCCTGCAGAGGTGGAAGGCAGCTGTGTCTCACCAAGGGACAAGGACACTGGCAGCAGAAGTTCTGGGAAGTACTCCCTGGTGTGAGCTGTCCCAGAGTCTGCCATTAGCCGCACCAAAGAGTCCGGGGACAGCTCCAATGCTGGGTCGCCTCAGGAGAAACAACCAACAGGGAGGGAACCCAGCCCCACCCATTAGCAGACAAGCAGATTAAAGTTTTGTTGAGATCTGCCCACCAGAGCAACAGCCAGCTCTACCCACCACCAGTCCCTCCTCCCATCAGGAAACTTGCACAAGCCTCTTAGGCAGCCTCATCCAACAGAGGGCAGACAGCAGAAGCAAGAAGAACTACAATCCTGCAGCCTGTGGAACAAAAACCACACTCACAGAAAGACAGACAAGATGAAAAGGCAGAGGGCTATGTACTAGATGAAGGAACAAGATAAAACCCCAGAAAAACAACTAAATAAAATGGTGATAGGCAATCTTCCAGAAAAAGAATTCAGAATAATGATAGTGAAGATGATCCAGGACCTCGAAAAACAATGAGGGCAAAGATCAAGAAGATGCAAGAAATATTTAACAAATATCTAGAAGAATTAAAGAACAAACAAACAGATATGAACAATACAATAACTGAAATAAAACTACACTAAAAGGAATAAACAGCAGAATAACTGAAACAGAAGAATGGATAACTGACCTTGAAGACAGAATGGTAGAATTCACTGCTGCAGAACAGAATAAAGAAAAAAGAATGAAAAAAAAATGAAGACAGCCTAAGAGACCTCTGGGACAACATTAAATGCAACAACATTCACTTTATAGGGATCCCAGAAGGAGAAGAGAGAGAAAAAGGACCAGAGAAAATATCTGAAGAGATTATAGTCGAAAACTTCCCTAACAGGGGAAAGGAAATAGCCACCCCAGTCCAGGAAGCGCAGAGAGTCCCATACAGGATAAACGCAAGGAGAAACACACTGAGATGCATAGTAATCAAATTGGCAAATATTAAAGACAAAGAAAAATTATTGAAAGCAGCAAGGGAAAAACAACAGATAACATACAAGGGAACACCCATAAAGTTAACAGCTGATTTCTAAGCAGGAACTCTATAAGCCAGAAAGGAGTGGCATGATATACTTAAAGTGATGAAAGGGAAGAACGTATAACGAAGATTACTCGACCCAGCAAGGATCTCATTCAGGTTTGATGGAAAAATCAAAAGCTTTAAAGACAAGCAAAAGCTAAGAGAATTCAACAGCACCAAACCAGCTCTACAACAAATGCTAAAGGAACTTCTCTAAGTGGGAAACACAAGAGAAGAAAAGGACCTACAAAAACAAACCCAAAACAATTAAGAAAATGGTCATAGGAACATATATATCTATAATTACTTTAAACGTGAATGGATTAAATGCTCCAGCCAAAAGACACAGGCTTGATGAATGGATGGAAAAACAAGACCCATATATATGCTGTCTACAAGAGACCCACTTCAGACCTAGGGACACATACAGACTGAAAATGAGGGGATGGAAAAAGATATTCCATGCAAATGGAAATCAAAAGAAAGCTGGAGTAGCAATACTCATATCAGATAAAATAGACTTTAAAATAAAGAATGTTACAAGAGACAAAGAAGGACACTATATAATGATCAAGGGATCAATCCCAGAAGAAGATATAACAGTTGTAAATATATATGCACCCAACATAGGAGCAACTCAATACATAAGGCAACTGTGAACAGCTATAAAAGAGGAAATCTACAGTAACAATAATAGTGGAGGACTTTAACACCTCACTTACACCAATGGACAAATCATCCAAACAGAAAATTAATAAGGAAACACAAGCTTTAAATGACAGAATAGACCAGATACATTTAACTGATATTTATAGGACATTCCATCCAAAAACAGCAGATTACACTTTCTTCTCAAGTGTGCATGGACATTCTCCAGGATAGATCACATCTTGGGTCACAAATCAAGCCTCAGTACATTTAAGAAAACTGAATTCATATCAAGCATCTTTTCTGACCACAATGCTATGAGATCAGAAATCAATTACAGGCCAAAAAAGGTAAAAAACACAAACACATGGAGGCTAAACAATACGTTACTAAATAACCAAGAGATCACTGAAGAAATCAAAGAGGAAATCAAAAAATACCTAGAGACAAATGACAATGAAAACACAACGATCCAAAACCTATGGGATGCAGCAAAAGCAGGTCTAAGAGGGAAGTTTATAGCAATACAAGCCTACCTCAAGAAACAAGAAAAATCTCAAATAAACAATTTAACATTACACCTAAAGAAAGTAGAGAAAGAACAAACAAAACCCAAAGTTAGCAGAAGGAAAGAAATCATAAAGGTCAGAGCAGAAATACATGAAATAGAAACAGAGGAAACAATAGCAACGATCAGTAAAACTAAAAGTTGGTTCTTTGAGAAGATAAACAAAATTGATAAACCTTTAGCCAGAAACATCAAGAAAAAGATGGAGAGGACTCAAGTCAATAAAATTAGAAAGGAAAAAGGAGAAGTTAAAACAGACACCACAGAAATACAAAGCATCCTAAGAGATTACTATAATAAACTCTATGCCAATAAAATGGACAACCTGGAAGAAATGAACAAATTCTTAGAAAGGTATAACCTTCCAAGACTGAACCAGGAAGAAATAGAAAATATGAACAGACCAATCACAAGTAGTGAAATTAAAACTGTGATTTAAAATCTTCCAACAAACAAAAGTCCAGGACCAGATGGCTTCACAGGTGAATTCTATCAAACATTTAGAGAAGAGCTAACACCCATCCTTCTCAAACTCTTCCAAAAAATCGCAGAGGAAGGAACACTCCCAAACTCATTCTATGAGGCCACCATCACCCTGATACCAAAACCAGACAAAGATACTACAAAAAAAGATTATTACAGACCAATATCACTGATGAATATACATGCAAAAATCCTCAACAAAATACTAGCAAACAGAATCCAACAACACCTTAAATGGATCATACCCCATGATCAAGTGGGATTTATCCTAGAGATGCAATGATTCTGCAATATATGCAAATCAATGTGATATACCATATTAACAAATTGAAGAATAAAAACCATATGACCACCTCAATAGATGCAGAAAAAGCTTTTGACAAAATTCAATACCCATTGATGATAAAAAACTCTCCAGAAAGTGGGCATAGAGGAAACCTACCTCAACATAATAAAGGTCATATATGACAAACTCACAACAAACATCATTCTCAATGGTGAAAAACTGAAAGCATTTCCTCTAAGATCAGGAACAATACAAGGATGTCCACTCTCACCACTATTATTCAATGTAGTTTTGGAAGTCCTACCCACAGGAAACAGAGAAGAAAAAGAAATAAAAGGAATACAAATTGGAAAAGAAGAAGTAAAACTGTCACTGTTTGCAGATGACATGATACTATACATAGAGAATCCTAAAGATGCTACCAGAAAACTACTAGAGCTAATCAATGAATCTGGTAAAGTTGCAGGATACAAAATTAATGCATATAAATCTCTTGCATTCCTATACACTAATGATGAAAAATCTGAAAGAGAAATTAAGGAAACACTCCCATTTACCACTGCAAGAAAAAGAATAAAATACCTAGGAATAAACTTACCTAAGAAGACAAAAGACCTGTATGCAGAAAATTATGAGAAATTAAAGATGATACCAACAGTTGGAGAGATATACCATGTTCTTGGATTGGAAGAATCAATACTGTGAAAATGACTATACTACCCATAGCGATCTACAGATTCAATATGATCCCTATCAAATTACCAATGGCATTTTTTACAGAACTAGAACAAGAAATCTTAAAGTTCATATGGAGACACAATAGCCAAAGCAATCTTGAAGGAAAATAACGGAGCTGGAGGAATCAGACTCCCTAACTTCAAACTATACTAGAAAGCTACAGTAATCAAGACAATATGGTACTGGCACAAAAACAGAAATATAGATCAATGGAACAGGATAGAAAGCTCAGAGATAAACCCACACACATATGGTCAACTAATCTATGACAAAGGAGGCAATGATATACAATGGAGAAAAGACAGTCTCTTCAATAAGTGGTGCTGGGAAAACTGGACAGCTACATGTAAAAGAATGAAATTAGAACACTCCCTAACACCATACATAAAAATAAACTCAAAATGGATTCAAGACCTAAATGTAAGACCGGGCACTATAAAACTCTTAGAGGAAAACATAGGAAGAACACTCTATGACATAAATCACAGCAAGATCTTTTTCGATCCACCTCCTAGAGTAATGGAAATAAAAACAAAAATAAACAAATGGGACCTAATGAAACATGAAAACTTTTGCACAGCAAAGGAAAACAAAAAAGACGAAAAGACAACCCTCAGAGTGGGAGAAAATATTTGCAAATGACTCATTGGACCAAGGATTAATCTCCAAAATATATAAACAGCTCATGCAGCTCAATATTAAAAAAACAAACAACCCAATCCAGAAATGGGCAGAAGACCTAAACAGACATTTCTCCAAAGAAGATATACAGATTACCAAGAAACACATGAAAGAATGCTCAACATCATTAATCATTAGAGAAATGCAAATCAAAACTACAATGAGATACCATCTCACACCGGTCAGAATGGCCATCATCAAAAAATCTAGAAACAATAAATGCTGGAGAGGGTGTGGAGAAAAGGGAACCCTCTTGCACTGTTGGTGGGAATGTAAATTGATACAGCCACTATGGAGAACAGTATGGAGGTTCCTTAAAGAACTGAAAATAGAACTACCATATGACCCAGCAATCCCACTACTGAGCATATACCCAGAGAAAACCATAATTCAAAAAGACACATGCACCTCAATGTTCATTGCAGCACTATTTACAATAGCCAGGTCATGGAAGCAACCTAAATGCCCATCGACAGACGAATGGATAAAGAAGATGTGGTACATATATACAATGGAATATTACTCAGCCATAAAAAGGAACGAAATTGAGTCATTTGTAGTGACATGGATGGATCTAGGGACTGTCATACAGAGTGAAGTAAGTCAGAAAGAGAAAAACAAATATCATATATTAACACATATATGTGGATCCTAGAAAAATGTACAGATGAACCGGTTTGCTGGGCAGAAATTGAGACACAGATGTAGAGAACAAACGTATGGACACCAAGCGGGGAAAGAGGCAGGAGGTGGTGGTGGTGGTGTGATGAATTGGGAGATTGGGATTGACATGTATACAATGATGTGTATAAAATGGATGACTAATAAGAAAATAAATAAGGAAATAAACATTTAAATAAATAAATGTACATCTTTAAGACTGCTGATTTCATTATGTATTTTCTAACACCAAAATATAAAATAAAATGAAAACTGCAGAACTTTTGGCCCTTTGACATTTCTCCCCAACCACTGAAAACTTTCAGATGGATCGAACATCTGGGTTCTGAGAAGGACTATGTATTATTACTGCTCCCCACAATATCAGGCCTAAGTGTATTTTTTGTGTTTAGACTAGTGAACATAAAATGCAAACATTTTTCACATGACTGATACGTTTGCCTTTAACAAAAACAGCCCTGGCCCAATATTATTAGGAAACAGATCAGCAGCCCCACTGGGCTCTGAAGCAATGTAATTAGGTAGTCCAACACTACATTTTGTCAAAAAACTCTGACAGCCTAATAACCAGATTGTCATCAGATAGACATTGAAAAATGATACTATGTTTGTTCTAGCATTAAAATACTACAGCTTTCTGGGGCTTTTTGTCCAGCAAAAAATTTTTTTTAATCTATAAGGGATGCATCCTATTGGTCTGGATGGCCTGTTCTGCTTGAGGTATGGAGTAAGGAGTTTTGTTTTCATTTAACGTTTAAGAAAGAATTGTACAGGGCTTCCCTGGTGGCGCAGTGGTTGAGAATCCGCCTGCCGATGCAGGGGACACAGGTTCGTGCCCCGGTCCGGGAGGATCCCACATGCCGTGGAGCGGCTGAGCCCGTGAGCCATGGCCGCTGAGCCTGCGCGTCCGGAGCCTGTGCTCCGCAAAGGGAGAGGCCACAGCAGTGAGAGGCCCACGTACCACCAAAAAAAAAAAAAAAAACAAGAAAGAATTGTACAAAGGATCACCTACTTGATTTGAATCATTAAAATCCTATGTGTTACAAGGAAAAGTATAAAAGGGAATGTTTGTAACAGTACTAACTGGTATTTATTAAGCATTTAGGTGTTGCCAGACACCATGTTCAGCTCTCTGTGTTACTGGACTCCTTCCAACAACCATCAGTGCATGGTGCTATTGTTATTCTCATTTGTAGAAGCTTATAGAGGCTAAGGAACCCACATCCCCCATGTTCTTAGCCACTTCAATGGGCTGCTGAGAAGAGAGGGTTTAATTTGGTTTTGATGAGAGCAGGGTAGATGAGATGAGAACATGTGGTGGGGATGAGAGATGTTCTTTTCAAGAAAATTATTATCTATTTGACCTCCCAAAAGAAGGTTATCCAGCATGCAGTCTGACATGTAAGCCAATATGATGTGTAATATGACAGTGGAAGAGAAAATGTTATAGATTCTTCTCACAGATAAGCAATAAAATACAAAAAGATAGAAATAATAAGATATAGCCTTAGGGTTCAAAATATTATCGCTTCCATTTAATTAGTCAATTATGAGAAGTTATCCACTAACCTGTACAAGAATAAACCTTAGGGAGTACATTTCTAAGATGACCTTTGGAACCGTAATATCCAAAAATCTTACAGTTTTATCTGTTAGGATATAAATGAGTTATTCCATGTAAATCACTGGCAAGTTTGCACACGAAAACTGTGTGGCTGAGCTAGTCAGTAATAATTAAATGACACAAATTTTTTTCCAATATGCATGAAAATACCCCAGACAACTTAAATGCCCAGTCCACCAAACCAGCATTACAATTCTATGGCACTTTAAATTTTCCAAAGTATTTTCCATCCTGTGGTTTCATTTGACACCCATGAGCCTATATTCCTTCTTAAGCATGAAAAAAAAAATTATTCCAAATTTACAAACATAATGTTAAGCAAAAGATGCCATACACAAAGAAATCCATACTATATGATTCCATTTCTATAAAATTCAAAGCCATGGCAAAACCAATTTGTGATGTCAGAGTCAAGCTAGTGGTGGCTGAGTTGGGAGCAGGGTAGTAAATGGAAGATGGCATGTGAGGGTCAAGTTTTATGTCTTATTCTGAATGCTAGTTCCTTGAGTGTGATCATTTTGTAAAAATTCACGACGATATACATTTTGTATTTGCAGGTATACAAATCCTGTATGTTACACTTCTGTAAAAAGTTGACATGAAACAATCATTCTCTTCCTTCAGCAGCTTGCCAGCTAGACCAGAAGGACATAAACACCAGGCAAAAGGGTGGGCAGTCTCAAAACACCTAGAAGTTTGACTTTGCAAACTATTGAGCTGCTGCCCGTGTCACTAGAACCTCTTAACATTCCTTTCCCTTGAAGCGTCAAAGAATTCATACAGCAATCCACTGTATTAATTCCTGTAATGAAAGTGCAAGGAGTCCCGTAGTCAATTACAACTATGCCCTACAAATTCCAAAAAATGTTTGCTAGGATTTAGGCCTCTGACAGCTCTAGTATGCAATTTAGAGCAATATAGTGCACTTTGATGGTAACAGCTCATTAACGATTGCATTCAAATGTAAACACTTGATACATTTTTAGAAACAACAGGCTGATTAGGTTCATTTTACTTTACTAGAAGTCAGAAGATAATATGTTACACAGATTTTTCATTTTTTCTCTCTTAACCATCAATTCATTAAGTAGTTAAGTTAAACCTAGTTTTGTTTTCTTTTTCCATAAATATGGAAGATGAAGACAGTGGGAGTCCTGCTTCTGTTTCTCTTATCCAAATCAGATACCAATTTTTAGGGAACACAGTTTTAAACTCTGTTTTGCATGTCTTCCAAGATTAAATACCAAGGTTATGCTTTTATAGCTGTCCAGTTAAAACTGATGCTATTCCAAGAAGTAACAGTTGATTTCATCACAAAAAGTAGGAAGCAATCTATTAACTGATTAAATTGTCCTGCTTTTCCTTAAAGCTAGACCACAAGAACAATGGAACAGAGACCTTATCAGTGATAACAGCTGTATGTCCAGCAGAGTTACAGAAAGAGCATTGGAACTGATTATTGAACGATTCACTTCACCAAGCTTGATGCCAAGCGAGGGATAGTTAATGACAGTTACCATTTTAGGCCTGAGTTTCTTTAAATTATCAATGTAATATTTTACAAGTTATAGGCATTTCAAGTAAGTTTATTCCCACAACTTTTTCATTAGTTTGGATTATTTTCCCTTGCTCATACCAAATATAAGAAAAGTGAACAATATTAAGTTAAACTGATATTCTTAGCTCTACAAAACATCTTTTGGTGACACAGAAGCCTAAATTATCTGAAAGTAGTTAACTGTTCTTTGCCAACAAAAAGGAGAATGTGGCCCCCAAACTAGACAAAACTCCAACCAAGTAATGACCAAGAATGGCAATAATAATAATTCTATTTCCCTTTCCTTTTTCTTTTTCTTTTTCCTTTCTGTCTCTTGCTCATCAACTACCAGGAATCTTTAACAAATAAATAAACAAATACATGCTGTGGAAATGCCAATGTTTGTCTCTAAAAAAAAATGAAAAATTACTTTGTGTAGTAATAACCTCTCCCCTACATTAAGAAAAGATGTTAAAACAGACCTTCAGGAACGAGCAATCTTTCTAATATTTTCAGGAAGCACCCAACCAAATAAATATATTGTGGGACTGGAAAATATCATCCAGAATCACAGGGCAGAAAGGAGCCCAGGATGTCACCTGACCCATCATGTGTACATTACCAGTAAGCTCCATTTAATTCCACAATCTTTTCCATTTTTTTCTAATTGAACTATTGCTGATTTACAATGTTCTATTAGTTTCAATGAAGTGATTCAGGTATATAAATAGGTGTATATATATACACCTATATATATATATACAGGTATATATACATACATACATATATATATAGCTTTTGCAGATTCTTTTCCATTATAGGTGACTACAAGATATTGACTATTGTTCTCTGTGCTATACAGTAGGTCCTTGTCGTTTATCTATTTTATATATATATATATATATATACATATATATATATATATATATATATATATATATATATAGTAGTGTGTATCTGCTAATCCCAAACTCGTAATTTATCCTTCTCCCTCCCTCTTTGGTAACCATAAATTTGTTTTCTATGTCTGTGAGTCTATGTCTGTTTTCTAAATAAGTTCATTTGTATCATTTTTTTAGATTCCACATATAAGTGATATTGTATGATATTTGTCTTTGTCTGAGTTGCTTCACTTAGTATGATAATCTCTAGGTCCATCCATGTTGTTGCAGATGGCATATTTCATTCTTTTTGATGGCTGAGTAATATTCCATTGTACTGGGCTGGCCAAAAAGTTCGCTCCATACGACATAATGGTACAAACCCGAATGAACTTTTTGGCCAACTGTGTGTGTGTGTGTGTGTGTGTGTGTGTGTGTGTGTGTGTGTGTGTGTGTGTACACACACACACACACACACACACACACACACACACACACATATATATATATACACCATATCTTCTTTATCCATTTATTCATCAGTGGACATTTAGGTTGTTTCCATGTCTTGGTTATTGTTAGTAGTGCTGCTTATGAACATTAGAGTGCATATATCTTTTTGAATTAGAGTTTTGGTCTTTTCTGGATATATACCCAGGAATGGAATTGCTGGATCATATGATAATCCTATTTTTAGTTTTCTAAGGAACCTACACACTGCTCTCCATAGTGGCTGCACCAATTTATTTTCCCACCAACAGTGTAGGAGGGTTTGCTTTTCTCCATACCCTCTCCTGCATTTATTGTTTGTGGACTTTTTGATAATTCCACCATCTCAGGTCGCTCTTATTCCCCAGTTCCCTCTCTCAGCTCTGCCTAAAGACAGACCCACTCAAACACCAAAAAACCCTACCAAGTAGTCCGGTGCTAGCAAGCCCCTGAATCCTGCCACATCAGGTCCACCACAAATTACAGTCACTTGCTCTCTGTCCTGGCCTAATTGTTATTTCAGAGAAAATCTCTGTTTGGACCATTTTTCCTGTCCTTTGGAAAATCAGCTCAGGAATAGACTCAGGTGCTACTGTGGGTACGTAAAATAAATATTCTATTTATTCTATTATATTTCTGTTCTATAATTTTATGGTTAGATGGTTGCTACTATGCATTCTGCTGCTGTAGATACCATATCTATTTTACATACTCAAACCAGCATTAGTCCATGCTCACATGAGTATTTAATGAAGAAGAACCTTGTGGCTACAAGCCTCACCAAATTGAATGCTGGTGAGGAGGAATCACTTTCTCTGAAATGTAACCATTAACAAAAAGAGAACAGCCTGGAGTAACATGAGTCATCTCTAACGCAGCTGAATTAAAATCCTGTAGAGTGAAGTAGGTGGCTGCCTATGAAGTAAGACTTCAGGAGTCTTACTTTTTTTTTCCTATGAGACGAAACTCAGTATTCCACAGTTGAAGTCTGAAATGCAAATACAGCTAAGTAAATTGTTCTAAAACTTCAGTCATTCACATACTCCTTTCATGATTCTTATACTACCTATGAACAAATATTCTATCATTAATACAATATTTTTATTTTAATCAAGTCAATCTTGCCAAGCTCAATTAATTTTTTGAAAGACAGTTTTATATCACAAATGCAAATATCCAGTATCACTTGTATACAGCCAATATCACTTGCCACAAATAGAAGGAAACCAAAAACAATTAATGTGGCTAACCAAAAATGTGTTCAGTCACATACTATGTAAAATCATGTACCACATGAACTACTGTAATATATTGGTTTAAATTCACACTAAAGAGTGATATCAGTGCTCTCAACACCCCTCTATCTTGTCCTCTGTTTAAAGGAGGAAGGATCACCAAAAAGACGTACGAAGGGTACCGAGAATCTAAAGGAGCATGTGTGAAGTCTGGGTGCTCAGGGAAGGCTAGGGTGGATGTCACAAGCTATGGGAAGTAAAGGGACAAAAGAGCAGGCTGTTGCCCACTCCATAATTATTTATTTCTGGGGCTGTCCCTGCATGTGTCATAAAGGAAGTCTGTTGTACTATTTGATATGAAGGTCCTTCTATGCACCATCTCTTTTAGACATACATGTCTGAGCTCACAAATTACCCATCACAAAGAAATCACATGCTGTTAATAGGTCTCTTCATTGTGGCTGATAGTGCAGAACAATTGCCAGTCCCTGTGCTGAAACCAAATTTCTGGAATACTAACAGGAGTTCCCAATAGGAGGAGACACATTACCGAGAGGTCACCCACAATAACTGCTGGAGCAAACTCCTGAATTCTGCTACTTCTTGCCACATTCACCACAAAGGGCCATGTATTCTAGCTCTCCCTGGATATACTCCTCTCTGATCAAATTCTCAATTCTCTGATCATTTTTTCATTGCTTTTTAAAAATTTTATTTATTTTATTTATTTATTTTTGGCTGTTGGGTCTTCGTTGCTGGGCGCGGGCTTTCTCTAGTTGCGGTGAGCGGGGGCTACTCTCCGTTGCGGTGCGCGGGCTTCTCATTGCAGTGGCTTCTCTTGCTGTGGAGCACAGGTTCTAGGCATGCGGGCTTCAGTAGTTGTGGCACGTGGGCTCAGTAGTCGTGGCACGTGGGCTCAGTAGTCATGGCTCGCGGGCTCTAGAGTGCAGGCTCAGTTGTGGCGCATGGGCTTAGTCGCAACGCGACATGTGGAATCTTCCCGGACCAGGGCTCGAACCCGTGTCCCCTGAACGAGCAGGCGGATTTTTTTTTTTTTTTTTTTTTTTTCGGTACGCGGGCCTCTCACTGTTGTGGCCTCTCCCGTTGCGGAGCACAGGCTCTGGACGCGCAGGCTCAGCGGCCATGGCTCACGGGCCCAGCTGCTCCGCTGCATGTGGGATCCTCCCGGACCGGGGCACGAACCCGTGTCCTCTGCATCGGCAGGCGGACTCTCAACCACTGAGCCACCAGGGAAGCCCCCAGCAGGCGGATTCTTAACCACTGCATTACCAAGGAAGCCCTTTCATTGCTTTTAACACCTCGCTCTCGTTATAACAGGTGCCCAATTTATAGAAAAATGAAGGGCATGAATCTGAATGAATCAACCATAAATGAATGAACAAATGTATGACAACAGGTCAGCTTTGCAGAAAGGAACACCTGCATGCCTAAGGCATGTCACCAAATTACCTCAACCCTGTCCAAAGTTACCAAGGAAAAGAGCACAAATCCCATCAGGATGCCTTTTCAGAGAAGTGACAAGTTTTCCTTCCCTTGCCCTAACTGGACAAAGATCTGCGGCACTCTCTCTTTTAAAAGTATCTCCTTTTTACAAGCTGTACAATCTTGGTCAAGTTACTGAAGTTCTCTGAACTTCTGTTCCCTTACCTATTTAATTCTGAAGAATAGTATCTGCCCCATGAGTTGCAGTAAAGATTAAATGAGAGAACTCAAGAAAAGTGTCTACCACATTGCCTGGATTATATCATAAGCTTAAAGATGCTGGGTACATTTTCAGACCAGACCACAGTACCATGATAAATATCAATGGCATAGTGGTTCCATGTTGTTACAATGTAATACCCATATGCTTTCATTCACTGTCCTGGTATCTACCCTGTTTGCCAGTATCAGAATTTTTAATGTTTACAGGGAGAATGCAGCAGGGTAGCAGCCCTATAAGCATGAAGGGGCACAGAATCATGTACCAGGAGTCCTTCATGAATGCATCTTAACAAATGTATCCTGGGTTGATGATGACCACAATCCATTCCCATTTTGAAGCTCCCTGCATTTTTCACCTCTTTTTCGCTCTGAATCTCCTACTCTTCTAATATCCATAGAGTTTCCCTCATTTCAAATCAGAGGCATGAGCACCTGCAGCCACAGGAGGGGAAGTTTAGGATCTAACGCCTGCAGTATTTTTCAGGCAGAAAACACTCTCCCAATGCCTCTACCCAGGAGATGGTAAACTACTCTGACATCTCAGCTGTTGCCCCTCCAAGCAGATTCACACTCCTCTCAGCTAACACCCCCATTAGGAAGGCATCTAATCATGTTTACAGTTATTCATTATGACTGGCTACACAAATAGTGCCTTTGGTGTCAAACCGAATGGCCCCTTAGACCCCTGGGGTCCAAGAGAGCTGGAAGATACAGACACACATTAAATAAGACACAGGCAGGAAAATCAAGTTCACTTCCTGGAGATGGAGCGAAACTAAAGCCGACCTGCTAGAGCCCTCCAGACCTCCAGGGTGGGGAGGCCCACAGCTAGCACAGTGGGATCAAAAATCTGAGGTGCTTAGGGTTCAGAAAGCTTGCCAGCTCAGCTTCTGTGGGTGTCTGCAAGCAAGTATGCCAGCAAGAAAAACATGAACTGTTTTGCAGGGCAATCATCTTGAACCAGAAGGAGCAGTATGCCTTCTAAGTGCCAGGGCACATTCCTGAACCTCTGAGCTCATGCACACCTATAGTGACTCCATGCATCTCTCCACGGAAGAATCTCTCCAAGAACACAAAGGAGAGAAGTGCCCTTCACCACCTGCGATCATCTGAATCTAGAATCATGGGTGAGGGATGTATTGGGAGGGGGGTGGCAAATAATGACCTGAAGAGATGACCTGCAGTCCTCAGAATCCACTATAATGAACACTCTGTGTTTAAACAAGGGGAACCTGCATTTCCTCAAAAGGCATTTAGACACAGTCACATAACTGGGAGTGAATCTAAGAACCCTAGAAAGAGCAGCATATTTCCCCACTGACACAGCTGTACTGAAAAATCAACCTATGGCTCTAAGGGAAATGAGAAAACACAACTGGTGATTTCTAGCATGGCATCCAATCTTCATTTTTGTGATCTCTCAATTCTCAGTTCAAGTATAAACAGACTTTTTTTGTCCCTGAAGTAAGAAAAGGATTAAGTAGGCAAGATGCTTTCTCAGTTCTGTGTAGCATATGTTCATAAGCTATCCTTTTGTAGCTTTTATGGATTCATTCTGGAGTAGGGTTAAGCCGGAGCAAAATAATTTTGCATGCTTGCATTTGCTTTATCAGGAGAAGCAAGTTCAGGCTGCAGGGGCCATCCTGACCTGAGTGGCAAAGAAGCTTCCTGGAACCTTGAGAGGGATGCTGATTATTTTCCTTATAGGGATGCTCAAGCTGAGCCATCTTCCTTGCAAAACAGTAAATGAGCTTCATGCAAAATAGTAAATGAGCTTCATGCAAATTATCCTCAGGAAAGTGGTGGCTCAGGGGACAAGAGTGATCATTATTATACAATCTTAATTTCTGACCAACTTCAACAATCACCCTGCAGTATCTGCCCTGCTACACAACCTCAGGATCAGCATTCCAATCCATCCCAGTCTAAAGACTACATTCAGCAGCAGATGTGCTTTCCAAATTTGTACATCCACTTTTATATGCTATATCCACATGAGGGAATACAGTGCAGTCCTTAATGATGATGTAGTAGAAGAATTTTTAATGTTCACAATACAACATTAAGTGGAAAAAGCAGTATGTACAATTTTCTAAAGACATATCTACATGGAAAAAAATACCCCCAAATGCCATAGGTGGTCATTTCCAGGCAGAAGGGTTATGAGAAATTTCTATTTTCTTCCCTTTTGCTGATCCGTTTCCCAAATATTCTTTTTTTAAAAAATAAATTTATTTATTTATTTATATTGTATTTTTGGCTGCATTGGGTCTTTGTTGCTGCGCATGGGCTTTCTCTAGTTGCGGCAAGCAGGGGCTACTCTTCATTGCAGTTGTGGGCTTCTCATTGTAGTGGCTTCTCTTGTTGTGGAGCAGGGGATCTAGGTGCTCAGGCTCAGTAGTTGTGGCTCACAGGCTCTAGAGCACAGGCTCAGTAGTTGCGGCACATGGACTTAGTTGCTCTGTGGCATGTGGGATCTTCCCGGACCAGGGCTCGAACCCATGTCCCCTGCACTGGCAGGCAGATTCTTAACCACTGCGCCACCAGGGAAGTCCCCCCAAATATTCTAAAATGTAAATGTATTACCTCTGTAATACAAATAAAGTAATTACAAAGTGATTTAAAGATATATTGGTAGATTGGAAAGAGTGACATCACCAAGACGGCAACATAGGTTGTTCCTGACTTTGCTCCCCTTTACAAGCAGAACTAACAACTATTCAAGAACAAGACACCATTGAGAGAATCGTAGAACATGGGGGTGAGTCTAAAGCACCCCTGTGTACTACAGAGACCAACAAAGACCACATTAGAAGGTAAGGAAAGTGGCTGCACATTGACCACATTGCCCCTCCCCAGGCTAGCATAGCACCACGTGGAGAGGTCTCCCCTGAGTCTCTAGTTCCTCCAGTGGGAAGGTGAACACAGTGGATAAAACCAGCACCCCTAGTATTGTGGGTCACTTTACAGGAGCCCCTACTCTAATCTCACACCACAGAGACTGCAGGGGAACCTTCGGGGCTCAACCACTGGGAACCTGACTGTGATGGAGATGAGGGAGGAGCTTCTAACAACCAGCACAGGGATCTTGGCAGACTGAGTTCATACCTGCAGTGCCCAAGTATAGTAATCCCAGAGGCTCTGCTCATGTGCAGAACCAAGCAGAGGGCACACTCTGACCAGGGAACCCAACAGAGTGCAGATCTGCCTGAACCTCAAAGGAGGAATTTTGCCAGCCCTAAAGCCCCATTTGCCCACACCCAGACAAGGAGCTGAATCACAGCCCCAGCCGCTGTGGAGAGTATCATCTTCTGGTCCCATTTCACCAGAAGGCTAGAGAAAACTCCTGGAAGCTCAGCAGCCCAGCTGTGCTCAAGCCAAGAGGCAGGCAAGCAGAGCTGATTGCCCCCAGAGCAAAGCTACTACCAGATACGGAGCACCACCATGCTATGCACAAGCAGGAGGATTAACTCACAGCCAAGGCTGAGTGTAGCTCACTGCCCCCCGCCACACACACCAAAGAGCTGGTCTTGAAAACTGAGAGGAGCCTGAAGTGACCCCCTCCCCCTCCAAACCACGCAAGGGATCTTGCCCATTATGGAGCACATTATTCTGCTACATCTGACCAGAAGGGCTGGAGATAACTCTTGGAAGCTATGTGGCCCAGAAGCACTTGAGCCAAGAGGTAGGTAAATCAAACAGTTTGCAAAGCAAAGCCAGTGGCCCTGTTCAGTCAGGGAACTTGGGGTGCAGGTTGGCTTGAGTTAAGATAACAAAGATCTCTAGCAGCTTTAGATCTGCTTCTCTCACTGCACCCAGGAATGAAATCTAATTTATACCCCTGCTCATTGCTGAATATAGCCATCAGCCTGTTCAACCAGGTAATATACCCAGAACACATGGGAAGATGCATAGCCCATTCAACAGTCCTATGCATACTGGTGCTTACACAGAGAGCACAGCCCGTGGCACTCCTCATCTGCAGAGCAAAACCTGTGGCTTCACCTGACCAGGGATACATTTCACACTCTGCACTGATTCAGGTCCCCAAACAATGAGCTGTATAGGATCTGCGTCCTGCTACCCTGCCAGAGCAAGGAAGCTAATTCGTAGCTCCATCTACTACTAAATATCAGTCCCAACCACCTAGTAAGTCTGACCAGTGAATCCAGGCAACAATGGAGACAATCCGATAGCCTCACTTGGGTAAGGAACGAAGCCAGCAGTCCTATCCAGCTGTTCTCAGCCAGTTATTCTCAGCCCACCCCCATCCTCAGAGCTCAAACAGTTGCCTTGTCCAAAAATAGACCATAACAGCAGGTCCCACCTGCCCAAGGACATCACTAGCAGACACACTCAGAAACCCAAACTGAGCTGACTGGTGAAAAACTGTCTATACCAAAGGAAGCCTGTAAAGTCCAGAAGAGGAGCCCTATTATTTAAATGAGCAGATACCAATGTAAAGAATTAAGTATCATGAAAAAGCAAGTAGACATCACCAAAGGAAACTAATAAAGCTCCAATAACTGATCCTAGTGAAATGGAGATGTATAAACTGTCAAATAATTCAGAATAATCAATCCTCTTGAGGATATTTAGTGAACTACAAGAAAACACAGACAACTAAACAAAATTACACAAGCAATGCATGAACAAAACAAGAAGTTTAACTATTAAAAAAACAACAAAAACAACAATATCAACCAGAAAACCTAAACTTGGAAAATAAAAATACTGAACCAAAGATATCAATAGAGTTTCAAAAGTAGACTCAACCATGCAGAAGAAAGAATCAGTGATCGGGAATATAGGACCCTGGAAATTACCCAGTCAGAGGAGCAAAAAGTAAAAAGAATAGAAAACAGTAAAGGAAGCCTACAGGAATTATGGGAAGAAACCCCAAAACACACCACCAGAAATGGACCTGCCCACCAGAAAGACAAGATCCAGCCTCATCCACCAGAACACAAGCACTTGTCCCCTCAACCAGGAAACCGACACAACCCACTGAACCAACCTTAGCCACTGGGGACAGACATCAAAAACAACGGGAAGTATGAACATTCAGCCTGCAAAAAGGAGACCCCAAACACAGTAAGATAAGCAAAATGAAAAGATAAAACCACACAGCAGATGAAGGAGCAAGGTAAAAACCCACCAGACCTAATAAATGAAGCGGAAAGAGGTAGTCTACCTGAAAAAGAATTCAGAATAATGATAGTAAAGATGATCCAAAATCGTGGAAATAGAACAGAGAAAATGCAAGAAACACTTAATAACGACCTAGAAGAACTAAAGAGGAGCAAGCAACAATGAACAACACAATAAATGAAATTAAAAATACTCTAGGGCTTCCCTGGTGGGGCAGTCGTTGAGAGTCCACCTGCCAATTCAGGGGACACAGGTTTGTGCCCCGGTCTGGGAGGATCCCACATGCCGCGGAGCGGCTGGGCCCGTGAGCCATGGCCACTGAGCCTGCACGTCCAGAGCCTGTGCTCCGTAATGGGTAAGACCACAACAGTGACAGGCCTGCGTACCACAAAAAAATAAAAAAATAATTTAAAAATAAATAAAAATACTCTAGATGGGATCAATAGCAGAATAACTGAGGCTGAAGAACAGATAAGTGACCTGGAAGATAAAATAGTGGAAATAACTACTGCAGAGCAGAATAAAGAAAAAAGAATGAAAAGAAGTGAGGACCTCTGGGTCAACATTAAACGCACCAACGTTCAAATTATAGGGGTCTCAGAGGAAGAAGAGAAAAAGAAAGGGACTGAGAAAATATTTGAAGAGATTATAGTTGAAAACTTCCCTAATATGGGAAAGGAAATAATTAATCAAGTCCAGGAAGCACAGAGAGTCCCATAATAGATAAATCCAAGGAGAAACACGCCAAGACACATATTAATCAAACTATCAAAAATTAAATAGAAAGAAAATATATTAAAAACAGCAAGGGAAAAACAACAAATAACACACAAGGGAATCCGCATAAGGTTAACAGCTGATCTTTCAGCAGAAACTCTGCAAGCCAGAAGGGAGTGACAGGACATATTTAAAGTGATGAAGGAGAAAAACCTACAACCAAGATTACTGTACCCAGCAAGGATCTCATTCATATTTGATGGAGAAATTAAAACCTTTACAGACAAGCAAAAGCTGAGAGAGTTCAACACCACCAAACCAGCTTTACAACAAATGCTAAAGGAACTTCTCTAGGTAAGAAACACAAGAGAAGGAAAAGACCTACAAGAACAAACTCAAAACAATTAACTAAATGGTAATAGGAACATACATATCGATAATTACCTTAAATGGAAATGGATTAAATGCTCCCATCAAAAGACACAGACTGGCTGAATGGATACAAAAACAAGACCCGTATATATGCTGTCTACAAGAGACCCACTTTAGATATAGGGACACATACAGACTGAAAGTGAGGGGATGGAAAAAGATATTCCATGCAAATGGAAATCAGAAGAAAGCTGGAGTAGCAATTCTCATATCAGACAAAATAGACTTTAAAATAAAGACTATTACAAGAGACAAAGAAGGACACTACATAATGATCAAGGGATCGATCCATGAAAAAGATATAACAATTGTAAATATTTATGCACCCAACATAGGAGCACCTCAATACATAAGGCAAATACTAACAGCCATAAAAGGGGAAATTGATAGTAACACAATCATAGTAGGGGACTTTAACACCCCTATTTCACCAATGGACAGATTATCCAAAATGAAAATAAATAAGGAAAAACAAGTTTTAAATGATACATTAAACGACATGGACTTAATTGATATTTATAGGACATTCCATCCAAAAACAAGAGAATTCACATTTTTCTCAAGTGCTCATGGAACATTCTCCAGGATAGATCATACCTTGGGTCACAAATCTAGCCTTGGTAAATTTAAGAAAATTGAAATCGTATCAAGTATCTTTTCTGACCACCTCACTATGAGACTAGATATCAATTACAGGAAAAGATCTGTTAAAAATACAAACACATGGAGGCTAAACAATACACTACTTAATAACGAAGTGATCACTGAAGAAATCAAACAGGGTATCAAAAAATACCTAGAAACAAATGACAATGGAGACACGATGACCCAAAACCTATGGGATGCAGCAAAAGCAGTTCTGAGAGGGAAGTTTATAGCAATACAATCACCTTAAGAAACAGGAAACATCTCAAATAAACAACCTAACCTTACACCCAAAGCAATTAGAGAAAGAAAAACAACAACAAAAAATTTAATGCAGAAGGAAAGAAATCATAAAGATCAGATCAGAAATAAATGAAAAAGAAATGAAGGAAATGATAGCAAAGATCAATAAAACTAAAAGCTGGTTCTTTGAGAAGATAAACAAAATTGATAAACCATTAGCCAGATTCATCAAGAAAAAAAGGGAGAAGACTCAAATCAATAGAATTAGAAATGAAAAAGCAGAAGTTACAACTGACACTGCAGAAATACAAAAGATTATGAGAGAATACTACAAGCAACTCTATGCCAATAAAATGGACAACCTGGAAGAAATGGACAAATTCTTAGAAATGCACAACCTGCTGAGACTGAACCAGGAAGAAATAGAAAATATGAACAGATCAATCACAAGCATTGAAATTGAAACTGTGATTAAAAAGCTTCCAACAGACAAAAGCCCAGGACCAGATGGCTTCACAGGCGAATTCTATCAAACATTTAGAGAACAGCTAACACCTATCCTTCTCAAAGTCTTCCAAAACATAGCAGAGGGAGGAGCACTCCCAAACTCATTTTACGAGGCCACCATCACCCTGATACCAAAACTAGACAAAGACATCACAAAGAAAGAAAACTACAGGCCAATATCACTAATGAACACAGATGTAAAAATCCTGAACAAAATATTAGCAAACAGAATCCAACAGCATATTAAAAGGATCATACACCATGATTAAGTGGGGTTTATTCCAGGAATGCAAGGATTCTTCAATATATGCAAATCAATCAACGTGATACACCATATCAACAAACTGAAGGAGAAAAACCATATGATCGTCTCAATAGATGCAGAGAAAGCTTTTGACAAAATTCAACAGCCATTTATGATAAAAACCCTGCAGAAAGTAGGCATAGAGGGAACTTTCCTCAACATAATAAAGGCCAAATATGACAAACCCACAGCCAACATCATCCTCAATGGTGAAAAACTGAAACCATTTCCACTAAGATCGGGAAAAAGACAAGGTTGCCCATTCTCACCACTTTTATTCAACATAGTTTTCGAAGTTCTAGCCACAGCAATCAGAGAAGAAAACGAAATAAAAGGAATCCACCATGGAAAAGAAGAAATAAAGCTGTCAGTGTTTGCAGATGACATGATACTATACGTAGAGAATCCTAAAGATGCTACCAGAAAACTACAAGAGCTAATCAATGAAATTGGTAAAGTAGCAGGATACAAAATTAATGCACAGAAATCTCTAGCATTCCTATACACTAATGATGAAAAATCTGAAAGTGAAATTAAGAAAACACTCCCATTACCACTGCAACAAAAAGAATAAAATATCTAGGAATAAACCTACCTAAGGTGACAAAAGACCTGTATGCTGGAAATTATAAGACACTGATGAAAGAAATTAAAGATGATATAAATAGATGGAGAGATATACCATGTTCTTGGATTGGAAGAATCAACATTGTGAAAATGACTCTACTACCCAAAGCAATCTACAGATTCAATGCAATCCATATCAAACTACCACTGGCATTTTTCACAGAACTAGAACAAAAAATTTCACAATTTGTATGGAAACACAGAAGACCCCGAATAGCCAAAGCAATCTTGAGAACGAAAAATGGAGCTGGAGGAATCAGGCTCCCTGACTTCAGACTCTACTACAAGGCTACAGTAATCAAGACAGTATGGTACTGACACAAAAACAGAAATATAGATCAATGGAACAGGATAGAAAGCCCAGAGATAAACCCACGCACATATGGTCACCTTATTTTTGATAAAGGAGGCAAGAATATACAATGGAGAAAAGACAGCCTCTTCAATAAGTGGTGCTGGGAAAACTGGACAGCTACATGTAAAAGTATGATATTAGAACACTCCCTAACACCATACACAAAAATAAGCTCAAAATGGATTAAAGACTTAAATGTAAGGCCAGAAACTACCAAACTCTTAGAGGAAAACAGGCAGAACACTCTATGACATAAATCACAGCAAGATCCTTTTTGACCCACCACCTAGAGAAATGGAAATAAAAACAAAAATAAACAAATGGAACCTAATGAAACTTAAAACATTTTACACAGCAAAAGATACCATAAATAAGACCAAAAGACAACCCTCAGAATGGGAGAAAATATTTGCAGATGAAGCAACTGACAAAGGATTAATCTCCAAAATTTATAAGCAACTCATGCAGCTCAATAACAAAAAAACAAACAACCCAATCCAGAAATGGGCAGAAGACCTAAACAGACATTTCTCCAAAGAAGATATACAGATTACCAAGAAACACATGAAAGAATGCTCAACATCATTAATCATTAGAGAAATGCAAATCAAAACTACAATGAGATACCATCTCACACCGGTCAGAATGGCCATCATCAAAAAATCTAGAAACAATAAATGCTGGAGAGGGTGTGGAGAAAAGGGAACACTCTTGCACTGTTTTGGGGAATGTAAATTGATACAGCCACTATGGAGAACAGTATGGAGGTTCCTTAAAAAACTACAAATAGAACTACCATACGACCCAGCAATCCCACTACTGGGCATATACCCTGAGAAAACCATAATTCAAAAAGAGTCATGGGGGGCTTCCCTGGTGGCGCAGTGGTTGAGAATCCGCCTGCCGATGCAGGGGATACGGGTTCGTGCCCCGGTCCGGGAAGATCCCACATGCCGCGGAGCGGCTGGGCCCGTGAGCCATGGCTGCTGAGCCTGTGCGTCCGGAGCCTGTGCTCCGCAACGGGAGAAGCCACAGCAGTGAGAGGCCCGCGTACCACAAAAAAAAAAAAAAAAAAAAAAAAAGAGTCATGTACCAAAATGGTCATTGCAGCTCTATTTACAATAGCCAGGACATGGAAGCAACCTAGGTGTCCATCAACACATGAATAAAGAAGATGTGGCACATATATACAATGGAATATTACTCAGCCATAAAAAGAAACGAAATTGAGTTATTTGTAGTGAGGTGGATGGACCTGGAGTCTGTTATACAGAGTGAAGTAATTCAGAAGGAGAAAAACAAATACCATATGCTAACACATATATATGGAATCTAGGAAAAAAAATGTCATGAAGAGCCTAGGGGTAGGACGGGAATAAAACACAGACCTACTAGAGCATGGACTTGAGGATATGGGGAGAGGGAAGGGTAAGCTGTGATGAAGTGAGAAAGTGGCATGGACATATATACACTAACAAACATACGGTGGATAGCTAGTGGGAAGCAGCCTCATAGCACAGGGAGGTCAGCTAGGTCGTTTGTGACCACCTAGAGGGGTGGGATAGGGAGGGTGGGAGGGAGGGAGATGCAAGAGGGAAAAGATATGGGAACATACGTATATGTATAACTGATTCACTTTGTTGTAAAGCAGAAACTAACACACCATTGTAAAGTAATTATACTCCAATAAAAATGTTAAAAAAAAATCTAAAAAAAAAAATAAAAGAAGGATCTCCCCCAAAGAGAGGGAGGCTTTCCTTCTTGCACTATTGTTGAGATGCTATGGGAAAAGAATATATAAGCCATAACTGAATGTAATTTCAAATATATTCTTTCTCTCATTTTTCCACATGATTTTCTTTTATCATAAATATTTTGGATTCCTGCGGCTTGTCAAACTAATTAAAATAAATTTTTATTGAGAAAAACAACATAGTACAAATCTCAGTGGTAATGATAAATATACAGCCACAGTTAGATTCTGCTATATGGTAATAGTGGTGCATCACTCACTTAAAACTCTAATTAAGAATTTTTTAAAAAATAAATTTACTTATTTATTTATTTATTTTTGGCTGTGTTGTGTCTTTGTTGCTGCATGTGGGTTTCCTCTAGTTGTGGCGAGCAGGGGCTACTCTTCATTGTGGTGTACAGGCTTCTCATTGTGGTGGCTTCTCTTGTTTCGGAGCACAAGCTCTAGGCACGTGCTCTTCAGCAGTTGTGGCACGCAGGCTCAGTCATTGTGGCTCGTGGGCTCTAGAGCACAGGCTCAGTAATTGTAGTGTATGGGCTTAGCTGCTATGCAGCATGTGGGATCTTTCTGAACCAGGGATTGAACTCAGGCCCCCTGCATTGGCAGGCAGATTCTTAACCACTGCACCACCAGGGAAGTCCCTAAAAGTTTTTTGGGGTTTTTTTTAAGCAATAAAAATAAGCACAAGCACAATAATCTGTTATTACTTATACAATATATAAAATGTGGACAGGAAGAAAACTAAAAGTGTAAAGTTTATGAATTCTACTGAAATTGTTATAGGTTTAAAATAGGGCATTATAAGTTTAAGATATTTTACGTAAGCCTCATGGTAGCCACAAGGGAAAATCCTGTAGTAATTACACAAAGGAACACAATAAAGAAGTTAAAGCATACTGATACCAAAAGACATCAAATGATAAAAAGGAATCAGGATAAGAAACAAGGAACAAATCTACAAAACAACCAGAAAACAATGAACAAAATAGCAATAGTAAGTCCTTACCTATCAATAATAACTTTAAACATAAATAACTTAAATTCTCCAATTAAAAGACACAGAATGGCTGAATGGATAAAAAACAAGATCTAACAACATACTGCCTTCCAAAGATTCACTTCAGCCTTAACAATATACATAGACTAAGGGTGGAAAAACATTTCAAGCAAATGGTAACCCTAAAAAAAGCAGAGATAGTTATACAGCTGTCCCTAAGTATACACAGGGAATTGGTTCCAGGAACCCCCAAGGATACCAAAATCCATGGACACTCACGTCCCTTATATAAAATGGCATAGTATTTGCATATTACCTACACACATCCTCGTATATACTTTAAATCATCTCTAGATTACTTAAAACACCTAAAACAAAGTAAATGCTATGTTAAATAGTTGTAAACACAGTGTAAGCGGTTGCTTCCACGCAGCAAATTTCTTCCTGATTTCAAGCTATACAGTAATACAGCTATAGTCATCAAAACAGTTTGATATTGTCATAAAGACAGACAAATAGACCAATGGAGCAGAATTGAGAGCCCAAACTCAAGCATATATGGAAAACTAATATTTGACAAGGGAGCCAAAGATAATGGAAAAAAGACAGTCTCTTCAATAAATGGTGCCAGGACAATTGGATACTCACATGTAAAAGAATGAAACTGGATCCATATCTCACACCATCCACAAAAATTAGCTCAAAATGGATTAAAGACTTAAATGTAGGGCTTCCCTGGTGGCGCAGTGGTTGAGAATCTGCCTGCCGATGCAGGGGACACGGGTTCGTGCCCCGGTCCGGGAAGATCCCACATGCTGCAGAGCGGCTGGGCCCGTGAGCCATGGCCGCTGAGCCTGCGCGTCCGGAGCCTGCGCTTCGCAATGGGAGAGGCCACAACAGTGAGAGGCCCGCGTACCACAAAAAAAAAAAAAAAAAAAAAAAGACTTAAATATAAAACCTGAAACCATGAAACTACTAGAAGAAAATACAGGAAGAAAGATCCTTGACACGAGTTGTATTCATGATTTTTTTAGATATCAAACCTAAAGCATAAGCAACAAAATCAAAAATAAACAAGTAGGAATATATCAAACAAAAAACTTTCTGCACAGCAAAAGAAACCATCAATAAAGTGAAAGATAAACCTATCGAATGGGAAAAATATTTGCAAACCATGTATCTTATAAGGTTTAATATCCAAAATATATAAAGAACTCATATAATTCAATAGCAAAAAATCAAATAACCCAATTAAAAAATGGGCAAAGGACCTGAATAGACATTTCTCCAAAGAAGATATACAAAAGGTCAACAGGTACATGAAAAGATGCTCAACATTACTATCATTAGGGAAATGCAAATTAAAACCATGACACATCACCTCAAGCCTGTTAGGGTGGCCATTACTGAACAGATGAGCAACAACAAATGCTGACATGGATGTAGGAAAAAAGAGTACCCTTCTGTACTATTGGTAGGATTATAAATTGGTATAGCCATTATAGAAAACAGTATGGAAGAGCCTCAAAAGAAAAGAGCTACCATATGATGCAGCAATTCCACTTCTGGGAATATATCCAAAGGAAACAAAAACACTAACTTGAAAAGCTATCTGCACCCCCATTTTCACAGCAGCATTATTTACAATACCCAAGAAATGGTAACAACCTAAGCATCCATCCATGTATATACAGTATATATATACAATGAAATATTATTCAGCCACAAAAAAGAAGAAATCCTACCATTTGCAACAACATGGATGGACCTTGAAGGCATTATGCTAATGAAATAAGTTAAAGAGAGAAAGACAAATGTTCCATGATTTCACTTATATGTGGGATCTTAAGAAAAAATACTCATAGAAAAAGAGATCAGACTTCTGATTCTTGGGGATGGAGGGTGGTGGGGAGGAGTTGGAGGAAGGTGGTCAAAAGGTACAAACTTCCAGTTATAAATTAGTATTAGAGATGAAACGTACAACATGATTACAGCTAACACTGCTGCATGATATATAGTAAAATTAAGAGAGTAAACCTTAAAAGTTCTCATCACAAGGAGATTTTTTTCCTTTTTTCCTTTTTTTTCTTTTTATTGTGTCTATATGAGAGGATGAGGGTTAGCTGAACATATTATGGTAACCATTTCAAAGTATATGTAAATCAAACCATCATGCTGTACGCTTTAAAGTTATCAGTGATGTTAATTATTTCTCAAAACTGGAGGAATAAAAGATATAGACTGGCATTTTAAAAAGTGTTTTTCATCCTCAAAACAAAGAAGCATTCCCAATATAAATGACCTGCACCATTGAGAAAGAAGTATCATATATCTCAGGTTCGATTCTGTTATTATCAGCACTGCTAATTACTTCTTAAGTATGTGCTCTATGCAGTACCCTGCAGTAGGCAAATAAATAACTCAGGTAGTAACTAAGTTATTTACATCACCGGGACTCTACCAGTGTTACTAATGTTGGAGAGTCTAAAGACCAGCATTTCGGGGACTTCCCTGGTGGTCCAGTGGCTAAGACTCTGTGCTCCCAATGCAGGGGGCCTGGGTTTGATCCCTGGTCAGGGAACTAGATCCCACATGCCACAACTAAGAGTTCACATGCTGCAATAGAGATCCCACATGCTGTGACTAAAAAGATCCCTCATGCTGCAACTAAAAGATCCCTCATGCCGCAACTGAAGATCTCCCATGCTGCAACTGAACCTACATGCTGCAACTAAGAACCGGTGCAGCCAAATAAATAAATAAATATTTTAAAATAATAATAATAAAAAAATAAAAAGCAGCATTTAACAGGGGTGTTAATCCATTCGCCTGCCCTATATTCCACCTTCTCAGAAAATCTCTCCCAATCCTGCTGAATAGAATTAAGTAGGCAGCCAGCCAAGTGGACCTTGTGCCTGGGACACAGAGGACTCCAACAAAGGTGGGCACTTGACCTACAACAAGCCACTTAGACACTTTCCCCCAAGAAAGAGGAACTGGAATGTAGTCATTCCTGTTAGTCTCTATCAACCTCTTGAATGGGGCAGAGAGAGCTGCAGAGGCAGTCAGGGTGGATGGGGCAATGCAGACCAGAGTAGCCAGTATGCCGGGGAAGCAGAGGAGAGGCTATGCAGCTCCCAAGACAGGCACTGTGCTTTAGGATAGACACACTGAGAGACAGTGTGGAGCAGACACATTTATCCATTTACCTGTCCTGGTCCTGTTAGCTCTTGAGGGTCAACCACTTCCTGGTCCAGTGCCTCAGGAAGCTCTCGGCCCTGCCTGCCCCCAAATCAGTAAGCTGTCCTGTGGTCTTATAGGAAGTGCTACATCTTTTGTTGTTTTTGTTGCTGTTTGTTTTGCTTCTTGGAAACAAATGAATCCTAAGACACAGTTACAAGGATCAAAACTATAATCCCTCTTTCCCCACTCCGCATGGCTGAGTGTCCCCCTCCCCCTTGTCATTCCTTCAGATCTCAGCTAAAATGTCATTAACTCAAAGAAGCCCTCCTAGACCGCTCCACAGGAGGAGGTTTGCTCTGCTTTGCCTCCTGTTGTTTCCTGTATAGGACTTAACATAACTTTTAATAATACATGCATTGTTTAATAGTTATGCTCTTCTCCCTCCCTAGACTGTAAAATCATCAGCAGGGCTCATGTTTCTTGCACCTCATACAGCACATTCCTAGCACACCACAGGAAGTCAGTGGCATTGAATGCATAGGTTAGTCTCGTATATGAGTACATATTCACTCATTTGATATACAAATAATCACCAAGGCCTAAAATTTGCAAGACTTGTTCCTTTCTCAACAAGGCACTAAAGAAGGACATTAGGTATACATGCAAAGACACAGCTGAGGGCCTATCGAACAGTCATCCCCTTTGCTGCCTTACAAGTAAAACCCCAATTTTATTGGAGTGTCTTACCTCCACAAACCCAAGAGCCTAGGGAAGGTGAGATTATCCCAGCTCAGGGGTAAATCCTTTTAGTTTAAACCAGAGAATGAGTTATAATTGCTCAGATATCTACCCCGTTAGCCCCTAGGGCAGCCATGTCAGCCAGATCCATCAGCCAGATCCCCCACCCACACCCTCAACACACAAACACACACACACACACACACACCAACCACCTCCAGCTGTGAGCAGCCTCTTCTGTTTACCTAATGTTCTGACCAGATGTTATCACTTTCTATGTGTACCATGACAAGAACAAACTTAAATTGGAAAGCACCAATTTAAGCCAATCAAGGTAATCCCATCCCATATGCCACTGTCTGACTTAGGAAGGAGTATGCAGCTGCAATCAGCCAAATGCAACCCAAGGAGAAACCTGCTGGAGAGGTTACAGGAAAGGCCCCTTGCATTTAAAAAGGGACACACAAGAATAGACAGTCTCTTATACCAATGGATGCTACTTATGTGCAGGTGACCCCCCAAAATGAAGCAGGCATCTTAGGACCAAGAGGGCAGCCAGTCGGAGGACCAGGTCAGCACACTGAAGGTGGCAGAGAAAAAAGAGCAAGAAATGAAGACTCTAATGACATTGCTGAGTCACTGAATTAACAAAACCTGGAACAACCTCCTTCAGAATGTTTAGTTCCTCGAGATAGCTCATTTTCTTTATTCTGATGGGTTTTATTTTGTGTTCAAATATAAGTTAGTAGAGAAATTCACAAAATAACTGCCAATGCTTAGCAACAGCCTAGTGCTCAAAATCCTCTCCCTGCTGCACAGTGACAACCATTAAAGGCACCCTGGTGGGTCCCCAGTTGCTTAGCACCAGGAAAAAGTGGATTGAGGCTGGATTCCAGACATTCAGAGCCAGGGTTCCGTAATGCCTATCCATCAATCATGACATCCATGGGGCTCAGCAGGTAGACATGGAGAGGGTAGGAAGCTTCTTTTTTAAATTCCCTTATTATCTATTCCCATTTTGAGTAGACTTTTGACTATTTGCAGCAAAAACTATCTTCACTGATAAATCTATCTTCACATAATTAGCAGCAAATTAATGTGACCTCCTTTGAGCAAAGGACTCAGGAAAAATGGTATAGAGGTTCATGATTCTGCCCATATTCCTCCAAACCTTCAGATGATGGGTCTTAAGTAAATTTTTCCCAAAAAGGAAGACAACTGAGATGCCAGGAAAAGTATTAACCACGTGATCATCTGACACACTCTCTCCATCATGAGAGTCATAAAGCACTCCACGAATGCTGATGCATCTCCTTGTCTCACCAGTGAATTTGGGGCAGCATAATTTAAAGATATCAATTGGTATGTTTTGTTATTCCTCCTGTGTATATTTTTCCCTTTCTTATCTCAAGAATGTCAACATTCCCTTTATCTTAGGGGCATGTCCAAAAGCAGAAAACACTAGAAGAAATCTCTAACCCTCAAAATCCAACCCCCACTAAAGATTTTTCTTTCAAAAGCCTAAACTCATGGTGCTAGACACCAGCATTTCTGGACAGGGATACAGACAAATTTCGATTGTTCTGTTCCATTTAAACTGTTCTGTTTCCTTTGATCTTGTTTACCTAAAATTGTACTTTCCCACTACTGGGGAGAGGCTAGAGGTTTTCCAGTTCCTTAAAGTAGTGGAGGTTGGCACCCTGTTCACTAGCAGAAACTCTAGGGAAGTGATAGGACTTTTGATGGGAATTGTGAGAGTATGCTGGGAAAATAAATATTGGGGCCCTGAAGCCACAGTGAAAGATCCTGTGTCTATGTCCTTTGCATAGACTCAGCAGGGTCACCTAATACTGCATGGACAAGGAGCTTCCCAGGGTGACCAGCATGGACTAAGAATCAGAAGGTCTTTTCCTGAATGTTCTGTGCTAGGCAAGACCTGCAGCACTTCTGCATCAATGACACTAAGTGAGCAGAAACCCTAAACATCACTGAGATAGCACTTCCAAAATTTAGAGGTAAAAAAAATGTAACCAAGTATGCACGCATGTGTGGTTAAAATTCATGCATGCATCATTCAAAACAAAATTTCAAAACTAAACCTTTAATTCAGAATGCAAACTAGGTTTGTATTTTTAATTGGCTTGACAGGTCATGAGCTCCCAAAGGACACCACACTATCAGTCCAAGTTCTCACTAGTTATTAAATATATTACAAGTCCTGCTACCTTAAAAAAGGAAAATTAACTGTAAGATAGACAGTTCCATAGCTGGTGAATAACTACTGAACATTTTCAAAACATTCAAATAAAAGGCAATAACAGAACGCCTTTATTTTTTCTCTAAGTAATGTCACACCCATTCATGAGACATGACTATATTTCCCTCAATGTGCTGGGAATTAATGAAAACTGAATATAAAGAAAAGAAGTACCCTATATACAAGGCACTTTATAAAGTTGAGATTCCAAAATAATACAAAAGCATTTTCAAGTCACACATGGGATATGAAGTGAAAATGTTCTTGGAGGAAATCTTCTTTAATAATACTTATCTACTTCAGAGGGTGCTGGCAAGCTCTATTAACACTTTTAGATCTTCAAATAAAAGTCCTATAGAAATGCAAAGTATTATTATTTTAGTTCTGAAATGATTTCACACCTAGGGATGAGAAAACTCCAGGCCAAATTTTACTGCTTCTCTCCTGCCTGATAAACAAGAAATGCCCCAAGCAGTGGGGGAAGGGGGAGGATGGAAATCAAACAGAACAAAGACATCAAAATTTCTCCCTGACGTGAGCTCTGTATTTCCCATAGATGTCACTTTTGGGGATTCTCGGGGGGGAAAAAAAGCGAGTCCCTTTAAGGTCAGGGTTAAGTATAGGGACCATCTTCTCATTGTCTTTATACCAGATAAAGTAACAACCAGTTGAGTTGAAAAAAATTACCTTGTCCACTTCTGTGGGGCACAGTTCCTCCCAAAGCACTTGCCAAACTTAAAAATGACTGGATAAATCATTACCTGAATCACCCACCAGTGCGAGCTCACCTAAGAGGTCAAAAAGCAACTGCTTTAATGGGTACCACAGTTTCTGCTCAGCTACTGAGAGCACTGTACAAGACTGTCATTTGTTGCTGATGATGGAAGTGGTGGTGGTGATGATGGTGGATGTGATGATATAGATGATCATGATGGTGATGATGGTGATTGAAGTTCTCACAACCTACTGATCAATGGAATCACTTATGGAGCTTTTAAAAATACAGATTTTTGGTCCCCTCCCCAGAAATACTTATTCTGAATCTCTGAAGAAAGAACTCAAGTTGGTTTTTACTGATTTTTGTTTTGTTTTTTTAATGTAGGCTTTAGGATAACAATTGAAGTGACAGTATTTGTAAATAATCTCATGATCAGGAATGCAGGCTTTGTAGGCAGACTAGCTGAAGTCTAATTCCAAGCCTCAATTTCAACATCTATAAAATGGAAATTCTATTAGTACCTACCTCATAAGGTAGAGCCTAAGCAATTTTTTAAAAGCATACATTAATTCCAAGGAAGACAAAGGATTATATGTTAAAGAAAATATTACCAACCGTAATAACATAATAATATATTATATATTGATTTAAACAAAAAATTGTAATATAATTATTTCAGGAGCCTGTGGGGACCAAAAGTGGTAGGGGTGGGAGTGTCAAAGAGCTACTGCTAAACTTGATGTACCTGGAAAAAAAGTATAAGCATGTTACTTAGAAACAGAGAGATAAACACCAGAAGTATCAGAGTTGAAAGTTGCAATTTGGGGGAGGGGGTCAGAAGAGAGGTAGAAAGGTCGAAGAAGGGGTTGGTGTGCAGTTTTTCTACATTTGCTTTTTAGTGCTGTTTTATTCAAACAATGTAGGTATGTTGCTTTGATAAAAATAAAAATGAACTTCAAAAGAAGTTCATAGTGTGCATAAGCATAAATATTGGATGTCTTTATAAACTAGGATTAACATAAAGATTTTCAGTTTACCACAACTTGCTTTTTTAAAAATTGATTGATATACTCCCACCAACTGTACCACCAAAATGTCCAATTCATAGTAAGTAAACACTTCCTATGCCCCTGGCACACTGTTAAGTCCTGGAGAGACATCTGTTGAATTGAATTGAGAATGGCAGAAATATAAAGATAGAAGTTGAAGCACAGTGTGTGCGCAGAGCTTGGGAACATGGCCCCTTGGAACTGAAGTGTCCTGTGCAGCCACTTGCAACTGGGAACTCTGGTCTGAAGTGCTGGGTGCAAGGCCTCAGCACTTGGCACCCTAAGAACAAATGAAACTAGAAGAAGCACAAAGGAAAAGGAAAAAAAAAAAGGTGGAGACCTTCAAGATGGCAGAGGAGTAAGATGTGGAGATTACCTTCCTCCCCACAAATACATCAGAAATATATCTACATGTAGAAAAACTCCTACAGAACACCTACTGAACACTGGCAGAAGACCTCACACTTCCCAAATGATATATATATTTTTTTTTTCTTTTATCACTTATTGTGAATGTGTATGTGTATGCTTCTTTGTATGATTTTGTCGGTATAGCTTTGCTCTTACCATTTCTCCTACGGTTCTGTCAGTCCAGGTTTTTTTTACTATACTTTTTAGAACTTCCTATCATTGGTGGATTTGTTTTTTAGTTTGGTTACTCTCTTCTTTCTTTCTTTTTCTTTTCTTATTATGTTTTAATTTTTTTATTTTTAATGATTTTCTTGTACTTTTTATTTCAATAACTTTATTTTATTTATTTATTTTTCTTTTTTCTTTCTTTTTTTTTTTTTTTTTTGTGTGTGTGTGTCTTTTTTTTCTCCCTTTTCTTATGAGCCGTGTGGCTGACAGGGTCATGATGCTCTGGCCGGGTGTCAGGTCGGTGCCTCTGAGGTGAGAGAGTAGAGTTCAGGACATTGGTCCACCAGAGACCTCCCAGCTCCATGTAACATCAAACAGCAAAAGCTCTCCCAGAGATCTCCATCTCAACGCTAAGACCCAGCTCCACTCAATGACCAGAAAGCTATGGTGCTGGACAACCTGTGCCAAACAACAAGCAAGACAGGAACACAACCCCACCCATTAGCAGAGAGGCTGCCTAAAATCATAGGAAGTTCACAGATACCCCAAAACACACCACTGGACATGGTCCTGCCACCAGAAAGACAAGATCCAGCCTCATCCAACAGAACACAGGCACAAGTTCCCCCCACCAGGAAGCCTACACAACACACTGAACCACCCTTACCCACTGGGGGCAGACACAAAAAACAACGGGAACTATGAACCTACAGCCTGTGAAAAGGAGACCCCAAACATAGTAAGTTAAGCAAAATGAGAAGGCAGAGAAACACACAGCAGATGAAGAAGTAAGGTAAAAACCCACCAGAACAAACAAATGAAGAGGAAATAGGCAATCTACCTGAAAAAGAATTCAGAGTAATGATAGTAAACATGATCCAAAATCTTGGAAATAGAACAGAGAAAATACAATACACAGTTAACAAGGACCTAGAAGAACTAAAGAGCAAAAAAAAAGAAAAAAAAAAATGATGAACACCACAATAAATGAAATTCTAAATTCTCTAGAAGGAATCAATAGCAGAGAAAGGGAGGCAAAAGAACGAATAAGTGACCTGGAAGATAAAATAATGGAAATAACTACCACAGAGCAGAATAAAGAAAAAGAATGAAAAGAATTGAGGACAGTCTCAGAGACCTTTGGGAAAACATTAAGCGCACCAACATTCAAATTATAGGGGTCTCAGAAGAAAAAGAGGAAAAGAAGGGGACTGAGAAAATATTTGAAGAGATTATAGTTGAAAACTTCCCTAATATGGGAAAGGAAATAATCAAGTCCAGGAAGCACAGAGAGTCCCATACTAGATAAATCCAAGGAGAAACACACCAAGACAAATATTAATCAAACTATCAAAATATAAATACAAAGAAAAAACATTAAAAGCAGCAAGGGAAAAACAACAAATAACATACAAAGGAATCCCCATAAGATCAGTTAACAGCTGATCTTTCAGCAGAAACTCTGCAAGCCAGAAGAGAGTGGCAGGACATATTTAAACTGATGAAAGGGAAAAACCTACAACAAAGATTACTCTATCCAGCAAGGATCTCATTCAGATTTGACAGAGAAATTAAAACCTTTACAGACAGGCAAAAGCTAAGACAATTCAGCACCACCAAACCACCTTTACAACAAATGTTAAAGAAAGTTCTCTAGGCAGGAAACACAAGAGAAGGAAAAGACCTACAATAACAAACTCAAAACAATTAAGAAAATGGGAATAGGAACATACATATCTGTAATTACCTTAAATGTAAATGGATTAAATGCTCCAACCAAAATACATAGACTGACTGAATAGATATAAAAACAAGACCCATATATATGCTGTCTACAAGACACCCACTTCATATCTAGGGACACAAACGGACTGAAAGTGAGGGAATGGAAAAAGATATTCCATGCAAATGGAAATCAAAAGAAAGCTGGAGTAGCAATTCTCATATCAGGCAATATAGACTTTAAAACAAAGAGTATTACAAGAGACAAAGAAGGACACTAAATAATGATCAAGGGATCAATCCAAGAAGAAGATATAACAGTTGTAAATATTTATGCACCCAACATAGGAGCACCTCAATACATAAGGCAAATACTAACAGCCATAAAAGGGGAAATCGAAAGTAACACATTCATAGTAGGGGACTTTAACACCCCACTTTCACCAAAGAACAGATCATCCAAAACGAAAATAAATAAGAAAACACAAGCTTTAAATGATACATTAAACAAGATGGACTTCAATGATATATATAGAATGTTCCATCCAAAAACAACAGAATACATATTCTTCTCAAGTGCTCATGGAAAATTCTCAAGGATAGATCATATCTTGGGTCACAAAACAAGCCTTGGTAAATTTAAGAAAACTGAAATCATATCAAGTATCTTTTCGGACAACATGCTATGAGACTAGATATCAATTACAGGAAAAAAATCTGTAAAAAATACAAACACATGGAGGCTAAACCATACACTACTTAATAACCAAGAGATCACTGGGGAAATCAAAAACTACCTAGAAACAAATGACAATGAAAACATGACGACCCAAACCTATGGGATGCAGCAAAACCAGGTCTAACAGGGAAGTTTATAGAAATACAATCCTACCTTAAGAAACAAGAAACATCTCAAATAAACAACCTAACCTTGCACCTAAAGCAATTGGAGAAAGAAGAACAAAAAAACCCCAAAGTTAGCAGAAAGAAAGAAATCATAAAGATCAGATCAGAAATAAATAAAAAAGAAATGAAAGAAATGATAACAAAGATCAATAAAACTAAAAGCTGGTTCTTTGAGAAGATAAACAAAATTGATAAACCATTAGCTAGACTCATCATGAAAAAAAGGGAGAAGACTCAAATCAATAGAATTAGAAAGGAAAAAGGGGAAGTAACAACTGACACTGCAGAAATACAATCATGAGAGATTATTACAAGTGACTACATGCCAATAAAATGGACAACCTGGAAGAAATGGACAAATTCTTAGAAATGCACAACCTTCCGAGACTGAACCAGGAAGAAATAGAAAATATGAACAGACCAATCACAAGCAATGAAATTGAAACTGTGATTCAAAATCTTCCAACAAACAAAAGCCCAGGACCAGATGGCTTCACAGGCGAATTCTATCAAACATTTAGAGAAGAGCTAACACCTATCCTTCTCACTCTTCCAAAATATAGCAGAGGGAGGAACACTCCCAAACTCCTTCTAAGAGGCCACCATCACCCTGATACCAAAACCAGACAAAGATGTCACAAAAAAAGAAAACTACAAAGGAATATCGTTGATGAACACAGATGCAAAAATCCTTAACAAAATAGTAGCAAACAGAATCCAACAGCTCATTAAAAGGATCATACACCATGATCAAGTGGTATATAGCCCAGGAATGCAAGGATTCTTCAAAATACGCAAATCAATAAATGTGATACACCATATTAACAAGCTGAATGATAAAAACTATATAGTCACCTCAATAGATGCAGAGAAAGCTTTTGACAAAATTCAACACCCATTTATGATTTAAAAAAAAAACCCTACGGAAAGTAGGCATAGAGAGAACTTACCTCAACATAATAAAGGCCGTATATGACAAACCCACAGCCAATGTCATTCTCAATGGTGAAAAACTGAAACCTTTTCCTCTAAGATCAGGAAAAAGACAAGTTTGCCCACTCTCACCACTCTTATTCAACATAGTTTTGGAAGTTTTAGCCATGGCAATCAGAGAAAAAAAGAAATAAAAGGAATCCAAATTGGAAAAGAAGTAAAGCTGTCACTGTTTGCAGATGACATGATAGTAAACACAGAGACTCCTAAAGATGCTACCAGAAAACTACTAGAGCTAATCAATGAATTTGGTAGAGGAGCAGGATACAAAATCAATGCACAGAAAACTCTCGCATTCCTATACACTAATGATGAAAAATATGAAAAAAAGACATTAAGGAAACACTCCCATTTACCATTGGAACAAAAAGAATAAAATACCTAGGAATAAACCTACCTAACGAGACAAAAGACCTGTATGCAGAAAACTATAAGACACTGAAGAAAAAATTTAAAGATGATACAAACAGATGGAGAGATATACCATGCTCTTGGATTGGAAGAATCAACATTGTGAAAATGACTCTACTATCCAAAGCAATCTACAGATTCAATGCAATCCATATCAAACTACCACTGGCATTTTTCACAGAACTAAAACAAAAAATTTCACAATTTTATGGAAACACAGAAGCCACCGAATAGCCAAAGCAATCTTGAGAACGAAAAATGGAGCTGGAGGAATCAGGCTCCCTGACTTCAGATGATAATACAAAGCTACAGTAATCAAGACAGTATGGTACTGGCACAAAAACAGAAATATAGATCAATGAAACAGGATAGAAAGCCCAGAGATAAACCCACGCACATATGGTCACCTTATCTTTGATAAAGGAGGCAAGAATATACAATGGAGCAAAGACAGCCTCTTCAATAAGTGGTGCTGGGAAAACTGGACAACTACCTGTAAAAGTATGATATTAGAACACTCCCTAACACCATACACAAAAAGAAACTCAAAATGGATGAAAGACCTAAATGTAAGGCCAGACACTATCAAACTCATTGAGGAAAACACAGGCAGAACACTCTGACGTAAATCACAGCAAGATCCTTTTTGACCCACCTCCTAGAGAAATGGAAATAAAAACAAAAATAAACAAATGGGACCTAATGAAACTTAAAAGCTTTTGCACAGCAAAGGAAAACATAAACAAGATGAAAAGACAACCCTCAGAATGGGAGAAAATATTTGCAAACGAAGCAATGGACAAATGATTAATCTCCAAAATATACAAGCAGCTCATGCAGCTCAATATCAAAAAAACAAACAACCCAATCCCAAAATGGGCAGATGATCTAAATAGACATTTCTCCAAAGAAGACATACAGATTGCCAACAAACACATGAAAGGTGGCTCAACATCACTAATCATTAGAGAAATGCTAATCAAAATTACAATGAGGTATCACCTCAAATCAGTCAATGGCCATCATCAAAAAATCTACAAACAATAAATGCTAGAGAGGGTGTGGAGAAAGGGAACCCTCTTGCACTGTTTTTGGGAATGTATATTGATACAGACACTATGGAGAACAGTACGGAGGTTCATTCAATAACTAAAAATAGAAGTACCATACAACCCAGCAATCCCACTACTGGGCATATAACCTGAGAAAACCATAATTCAAAAAGAGTCATGTACCAAAATGGTCATTGCAGCTCTATTTACAATAGCCAGGACATGGTAGCAACCTAAGTGTCCATCGACAGATGAATGGATAAAGAAGATGTGGCACATATATACAATGGAATATTACTCAGCCATAAAAAGAAGCGAAATTGAGTTATTTGTAGTGAGGTGGATGGACCTAGAGTCTGTCATACAGAGAGAAGTAAGTCAGAAAGAGAAAAAACAAATACTGTATGTTAATACATATATATGGAATCTGAAAAAAAAAAGGTTTTAAAGAACCTAGGAGCAGGACAGGAATAAAGACACAGATGTAGAGAATGGACTTGAGGACATGCGGAGGGAGAAGGGTAAGCTGGGATGAAGTGAGAGAGTGGCATGGACATATATACACTACGAAATATAAAATAGATAGCTAGTGGGAAGCAGCCACACAGCACAGGGAAATCAGCTGAGTGCTCTGTTACCACCTAGAAGGGTGGGATAGGGAGGGCGGGAGGGAGATGCCAAGAAGGAGGAGATATGGGGACATATGTATATGTATAGCTGATTCACTTTGTTATACAGCAGCAACTAACACACCATTGTAAAGCAATTATACTCCAATAAAGATGTTTTTAAAAATTTGCATTAAAAAAGACAGCACCATCACCTGGGGTAATTGAGGGGAATTTAATGAAGGGTGTGGGCAAGGTTAAGGGAAACCAAGAAGAGACAACAGTACCCTGGATTTAGCAGAAATAAACTGCTAATTTAAAGGGGCAAAAGGAAGGAGCAGTTACCCAATAGTAGAAAAAAGCTGCAGCTGCAGAAGAGAGGCCCCTAACAAGAACCCTGGTGGCATTCCTTAGAGGAATACAGCCACTGTCAACCCGCAGTGCTGCAAGGAAAGCAGGGGATAATATTCCAAACTTGCATTCTCCGATTTTCACCCAGTGCCTTCCTTTGGCTACTCCAGTGGAAAGCCAGAGAGCAAGGGAGCCCAGGGAATGCTGACAATAAATCAGCCTCCGGGGACACACAGCATTTCAGAGGAATGAGAGCTGGAGGCACAAACAGAATTCCAGCACAAGCACTATGCAGAGTTTTGTTTCTATATTTGTTTTTTTATTTACCTCCCTTTCCTATTCAGCCTCATAAAATAAGCTTTCGATTTTTCAATCTGTTTAATAAATATAAATAGCATGATATTAACAATAATAACAATACATTGATATTACACAGCACTTTAATTTCCTAAGCACTCTCACATACATTATATTTACGTCATCCTCAAATCAGCCCTACGCAGTAGATAGGGCAAGAGTTATCCTATTTTACAGGTGAGGAAAACTGAGACCTTAGGAAAAGTTGGGTTTCTTGCCCAGAGTCATAAAGCTAGCAAGCAGCAGAGCCCAAACTATAGGGCATGTTTCCTAATGCTTCAGCTAAGGTTCTTTCTACCATACAATGCTGTCGTGCTATTTATTCACAGTAGGAGTGAAAAATTGATGTCCCTGTGAAAAAATCATTAACCAGCTTTGTTCTAGGCACTGCACAGAACAGAGAAGCAGTCAACAAACAAGACACGAGGGGAAATAGGGCAAATTTGCCCATTCCATTCTCAGGAAACCACAAGCAGTGCCACAGACCTAAGTAACTAAGTTTTCGATCACATTTTAAACACCATTGAAAAGAAGGTGTTCAGTAGGGCAAGAAAAGTGTTCAAAAGAGCAATAAAAATTCAGGCAAAAGTATAAAAATATTTGAATAGTTTTGCTTTCGGATGCTGGGGTAAGTAGAAGGAAATCACAGTCCCTTCACAATACCCATGCCACAAAGAGACCAGGGCTCCAGAAGTTGGAAGGATGACCTCTTTGCTTCTCTTCTCAATTCCAACTCTACCCCCACATATACACATATCCTTTGAGAGCTTCGAGAAGCAGCCAAACGTGACTTTTTACCAAACACAAGAGTAGTGGAGAGTCCAACAAAATAAACGTTCAGCTACTTACATATGATGGAAGAAATTGGTGAATGGTGTTTTTACTGTAAACTTCCCAATACACCCCACTTATTCCAAATTTAGCTCCCTAACATGTAAACTACTCTCTTAGGGTTCTGTGATTGCAAGCAACAGAAACCAATTGACTAATTTAAGAAGGATTATGGGAAGGAAATTGGAGGCTCAGCAAATCCATGGAAGACTGGAAAATAAGGGTTGAACACCATCAGTGACCAAGACAGATACGGAAGCTGGGAAATGGGAACTGCTACAGTGGTCTCATGGCAGGTACTGTCAGGGCAGAATGCCGACTGGGAGAAAGGAGAATCCTTTAGCTCAAGGTTCAAATTCCAAAGAAGAAGCACCCATTAACCAAGCTTGTGGTCATGCACCTATCCTTAGGCTGACTGTAGGGCCCTGAGTAGGGTCCCTGGGTACAGTTCCACTACTGTAATTACTTCAAAAGAAAATAAAGTGCAGTTATAAAGGGAAAACATACATGACAGGAAAAAAGGGGAGGGGGAAGAAGTTCCTCTAAACTTAATAAGGTTTTCTTCAAAAATTCCTCAATCTAACTAGTAGCAACAGATCACTCAGTTAAGAATATATTAGGGCTTCCCTGGTGGCGCACTGGTTGAGAATCCGCCTGCCGATACAAGAGACACGGGTTCATGCCCTGGTCCGGGAAGATCCCACATGCCGCGGAGCGGCTGGGCCTGTGAACCATGGCCGCTGAGCCTGCGCGTCCGCAGCCTGTGCTCCGCAATGGGAGAGGCCACAACAGTGAGAGGCCCACATACCGAAAAAAAAAAAAAAAAAAAAAAAGAATATATTAATTAGTAGTAGCCCACACACAGCCAAAGATAGTGTTTACCCTGATACCAACAAAACTTCAACCTGACAACTTTTTACTTACAGAGGCCTCACTTCTCATATTACCTGAAAGTTATCTTTTCATTTGATTCTTAAAGCCAAAGCAGAATTTGCCCTTCTTTAGTAACAATATGCTCATTTTTGAAACATTATCCTTACACTTCCAAAAAGAACAGACTCCTCAAAATATCTAATGAATAAATCCATACGGATGCTAACGCTGATGATGATGATGATGACAGTAATATTAACAAGAGCAGCAACAGCTAATATCTATTGAGTCGTTATCATGCACCAGGACCTGTTCTAAGCCCTCAACACATAATAATTCACTTAAGCTCCACAACCTTAGGAGCAAAATAGTTTTATTTCCGTTTCACAAAGTAGGAAACTGAAACACAGAGGGGGTGAATAACTTGTCCATGGTCCAATAGCTCATAAAAGTCAAACCAGAACTAAATCCATGTCTGACTCCAGATTACCAGAATAACAAAGGGTTTTCATTGAGAGTAAATAGACTGTACCAGTGTGAAAACACTTTCCAAGAAGAATGAGAGCACCGTAACTATACCTAAAGATCTCAAGGTTCTGAAGACTGCTACATCATCACTAACTCCAACAGTTTATGAGAATTTATTTCTAAAAGCTATCAAGTACTGCTTTATTCCAAGATGTGGCTCAATGGTCCAAAGATATGTAAGTTTAATGGCTGAATATAAGAATTATCTACTTCTTAAGATACTTTTTTCTTCACTAGTGGCCAACCATTACAGAAAAATTCCAAGCCAACCAGCTCTCATGCACCAGTGTTTAATCATCCCAGAGCAAATCCTCAAAACAACATTTTTATAGCTCATGTTTTGATTATTCAAAAGGGGTTTTCTCCAATTTCCCTGTAAAATTCCTTTTCACCCTCAAAATAAACATTAAAAATTCAGCTCCAGAAGTAGATCTGTCATAAAGTTAGGAATAACTTAAAATATAAATTAAATCAAAATGGCTCTTCCAACTTTAACTAAAGTAGTCACGGTCATGATTCCTGTAATAAAAATGACAGAAAAAAAAAAAACCTAAAATTGTCAAAAACATAATCGATGATGAAAACAAATGTAAAATTATGGCATATTTCACCCTGGCCACCAAAGACTTTTGATGAAACTGCAGCCCTATAATTCCCCAGAATGAATTCTTTAAATTAAAATACTTCATGCAGAACAGAAATTAAACAATGAATCAAAGAACAATGCTGTACAGAGGTATGCTTATAAATATACCTAGGAAAGAGGAAACAATTACATTTTTCCATGTAAAAAGCAGCTCGACTGTAATGTTTCACACGAGGCTGAGTAGGTACTTTCCCCATTGCTTCAAACTTGGAAGTTCATTTCCTTAACTCACTTAGCATCCAAAGTGACTGGGTGGAATGAAATTAGCTACACCAAACTGGCTAACTTTCTCCTTTCTACAAAACTAGCTCTTCCACACAATGGCACAACTGACTTTAATGATAAATTTCATCCAACGCAATTGAAATGCCACTTTGAATTTTATCTTAAATGCTTTATTTGGCCAGCTGGTTTTATTTAACTATTGACCAGACGTGGTACGAGCGCATTCTTTTTCCACTAGCATTAATCTTAGTAAATTTAGCTCCATTGGAATGTCTTAACTGCTGAGAAGAAAGCAAAAGTCAGCAAGCATACAATTGCATTTGGCTACCCTCAGCACATCATTTTATTTCCTCCTGCTCTCTGCTAACTATTGCTCAGCACTTCTGCCTATGAGGGAGGACAAGCAGGTGGTTAAGGAAGTTGTCCTGTCAGCTATATCTTTAATCCAAGTGTTTAAATCTCTGAATAAAAGAAAAATCAATGTTGTAAAGGCAATGTTTGTCAAGGCCATGTAATAAATACACTTACCTTTACAGACTGTTCTCAATGGATTTCCCTTCTTTGCTGAGCTTCAAAGCTACAAAGAGATAAAAACGAAAAGCACTGAGTTATCTGAGAGTAAAACAGCAAACGTTTTCTCTCCACGTCTCTAAGTAGAATTTCCATATGCCATGGTATGTGATGCTAGCCAAATAAACCACTGATAAAACTTTGTGCCTCATACCTCCTGTACAAGAGGTCAATGAAAGACAAAGTCATAAACTGAAAACGGCACACACATCTACCCAGAACTGACTCACACAAACCTGGCCAGATCTATAGTCAAATATTTTGGGGTGTGAACTCCTCAACAGAACGGAGGAGTGCAGAGATGAAATAGCTTATAAAGTGCAGAGATGAAAATCAAATTAAACATTATGCAGCACACTAGATCTGACCGAGCATTTTATTTTCTTACATCTTTTAGCACCATCTTTCTTGCACACTCTTTTTCCATTTCCCTGGAAGTTTTACTTGGGGGAGCCTATTCCATTTATATGGCATGCATGGCCCTCCCAATCCAGACCTCACCACTTGCCCCTATGAGCAAATGCATGCAAGCTTACACATACAATTCTCCTTCCTCTAGGTAGAGTGTAGCCTTCTCTCGGTAGTGAGAAACTCATAAAACAGAGGAAGCCAAACTTGGCATATCAAGTCAAATCTAGGCATGTTAAATTAAGCTCCCTGCAACCAAAACATACAATGTGCTGACCACACACAAGTCAATATGATAGCAGATGTGGTAAACTATAGTTGCCAAGCAATAGTAATAACTTAAGGTTTCAAGGGGCTGATTCTATAGTAGTCCAACATTACTCATATGTTGACTCCATGGTCAAAAATAAATGGAATATGCCTATTTCTTTCATTCATGGCTAGGTCCTAACATCTCTTAAGGTATAGTAGCTGGGAATGGTCAACTACTTCATGTTTTTCCCATGTTTCTTTTTTTTTTTCCCCCTTTAATGTCCTAAGTAACTGCTTTAGCCCCTACTGGGCTATTTCCCTTCACATCCCCCTATCCCACTATAGAACCCATTACCACTGATGCATGACCACCAAAGAATAAGGCCAGACTTGTGGGCTATGATGTAAATCTTGGAATATTAATACAGGAGATAAGGCCCCTCCATGGGACACCATCAAAATTTCTCCTTCCCCCTGTGTTATGTGGATTGCAATAGAGTTGGGGGAAACACAATTTGGGCAAGACTAGATAAAATAGTATAATACTACATTTTATAAAGTCTGAGAGATTTATGGTCTGACAACATAGAGATTGAGCTGTATCTGTTTCTATTTCAAACACAAAGAAATGCTAAACAAAATATAGCTCAAAAGAAAGGGAGGGGACCAATATGAAAAAATAATGAATGCAAATTTCCTAGAATGAAAGACATGAATCCTCTTGAAAAAGCATACCAAGACCTCAACAAGATAAATAAAAGCAAATCTACAGGTAGATACAATAGAAGGAAACCACAGAACAACAGAGATAGAAAGAAAGCCTTAAATTCAACCAGAGAGAAAAAATAGACTCCTTGCAAAACAACTTGTCATAAGCAAAGATAAAAGCAAGACAGCAGTGGAATGACATCCCCTAAGTTCCAAGTGAAAAAAAGTTCAAGGAAAATTCTATAGCCATGCTAAACCAATTATCATTCAAGAATGAGAGAAATAAGGATATTTTTCAGGAAAAAAAATATTATTTCCTGCTCACAGTTTACTTTTGCTGAAAGGAATACTAAAAGATATACTTGAATAATAAGGAATTGATCCCAGAAGGAAAGAGGAACAAAAAGCAATGGTGAACAAATAAATTAGCAAGTATGACAGTAAATCTAGTAAATTCAATAATAAATAAGGGGTATTGGATAATAATTACTAAACCCTGCTTGTCAAAAACCTGCAATAGCAATAACGACCAATTTTTAGGGTTTGCAAATAAGATGAAATGAGTGGTTAGCCACAATCATATGGAATAAAGGAGGGGGGGCTTCCCTGGTGGCACAGTGGTTGAGAGTCCTCCTGCTGATGCAGGGGACACGGGTTCGTGCCCCGGTCCGGGAAGATCCCACATGCCACGGAGCGGCTAGGCCCGTGAGCCATGGCCGCTGAGCCTGTGCATCCGGAGCCTGTGCTCTGCAACGGGAGAGGCCACAACAGTGAGAGGCCTGCGTACCGCAAAAAAAAAAAAAAAAAAAAAGAGGGGGGAATGAATTGTTTAGCAGGAAAAGATACTGATTAAGTTGTTAAAAATATGCAACAATACAGCTACTGATGAATTTGTTAAAGATAACTAGCATTTCTTTCTCTATGTACATAACCAAAGACATCCTTTCATATATGCTCAAAGGGACATGTACAAGAATGTTTCTAGCATCAATGCTAGAATGGCAAGAAATACTGAAAACAGAAACCAGTATTAACAGTACAATGAATAAACAAATTTTTATAGATTCTTACAATGGATTATTACACAGCTTTGAGAAATCAATGAATCAGTTACACACATCAACATGTATGTCTTTCAAAAATATGATGTAAAACAAAAGAAGTCACAAAAGACTATATATATTATTCCACATATAAGATATTCAAAAAGGCAAAAGTAAATACTATCTTGTTTTGATATATTACATGTAAGTGGCAAAAACTATGAAGAAAAGCAAGGGAATGAATGATTTATACAGGGCTATATTTACCTTGAGAGTGAGGAAGGAGATTGTAATGCGGAAACGGTCTAAGAGGATTCTGGAATATGGTAATGCTCTATTTCTTGGCTTGGGGACAGGTATCTGGATGTTCAGTTTATTATTTTCTTTAAACTGTAGATATACACTTCCAAAAATTATTTTGTATGTATATTCTATTTCATGATTTTAAAACACATAAGAATAATCACCAGAAGAACTGAAGTATCCAAACCAGGGAAGGGAACAATCTAGAGAATAGAAAACTCAACGAATTCTCTGTCTGTAGAAGACTGGAATGGGATGGAGAAAGAAAAAAGGAAAACACAGTGAATAGAAAACACAAAAGAAAATATTTAAAAGAAGTTCAAATATGTCAGTAATCAGAGTAAGTGGATTAAATGCATCTGTTAAAATAAAATTTTTTCAAAATGAATTTTTTTAAACTTTGCTATGTGATGTTTATAAGAAACACATCTGAAACAGAAAGAGATTTTGAAAGGACAAGTACAGAAAACTATATACCAAGCAAATAGGAACCAAAAGAAAGTTGGTGGAAGTAAGTTAATATTAGGCAAAATACAAGTTAGTAATAATAAAATAGGCATTTGCATTGGCTACGTATTGCTACAAAGCCAACTACCTAAGAATTAATGACTTCATAATAATAACTTATTAACTCTTACGGTTTCTATGGAACAAGAATTCTGACAGGGTGCAGTGAGCCGACTTTTTTGTATGCTACAGTGCCTGAGGCCTCAGCTGGGAGCCTTGAAAGTTGGGGCCTGGAATCATCTGAAGGTTGTTCCCCTCAAATGCCTGCCAGTTGCTGAGGGTTAGCTGAGACTTTAGCTGGGTCTATCAGCTGAAACACCTCCTTGTGGCCTCTACATGGGGCGTGCCTCTCATCACAACATGGTGGCTGGGGTGAAGCTGTTACCTTCAGGGCAGTGTCCGTATACTCCAGCTGCTGAGGCGTCCATGGTCTGGGACCCATGAAGACTGCAACCGCTGCCATTAGGTCACAGAGGTGGGGACGTGGGAGAGGTCCGCTGCTACTTTAAGGCCTGGGCCCCGCCAGTGGGCGGCCGAGGCGAGAGCTCTGGAGCTCTACAGACACAGCCCTAGTCCTGTTCCTGGGCCCCCCAGGTCGCCTGCCGGTCCCGAGGCCGGGTTCTGGAGGGGCCTGGGGAGAAGGCCACGAGCCGCCTCTCACCGCACTCTCGGACTGGGCGGGACCTCTAACTGCCGCGCTAAGGCTCTCACGCTAATGGCTTCACGCCGGCTCTGCCCCTTTTACAATGTAAACGGCATTGCAGAACTGAACGAGGAACTGTTCTGTGGACTGCGACAAAATTCAGTTTGGAGTCGGTTAAGAAATAAGTGGAAATCATTAAAATGAAGACAGTGAGTAAGAACAATATTAGACACGTTTGGGTGTTTAGGAGAGGAAAGAGAGTAGCCACTGGAGGACAAAGGGCTGAAAGAGGGTTTCTTTGTACAGTTTGTAAACAGAAAAAACCTGAGCATGTGTCAAGGTGATGAGCAGATCCAGTTGAAACTAAGAGGCTAAAAGCAGAAGCGTAAGAAAGGGTAGCCAGTACTGAAGTTTCGTTCCCAGAAAAGGTAAAGGGACTGGTGGTGGGACTGGTCTTAAAACAGAGCTTTGATGTCTCCTTAATCATAGAATGCCTTGTGACAGGCATGCATGCTATTGTCTTAAATTATTACCTTCTCCTGTGTTTATATTTTATGACCTTAATGAATGTCTAAGCTCTTTAAAACCTATGGCTTTTATTGCTTAAACCAAACTCACCCTGCCCAGGCATTGTGAGCCCCAGACTCTATGCTAGCACTAAATAGTCATTCAGTCAATACTTGTTGAATAAACAAGCACAGCTGACACTTGAAAAGGATGTTCGAACTACACTGGTCCACTTATACATGGATTTTTTTTTTTTCAATAACTATGTACTACAGTACTACACTCTTCATGGTTATTGAATCCACAGAATCTCGGATATGGACACACATATGGAACGCTGATGATAAGTTATACACAAATATTTAACTGCTCGGCGCCCCTAACCCCCTCCATGTTCAAGAGTCAGCTGCACAAGTGGATTCCACAGTCCTTGTGTATATACCTCTGGCACCCAAACATTTGTCCGTATATGTATGCTAGATATCTGAAGTAGGAGCAGGTCAGGATCAGAAAACTCTCGCTCTAGTGCCCAAAGTACTTATCTCTGGACAAAAGTCAAGAATAGCCACTCAAACTAGTCTTCTCTTTCCCATGTTTACCTTGATCCAAAATCCAAACACCTAAACTTCTACTGGCCATGAAAACATTTTCACCTGCAGCTACAATGCATTATACCTTTTCCTGGTTTCGCTCATGCCTAACTCACCCCCATTTCGTTGTAAAGCAGGTGGACTCTCTAACCTTCAAATGACCTTCTGCAAGACACAGATTAGATTTAAATGAATCCAAAGAGGTTTAGCCTTCAGCTGCTCCCAAAAGACATAATCACGGAGGCAGAGCAGTACAGGCCAATAACACACTGATTTATCTTGGTGGTTTTCCAGAGCATAGCTGCCCAGAAAACCTTTATCAACACCAAGCCCCTCAGTCCATTATCCAGTCTCCAGGTAAATACTGGTCTGAATTTAAACAAACATCTTTCTCAAATATAAAAACCTCCTTTGACTGTGATTTATCTTCCCCCAATTAAAACCTATCTCTGGGAACCATCCAACTGCACCTTCCTCAAGGCAACATTGCCTGGAACTGAGAGATTTGCATCCACTGCTGCATTCTGCAGCCCTCACCTGACTTGACTGCCACATTAAGCGATTGGTTATTGACCTTTAAGTCTGTAACAATTATGTATATACCTAGGAAAGAAGTCTGTTCACTCAGGAATGAAGACAAGACACAAGAATGAAGACAGTGAATAAATTCAGCCCTCATTTCTGTTCTTATGCTATGCTCAGTGAGCTGTTGCTGCAGATGAATTATTGCAACATTCTTTCAAATGATAGCCAATTTTCAACTAAGAGAAGATTCTTAAACCTTTTTCTACATATTGGTGAAAACCAGGCAGCTGGAAAACATAGCCTTGGTTAAACTACCTGATGATAAATGAATATTTTAAACATGAATTTGAGAATCTGCAGACTGATTTAAACCCTCACAACAAACAACAGAAAAGATCCCACAAACCTGAGACTTCTCAGATGTATTCCCAGAAATTTTATTTCAGTTTATATGCATGTATTTCTTAAAGAGTAATTTTCAGAATTTGTGAAATTGATGTCTTTAGAGTTGAGGGGGGAGATGGGAATATTCCTTAGTTTTGTTATTCACATTGATAACTGATCAATATTGTCAAAATGTAAATGAAAGTCTTTCCAATAGACCCTAAGTTCAACAAAGATACAGACCACATCTTTTATTTATTTACTTATTTGTTTGGCCAGCACCTCATTTTTATTTCAAACGAAAGCATCGAACAAAAGAACCTCTTATAGGTGTGGTGATTCAGACCACACCTTTCTTGCTCCTTGTTGAATCAACATCCTCTAAGACAGTCAACATACACTCAAGGAAATTTGCTTAAAGGAATATTATGTTTGTGTTATTATTGAAAACATTGAAAATTCTTTACTTGAGATTAGCTTTTTATTTTTGTTCTTTCTCATTTTCTTAATTTGTACTCTAGGCTTTTTTAAGATGAAAAGATATCTCTCTACAGAAGTCTACACTTCTGTGACCTGAGACACACACACACACACACACACACACACACACACACACACACACACAATATAACACAACTCATCCTCACCACACCTGTTCAATGCTGTAATATTTGCCAGGCATTGGAAAAATAAATTTGCCAAGTAGCATGAGCCCTGGAAAATCATTAGGTGACATCTGAGGAGCAGAATACCAGTCAACCAATAATTAGCATCTCAACATGCAGAGAGTTAGAGACAAATCAAATTCCATGAAATCTCGGGGAGCATGACCCTGGCCAGGTGGGCACCCTGGCTGTGGGGGAAGTCAGTGGCTTTGTCTGACCGTAAGACAGGGCTGGAAGTACCGTGGCTAGTCTAATCCTAGGAGGAGACACTCTGACAATGTGACATTTGCACAGGGATGCCCTAACGTGGCCCTAGTATGTTTTCTTAGAATGAGATGACATTTCAAGTCAAACAGCTCTGCTCCCAGTAGCACAAACCCTCCCCAAACTCTAATAACCTGAATTTTAGACAAAGAGGTTCATCTCAGAGAGAAACTGAGGTTGTATGGATGTAACATTAAAATAATCAATTTTTAAGTAAGGTTAAGCCACATATTCAGTGTTTAGCCTCATTCCTTAGCATTCCAGAATTTCATAGACCTCAGATCACCTTAGTCTAAAGAACAGTTTTTGTTTGAGCAAAACCCTGTTCCTGGAGTATCCATATGGATACTTTTCAATGAACACGGAATCTAGTTACAAAATTGTGCTACCACGAGGTGTGGCAAGTGAGTGTCACTGCACTGTGTCCTCACCAAACCCCTGCTGCCTGGAACTGCTGTCCACATGTGCGTCCATCCAAGGATATAGGGCTACTGCTGTTACTGCTGCCTCCAGCCTATCTAAGGTCACCTTTCTAACACAGCTGATTCATTCTAAAGGAAGAAACAGAGAGGTTGGAAAACACCAATTCCCCATTTGGTTTCTGTAGTTGTCTACGTAACTTGGGGAGCTCGCCCTTAAGAGGAGTCCAGAATGAAGGGCTCCAACTCCAAACAGACTGCCAGTCCTCAGGGCAAATGCTCTGCCTCTACCATGTGGCCTGCATGTGCCTGGTTTGAATCTGCTTCCGCCCTAAGCCAACGGTGACTGTTCCGCCAGCCCCCACTCCACTCCATTACAGGGTCAGGCAGCAGGCTCCTGGCCCAGTGCTTGAATGGCCCAGTGACGTCACTGCCGAGAGGGAGTCTGGCTGTGCCCCCCGCTGAACTCTTCATCTGGAAGATTCTCTGGCCTCCTTCCCTCTCATTTTTAATCTGATAGACACTGCTGGACAGGGAAACTCAGAGCAAACCAAAGTTCATCTTCCCGTCCCTGCTTCTCAGCTGGCATAATCACAGGGGCAGAACGAGGTTGGCAGGGACCAGGATGCCAAGAATTAAATGAGGGTCCCTGACCATTGGACCACATTAGTCCTGCCTTCCAAAGTCTTAATTAGTCCTCCTCCACCTGGCACACCCACTTGCCTTTGGAACCCAGAGAAGGGGCCGGGTCAGATGCCATGCTCACAGCAAGTACTCAACAAAACATTGGTTGAGGATGGCAGCCACAAATGCCTGCTGGCTCACGGCTTTGCAACAACAGTCAGTTTTGAGGTCTGGGCCCCAGCAGCAAGATTTCTGCTCCTCTTTGGAATGCAGACAGTTCTAGCAGCGATATTCCGAGTGATATTCAGCTACCAGCTCAATTTGGAAGCAAAATGATCTTAACAGTGGCAGACAGGACAAAAAGAAAGAGAAAGGAAGGGTTGATGGTAAGTGGAAGAGAGGAAAATGAACACTGCAAAGAGAATTGAGCAGGATTACAGGGCTAGACACCTCAGTTCCACAGGTCTGAAATGAGCGGGGGACAAAACAACAGACTCAAGAGATGGAAACAATGGGTGGGGGGGAGTCACAGAAAGGGGACAGAGTGGCATCTTTGGGGAATTCTGATGCTGGGACAGACTCAGGGCTAGCAGTGGAATAGATGCAACAGTAAGTAACATTTGAGAGGTTTCAAAAGACAATGAGTCTTAATTCTGTCTTGTTTTGCCCTTAAACTGTAGTGGCATAGCAAAATTTGCTATGTTTCTAAGAGGACATTGACAGATAAAATGGAAACTCTGAATACATTTTTTCCCTCTGCATTCATTGTCTCTGGCCCTTATCCACAGGCCTATTGCAGACTAGATTGGATTTTGGATCACTGGTACTGAGGCGCTGCAATTAATTAACAATAGAAACATAATATTTATATCCAGGCCTAACAACATCTGACATTTAAACTATTCCGCCAGTCAGGCAAATTCCATTCGACAAATTTTCATTTTAATGAACATGACAGGCCACAGTTTACATGATAGGCCAAGAAGCAGAACAGAGCTGATCTCTTGGCATGTGCTTTCAAGGCCTGGCCATGCTGCAAGAGAAACAAGCTGGGGAAACTGTCAGAATAATAGAAAGACCAGGTCCCCAGTTCCGCTCAGACAGACCAAGGATACATGGCCCCCAACAAAGATCCTAGTATGAAACTGTCCTTGTTTCCTGTGTAAGATCAAAGTGAAACACCTACTGCCCCTTATGATCCACTGGATAATTTTTCTGTCTTTGGGCTGCTGACATTTTCTTTGGGGTACTAAAATCCCTTAGTCCTTCCTAATTAAAAAGTGATAAACGTTTTGCAAGACATCCAATAATGTGCAAAGTACACAAGAGTTGGAACTGATGCAGCTTTTTCAGTTGGCACAAGACTGGTCTTCCGTATTCTGCCAGATGGTGTATCTCAGTAAGTCCCCAATCCCTGACTCAAGTGAGGGGCACTGTCAATATGATGCTGAAAAAGAGACTTTTTAAATGCTATCTTATTTTGCATTATACTAACACCAAAGGCCTAACTTTTTTTTCTTGCTGAAACTTTCATAGTTAAAGAAGTTTTCATTTTTCTATGATTCATTATTCAAGCAGACAGAAGATGGTACACATGAGGAGAAAAATTCCATCCCCATAAGAACTGTGTAAATTTGCTGAAAACCAATATCAACGACCAGATCTCCTAGCCTGAACTCCTATCACTCCTGTATGGATTACTGGTCTAAAGGATGCTGGGTGACACAGTGTGGATTTCTCCAAACACATCTACACTACCCCCAAAATGTGGATATTGAGGACAGAGATGAAGATGGAAAATATAGAGAGAACAAGGCAGTTAGAGAGAAGCTTAAAAGACGTGAGAAACAGATATAGTCAGCGAAAAACCAACAGCAAATTGTCAACAGGAGCCCTTCTTATTGGAAAGGCCATGTATTTCTATTTCACATATTTAAAACACTCTTTGTCTCAGCTTTTACATCAATTTAAAAGAACTGAAATAAAGTTCCACTTTTCAAGTAACGACTTCTTTGGAATATGGATTTGATTCCAATCTCAGAAACTGAAATAGCCACCTTCCCAGTGACTTGGTTTCAAGCGATGGCTCTGAATAGATCCAAAATGATAGCTATGCTCCATGTCACTTCTAGATATGGTCATGATGCTAGAACATTAAGTCCTGAAAGGATAACAGCATTTCCATTATTATAACCAGATTTAAAACCAGTAAATTTTCAGTCAAGTTGATAATATGTATGTAGAGTATGGACACACACACAGACACACAAACACAAATTATAATAACAATCAAGTTTTTGAGTTCTTTACATGCATCCCCTCACGTATAACAAACACTATGAGATAAGTACTGTTATGAACCCAATTACACACTGAGGAGAGGGTGATTAGAGTTAACTGATTTCCCTAAGAGGTGAAGTCCAAGGTCACAGGCAGGTAAGTGGTAGAGGTGAGGTGCAGATCCAAGCCTGCCTCCCTCCAGAGCCTGTGCTCTACACAACCCAGTGGCATATGACGGCATCTGCAAGGAAGACAGCGTGAAGAAATTGATTTCTTTTGGCAATAGTCAAAATATCTTTTAAATATCAGGTATAAAGCATTTTCAGCCCACCAGATGCTTATTTAATTTTGAAAAATCAATTTTTATGAAGCTGCTCTGAGAAGTAGTTTCATGTTTGTTAATGCCTGGTTATATTCTTGAAAAAGTAGAAGCCTTATAGCAAAAAGATACATTTCTTAAAGTCAGGAAGAAAAACAAGACCCTAACTAGATTGAATTGATAATGTTTGACAGAACACAAATGAATAGAATCTGTAACTTTAACAAGCCTTTGCAGGAGGCATGTACTAAAATGCTCATATCAAATTCAGAACACAAAAGATTTAACATGCTTATTGTTGTAAACAAAGGCATTTGGTTAAATGAAAGTTCCATCAAAGCTTAATAACCAAATTCAAGTGAACACAAAGTAAAGGTTTATATACTTTCTGCAGTTTCAGTAATAGCTAATCTAATAATGGTAAATGGAGGGTTATTGTTGATTTCCTTTGCCTCTGCTTCATAAATTAGATAAAGCAACCTGGCAGTTACAGTACTTTAGAGTTTTGTTCAACTAAGTGATTTTAAAGCTATCTCAAAATATAACGAAGTCATGACTTGAATGACTGCTGAACTGTACCTTGCTTTGCGTCACCACATTAGTGCTTTCGACCAGTGTTACAGAAAAAGCTTCCTGTGAACTAAAACTATTCTATAAAGCTCAATTTATATGTACAGGACCAACGATTTAGAAGGCAAAGTGTCACTGATACAGTATTATCTGATATTCCGTTGCACCAGGGCCAAGCTTGTAAAATATAAACTAGAAAATCAGTCAAGTGTTATTATTTCTTCTGATCCAAAACTCAGGAACAGTAGAATTTCTCTGGTTAATGACTTTTCATAGCACATTTCCAATTTTCTACTACACTTTATTGATCTGGAATACTAAAACGGTTTTCTTCCCTGGCTAAAGAACACACCAAGCTCGTGCCCTACATCTGGTGGGATACATCTCCAAAGGCACCATGGTGGTGGCATCTCATCAGGGAGCTGAGGGGTGGTAACATGAACCAAGGCATTTTCCTTACTGCAAGAATGTTGAATCTCGGGCCTTTTGATAAAAGGAAACACTTTGCCCTGGGAGGCTAGATACCTGCAGTTCTGAGAGCCTATAAGTTGCCCTTCACAAAAGCAGTCTATTTTCCTGCATTTTCCCCCTGTGCCCTGATACGGTTACTTTCAATTACCCTGATAGCCCAGGAAGAAAAATATCTCTCTCTCCATATTTCATTCACATAATAAGATTCTGCAAGCTGTTCTGTATGACAGATGAGGACCGTGAGCTGAAGCAACTTGTTCTGCCTGTCAGCCTCCAAGAACCCACAGCAATGAGATACAATCGTGATGACATTACTAGAGTAGAAGTGGGTCAAATCCATAGTCACTTTAAAACAGAACGTCAACTGTTTTTTCTACTTCAGTAATTTGATGCAGTGGTACCCACCCCGCCCCCAGAAAAAAAAGAAAGAAAAGAGGATCTCATTGCTATTAGCTTAGTATACACACACACATACACACACACACACACACACACACAGAGAAATGCAAATATTGTTAAAATTAGCCCTTAAATGACTTTTGCAGCTTCTGACCAATCAGTCAACAAAAACTTACTAAGCATCTACTATAGGCCAAACACTGATCTAGGGAGAGCATTAAAAACAGATACAGCCCTGCCTCATAGAGTTTACAGACTGGAGTAAAAGGCAAATATTAGCAAGGTGACTGAAACTGATGTAATGAAGACTGCAAATGAAGTACAAGGGGGCTTATAAGATAAAAATTACTAGTCTTATTGGTTGGAATAAGTTTCCTTGCAGAAGAGACATTTAAGCTATAGCCTCAGGTAGAAATAGTAGCCAGGTAAGGAGTGAGGGAGAGGAGTTCCAAGCAGAAGTCTTTCTCTGCAAAATGTTTCCTTTCAAAGAAACCAGGCTTCAAGATGCAGAAGGTATAATGGAGTAAATGAAGACATGAAGTCCATCCCTGGGAGTTATTATCTTTTCCTTGTTTTAACCCCTAGTTTAAAAAATTAACTGATTGAAAGAAAAAATTTTAAAGCATTAGTATGCCTCTAGTATGCCTCGGTCCTATCTTACCACTCAAAGCCAAAAGTTAGTCATAACAACATCTTGCTGATCTAAATATTAAGGTGGATTTTACTTCTTAAAAAACCTAATTTGTCTTAACTGTACTGGTTAAAACCCATGGGTTATTTTTAAAAACATGTTTTGACAGCAGTGAAACTTGTAGCACATACAACACCAAGAGCATAAATTTGTTCAGGGTACAAGTACGTGAAAATTAACACAAGCAGTTGGTAAATGTGATAATAAAAATAAAAACTCTACCAACTTCAGGCCATAGCAGGTAGAAAGTAAGAAGAAAAACGTTCTCTAATATTTTGTCATGAAAATCCTGATTCATTCTTGCAGAAAATTGTATTGGATCATCACTCAGGTCTCTTAAAACATACAACTTTTTTCCATGGATTCAACAAAATGGAATGGAGAGAGAAAAAAATGGATTTATTAATGAGTATGCTTGCCTTTTCTACTAAGCCCCAGAATATGACGTTTGGACCATTTTCTTTCCAAATTCAAAATCCATCCCAAGAATCCAAAATCGATAAAATTTGCATTAGCACAACTGAGGCTGTATTTGGCTCTAAAAACTCAATGACTAAGTAGGACTACTAGTATGGCAGAGTTTTCTTTTCTTTTCTTTCTTTTTTTTTTTTTTTCTGTCTTTAGCTATTACCAGAAATGACCTTAGCAGCTACTCTAAAATGAATACAACCTAGAGCTACTTTAAGAATTATAATGTACAAACCATAAGCATTAATAGTCTCATTCTACCCTGTTACTTAAATCTTATCAAGAGTTCAATCTGGAAGGCATATTAAGAGGAGGACTGGTCAAATTAGCAAGTACCTACTGGACGGCAACCAGAAAGATGGGGGATCCAAACTTCACATAAGGAACAACTGAAGTACCAGGGGAATATTCAGCCTGGAGAAAAGCAATAAGAGACGTGAAAACTGCCTTCATAAATTCTATGGAAATCCAGTGATTAAAGCCATTTCATTTTATTGAGCACCTCCTCTGTGCAAAAGGCACTGTGCAAGGCGATGAAGATACAACACTGAGCGAATAAGCCTTAGCCTTTTACTACCATGTGGAAGAGAGAACAGACTTTCTCTGTGGCACTTCACAGGATATGGTCTAACGGGGCGGAGCACAGATTCTGGAATCAGAGTGCTAGACTCAAGGCCTGTAGTGCACTGGATGGTGGCCCCCAAAAGATATGTCTGCATCAAATCCCTGGAGCCTGCAAGTGTTACCTTAATCAGAAAAAGGGTCTTTGCAGAAGGAATTAAGTTAAGAATCTTGATTTGAGGTCATCCTGGATTATCTGGTTGGGCCCTAAGAATAATGACGTGTCCTTATAAGAGAAAGGCAGATAGAGATTTGAGAAAGAAGAGGAGAAGATACAGCGAAAGCCAAGTGAAGTAAATTATTATGGAGCCACAAGCCAAAGGATGCTTGGAGCCATCAGAAGCTAGAAGAGGCAAGGAAGGATTCTTCCCCAGAGCCTCTTGAGGGAGCATACCATACATCTGGCACTCTGTGACAATGAATTCCTTAAAAAATAAGACATAATTTCCTATGGGAGCCACCATCCCTTGGATGAGAATGGAGGGGGTTACTCTTTACCCAAACTAAAACATGAAAATATCTCACAATCACAGCTAGGGAAAAAAGACAAGCCAGTGGGTCTTCAAAGGGGATAAACCTACCTGTGCAATTCTCTCCCTTCTTAGATTCAGTATATTTCAGACACTGCCAACTACACCCTGGGAGGCTAAGTCAAAATGTGCAGCAAGTCAGGAAGTAGGTCTAGGAAATTAAGATATAGCTTCCTACTCCTATTTGTGGTGTAGCTGCAGGGCCAGAATAACATAGTTCACTTGGGCCTGGTTTTGCTGAAAAGACACAGGTCTCAAATAAAACTAGACAGGAGACTAGATAAATAAAACTACAGAATATTCACATAATGGAACATTATACAGCAGCCTAACCAAATAAGGCAAGAATTCTGAACAGTGATATTGTGTGTTACTTTTTGTGTAAGAAAGGAAGGGAAATAATTTATATACATATTTGCCTGTGTGCATTAAAAATACTGAAAAGATGCAAACAAACCTAGTAAAAGTGGCTACCCTAAGGGAAATGGGGGCAGAGATGAGAGTATGGGCACAGGTACAGGAGTAAAACTCCACTTTATGCCTTTTGCATTGTCTTGATTTTTTAATCAGACAAATATATTACCAACTCAAAAAAATGTCTATTAAAAATTGGGGCTAAAAAAAAAAAAAAAAATTGGGGCTTCCCTGGTGGCGCAGTGGTTGAGAATCTGCCTGCCAGTGCAGGGGACACAGGTTCAAGCCCTGATCTGGGAGGATCCCATATGCCGCAGAGCAACTGGGCCCGTGAGCCACAACTACTGAGCCTGCGTGTCTGGAGCCTATGCTCCGCAACAAGAGAGGCCGCGACAGTGAGAGGCCTGCGCACCACGATGAAGAGTGGCCCCCGCTTGCCACAACTAGAGAAAGCCCTCGCACAGAAATGAAAACCCAGCACAGCCAAAAATAAATAAATAAATAAATAAAACAAGTTTATAACAACTCACATTGCTGGTGGTAAGTGAAATGGTACATCTGAAGAGGGCAACTTGATGACATAAATCAAGGACTGTAAAATTGGCATTTCCTTGGGCCCAGTGATTCCACTTATGAAAGGAATTTAAGGAAATAAGATTTGTGTACACACACACACACAGATGTTCAATGCAGTATTGTCATAGTTAAATTTTTTTTTAATCTACATGTAAAATAACAGATTGAGTCAAATAAATCATGAAACATTCAAACAATTGAGGGATATGCAGCTATTAAAAATTATACTATGAAATATATACTGTAAAGACTACTCAGAGATATAGAAAAGTAATATTCGTAGTGTATTTTTTAAATTATTCATTAAATTTCCAGTAAAAACTTTAAACCATCTACCGGGTGCTAGGCAGTGAGATGGATGGTGATTTAAAAAGCCAGTTATGGGGCAGTACATAAGTCAAAAATCCCACTTTTTTGTGCATTTATAACTAAACTAAAAGGATAAACACCAGAATGAGAGCAGTGATTACCTCTGGGTGGTAAGATTATCATTGAAATATATTTTCTATAATGAACATATATTACTTCTGCAATAAGAAAAAAAAGCATCACTTTTTAAATTTAGGTTAACAACTCCCAGGGTCAAAAATGTGTCTCATTCATCTGTGTTCTCACACCCCAACCTGACTCCCTGAACACAAGTATGATGCCTGCTTCAGCCGCAGCCATCCTATGACCATTAAGAAAAGGCCAAGAACACTGTAGACACACTCTCCTTGACATCTCTGAGCTGCTGAACTAAAGCCACAGCCACCACACATTTCTAAATTTCTTATTATGTGGGAGAAATAATCCCCTATTTTTTAAAGCCATCATAAGTCAAGTTTTCTATTACATGCAGCTGAAAGCATTCTGAGCTGACAGAGTTAAATATCAAATAATAGAGGATATGTTAAGGCTGGTACTGGCAACCCAACATGTTTATTTTGGTCCATGAGTAGAACCTGAAAACGGATGTTGTTAACTGCCCCACCAACTTCCTGCTCCATAGTCTCTTCTCTGAAGCTCCTGGGAAACAGAGCCCAGGAGAAGCTGTTAGTGGAGATTCTAGGTACACAGGGGAGCACTGCCTACAGTGAAGGAAAACTAGATAGTTACTCCTACAGCTTAACATATAACCCAGCATTTACACTTCTGAGAATGTATCCTACGAAAAGAATAGTGGATGTAATTATATGCAAATATATGCATATATGTAATTATTGCATATATATGCAAATATTCTTCACTAACATATACCAGAAGTAGAGGTGGGGGAAACCTAATGTTAAACAATTAGGATAGGGGCTTCCATGGTTCCAAAGTGGTTAAGAATCCGCCTGACAGTGCAGGGAACACGGGTTCTAGCCCTGGTCCGGGAAGATCCCACATGCCGCGGAGCAAATAAGCCCATGCACCACAACTACTGAGCCTGTGCTCTAGAGCCCATGAGCCACAACTACTGAAGCCCACACACCTAGAACCCATGCTCCTCAACAAGAGAAGCCACCTCAATGAGAAGCCTGTGCACCACAACAAAGAATAGCCCCCGCTCACCGCAGCTAGAGAAAGCCCGTGTGCAACAACAAAGACTGCAGCCAAAATTTAAAATTTAAATTTAAAAATTAAAAAAAAAAAAATTAGGATAGGTTGCAGGTTCTAATAATAAGAGTGCTTTGCAATCATTAATGACATGGGAAAATGCACACCACAATTCCCTGATGAGTAAAAAAAAAAAGGTAACAAAAGTACATATAGGGCTTCCCTGGTGGTGCAGTGGTTGAGAGTCCGCCTGCAGATGCAGGGGACACGGGTTCATGCCCCGGTCTGGGAAGATCCCACATGCCGCAGAGCGTCTGGGCCCGTGAGCCATGGCCGCTGAGCCTGCGCGTCTGGAGCCTGTGCTCCCTAACAGGAGAGGCCACAACAGTGAGAGGCCCGCATACCGCAAAAAAAAAAAAAAAGCTACATATAAAGTGTGATCCCAATTTAGAAAGCTAACAGAACTTAGAACTTACATATGCAATAAAAAAGGATGGAAATATTTTTATTTTTTTTATTTAAAAATATTGAAATGTTTTTAAAATATTTATTTATTTATTTATTTTGTCTGCACCAGGTCTTAGCTGTGGCACACAGACACTTAGTTGCAGCATGCAGACTTCTTAGTTGCAGCCTGCACACTTCTAGGTTGGCATGCAGGATCTAGTTCCCCAACCAGGGATCACACCTGGGTCCCCTGCATTGGGAGCACGGTCTTACCCACTGGACCACCAGGGAAATCCCTACATTGAAATATTGATAGTGCTATAATGAGGGGATGAAGTGCTAATGTTACTTTATTTGGGGGGCATTTTTGTCTTTTTTTATTTTCTAAAATGAATTTTCTTATGCAGTTGGTAAGAAAAGGTTTTTTTTTTCCAAATAGCACCTTCTCATAGAACAATCTGGACCCTCTAACCAAGATGCTGGCCTCATGGACAGCAACTCTGTCTACTATCTGCCTGCAGAGCCAATGGAGTTAACAAGAAACAATTTATTTTTGTGTTTTAAAAATAGACTGATGCCAACAGCTGCAAGCTAAGTTACAGAAAAAGATAAAGAAATGTTGTTTCCAAGTGAATTTGCATTATATAAATTCAATATGTTTTAATTCCATAAATATAGTTTTAATGCTACCAATTTGAGAAAAATATTGATGTTTCCTTAAATAAGTCTATTCCATACTGAAATTCATTCCCTTATATGAAATGGAATGATCTTGGAAACAATAAGAATAATGTTAATTTGTTATGTCATTGGTAAAAAACAAGTCCATTTACATCCTTGTCTTGATCCATCAGACTTCATTAATACAGAAGGAGAGGCCACCAAGCAGGTTGGACTTCTTGACCAGCTGAGGACATCAGCTAGCAGCGCTTAAGCTCTCTCCCACGTCATATGACATGCATCCATATCCCAGCACCACCACTTGCCAGCTGGGTGTCCTTAAGTACATACTTACCCTCTCTGTGTTTCAGTTTTCTCATCTGTAAAAAGGGATAATAAGAGTATCTACCCCCTGGAGTTGCTGTGAGGATGAAAGGAGAGAATCCCCACAAAGGTCTTAGTTTAGTGTCTGGCCCATAGTAACCTGATAAAAAATAAGGTCTCTTCTAACTAATATATCTCTTCCGTATGTGGAATTACAGCATGGACCTGGAACATTAGATTCTTCTCTTTTTTTACTTTTAGCAAAATAAATTTTATTTATTATAAGGTAAAATATATAATAGCTTAAATCAAATGGCAACACATAGACTTTAGGAAAAAAAAATCTCTTGCCTCATTTCTTCCTACTTTCCACTTGTCATCCCCAGAAGTATGTATGTTCCACTGTTTTAGTTGTCCTCTATTTTTCCATTTCTCCACTGTAGCTATATTGCATTTTTTCCCAGTTTTACTGAGAAATAATTGACTTACATCACTGTATAAATTTAAGGTGTACAGCATGATGGTTTGATTTACATATATTGTGAAATGATTACCATAAATAGGTTCTGTTAACATCCATCATCTCATAAAGATACAATAAAAAGAAAAGAAAAAACAAATTTCTCCTTGTGATGAGAACTGTTCGTATCTACTCTCTTAAAAACTTTCCCATATATCATACAGCTGTGCTAACTATAATCATCATGTTGTACATTACAACCCTAATACTTATTTATCGTATAATTGAAGTTTGTACCTTTGGATAACCACAAATCTGATCTTTTCCTATGAGTTTGGTGTAGGTTTGTGGCAGGCGGGGGGGAATGCTTTTTTTTTTTAACACATTCCACATATAAGTGACATCATATAGTACTTATCTTTCTCTGTCTGACTTATTTCACTTAGCATGCCTTCAAGGTCCATCCATGTTGTCACAGATAGTAGAATTTCCTCATTTTTTGTGGCTGAATAATATTCCATTGTATGTATAAATACCAACATTTCTTTAACCACTCATCCATCAATGGACACTTAAGTCTTGGCTATTATAAATAATGCTGCTATGAAAACAGGGATGCGGATATCTTTTCCAATTAGTGTTTTTGTTTCCTATATATATATATATATATATACATGGAACATTTGATGTTAAAGAGACTCCAGCATCCCTGGTGGTGCAGTGGTTGAGAATCTGCCTGTTAATGCAGGGGACATGGGTTCGAGCCCTGGTGTGGGAAGATCCCACATGCCGTGGAGCAACTAGGCCCGTGAGCCACAACTACTGAGCCTGTGTGTCTGGAGCTTGTGCTCCACAACAAGAGAGGCCGCGATAGTGAGAGGCCCACGCACCACAATGAAGAGTGGCCCCCGCTTGCCACAACTAGAGAAAGCCCTCGCACAGAAACAAAGACCCAACACAGCCAAAATAAATAAAATAAATTAATAAACTCCTACCCCCAACATCTAAAAACAAAAACAAAAAGAGACTCCAGCATCCAGGTTTAAGAACTCATGTTGGATACAGATATTTGACTTTCCATTACAGATTCAACATTATTTATTTACTGTTCCCTATGATAAATGAGATGCTTAGGGAAAATGTTGGGTCTTTTAGACAACTGGGAAATCTGCTTCAGCATGTATATTAGAGATGGTAACTGCCCCAAGTCACCTTGTCTTATCTAGTTCTTTACTTTATTTTAAGGTATTGTGACTAATTAAAAAAAGAAAAAACGACAGCTAAAATCATTGCTAGTGTGTATTTGGTGCTTATTATATACAAGGAAGCACCCCATGTACTTTCATGTATTATCTCATTTAATCCTCACAATTAACCAGTGAGGTAGATTCTCTTATTATCTCCATTTTTTAGAAAAGGAAACTGAACCACAAAGAGACAGAAAAGTACTGAGTCAAGATATAAACATAATATATAACAGTAACAAAATAATAACATAATAATAATAACAAAATGGCAGCATCATTAAATCCCTGTGATGTGTCAAACAGCACTTGATGCTTTCCAAACATCATCTCTTGTGCTTACAACAACCTTCTACTATTCCCATTTGGTGGATGAGAAAACTGAGTACTTAAGTAAATTAGCTAAGGCAAGATATAGGTCTGTTCGGCCCTGAAGCCTGCCTCGCCAGGCAAATAAATGCCCTGTGCAGAGGGTAAGGGGAAAGGTTTATCAGATCCCTGAAGCTCTCCACTTGGTCACAGCATGTTGGAGAGCACATGACTTCAGAATTATCAGATCCAAGTCCATCACTTGACAGATGTTGAAAGGGAGGCCCAGAGAGAAGACAGGACATTCATTAGGCAGTGAAAGAGCCAGAACTAAAACCCAGGTCTCTCGACTCCCAGGGTTGCGTTCTTGTGGTGACATGGTGAGGCCCTCTCACACTGAGTCAGCCTTCTCAGATGCCGAAAGAAGGAAGGGAGAGTCTGACAGCTGCAGGGTGATGGTGCCAGCCTGTCATCTCTCCCTCTGCTCCCTCCTGACCCTGGGGGATGCTGTACATGCTTCCGGGCACATTCAGAACTGGGAAGAATAGAGAAGCTTGGGGGAAAGAATCCACAGCAAAGGCAGAAAGCACCCAGTGCCCTTTCATAATCTACCCAGAGGCAATTTCCAATATGATTCTCCTAAAATAGATGGAGATCAATGGAGAAGGAGGTTGGCTCAGACACATGTGGGTCTCTTTTATAGACACAAAACACAACAGACCCCAGGTCTTTGAATCAGCAAATCCCTTGAATCTTTTCTGACTAAATGCACACCTTTCCTAGTTTGTGTACTGGATAAAAATAAACTGTCACATAGAGGAATCTTAAAAATAGAGTTTAGGAGATACTGAATTAAAATCCATTCAGTATTATGTAATCCTTGAAATACAACAGTTGTTTGCTTTGATTTCTAAGCTTTCCTTTGATGACAAATATTAATATTTATCATTTTTCTGATGTTGGACTAATGAGAATCTTAAGTGTTTATGAGAGGCATTTAAATATTCCAGTATGATAGATGTGTTTGTTTTCTGACTTATATTCCTTTGTATTTAACATCAACGAGCATTTACTTTTTTGTGCTGAATCCTGGGTTGTTGTTCACCAATGTTTTCAGAAAACTTCATATGGCCAGAACTGCTAGCCTCTACATTTATTTCATGGCCAAATATGAGATTTCCCCAAATAACACAATACTATGAGAAAGATCTAGCTGTGATCTTTAAACTGAAAACTGGCACACGTGTAACTACTTGCCAGCAAGTAGACAGAGCAACATAACAGGTTTAATGACACTGACCACAGGTAATGTTTGTTGAGCACTGACCACTCATCAGGCACTGTGCAAGGCATGCTTCACATCACAGGCTCACTGAATCCTCACAATACCTCTAAGAGTTAAGTAGTATTATCATCTTTGTTTTACAGAAAAACAAGATGCAGAGAGGTTGAGTACTTTGCTCAAGATTACACGGCTAATGAGAAGCAAAGCCAGCAGTCAGTACTCAGAGCCAGACAGCAGGCTCCTCTCTATACTCCCTCCCTATGAGCCCCTTCTTGACTCCCCAGCATTTGACATTTTCTATTAGCTATATAACATCAATGACCCATCTGCATGGAGCAGCAGCCTCAGGATGACCCAGATTTTCAGGCCTTGATGGCAATGAGGAGACAAAACTCATTCTGTCTATCACAGGCCTGGGGATAGGACAAATGAGGTCCCTGCCTTTGGGGAGCAAACTTTCTTGAGAGGGAAAATAGACAATATTAATGCAATAAACAAGGCATTATCTCCAATAAAGAGAAGAAATGGGTTGCTATACATGTTCAGAGAAATGGTTAGAGCGCTGAGGTCTGCGATCTTCTGTAGATTTCACTTACCTACACTCCCCATGCAACCAGGACTCGGCTAACCAAAGAAGTAATAGAGGATGGCCTTAGAAGTAGTGTGGTAAAGTGCAAGGTGTTGTGCAAAGTGCAACACCGAATTCTAAGTAAGGGATCTGACATGGACCACTTACCCCACACAGGGACCACATGCTCGGGAGACAGCATGAGCAAAATCGCCACTATTCCTGCCTTCACGGAGCTTATAGTTGAGAGGGAAGGGAGGCATTGATCAAAAAATAGAGATGAAATAAAAGCTATAAAAAAGTATGAGGATATTTCTTCAAAGAAGACAATATACATGGCCAACAGGTACATGAAAAGATGCTCCACACTGCTAATTAACAATGTTAGAGAAATGCAAATCAAAACTGTAATGAGGTATCACCTCACATCAGTCAGGATGGCCATCATCAAAAAGTCTACAAACAAACACTAGAGAGGGTGTAGAGAAAAGGGAACCCTCCTACACTGTTGGTGGGAATGTAAGTTGGTGCAGCCACTATGGAGAACAGTATGGAGGTTCCTTAAAAAATGAAAAATAGTCACCATATGATACAGCAATCCCACTCCTGGGCATATACCTGGACAAACATATCATTCAAAAAGATACAAGCACCTCTATATTCATAGCAGCACTATTCACAATAGCCAGGACATGGAAACAACCTAAATGTCCACTGACAGATAAATGGTTAAAGAAGGTATGACACGTATATACAATAGAATATTATTCAGCCATAAGAAAGAATGAAATAATGCCACTTGCAGCAATATGGATGGAACCAGAGATTATCATACTAAGTGAAGTAAATCAGAAAGAGAAAGACAAATACCATATGATATCACTTATATGTGGAATCTAAAATATGACACAAATGAAATTCTATGAAATAGAAACAGACTCACAGACACAGAGAACAGACTTGTGGTTGCCAAGGGGGAAGTGGGCGTGGGAGAGGGAAGGATTGGGAGTTTGGGCTTAGCAGATACAAACTAGTATATATAGAATGGATAAACAACAAGCTCCTACTGTATAGCACAGGGAAAACTATATTCAGTATTCTGTGATAAACCATAATGGAAAAGAATATTAAAAAAAGAATATATATATATATATGTATAACTGAATCACTCTGCTGTATAGCAGAAATTAACACAACATTGTAAATCAACTATATTTCAATTAAAAAAAAAACAGAATGGCAACATAGTAGAAGCCACAAAGAACTAGAACCTTGCTATCCCAAGTATGACCCATCTTCCTCATCTGCATCACCTGGGAGCTAGCCAGAAATGCAGAAGCTTCTGCAAACCATTCTTGCATATAATTCTAGCCAGGCCCTGAGCCATAAGAGTTGGACCCAGCTGTTTCATCTGCACTAGGAAGCCAAATGCAACTAATTCTTCTGGGCCAGGGAGACGTTGGTCTGTTGCTTTGTGGAAGGTTCAAGAGACTAGAGGAAGCTTTCTGTCCTGTATAGAGGGGCCAAGAGAGGTTCTCAGCTGTAGATTTATCTGTGGCCACTGGCTGCTGAAGCTTCCTGTCCTTGCTTTTACCCCCTCAGCCAGAAGAACCCAGCAACTGGGATTTCAAACTGCAGTGGCCACCTGTTGCTTTTGTATCCCCCGTATCACTTCCCCACTTATGAAGGTATCGGCACCTCCCATTAATCAGGCCTCTCTGTGTACAGAGCCATGTAAGCTGTATCCAGCACAACTCCAGAGGGAACCATTCACATACATATTTGTGAAACAAAAAACAAAAACCTTCAGTTTCCCTCCACCAAACCATCTTCTTCTTGTTATACCTATTCCATACCCTCCACATTTGTTGTGTGTGCATTTTTCCCTGCTCTCCTGCAGATCACAACCTCTTCCCTCACTAGGCTCATTCCTGGGAGAGGCTGGACAGGGACTGCCAGTGCTTCAGGGTTGAGAAAAAACAACCTTATTCCAGCAGGTTCCTCTGCCTGTCCTCAGGGCTCCAAGCACATACACAGACTCCAGCTTCTAGGTATCACTCAGGCATCTCCTGGCACAACCAAGCAAGTACTGTCCTGCAGTAAATGTGGAGACAGCAGTGAGTTTTTTTTTTCTTTTTTCAAAACTCAACACATGCAAAGGAGCCTTCAAGTCCGGCAAAAAATAAAAAAATTTGGGCTTCCCCGGTGGCGCAGTGGTTGGGAGTCCGCCTGCCGATGCAGGGGACACGGGTTCGTGCCCCGGTCCGGGAAGATCCCACATGCCGCGGAGCGGCTGGGCTCGTGAGCCACGGCCGCTGAGCCTGCGCGCCTGGAGCCCGTGCTCTGCAATGGGAGAGGCCACAACAGTGAGAGGCACACGTACAGCATAAATAAATAAATTATTAAAAAATAAAAATTTTGTCCATATCACATACTACAGACTTTAGTGGTTAAATGACTGTAGACCATACTCTCCTCCAGCCTATGCTCAACTAAAATACGCATGCATTAAACCTCATGAGGAAGCACTGATACTTCCACATTACCTATGATGGGTTTTAGCTCCAATAGCTGTGAACCTGAGAAACTGCAAAATACATTGAATTTTCATGGAAACCTGATTGTTAATAAAAAGAGGTAAATTCATAATGAGGAACACTAATAAACACATAAAAAGATTCAGAAAGAGTCTTCAAGTTCCAGAATACTGTCAACAAGCGCCTTTTGTGAACCTCTTAACCAGTTTCTCAATTTTTTTTCTATGCCTACTTATTTATCATTACAAGAAAACCTTGGCATACATGCAAATTCCCCCCAAATATGTAATTTTTAAACTGTATTAAACCCGCCAGCAAAAACACTTTTCCCAGTCTTTCTCTTTTTCTCTCTAGTAAGTCAACACAGTAGAAAAATAAAACCACTACATTGTGAAATGACCTTCTAGTGAGCAGAGAAGCTTAGGAAATGCTGAAAAAGGAAATTGAGGTATAGGGTAATATAAATTCAGGCCAAGAATCCTCCTGAAAACTGGATATAAAGTTCTAAATATAAATTTTCAAGGGTGTGGCCAAGATGGCAGAGTAGGAAGACCTGAACTCATCTCCTCCTACAGACACATCAAAATTACAACTACTTACGAAGCAACTACTTATGAGAACAACCTGAAGACTAGCAAGAAAGATTTTCCACAACTAAAGATATAAGAAGGAGAGACAACAAGAGGGTAGGAGGGGTGGAGGTGGAGATGCAGTCCCGTCCAGACCCACACTCCTGGGTGGGCAAGCCACAAATGGGAGGATAATCACCATTGTAGAGGTTCTCCTCAAGGAGCGACCTAGAGATTATCATACTAAGTGAAGTCAGTCAGTAAGTGAAGTAAGTCATATGATATCACTTATATGTGGAATCTAAATAATGATACAAATAAACTTATTTATAGAACAAATACAGACTCACAGACATAGAGAACAAACTTGTGCTTACCAAAGGGAAGAGGTGGGGGGAAGGGATGAATTAGGAGTTTGGGATTAATAGATACACACTACTATATATAAAATAGATAAACAACAAGGTCCTACTGTATAGCACAGTGAACTACATTCAATATCTTGTAATAACCTGTAATGGAAAAGAATCTGAATATACATATATGTGTGTATGTGTGTGTGTGTGTATATATATATACACACACATATATGTGTATATATATATACACACATATATATATAACTCAATCACTTTGCTGTACAGCTGAAGCTGACACAAAATTGTAAATCAACTATAGTTCAATTTTTTTTTTTTTTTTGGCTGTGTTGGGTCTTAGTTGTAGCATGCAGTATATTCATTTGAGGCATGCAAGATCTTTCGTTGTGGTGTGCGCGCAAGCTTCTCTCTAGTTGTGGCGCGCAGTTTCCAGAGCACGTGGGCTCTGTAGTTTGTGGCACACAGGCTCTCTAGTTGAGGCATGCATGCTCAGTAGTTGTGGCGCCTAGGCTTAGTTGTCCTGCAGCATGTGGGATCTTAGTTCCCTAACCAGGGATTGAACCCAAATCCCATGCATTATAAGGCAGATTCTTTACCACTGGACCACCAGGGAAGTACCCCTGACCAGGGACTGAACACAGGCCACCGCAGTGAAAGCAATGAGTTCTAACCACTGGGATGCCAGGGAATTCCCAACTATACTTCAATATAAAAAAAGATACTAAGGAGCTAATTTGCCTGCTACAGTAATAATTATCCCCAAGCTTAACACCATTATTTCAAGCACCCAACACAATGTCTGACACATAGTATGTACTCAATAAACACTTATCAGTGATTGAATTAATTTTTTAAAATTTTATTTATTTATTTTTGGCTGTGTTGGGTCTCCGTTTCTATGCGAGGGCTTTCTCTAGTTGCGGTGAGCAGGGACCACTCTTCATCGTGGTGCACAGGCCTCTCACTATCGCGGCCTCTCTTGTTGCAGAGCACAGGCTCCAGATGTGTAGGCTCAGTAGCTGTGGCTCACGGGCCTAGTTGCTCTGCGGCATGTGGGATCTTCCCAGACCAGGGCTTGAACCTGTGTCCCCTGCATTGGCAAGCAGATTCTCAACCACTGCACCACCAGGGAAGACCTGAATTAATTTTAAAAAAGGAATTTTACGGATAAGCAAAAGCTAAAAGAGTTCACCACCATTAAACAAGCTTCTCTAAGTGGAAAAGAAAAGACTACAACTAGAAATATGAAAATAATGAAAAGGAAAATCTCATTGGTGAAGTTACAGTAAAGGTAGTAAGTAGATCAACCACTTACAAAGCCAGTATGAAGGTTAAAAGACAAAGGTAGTTAAATCATCTATTTCCACAATAAGTAGTTAAGGGATACACAAAACAAAAAGATGTAAAATATGATGTCAAAACATTAAATGAAAAACCTCACATAAACAATCTAACTTAAAGGAACTAGAAAAAGAACAAACAAACCCAAAGTTAGTAGAAGAAAAGAAATAATAAAGATCAGAGCAAAACATAAATGAAATAGAGCCTTTATAAATACAACAATAGAAAAGATCAATGAAACTGAGAGCTGATTCTTTGAAAAGATAAACACACTTGATAAACTTTTAGCCAGACTCATCAAGAAAAAAAGAGAGAAGCTCAAATAAATAAAATCAGTTACAGCTAACACCACAGAAATACAAAGGATAAGAGATTGTTATGGGGACTTCCCAGGTGGTCCCGTGGTTAAGAATCCACCTTCCAATGCAGGGGACACAGGTTTGATCCCTAGTCAGGGAACTAAGATCCAATATGCCACAGGACAACTAAGCCCACGCGCTCTAGACCCTGCACGCTTCAACTACTGAGCCCGCATGCCCTGGGAGCCCATGTGCCACAGCTGGGGAGAAGCTCACACACTGCAACAAAGAGCCCATGCACTGCAACCAGAGATCTTACATGCCGCAACAAAGATCCCATGTGCCACAACTAAGACCTGATGCAGCCAAATAAATAAATAAATATTTTTTTAAAAAAGAGATTACTATGAACAATTATACACTAATAAAATGGGCAACTATAAGAAGTGGATAAATTCCTAGAAAAATATAATCTCCCAAGACTAAATCAGGGAAAAATAGAAAATATGAACACACCAATTATTGAATGTAATTTTGTAAAAAATACCAACAAACAAAAGTCCAAGACCAGACAGCTTCAAGTTGAATTCTACCAAACATTTAAAGAGTTAACACCTAACCTTCTCAAACTATTCCAAAATTGAAGAGGATAGAACACTTCCGAACCCACTCTATAAGACCAGCATCACCCTTGATACCAAAATCAAAGACACCACACAAAAAAAGAAAATTACAGGCCAATACCACTGATGAACATAGATGCAAAAATTCTCAACAAAATATTAGTAAATCAAATTCAATAATATATTAAAAGGATCATACACCATGATCAAGAAGGATTTATCCCAGGGATGCAAGGATAGCTTACCATCCACAATTCAATCAATGTGATACACCATATTAACAAATTGAAGAATAAAAGTCATATGATTATCACAAGTTTGTGAAAAAGCTTTTGACAAAATTCAACATCCATTTATGGCCAAAATTCTCAACAAAATGAGAATAGAGGGAACATACCTCAACACAATAAAAGCCATATATGACAAACCTACAGCCAACATCATACTCAGTGGTGAAAAGCTGAAAGCATTTCCTCTAAAATCAGGAACATGACAAGGATATCCACTCTCACCAGTTTTATTCAACAAATTATTGGAAGTCCTAGCCAGAACAATAAGACAATATAAATAAATAAATAAATGGAATCTAATTGGAAAGCAATAAATAAAAGTGTCACTGTTTGCAGATTTCATTGTATTTATGTATATAAAATATATATAATACCTAATTATATGTGTGTGTGTGTGTGTGTGTGTGTGTGTGTGTATATCTTTTTTTCTTTTTTTTGGTAAGCATGTATATTCCTAAAGAGCCCACCAAAAACTATTGAAAAATGAATTCAGTAAAGCTGCAGGATTAATTAATACAAAATTAATACATGGAAATCTGCTGTGTTTCTATACACTAACAGTGAAGTATCAGAGAAGTTAAGAAAACAATCCCATTTATAATTTCATCAAAAAGAATAAAACACCTAGGAATAAATCTAACCAAGGAAGTAAAAGACAGAAAATTATAAGACACTGATGAAAGAAATTGAAGATGACACAAACAAATGGAAAGATATACCACGTTTATGGATTGGAATAATTAATATCATTAAAATCACCATACTACCCAAGGCAAATCTACAGATTCAATGCAATCTCTATCAACTGGAACAAATAATTCTAAAACATGTAAGGAAATACAAAAGACCCTGAATAGCCAAAATGATCTTTAGAAAGAAGAACAAATAACACTCCCTGACTTCAAACTATACTAGAAAGCTACAGTAATCAAAACAGTATGGTAGTAGCACAAAAACAGACACATAGATCAATGGAACAGAATAGAAAGCTCAGAAATAAACCCACACACTTATGGTCAGTTAATCTACAACAAAGGAGGCAAGAGTATACAATGGAGAAAAGATAGTCTCTTCAGCAAGTGGTGTTGGGAAAACTGGACAGCTACATGCAATAGAATCAGACTGAACTACTTTCTCATACCATATAGAAAAGTAAACTCAAAATGGATTACAGACTTTAATGTAAGATTTGAAACCATAAAAATCCTGGAAGAAAACAGAGGCAGTACACTCTTCAACATTGGTCTTAGAAATATTTTTTTAGATGTCTCCTCAGGCAAGGGAAACAAACAAACAAAATAAACAAATGCGACTACATCAATCTAAAAATCTTTTGCACAGTGAAGGAAACTATCAACAACATGAAAAGAAAGCCTACTGAATGGGAGAAGATATTTACAAACAATATATCTGATAAGGGGTTAATGTCCCAAATATACAAAGAATTTATACAACTCAACATCAAAAAACCCCCAAAAAACCCATTAACAAATGGACAGAGGACCTGAATTGACATTTTTCCAAAGAAGGCATACAAATGGCCAAGAGACACATGAAAAGACACTCAACAACACTAATCATCAGGGAAATGCATATAAAAACAACATGAGATACCACCTCACACCTGTCAGAATGGCTATCATTTAAAAGACGTCAAATAACCAGTGTTGGAGAGGATGAGGAGAAAAGGGAACCCTCATGCACTGTCAGTGGTATTGTAAATTGGTGCAGCCACTACGGAAACAGTATGGAGGTTCCTCAAAGCATTAAAAAATAGAACTGCCTTACGATTCAGCAACTTCACTTCTGGGAATTTACCCAAAGAAAACAAAAACACAAATTTGAAAAGATATATGTACTCCAGTGTTCATTGCAACATTATTTACAGTAGCCAAGATATGGAAGCAACCTACGTGTCCACTGATAGATGAATGGATAAAGAAGATGTGATACACACACACACACACACACACACACACACACACACACCAGAATATTACTCAGCCATAAAAAAATGAAATCTTGCCATTTTCAACAATATGGGCACACCTAGAAGGTATGCTAAGTGAAATAAGGCAGAGAACGATAAATCCCGCATTATCTCACTTATATGTGGAATAGAAAAAACAAAACAAGCAAGCAAACAAAACAAAACAAAAAAACAGACTCATAGATACAGAGAACAAATATGTGATTGCCAGAAGGCAGATGGGTGAGGGGGTCAGCGAAATAGGTGAAGGGGATTAAAAGGTACAAACCTCCAGCCGTATAAGAAATAAGTCACAAGGATGTAATAAACAGCATAAGGCATATGGTCAATAATATTGCAATAACTTTGTATGCAGACAGATGGTTACTCGACTTATCTTGGTGATCATTTCATAATGTATGAAAATATCAAGTAATTATGTAGTATACCTGAAACTATCATAATAGTGTATGTCAACTATATTTCAATAAAAAATAGAAATTACTTTCATGAAGAAAATATATATATATTCAGATACAAATATAAAAATACACATTTTCTATGGAGGAAAAATCTTTTAAAGGAAAGGGGTCCTATATATTATGGATAATCCAGAATATTTAAGGCATTTAATCAAATTAACTTAATTGTTCCACCCTAAAATGGTAGATGGAAGTAATTTTAAAGAAAAAAAGAAAGAAACCCATCTTTATAATTGGCAGCCTCTGGAAGTGGTTCCTTTTAAACTATTGAATTAGAATGTAAGAATGTTACTAGTAAAAATGGGTTGTATTTTATCTGAACCATAGTTTAAGCCTTTTCAATAACATGGCCACAACTCATGAAAATATGTAACTCAGTTTCTTTTGAGCATGGTTTTCATGGGTTAATAACTTTTTTTTAGCTCTGAGGAATTGAACAAACTAAATGCCAGAAAGAGAAAAGCAGTCTGAAACTCAACATTAAGGAGAATCTTGACTAGGGTAAGCACAGCTAGACATAAAAAGGGTTAGAACGGGGGTGTCCTAGTGAGTAATCTCAAAGGTAACCCAGGGCACAACCTACAGTTAGTTCATCAGATTCCAAGAGAGATTTGTGACTAGGCTTATTATCTCTTTCACTCCCAAAGACTTCAGCTACTTTCCAGATATTTCATTCCCCACCCAGGCCCTTAGACTGTACTTGATTTATTTTGTGATGTTATGTTTTTTAAAATCAATGGTTCTCAATCCTAGATGCACTTCATTATAACCTGGGAAACTTAAAAAAGAAATTATCAATGCCTGCCTCCCCTCTGGCACTCTGATTTAATTTATCTGGATGGGATCAGCCCCAGGTGATTCTAACTTGCAACAAGGGTTGAGAATCACTGGTTGGAGAACAATCCAAACAGGTTAAAATTATGTAAAGAAGGAGGCACTATAATTGGGCTAAATAAATTTACAAGGCTAGACAAGGTGCCTCAAGTTCCTGCAGTCAAATATTAAGATGGTACTTTCAGGATCCCAGATTTTTTTCCATCAAATTGAGAGACTCAATTGCTGAGAGAAATCTATTTGCCCATAATGTTCAAATTTTTACAAAGTTCAGCACTTCACCTGTGAGACAGAGCATAAACAGTATAATTAAAGGTAATCTATTCCACCTAGTATTCAAAATGTGATAAACAAGAAAACGTGGTAAACAAGGAAATGTGGAACAGCGTGCATAATATTATGATTTTTACTAATAACCATAAGAGTAAAATCAAAGCTACCATTTACTGAGTGCCAATTATTGTATTAAGCACAGTAACCCTTTCCAAGGTTGACCTTATTGAAAATTTAAAACATGATTAAAGCAATAGAAATTATTACCCCCCTTTCACAGATAATAAGGAAATTGAGGCTCAAAGAGATTACCTCACTTTCCCCAGAGTCACACAGCAAATAAGTGGAAAAACCAAGATCAGAATCCAGGTCTTCTGCTCTCTAGAGTCCATTCTCTTAATCACCATTATCTCTGACCTAGAACACTGAAGAGTCTCTTAAGTACTTGCTACTCAAAGTATAGTCCATAGACCAGAAGCAACAGCCTGCTGGTGCTGGCCCATTCCAGATCTGCTGGCCCATTCCAGATCTGCTGAATCAGACTCCACATTTTGATATCAGTGGGAGATTCATATGCACATTAAAGTTAAAGAAACGCAGGACTATCTGGTTTTCCCACATTATTACCTCACAAATTCATCATCCATACTGCATCCAAAGTCTTTACAAAACAAATCCAGTAATTTTATTTCTCCACTTAAGACTTTTAAATGGTTTCACAAATACCCTTGGAATAAAGTCCAAAATTCTTTTTACAATACAGATAACTGGACTCTGCATAATATCACCCATGCCTGCCTCTGCAGCCTCATCTCTCCCACCTCCTCCATTCAGTGATTTGTATACCCCAAGCACAAAGACTTTTCTGCTCATCAAATCCCAACACACTCTACCTTCCTTGCTTCTTTCCTTCAAGTTCTTCCCTGCTTAGAATATACCACAACCTACCACCATGACCATCTCCATGTCAGCAACATTCAAGGCTGTATCTCCACTGCATAACAGTGCAGTGCCTGGCACAGAGCTAGGAGCAAGATAAATGTGCTCAATAAATACATGCTTAAGACAACTTGACTGAGGGCCTCAACTTTTTGCTTCGTTCACCTGCTCTTTGCTCTTGCTATGATCCTCATTTCATTTCTCCTTCCCTGTCCCTGGCATCACCCCTCTTCTGTAACTAACCTCTCTATCAGTAACCTCATGGCTACTGAAGTTGTCACCTTTAGAAAGAAGCACTGCTGTGTCCACATAGCCACTGCCCTGGGATTACCCACCAGCTGATGACAACTGCTTCACTTTAACCCTCAGGCTCCTGGGATAGGCCCAGTCCTTTCCAGAAGTGGACAGAAGGCCCTACTGACCGCTTTTCAACCCAAGATTTAATATATAAATGAAACCAGAGATCAGGGACCTCTCAGCAGTCAATGCAGAGCCAAAAGCTTCACAATCTCTGCCTACACAAGACAGTTTCACTGAGCTGACAAGATGGATTATCAAGAGTTGCAGTTAACTTCATAGTTTATGTGATGGCCAAGCTTGCTACTCTAAGAAAACAAATGACAGACCCTTTTATAAAACAGATATCTGCCTCCAGTTTAAATCCTGAGTAAATATATTTTCATATACACGTTTACATTAATAATGACGAAAATAAGATCTACTCATCTATTAAATGCAAGCTATTGAGCACCTGACATGCTCAAAGCTTTAAACACACTATCTTATTTAATCTTTATCATCACTTTATGCTGTAGAATGCTTATCATCCTTGCTTTACAGAAGAGGAAACCAAGGGCTTAGTAACATGCCTAAGAGGCAGGGCTGGGATTTCAGTCATAGGCCTTCAGACTACCACTCTCTATTGCTTCTCTATGTTTTGCTATTTGGATCACTTTCTCATTTTAGAAGTCACAGACCTGGACATTCCCAAAGCAACAGTCCCTCAGAGGATGACTTCAAAAGCTGAGATTTTTCTCTGCAATGTAGACAGTGAAAGTAACCTGCTACAGCTTGTATTTCAAAGCTGCCTTTCTGCATTAAAAGAGAAAACTGAGACTCAGGGGGGAAATGTGGGAATAGAGCTCAAAGGTGCTTATGAATGCAATTCCACAAATACTTTTTCCGTGTCTACTAGTGGTCAGGCACTTTGCTGGAAGCTGACTGATCAGACTGTCATTTGGGAGAGTGCTGGTGGGACAGAGGGTGACCAGGAGAACATCTCCCATAGTGACTGTCTCAGGAACATTTAGCCAGTAATTTATAAAACTGCTACTTTATTACCTAATTATGTAGAAACCATCTTTCACACAAAAGAGGTGAGAGTAATCTGCTTTCTTATCTGTGAATACATAATTGAAAGGGCCAATGTGTCTTCTAAAACAAAAGTTTTATATAATTCAAACAACTCATGTGTTCATTTGTTACCCAATATTAGAGGGTTAGATTTTAACATATGTGAATGCAAACACAATGTCAGATTTTGTTCTCGTGTCTTACAGGACAAAAGAGAAAAGAGTATTGGGAGCCAAGATAAGACTAATTCCCAAAATACAAATGGAACATATTGAAGCTGCACGTACATTAAAAGAAAGATAGCTGCATGTACACAGAAACATTTCCTAAAACATTCCACCAAACATGTACAGGAATAAGGCAAGGACAAGGATTGCATGAGCCTTGCATACTTTACTCATACTTTTGCATGAGTTAAAGAAAGCATGAGCCTAAAAGGTCACATACAGGACTATGAGGCCTCCAGAACCCTGCCTCCTTGCAGAAACAGAATGCTCTGACACAATGGCATGAGATGAAGGCTGTGGATCATGTTGTACCTCGACTCCCTCATTTTTAAAATGAAATAGATTATTTGATTTATAAGGTCCTTCTAGCCCTAACCCATTAGCTACTTTTCATCCATGAGGCCCTGTACCTAAAGAGAGATGAGCTATATGTTCAGAAAACATCTGTTGAATTCATGAAATATTACAACCTTACCAATAATAAGAAAAGAGACTTTACAACAATTGGTCCTGGTCTGTGGCCTAGAAAGAACAAATTAGGAGAGAAACCATTATCTAAACAGCTTCACATATGGCGTCCCTGCTAGCTGTCTGCTGGTAGAATGAAAATAACCCTGGACTTGGAAACAAGACGTTTGGGTCTAGTCTCATCCCTGACACAGACCAGCTGTGTGACCTTGGGCAAACTGCTTCACCACCTGCACCAGTTTCCTCATCTCTAAAATAAAGGTATTATAAAACACTATATAGCTAACATTTGTGGAACCTCTACTATATGCCAGGAACTGTTCCAAGATCTTTGCCTTAGATTTAAATGATCTCAAAGGTTTTTGCAGCACTATCGTTTAGTGTTTAACTACAAAGGCAACATGGTATAGTGGAAAGATTCCAAATTCTGCACTCAGAAAGCTCGGTCTCCCTCAACCTCCATAAGATAAGAGTCTTTTTCTAAGCAGAGTCTGTCAAGCAAACTGGGTTACAATCTCGGTAGTTCTATTCACTAGCTTAGTTAACTTCGACACGTTGCTTAACATTCCTATTCCCTAGCCTTAGTTTTCTAATATGGAAAATGCATATGAAAATGGTTATTTCTCTCATATAGCTCTTGAGAGGATTAAACTATAACTAAATGTAATATCTATTTATTTATAAAACATATATTACATTTTATTACTAAGTGTGTGACCGTGTACAAATCGTCTTCTCAAGTTTTTTTCTTATCTACAAATGGGAGATGCGGTATTATTACGAGAGACAGTGTGAACATGCTCTGTAAACTGCTGAGTGTAAGCACTGTTTGAAAGCATGCATAATTCCTTTCTAAGATACTTAGAAACGCGTATACAATAAACCCCCACGTAGTACTTGGAAGAGCGTATACAATCAAACACAACAAAAACACATTTTTACTAAACATATTTCACTACACCCGGCTCGCAGCTAGTGGACGCAGGGCAGGCAGCCAAGAACGCAGGGCCACATGGAAGTTGTAGTTCCGAGTCAAGAGGCTGCTCCAAACAACTGCTGGAAGTGAGACTTCAACTCCCAGGAGATACCTCGCCAAGCCAAATGACACGCTGGGAGGTGGAGTACCAGCCCTCCGGGAAACTAGAGGCGGGACTACAACTCCCAGAATCCTCCGCTGCCCGGGCCGCCGGCGGTAAGAGGGAGCCAGAAAATGGAGAGTTCAGGTACAGGATCTAAACAGGTGCGAGTCAGGGCCGCTTTCGGTAGTCCCTGACCCAGCAAGGGTCAGAGTCTTTCTAACATGACCACAGGCTGTATTCTATGCTGATCCCAAGCACAGTTCTAGGAGACGCACAATAAGAAAGGAGTAAGTTTGCATGTGGCAAACTTTGACAAGCAAGGCTTCATCTAGATTTCAGCTCCTGGCAGCTCCTTGGGCCACTTCGGGAGCGTTAAGTTCTTTTTTTCCCCGGTAAGCACTGGGAGTGGCTGGTCATACAGCAGAGGCAGAATTTGATCCTAGAGAGGAGGCTGCAAATCCAGCTCCAGTTCCACTAACCGGCCTTTTTCCCCCACATGAACACACCTTAAAAATCCCCGCATGTTTTCACATAAAAACTACATTAAGCCATAAAATAGATGTAAGGAAGTCCAACAGAGTACTGATTTCTCCCACCATAATGAATTATTTGGGGGTCTTTTAAATACCAAATGTAAAATTCTCTCCCAAAATACTGCCTTCCCCGTGTCTTGCTTAGCTCCTCTCCTGGACGCTTGTTCAAACCCTCCTCCCTCCCCCTGGGTAACCCAGAGCTGGATGTTTAATACACATCTGTTGGGGCAGAGAGTCCTGCTACTTGACAGTAAAACTGAAAAAAAACTCCAAAAGCGGCCAATGCCAACTACACCACCAGAGCTAGGAGCTGGGGCGTCCCTGGAACCGCTGGCATGCCCCCATGCCTCAGTTTACCCACTTACAAAATGCGGCGGAGGAGGGGCGGGTTAGGGTTAGGGCCGGTGCTCAGGAACTGGCCGTGAGAAGGTTCGGTGAGGTGGGAGGGTCCTCCCGACAGACCCCCCACTACCTCCCAACGAGCTGCGTGGACCCAGTCAGTCCCCGCTCCTCTGGACCGCCGGAGTAATGACCAGACGCGCGCGGAAACCCGGATCTGCGCCACAGAAACACTGTTCGACTTGGTCTTGCCCCCGCCCCTACCTTCCAAGATCTTGGCAGCTGGGAAGTGAAAGGCATTGGGAGGGAGCGCGGGGTAGAAGCAGCTCCTGGGCGTGTGCCCACGGGAGTGGCTGCCTGAGGCACCCGGGGGCAGAGGGCAAAAAGTCCCTCCACTAGCCGGAGCGGAGCAAGGACTACAACTCCCAGACGGCCCCGCGGCGGGGAAAGGGACCCAACAGGACGCGCGGGCCAATAGGCGCAGAGCACGTGACTATGCCGGACCAATAAAAAGCCATAATGACAAAAATCCCTGTTTAGGGGGCGGGAAACACTGTCGCTCTCTGGAAAGAAGCTGAGGTGAGAATCCCCTCAGAAAGGGGTTTCGTCATAATCCACACAATCTTTGTTTTTTTACCAAATGTAAAAAGTAACATGATTGTTTAGGCTGTGCTTGCATTTTTGCTTCCTTCTTTCCTTCCAGAAGCGCTTAACTTACCCACCCCTCACTGTTCCTCACTGTCTGAATTTCCTTTCGCTTCGTTTCCTCACTGTGGATCTTTTTTGATTCCTAAAGCCTTCCTTTCTTTTGTTTCTCTCAGCACGCGGGCTCTCAGGCCTTACTTGAACCGGTGTATGACTGTACTCCGCCTTCCCGGGCATCCTAACTAAAATGGAACCACAGACTCCCCTGTCCATTCCTTTTTTCGTGTTATTTTTCCTCCTTAGCTTTTTTTTTTTTTTCGGTACGTGGGCCTCTCACTGCTGTGGCCTCTCCCGTTACGGAGCAGAGGCTCCGGACGCACAGGCTCGGCGGCCATGGCTCACGGGCCCAGTCGCTCCGCGGCATGTGGGATGTGGGATGTGGGATGTGGGATGTGGGATCTTCCCGGACCGGGGCACGAACCCGTGTCCCCTGCATCGGCAGGCGGATTCTCAACCACTGCGCCACCAGGGAAGCCCCTCCTTAGCTCCTGTCCTTAACCAAGCATTGTGTATAATTTATCTTTTTTATCATCTTGCCCCTTAGAATGAAAGATCTGTTGTAGACATGGGGTTTTTTTTTCTGGTCACTGCACTGTTTCCAGCACCTAAAAGTATAAATTAAAAAAGTATAAATAGTATCTATAATATATACAGTATAATATTTTATATTATAAATTTTAATTTAAATTTATTATATATAATCCATATATTTATATACTATAAAATTTCTCATAATATTTTATATAGTATATATATACACCCATACTGTATGTATTACATGTAGTGTATGTGTGTGTGTGTATATATATATATATATATATATATAAAATAGGCACTCAGTGAATGTATTTCGAGTAATTAAATGAATTATTCTCTATTCTCCCTTTCTTTGGTGCAGATCAATTCAGTTCATCTCTGACCACCGTGGGGCCTTTGTGCTTGCTCCCTTTTTAAATTCAAAATCATTCGGTATATTCTGACCGGTGCCATGTAGGTGCTGGAGAAATTGAATCATTCTCAGTTCCTAACCTCAAGATGCTCCTGGTCTAGTGGAGGATGAGAAGCAAACATAATTTTGCAATAAATGCAACTGAAAATTGTAGTACAGCTAAATCATTTCACAAAGGCATACAGCTCATAAACAGGGACTAGAATCCTGGCCTTCAGACTCTTGTTACTACACCGTGCTGCTTCTTATAACTACCTCTCTTCTTCAAGATTGCCTCCTTCCCTTTTCTTTCCTCCCAATCCTAGTGCCAAGGAAAAAGAGACATTTTCCAGTCATCTTTTACATTTAAAAGGGAGAAACAAAGAGCAATTACACTTGGACAAACACTTAGATATGTCCCTACTTTCCCTGACACCATTTCCTTTTGTTTTCTTTTTTTTTCTCTCACTTTTTTCTTTGGCCTGCTTCATTACATGCAGGTGATTACACCAAGTCTTAGATCTCACATCCTTTCTGATGTTTGAACCCCACAGATAGTAGCGAGGTGTCCTACAAAATGTCCTGGTGTGAAGTACTGATGTTTTAGGAAGCTTGACTCAGAGAATGTCACAGTGGATTATGGTCAGTTTCCAGATCATCACACAGACACCGTGGCCACATAAAATAGAGAATTGTGAATAACTAGGTGAAATTGAAAACAATTGCAGTTAAAACAGCAGAAATGTGATCAATATGTGTACAGACTAATTTCATGCACAGGGATTAAAACCCCTGTCCAGGCTTCCTACCCTAATATTCTGTTAATTTGGGGTGGTTTCCTATAATACAGCAGTTCTTTCTAGCTTTTACGAGAAAAAGCAGTCCCAGCTTTTCTCAGGCTGATTGGCATGAGAGATTTCAACACAAATGTTAGCAGCCAGGCTAAATGTGGAAGAAATTACTGAACCATATGAAACTGGAAAGCTCAACATCTAGACTCTTCTCCTGAGAAAGTATCAGCCTATAATCATTACATCTCCTGCTTAGCAATCAAAAGGTAAATATCATGAACATACTTAGGATCTCAGCAGTGGTACCTAATGATTATTAAACCATTGTCTGGCAACTTACTATGAACACATGCATATTCAGCTGTGAATGACGCTGTCTGATTGGCATGACCTTTGGCAATATATACATTCACAGAGATCTTTAAGATATGGCACTTGAACCGGTTTGCAGGGTAGAAATTGAGACACAGGGCTTCCCTGGTGGCACAGTGGTTGAGAATCTGCCTGCTGATGCAGGGGACACGGGTTCGTGCCCCGGTCCGGGAAGATCCCACGTGCCGCGGAGCGGCTGGGCCCGTGAGCCATGGCCGCTGAGCCTGCGCGTCCGGAGCCTGCGCTCTGCAATGGAAGAGGCCACAACAGTGAGAGGCCCGCATACCACAAAAAAAAAAAAAAAAAAAAAAAAAAAAGAAATTGAGACACAGATGTAGAGAACACACATATGGACACCAAGGGGGGAAACCAGTGGCGGGTGGTGGTGGTGGTGTGATGAATTGGGAGATTGGAATTGACATGTATACACTGATGTGTATAAAATGGATGACTAATAAGAACCTGCTGTGTAAAAAAAAATTCAATTCAATTCAAAAAAAAAAAAAAAAAAAAAGATATAGCACTTGCCTTGGACCCAGAACATCCAAGTGCCGAGATAATCAGTGGGGAGATAACTATCTGATCTGCAGCTTCATTAGTAATCACCTGGAGACGGCATCTTAGTTTGTGTTCTCCCACAAGTATATCCTGAGACAAGTATTCAAGTGCAAGTAGTTTATTTAGGAGGTAACTGCAGGAAACTGCAGTGGGAGAATAGGAAAGTGAAATGAGGAAGGGAAGACAGACAAAGAATGTGCGCTATCAAGCATGTTACTGCTCGCGATGATCAGAGCTTAATCTTCCTGGGGAACTCTAGGAAACAGTGTGGAACCCATGCCTTAGATTGAGCTATCCCATCAAAGGGACAAAAGAACCCTATTGTTTAAACACCATCTCCCATCAGTCAATGATTGGGGGTTGTTTTCAGGGGCTCTTAAGTCCCTGGCTTTCATCATACTGTGTGAAAGGCAGAGTTACTCAGTGGTCTGAGGAAGCCAGAGATACAGGTGCCGCCATGTACTGGTGGGACACCAGTAGTATCTGCTACAGGTGGCTTTGGTTCACCACAAGCTTTTATCACTGAGACTAGCAGAATAAGAATAATTCAAAATTAAATAAATACATGCAAAAAGAACCAACCAGGGCTTCCCTGGTGGCGCAGTGGTTGAGAGTCTGCCTGCCAATGCAGGAGACATAGGTTCGAGCCCTGGTCTGGGAAGATCCCACATGCCGCGGAGCAACTGGGCCCATGAGCCACAACTACTGAGCCTGTGCATCTGGAGCCTGTGCTCCGCAACGAGAGGCCATGATAGTGAGAGGCCCGCACGCCGCGATGAAGAGTGGCCCCCGTTCACCGCAACTAGAGAAAGCTCTTGCACAGAAACGAAGACCCCAAACAGCCAAAACTAAATAAATAAATAAATTTATTAAAAAAGAACCAACCAAATGAACAAAAAAACCAAGCAGGCTACCACCTTGTATACCTCATCACATGAACAGTTAAAATAGATAGCACTTTCTAAATCCTCACTAAAACAGACAAACTGAACAAAAACAGCAACAACAAAAATCTCTTTTATACTGGGAACACTTTGGGGACTTAAGGAGAAGCTTCAGAGGAACTGGGGTTTAGTAGAGGGGAGGAATGAGATCAAGAAAAGGGGAAAAGGGAAAGAAATATTGCTGGAGACAATGTGTTGTTCATTTCATGATATTAAAGAAACATAAGTAAAGATTTTTGAGAAATTAGCATTAAATGCATCAACTGTGTCTTTAGACCTAAAAGACAGTGTTTTTTTCCCAGTTTTATTGAGATATAATTGATGTACATCACTGTATAAATTTAAGGTTTACAGCATAATGGTTTAACTTACATATATTGTGAAATGATTACCACAGTACATTCAGCTAACATTCATCTTCTCATATAGATAAAATAAAAATAAAACAAAGAAAAAAAAGGAAAAAAATTATCCTTGTGATGAGGACTCTTTAAGATTTACTTTCTTAACTTTGCTATATATCGTACAGCAGGGTTAGCTGTAGTCATGTTCTACATTACACATCTAGTACTAATTTATCTTGTAACTGGAAGTTTGTACCTTTTGACCACCTTCCTCAGTTCCCTCTCCCCCAACCTCCTGCCTCTGGTAACCACAAATCTGATCTTTTTCTATGAATTTGGGTGTGGGGTTTTTTGGTTTTTGTTTTAGATTCCACATATAAGTGAGATCATACAGTTTTGTCTTTCTCTCCCTGACTTATTTTACTTAGCCTACTGCCCTCAAGGTCCATCCATGTTGTCACAAGCAACGAGATTTCCTTGTTTTTTATGACTGCATAATATTCCATTATTATGATATTCCATATAATATTGCATATATTCGACAACTTCTTTATCCATTCCTCCATTGATGGACACTTAGGTTGTTTCCATGTCTTGCCAATTGTAAATAATGCTCCTATGAACATGGTAGTGCATACATCTTTTTGAGTTGGTGTTTCCATTTCCTTTGGATATATGCTCAGAAGTGAAATTGCTGGATCATATGGTAGTTCAATTTGTAATTTTTTAAGGATCCTCCTTACTGTTTTCCATATGGCTGTACCAGTTTACAGTCCCACCAACAGTGCACAAGGGTTCTCTCATCACATCCTTGCCAGCATTTTTTATCTCTTGTCTTTTTGTTAATAGTCATTCTAACAGGTGTGAGGTGATACCTCATTGTGGTTGTGATTTCCATTTCCCTAATGACTAATGATATTGAGCATCTATTCATGTACCTATTGGCTTTTCATATATCTCCTTTGGAGAAATGTAGAAGACAGCTTTGTGAAAGACTTCTGTGGGTTGTGCCATAATACCACTTCTTCATAGCAAGTAGCTTTACTTGAAATTATAGTCCCTATTTATGTCTTTCTGTTTATCATCTTTCACCTCCAAATAGAATGTAAGCCTCTGAAGGCAAGAACTTTGTTTTTGTCTTATTCAATAGTAGGCATTCAATAAATATGTGGTAAAAGAATGACTATGTTATGGCCACAAAAGCAAACAGGGTAAGTACTACAAGGGCCTGATATTTGTACCACTCACTGCATTCAGCTAAGCCGTAAAGTAAAGAGACAAAAGTAACCCCACCATAACCTCTCATTATCAAAAAGCTTAGGACCACCCTGATGTGTAAAAACCTGCTCGTCACATACTCTTCTGCTTTAGCCAAACACTCCCAACAGCTCACAGGACCTATAAAGAAATCTTTACCATGGAAACAGAATTTCAAATCTGGAAAGGCCTAAAGGTCAAAGAGTTGAACCCTCTACATAATTCATGTCAGCCATATATTACAGGTTATAATCCAGACTTTTGGACAAGAGTCTTGGCGGTATTTAATTGGAAAAAAAATCATTCCAATATAAAAAATATCATACTAGAATAAAGAAAAAATGATGCGTTGTAATACAAAGTATAAAAAGGTGGGGAAACTCAGCAGCACCCAAATGTTCCCACCTCCTTCACAATTTCTCACCCCATAATCACTCAGCTTTTTGGCTGCTATTGGATAATTCTGATTGTTAGTAAGAGCTACCTCATGATATGCTGAAAATTCTCTAAAATTTTTCCTGTTTTTTAAAATTCTCTCATTTATCCTTTTGATGTTCTGTGTTAAATATATTCCTTGGGTGGATTTGTTCATCAGATATTTAGAGACCAGTCTATTCCCTATAGTTAGTGAACATATGCATGCTGTCTCCTTTTAACTATGCCTCATAAATAATCACACTTAATCCTTCATACCGCCATCTTTTGCAATCATCTTCCAGTTACCTAGAACATAAGGTACGTAAAACTAAGCTCAGTATCCAAGCTGTGATCTCATTAGGGTGGCTCAGAGTTAAGCTATGATTTTTTATCACTCTCCTTCAAGAAATTATGCCTCTAAACACACTGCCCTGGTTTTACTGCAGCTTTAAAGGCATTTCTTCATTCTAGAGGATAAAACCGACTAAAAGCATTTCCTAAAAATTAAAAAGTATATTTCCTTAGTAGAGAATTTACTTCAGAATGGGATGCAACTTCAATTCAACTTAGTTTTTCATGGATTGAGGGATACTCTGGGCCAGTCACTGTGCTAGGGGACAGGAATTACCAATGAATCAGACACAATCCCTGGTATTGTACTGTATTGGAGGCCATAAACACGTAAACAGGTGAGCAAAACAACGTAATGCATAGAAATCCATACCAGAATGAGTCAATTTTTCTACCTACAATAGAGGAGAAAGGGGGTTCTAGGCAGAGGCAGAGGAAGCACATGGCAAGTGCCAGAGCTCAGGCAGAGTAGATTCACCAGTCCCTGACCTAGAGTGGAGGTAGGGCAGTGGTGAAAGACGCTGGAAGTGTCCCAAGGGTCAGCCCATGAGAGTTTGGTAGGCATCCTTCTTAATTTTCCATAAGAGCAACTGAGAGCCTTGTTAACTATCGGATGAATTGCTTAACTTGAAGGCAAAAGAAAAAATGCATTCCACAAATACTTATTGAGCACCCACTAAATGTCAGGCATTGTTCAGGGTGCTAGGGGTACAGCAGTAAATAAGTCAAAAAAATTCCTACCCTCATGGAACTTCTAGTAGAAAAGATAGACCATACACTAATACACAAATTCATGATATATCATAGGTATTGATTTTTTTAAATGCTATGAAAATAAGCAGAGTGAGGAACTCAAAAAATGATGGGTGGTCTTCTCTTGGATAGGGTGGTCAGGAAGTCCTTTGAAGAGGAGTCACTTGAACAAAGATCTCAATGAAGTGAGGAGGCCAACCATGAGGAAATCTATGGAAGAATATTCCAGACAAGCAAAAGTAAGTGCAAAGGCCTTTAAGCTTGGCATGATGGAAGAAGAACAGGGAGGCCCATTTGGCTGGAGAAAAATGAATGAGAGGAAAAGTCATGAGAGATGAGGTTAAAGGTCACAAGAAGCCAGACCATGTAGGCCATGGTAAGGTCTTTAGGGAAAATGTTAAACTATTCCATAAATGTATTTGCCAGACAGTATATGTGGTATGATCTATTTGTTTAAATGAAAGTATTGTGTGTTACACACATACTTATCAAGGTCTGTAATCACTCATCCAGAATTTTGGGGACAGGTCAGTTTGGGAAATGAACAATTTTTTTGGTTTTTAGAGAGGTAATATACGCTTATACCATTTCGTGTCTAACATTCCTGGAACAGTCTTGGGATAGCACCCTGTCATCAAACGTTAATATTTCTGCAACGAAACACATACTGGATAAACAAACAGCATAAATACCCCCGTATCAGGTCAGCCTTTTGGTTTTCAGACCCTTTTGGATTTCAGAATTGCAGATAAGAGATTGTGGATTTGTACTTGCACTTGTGTAGAAAACTTCTTGGGAGCATCTCAAATGATTGTGAACAATGAGATTATTGGAGCAATGCGATGGGATTGGTGGCATAAGTATCTTCTATTCCAAATACTTTATACTGTTCTTGACTTCTGAACTTATTTTTTTAACATATATTAGTTATGTCGTTGAAGTAACACTAATTTAAATTAAAAAATAAAATCTGGATGCTAATGTTTTTATTCATGTAGTCTTTGGGTAGTCAACAATACGGATGACATTAAGGGAAAATATTTTAAACACAAATGAAATAGAAAAGATTTTGAATATGCATTACAAAATTGCTTCTAAATTTGAGTGTTTTAGTCATGACATTCAACTTTTACTATTTCTGCTATGTGCTTTTCAGATTTTCACCTTTTAAATATATTTGTGAACTGGAGAGAGTCATAGTATCAAGATGATTTTGTAAGGAGTAGGAGAATTCTAAAATTCAATATTAAATGTATTTTTAAAATTTATGGTAAACCGTATTTCCTCATGTTTCAAGAAATTTCTTCTGTTTTCATATAGAACATGGTCCATTCTCAGGACTTGTGGTTGTTTCTGTTTTGTTTTTAAAGCAAATCTGCGGGGGTTTTGTCTGTTTTGATAACAGGATGTCATGCTTGTGATAAATACTTGCCTGAGAGAGATTTATAATATACAAGCCCCTAAAACATTTAGACATTTTTTTTTTTTTTTTTTTTTTTTTTTTTTTTTTTTTTGCGGTATGCGGGCCTCTCACTGCTGTGGCCTCTCCCGTTGCGGAGCACAGGCTCCGGACGCGCAGGCTCAGCGGCCATGGCTCACGGGCTTAATTGCTCCGCGGCATGTGGGATCTTCCCGGACCAGGGCACGAACCCGTGACCCCTGCATCGGCAGGCGGACTCTCAACCACTGCGCCACCAGGGAAGCCCAAGACATTTTTAAATTGCAGTTTGCAACCTCCCTATTTCCTAGCACTCTCCCCCAACAAAAATTCAGAGAGAGTATTTAACAGACGCCGTGCTTCGTGGTGAATGTTATTGGCTGTGTGGCTGAAAACTGTAATTAGCCATGCCTCACTGATTCATACATGAATCGTTTTGAGGTTTATTATTCCACTGGAATGTTAATGAACATGAATACAAAATACTTTGAGAGATTTTCTTTTTGTCTTTGCAAAGTACATATGGTAAGGGGAAAAAATCATTTAAAATAATTAATGAAAAAATACTTGGTGTATATAACTAGATCCTTGATTTTTTTGAGTAGTAAATAAGACTGTATATTTAATGGAGCCTCTTCTTTATGAAGCACACAGTGACTTTGCATACACTAATTAATAAAGCTTCAGGACCTCTACCATGTAAGTGTTAATAAAACCCAGGAGTCCTAACTTTTCTGACCTTTGCTCTAGTTTCCAGATGAGACACTAGCTGACTAAGATGCTTCTACATCTTTTTGTGTGTGTGTGTGTGTGTGTGCGGTACGCGGGCCTCTCACTGTTGTGGCCTCTCCCGTTGCGGAGCACAGGCTCCGGACGCTCAGGCTCAGCGGCCACGGCTCACGGGCCCAGCCGCTCCGCGGCATGTGGGATCCTCCCAGACCGGAGCACGAACCCGTGACCCCTGCATCGGCAGGCGGACTCTCAACCACTGCGCCACCAGGGAAGCCCCAATGCTTCTACGTCTTTGAAAACAGAATGTCCATGAAACCAACATTCAGAGTTCAAGTGTCATTTATGAGTAGCATTCTCTTATGAACCTAGATGAAAATAAAAGTAATTTAGAAAAAATGATATTTCAGCACTGCCTTAATCTAGGAGGGATTTTCTTCTTGAGAAAATTAAACCAAACACAAACTGGAAGTATGACTTAACTGGGCCTGCTTCTGCATTTAGGGTCACCAAAGCACACTGTAAATGGAAATCAGATTGCTTTAGAATCCAAGAACAAACTCTACTTTTGACCTTTAGAAAGCTCCTGATGTATATGCCCACAAAATAAACAAAATAATTTCAAAGCAAATTCGTTGAGTGCACCTGACCTTTGAAACAGAGCAGATGATGTTAATCAGATTTGTACAACTTTAATCTAGCTCAGGCTCCATCTCTCCATGTCGTTTTTAAATATCATAAAGAAGAGTCTCACAAAAGGGAATCTTTCAAATCAGAATAGATTTAGAAATGGAACAGGATGTATGACCTTGCTTCAAACAATGAAGTATAACTCAGACATATAAGCAAGTGAGCACTATGACCATAAACCAATATACTGTGCTCTTGAGGAAAAATGACTTTTCAAAAATATTAACCTAAGCACATTGTAGGCAGCTTCTCAATATTACAATAAAATATGGTTTGAGTCCTGATAATGTATGAAGTACCTGTGGGAAACTTTGAGGAGCAAATGGCTTGCATATTATAAAAAGGTGTTCCATCTGATCACTGCATCTGTTTTTGCCCAGCCATATCATTTCTGCATTTTGGACTTCAAATGTTTGAGCCATGGCCTTTCTAGAATAGCCTGTTAAGTAACTTGGTAGAGGTATGCTTGTCTTCCCAGGATTGCCTCCTTTGGGTAACCAACCCTGACCTTGTAACAGAGTAATCTTTCTCAATTCAGGTGGCTCTGATGGGGCTAACCACATCTGTTCCTGCCCAAAGAGGCAGGTGAAGAAGGTGTTCAAAGAAAACAGGCTTGATCAAAGTACTCCAAGCTATTTGGCCACGTGATTTGTTCAGAGATGTGCTCATGGCCCAAGCTGGGCCAATTCCTTCAGACAGTTTGTCAGAGAGACCACGAAGGACAGTCCTCCCTTTTCCATGATCACAAGCTATAATGGTAGCTGTGTGGGGCTGCTGGTTATCTTGCCCACTTAGGAATTAAGTCAAACAGGGGTAAACAGAGCTTAGAGGTGAAGAGAGATGAAAAGAGCTGGGGTGGTATTGCATGCCAGATTCCAGTTTTACCTGAAGCCACCCCTTAGACTTGCCAGTTGAATGAGACTTGTCTTATTTAAGTTGGTTTGAATTAGTTTTTTGTTACTTGCAGCCGAAGGAGTCATAGCTAATTCGTAAAGTTTAGCTTATAGATAAACTCTTAAACTACCCAGGAAAGGAAAGTGAAATGAAAGAGATAATGAGGTTGCTTTAGAAGGCAAGAAATCCAAACACACCAGCCCCTGCTCTATCCGCACCAAAACTGTGCAAGAACTGGAGATGTTTAGCCTAAAAAAGAGAAGACTCAAAAATGAATAAATTAGGGCTTCCCTGGTGGCGCGGTGGTTGAGAGTCCGCCTGCGGATGCAGGAGACACGGGTTCGTGCCCCGGTCCGGGAGGATCCCACATGCCGCGGAGCGACTGAGCCCGTGAGCCATGGCCGCTGGGCCTGCGCGTCCGGAGCCTGTGCTCCGCAACGGAAGAGGCCGCGACAGTGAGAGGCCCGTGTACCAAAAAATAAATAAATTAATTAATTAATTAAATTTAAAATGTTTAAATAAACATAAAGAGAACGCTCAAGATGTTCTTGCTGGGCTCAACCATGTGAAGGTCTATTTTGTGAAAAGGGAGTTGGATTCATTCTGTAGAGTTAAAACTCAGACCCACAAGTGCTTGTCACTCAGAGAAATTTTCTATTCAACATGAGGGATAACTTTTCTAACAATGAAAGCTATCATAGCAAACATAATGTGACCATCTAACAGCAACAGCACTTCTTCTTTTGCTAAATAAGAGGTTGGACAAAGTGACATCTAAAATCCTGTCCAACTCTGTGATTTCTTGATTCAGTCAAAGTTTGGTCGTGATGATTATATTTGTAATTTATCATAAAACACCTCAACCTTTCAGCAAATCACAAATCAATACAAGTCAATCATATAAAAGGAGGCATAGAGGAGGGAAAGTGTCAGGCAAGATTTCCTAGAGGGGATGATAACTTGCACAGTTTTAAATACAAATGGGACTTGGTTTATACCACACATACCATGTTGAAAAACTCTGATTCTTTAAGAAACTATTTGTCCCTGTAATCGTTTATTTTAAAATATGTAAATACATTTATAATGACAATGTATTAAAAGTACTATAAATAAATAATTTCCCATGTCTTGAGTATATTTGTAGGCATATAGCTAATAAGTATTAACACAGCAATGTATTCTAGACCCTCTCAGCCAATGAATATGAGTCCCCATTTTTGCACTCTACCATTCAACTTTGAGTTGAGAGTGTTCTATAATACATATTCTTGCATCTCTTTTTACTAGTATTTTGAGTACTGGAAATTTATTTTGTATCCTCAAAAGCATCTTTGACATGCAGTGCTTAACAATACATAACTAAGTGACAGCACCATGCTAAAATGCAAGTATTATAGAAGTTCAGGGTGCCTTCAAGATGTGTTTGAGAAGACAGAATCAGGCAAATGGGAACTGAAAGATATCCTTTGGCATTATGAAGGGCAGTGTAAACACCACTGCAGCCAGGAAGATTCAGCAAAAATGTTATGAAAGCTACTTAGAAGAATTTATTGGGAGAAAACACATCATGATGTAAGGGGTTTTACAGAGAGCAGAAGTGTAGTTGCCATGTGAAAGGCTGGAACAGATCTCCATGGGAACAAGGATAAGAAGGTCCAGGATAGTGCTAATCACAGTAGCACTCCCATTTTCAGGAATGGAACACTCCATCCATCTCCTGCCTTCTCTCTAAAAAGGTTTTGTGAGTGCTGCAAACCAAGAGGGGGAAGGCATTCAAGACAGAGAGAATAACATGTGGAAAGGAAAAGAAATGTGAAACAGGCATTTTAAAGAACTGTAAATGGTTTAATTTTACTCAAGAGGAGGATATGGTAGAGAGGGTAAAAATGACACTGGAAATGTAAGCAAAAGTATGTTATAAAAGGGCTGATAAAATTCCCTAGACCAGGGGCTTGACCTGCTAAAGAATGGGGAACCAGTGATTGGCTTTAGTATGCAAGTGGTATGATCAAGTTTGAATTTTAGAGAAAAATCTTTCTAGCAGCACTGTGGAGGCTTATCTGGAATGGGATATGACTCCAGGAAGATCAGTGAGGAGGTCACTGTTAACAATTAGACAATGTTTTTGACCTGTCAAATTACTAAATAATAATGATAAAAATTAATAATAATACTCACCCCAGTAGCATAATAAGTGGTTAAATTTCCCAAAAGCTATGCAAATCAAGTAAGAACTTTTTTTTTTGGATTAACAAAAATGTCGTACCCTCTGACCCAATCATGCTCTTTCTAGGAATCAACAGTAAGAGAATAGAGGTGCAGACAAAAGTATATGATCAGTGATATTTCTTCCCACAGCCTTATTTCTGAAAAATTAGAAATTATTTTAATGTTCAACAAAAAAGTAATGGTTAAATAAATGAAATATGTCACTGTCATTTAAAATGTTTCTTAAAATGTTGAATGACATAGATAATTGCCCAAGAAATAATATTAAATGAAAGTTCAGAGAACAGAATTAAATATATGGTATAAGTTCACTCTTCAGAAAATTATATACATTTTAAAACTGGGAAACACATAAAAATGTAATTGTACTTATCCCCAGGTGGTGGGATTATTGATGATTTTTATATTCATCTTTCTATCATTTTGTATCTTTGATTTACTGTCATGAACATGTATTAATCTTGCAAACAAGTGTTAGGTTGAATCATTTGAAATTGCCTTCTATGGACTGAATTGTGCCACATCTCCATTCATATGTTGAGGTCCTAACCCCCAACGTGATGATATTAGAAATCAGGTCTTTGAGAGAATATTAGGTTTAGGTGAGCTCATGAAGGTGGGGCCCACATGACAGGATTGGTGCCCTTATAAGAAGAGGAAGAGACACCACAATACTATCTCGCTCCTTTTATCTCTCTCTCTCTCTCTCTCTCTCTCTCTCTCTCTCTCTCTCTCTCTCTCTCTCTCTCTCTCTGTGTGTGTGTGTGTGTGTGTGCACCCAAAGAAGAGTCATGTGAGCACAGAGAGATTGTGGCCATCTACAAGCCAAGGAGAGATCCTTGCCAGAACCCAACCATTCTAGCACCTTAATCATGGACTTCTAGCCTTCAGAACTGTGAGAAAATGAATTGCTGTTGTTTAAGCCACTTAGTCTATGGTATTTTCGTTATGGCAGCTCAAGTTGACAAATACACTGCTGAAACTGACTCCAAAAATTGTCAATTCCATATGACTCAACCTATTTAAAAGAGAAATCAAGCAAGAGAAAGTCATTGGAAATGCCCTTGAAATGGATGCTAAGGGTCAGAACTAAAGCAATAACAGTAAGGATGAAAGACGCAAAGGATATTAAGATAGTAGAATCTGTAACTTGGTGATTGATAGGATTGATAGAGTGAATAAGAGAGAACATCTAGAAGATGAATCTAAAGCTTTTACACTAAGAAACTGGGTTATGACAATGGTATTATTCAAGACAAGGAATATTCAGAAAAACCTGTTTGGGAGCTAGTCTCTAAAATGGCCCCCAATAATCCTTACCTGCTGGTATTCACAACTGTGAGTATTTCCCTTCCTCATGTACAGATTGGTCATTATTCTACCTCATGTATAATACTGCAGAAATGAGCACACCACTTCAGAGATGAGCACTCACTCCCAGAGAAGCCAGCTGCCATGTTGTGAAGGCACTAAAACAGCCTATGCAGAGGTCCACATGTTGAAGAACTGAGGCATTCAGCCAACAGCCAACAAGGAACTGAGGTCTGGCAGTGACAACACGAGAGAGATTGGAAGCAGATCCTCTAGCCCCAGTCAAGCCATCAGTCGCCTGCAGCCCTAGCTGACAACTTGACTGTAACCTCATGGGAAACTCTGAGCCAAACCACTAAGCTCTGCCTAGATTCCTGACCCACAAAAACAGTGAGATAATAAATGTTTGTTGTTTTATGCTGCTAAGTTTTGAGGTAACTTGCAACATAGCAACAGATAACTAATATGACTGGGTTTGATTAATTTGCTGATCTAAAGAGCTGAATATTCCTTGAGGGCAGGAGTTATGTCTTAATATTTAAGGCCTCTTGTTGCATGCAGCACATGGTCTGTGTTCAGCAAATATGTTGCAACCTGAAAAAGTAGAAAGAAAACTGGAGAAGCTGGCAAAGTAGTTTGGACACATCCTGGTAGAGACCCAATAAAGGGTCATGAGATATAACCATTCAGGATAAAGATTTGTTTGAAACAAAATGTCGTAATTACTTTATTTCTTGATACTACTTTAAGGACTTGTATTGCTTGTAAGTGTATGTACTTTAATAATCTTATGTGCTTCAGAAGTCCATAAATCCAAAATGACTCCAAATTGTAGAGCTCTAAACATGTAACAACTGATTGATCCCATTAATGCTTGGACACTTGTCAGAAACAAGGAGAAATAAAATGCAATGGACTGAATATTTGTGTTCCTCCAAAATTCATATATTGAAATCCTAACTCTCAATGTGATGTTATCAAGAAGTGGGGCCACGGGCTTCCCTGGTGGCGCAGTGGTTGAGAATCCGCCTGCCGATGCAGGGGTCACGGGTTCGTGCCCTGGTCCGGGAAGATCCCACATGCCGCGGAGCAACTAAGCCCGTGAGCCATGGCCGCTAGGCCTGCGCGTCCGGAGCCTGTGCTCCGCAACGGGAGAGGCCACAGCAGTGAGTGGCCCGCATACCGCAAAAAAAAAAAAGAGAAGTGGGGCCTTTGGGAGGTAATTAGGACATGATGGTAAAACTGTCATGAATGGGATTAGTGCCCTTATAAAGGGACTCCAGAGACCTCTCTAGTCCTCTCTTTCCATCATGTGAGGATACAAGAAGTTGGTAGTCTGCAACCTGCAAAAAATCCTTCCAGAACTCGATCATACTGGCACCCTGATCTCGGACTTACAGCCTCCAGTATTGTGTGAAATAAATTTCTGTTATTTATAAACCACCCAGTTTATGGTACTTTGTTACAGCAGCCTGAACTAAGACACAGAAGATGTAATAAAGAGAATCAGTCCATTTAAACTGGGGTATACAGACCATGATGTCTGGTCTCTAGTTTGGTACTAAAATAATCCCATAATACTCCCACAAACACCCCCCCGCCCAGATTTTACAAAACCAACTCATATTCTTTTCATCCCAAAGCTCAGTGAAAAACAGAAGGAATTTGTGAATTTCTAGAATATACCGTATGCCTGATGAGAAGGAAATCAGCAAAGTCCGGGGTGCTCTTCAGAGATCACTTTATTAAAAACTAAAAAATGAAAATCTCACATCCTAGCCAAAACTACGCAAAAGGTTCACAAGACACATTTCTATCTCTGGATAAAACCACAAAAGCTGAGAAGGAAGAGGCAGGAAGGCCAATGAGTTAATCCACTGCCCATATGAGGAGGGATTGGATCTTGCAACTCCATCATTTACTATAGTCTAGTTCCATTTGACATCTCCTCAATGACCCAAATCTCATAGCTCTTGCTTCAAAGACTACCTAATTACAGCAAATAAGAATTTCCCTTCCAGAGCATGACTGGTTTTTCTTTATTTTATACCATTTCATAATTCACTTTGATAGTCCTTTTACTACTTCCATATAATTTGCAGCTTTCAAACATTGGAAGATAGCATTACCATGTACATTTCATTTAACTAAATTGTAGTCTGGCAGCTTTTACCTCTTTTAAAAAGAAATAGCAAGAATATCTTTGACCTTATATCAACTGTAATTAAGATATCATCTCCAGTGTTTTCCTCTAGTAAATCAATAAGTAAAATATGAATTGATACAACAAATTCATTCATACTGAAAAGCAAATAACGGAGTATTTTTCATGCTTCTCTTGTAGTCAAACAGAAGGACTGCTGGCTGTGTGACCTTTAGAAAAACATTTAACCTTTCTATGCCTTTGCTTCCTAATCTGTAATAGGATAATGGTTCCTATCCTTAGGATTGTTGTGAGGATTAATTGAGATTATGTGACTCTCTCCCTACAACACAGGTAGTATTATTTGTAATATCTCTCAAGTATGAATAGAATTATTTGGACTTCCTTTTTCAAAAGGAGTTCATATTATTTCATTAGTGCCTCATCACCTAAAATAAGCATTATAAAAGCGTTTCATCTCTTAAATTCTTTTTAGATTTTGAGTTATTAGCAGCTGCTGAGTTGCAGCATCCCAGGATGCAGTGGGCAACACCATGATAGGAGGCATGCAGGAATATACATGTATGCACACGTGTGTGACTATGTATATATATACATACACATTTGCATATATGCAAAACACCAACAACGGAATGTGGTAAAGACGGAGATATTTATATTGAGGTAGATTATTTGTATATTTATATATTTTGTTGTTCTGGTTTGAAGAAAACATGGTTATTCCTGTATACAGTCACAGGTGAGAAAAAAAAATGGTTCATCTTAGCACCTATGAGCTGCCTTTCTGCTGCCAAAGCAGCTATTGCAGACAATTTATTCTTTTGCCTCTTCTCTTTACAGGCTTATTTCCCACTTCCCTGAAAGAAAGTTTGAGCTAAACTCATGTGAGGCAGAAGAGTGAACTAAAACAGCTCAGGCTCTGAAGCCCCTTTGATTTGCCTTCAAATCCAAACCCTGCTACTTACAGCTATGAAACTGTGGCTAAGTTACTTAATCTGAGCTCAGTTTACCTTTTCGCAAAATGGGAATAAAGAGACAACCCACCTCTATACAGTTGTATTGAGGATTAAATGAAACAACATGTACAGAACAGTGCCGAGCACACAGTAAGCCCTTAACAAAATGGTGGTGGTGGTGGTTATTGCATGAGGCTTCAGCTGTTGCAATGAATAACAAAGACCCAAATATAACAAAGGCTTAAATAAACAAGGCAGAATTATATTTCTTGTCACTCAGCACTGATACAGAAACTCTGTGGCACCAGAGACCCAGGCTTGTTTTATCTTGTCATTTTACATAATGAAGTGGTAGCTTCCATCTCTGAGTCCAAGATGGCTGCTCCAGCTTCTGCCATCCTACCCACACCTCACAAAGGGAAGGTGAAAAGAGGTTGGGTAGTTATTTGTTCATTTATTTTTCTAGCTATATATATTTTTTTAATAAAATTATTTTATTTATTTATTTTGGGCTGCATTGGGTCTTCGTTGCTGCATGTGTGCTTTCTCTAGTTGCAGCGAGCAGGGGCTACTCTTCATTGTGGTGTGCATGATTATTATTGTGGTGGCTTCTCTTGTTGTGGAGCACAGGCTCTAGGTGCACGGGTTTCAATTGTTGTGCCATGTGGGCTCAGTAGTTGTGGCTCGCAGGCTCTAGAACACAGGCTTAGTTGCTCCATGGCATGTGAGATCTTCCCGGACCAGCGATCGAACCTGTGTCCCCTGCATTGGCAGGCGGATTCTTAACCGCTGCTCCACCAGGGAAGTCCCTGTAGCTATATATTTTTGGGTAATAAACCAAAACAAAAAGTGACATAGAACAGCAATCATCTCTCATGGTTTCTGTGTCACAGGAATTCATGAAGGGCACAGCCAGGATGGCTTGTCTCTGTTCCACAGTGTCAGGAGCCTCCTCTGGGGAGAATCAAATGTTGGGGGTGACTCAGTGGCTGAGGGCTACAGCCACCTCTAGGGCTTCCTAACTCACATGTCTGACAGTTGATGCTGGCTACCAGCTAGGACCTCAGCTGAGTTTATTAGCCAGAATACTTCCGTGTGGCTTCTCCGTGTGTCTGATGGGGCTTCCTAACCGTATCGTGGCTGGGTTCCAAGAGAGACCGATTCAAAGAGAACCAAGTGGAAGCTTCACCTTTTTATGACCTAGTCTCAGATGTCAAATAGCATCACTTCCACCACAGTCACAAACCTGCCCAAATTCAAGAGGGGGAACATAAACCCCACCTCTCAAAGGGAGGAGTGTCAAAGTCACAGTGCAAAAAGGATCATATGGGATGGAAGACTGTAGTGGTCATTTTTAGAAAATGCAATCTGAGACAATCAGCCTGTGAATGACTTAGCAACTTTATGGTAGCTATTATTTGTTCATTCATACTTTCAACTGATATTTTTTCATGCCTCCGATATGTGAGGCACTGTTCTAGGTTCTAGGGATATGGTGGTGAACAAAACCAAGTCCCTGCCCTCATGGTAATTATATTCTAGTGCGAGAGACAGATAATAAACAAATATATAATACACCATTGGGTAGTGATGAGTGCTATGAAGAAATTAAAACAGAGTAAAGGTATAGAAAACGCCAGCAGGTAAATGTTATGTAGATAGTATGGTAAAAAAAAGGACTTTCTGAGGAGGTGACATGGGAGCAGGGACCTGAGTAGTCAGATGGACCAGCCAAGCAGGAGCTATAGGAAAAGAGCATTCTATGCAGAGGGAACTGCCCAAGTAAAGATGTGGGGGTGGAATACACTTGGCTCTTCCCAGTATAGCAGTAAACACATGTGACTGGAGTATAAAGATTCTGTAGATGGGAGTCAGAGCCTACCAACAAGAACTTTTTTTTTTAAAGCTCATTGTGGCCACTATGTGAGAGAATAAGAGTGAAAGTAGAGGTTATGCTTTTTTTTTTTTTTTTTTTTTTTGCGTTATGCAGGCCTCTCACTGTTGTGGCCTCTCCCTCTGCAGAGCAACAGGCACTGGACGCGCAGGCTCAGCGGCCATGGCTTACAGGCCTAGCCGCTCTGTGGCATGTGGGATCTTCCCGGACTGGGGCACGAACCCACGTCCCCTGCATCGGCAGGCGGCCTCTCAACCACTGCGCCACCAGGGAAGCCCAGTAGAGGTTATTCTAGTCATCCAAGCAAAAGGTGGGAGAGTAACCCTGGAGATGAGAAGAAGTAGCAGATTTGGAATCTGTTTGGAAGGTAGGGGCAATAGGACTTATTGATGGACTGGATGTGGGGTGTGAAAGAGAGACATAAATGATGACTATTAGGTTTGAGGCTCTGGTTTGCAATGGAAGTCTCCCCAGCATATCAGAGCTAGAGGCAGTATCATGCAGTGGTTCATATGCCTTGATAGAGGCTCAAGGTCAAAGCATAAAGACTGAGATGCCCCAGCAGTGACCTTGAGTTCCTCCCATTCCCACCACCCAAGGTCAGAACCAGCCCCACACACTGAAGTTTCGCTAGCAGGGAGGGAATTAAGCCTCTCAGATGAGGAGAGAAGGAAGCAGAGGGGTGGGCCAGGAGTGTAGAAGACTATTTTTGCAGTAGCAATGGCACAAAGGAATCAGTCACCCCCAGGGCAAAGCACAATGGAGCCCCACGGAAATCAGGCCTGGTAATTCCCTCAGAATCATGGCCTTTGCTTCCTTTATACCAGACACCCAGTGGGCGCTCCGTAAACACCACTGACCACAAAAATGATGTTGACTGGGCAGCACTGCCACTCATTTGACCAGTTATTTATGATCGTTCAGCTGATTTCCCACTCTGGTAACCGTCTTCAATTTTACTGCAGACGCAATTAGGGCTGCCAATGCTAGTGCTTTACCACCACAAAAACAGATCGTACCTCCTACTGGATGCCTTCATGGACTAAATTTGTGGCTAACAGACCCACTATCAAAGTCCCGGGCAGTGTCCTCCTGCATCTCCTGCAGATGAAGACAGTTGTAGCAAAAGTCAATAGATGGAGGTTAGCCCTACCAGTGTAGGATGGAGACTACATTTTCTTTCTTAGCAGTCGTATAGTCTACATACTTCTTTCCCACCATTTTATTGTAACTATATATATATATATATATATATATATATATATATATATATATGTTGTTTTTTTTTTTCATTTCAAATACCAAATCTCAATTGATGTAGATTGGCAGTCTTCTTACTTTTTTTGTGCTCTCTCTCTCTTTCTTCTCTTACATTTCACACTCAAGTCAAACTGAGAAAAAAGGTTTGAAATTACATCCTTCTTCAATGTCATACAACTAAACCTTTTTTTCTTCAGAATATCTATTTTTCCCTTTCCAGATTTCCACCTAGTATTTATTTCTTCAGTATACTTATGGAATGTTGTTTCTTGATGTCAAAAAATTTTGCAACTTAGATCCTACACACATCACTACCTTTCTCGACCAGTTGTAACTGATGGAAAACAGAATAAGACAAGTGCAAATCCAAACGGCTGGTTTCCCTTTGTGCTACAGTGCACCCACCCATCTCCACTCCAGCCCCATTAATTCACATAACCAGGGAAAGCAATCTCCTAATAATAATTCCAGAACACATTTCAAACAAGGAAAGAATTGTGAATTCTCTAAATTGTAATATTTAGGGCCAAATGGAAAAAAACTGGGGATAATCCAAATACTCCCAATTAGCACAGCTAATCAATATTTGATTTATATTTCTTTGAGACATTTAAACTATAGGTTTCCTCCCTACTTTAGAGATCTCTCAACATAACTTTGCAAAACTACCCTACGTGTGACTGATAATCTCAAGTATTTCTCCTGGATGGATGGTCTAAGTCTTTTTTTCTTAGGGCTTCACTAGTCCTCCTTTAACTGTTTTTGGTTTGGTTTGTTTTTGGTTTTGGTTTTGGGTTTTTTGTGCATTACACGGGCCTCTCACTGTTGTGGTCTCTCCCGTTGCAGAGCACAGGCTCCAGGCGCGCAGGCTCAGCAGCCATGGCTCACGGGCCCAGCCGCTCTCCGGCATGTGGGATCTTCCCAGACCAGGGCACGAACCCGTGTCCCCTGCATCGGCAGGTGGACTCTCAACCACTGCACCACCAGGGAAGCCCCAGTTAGGTTATTTTTGCATGCTGTTAATGCTTTAGAACATATCAAATGGATGTGGAAACTGTTCCTCTTAGCTACCCCCCGAATTTTCCCCTTGCAGGAGGGAAAATTCTTTTACATTTTAATGAGCTTACTGATACCATTGTTTATCAATTTCATTCTCTATTACTCTCACATAGGCTAAAAATCTTAGCAGGTTGTTGGGAAAAATTAATTCAAACATCTATATCATTAAAGATAAAATAATGTTTCTTTAGAAATCTATCTCAATTTCTGAAAGAAGCTGTGTGGAAATACACTCAATCTTAGTCTCAATAGATGTTTTTTTCCCCATCAAAATGATCCTTCAGTTAATTTAGGTCAAAATAACAATAAAAGTTGAGATGATTGCTAGAATATTATTTTTCTCAAACTGCTGTATTTTTTTTCATATCAAGACTGACAATTAGCAATGGTTTCCTACATTCACAGGTGAATGATTGTCTATAATTTCTAAAAGAAGTGACCCAAAATGAATTATTTCTAGAAAGCTATATTACTCTGTTTGTTTCTCTAACTTCACATTTTCTTAATTCAGTCAAAGACTAAAGGGATTTTTAAATTTCTCAGCAGTGGATCTCATTGTCTTACATTTTTATTGATATGATTCTTCATAATAGCAGATTTTTTTCCTTTCATATTTTCAATTTGACATTCCAGACTGTTCAATTTGTTGAAGGACAGAAGGCTTAAGAAACACATTGATCTGTTTTTCTAAAACTTTGGAGCTCCTATAGTCTCCTTCTAAAACATGCATAATAAAAGTACATCAGTATTTCTGGGAAATAAAAAATTTTCCCAATTTAGCTATGAGGCAATTTCTTCTACATTTTTCAGTACAAAAAAAAACTTAACAACTGGAAGATCAAACCAGGAAAACCCAAATATTGCTTTGTAAATCCCTCTACCATTTTATTTGCAACAGGTCTTTGAAGGACCCTTACCATCTTACATCTTGCTATGGAATTATTTATATAAACACCTATTTTCTTCCCCAGTACCTTATAATCAGTATATAGGCAGGGCTGTTCTTTCAGAAGTTTGGACCTTCTTTAGCTCCTAACTGGTATTATCTATCAAATTTTAAAGATCTTTTGTGAGACTTTTAGCCCTGTAGGATTTCAAACACAATGTTAACAAAAAAAAAGCAGTGGAATTGGTCTCTATGTGAAACTTTTGAAATTTGTCACTTACTCATCCATTCTTCAAAAGTCTCTCTGGTAGATTAAATTATTGGTTCCAATTCTTCGCGCTTCTCTGATAGAATTAACCACATAATTGTACATTTCTCTTTTGTAATTTCTCTTCCATTATGAGTGAAGCATACTTCTCTGCCTTGCTGATATCACATTTGGGTCATTAGCATACTTGCTTTGGCCAGTGAAATATTAATGGGGACCATAAATGTGCTTACACAGGTTGGCTTACCTCTTATATTCTTGTTATCCAACATGAGGGGAACATTCTACAGGTAGCTTCTGTTTCAAATGAGGATGAGAGAAATGTCGAATAAATCTGGACCCAATATGTGGATTGGAACCAAGGTCAGCTAATGCTGACCAAGCACAGAAGAACCTTAGCCAAATGTCAATCCCTGAGCAAAACAAAATTAAATGCTTGCTATTGTGAGGCACTGAGATTTGGGATAGTGTGTTACACAGTGTTATTGCAGCAGTAATTGTCTATTACTATCTCCTCCCATTAGTTCTCATGTCTTTGTTGAAAAGATTAATGAGTTAATACATTTCAAGCCCTCAGTAAGTACTGTTTGCTGTCATTCTGTCTAGCTCTACATATGAATGTAAGCTATAAATTGAGAGATACCAGACCCCAAATGTGCAGAGGTGTGTTGTCTGCTGCTCTGCCCAAGTAGTACCATCCACTCATACTCACAATATTGTGTAGTACATGGCACAGTTGATTTCAGAGACAAATGAATTTTATTACAGGACAATTGAGATGTAGTACAGGAGAAAAAAATCTAGGTCCAACCTCAACTACTGAGAAGTAACTTTCTTAAAATCACAGGCAAACACATTTTGTAAGGGAAATAGGAGAGTTAAAAGATGGACATTGATATGACTCCATTTAACTATTAATTCAGCTTCAATAATCTATCTACAAAAAAGGAAAGGGTTCATTTCTATCCCAGCTGTGCCCAAAGATTTATCTCTATAGTTATCTCGGCATTATTTTAGAAGCAAAAATGTTAGAAACAACACAAATGTACAACAATAGGGAATTAATTAAATAAATTTTCATACAGATGTATAATGGGATAGTATAAAGGCTGTTGTAGAAAAATGTTGCATAATATGTAAGTATACCCATTATATATTGCTTAAATGAAAAAAAAAGAGCTATAAAATGTTATTTGCAGTTTGATTTCATATTTTTTTAAAAACATACATTTAAAATGTAAAAAAATACTCAAGTTCATGCATTTATGAGAAATGTAAATTAAAACTACATCAAGAACAATTTTCATTTATTAGACTTCCAAAGACCCAGAGTTCAATAACACATCATATAAGAGGTTAAGGGAGAAGATATACTCATCCATTGCTCATGAGAGCTATAAATTGCTGCAATTTTTATAGAGGATAACTTAGCAATATCTACAAAAATTACAAATGTATATAACCTTTGATTCAGCTATCCAAATTCTAGAAATTTGTCCCAAGATACACTTTATTATTTTATTATGTGCAAAGTGACATATACAACAGGTATTATGGGTCGAATTGTGTCCCCCTCAAAATTCATATATTAAAGTCCTAAACCCCAGGTATCTCAGAACATGACCTTATTTGGAGATAGGGTCCTTACAAGGTAATCAAGTCAAAATGAGATCATTAAGGTGGGTCCTAATCCATGGTGATTGGTGTGAGAAGGGGTAATTTGAACACAGAGGCACACATAGAAGGAAGATTATGTGCAGAGACATAGGGAAAGATGGTCGTCTACAAGCCAAGGAGAGAGACCTGGAACTAGATCCTTCCCTACCAGGCCTCAGAAGGAACAAATGCTGCCAGCACTTCAATTTTAGATTTCTAGCTTCAGAACTGTGAAACGATAAAATTCGATCATTTAAGCCACCCAGTCTGTGGTGCTTTGGCCCAGCAGCCTTGGTAAATTAATACACAAGATTACTCATTGTAGAATTACAAAAACAGAAGATTGGAAACAACCTAAATAACCATTAATTGGGAACTGATTAAATAAATTATTTATATATCTGTATAATATTTATATATACTTATATATTGAATGCTATACATCGTTTTTAACAGAGGATATTTTGTACTAATATGGAAATATCTCTAAGATAGATTGTAAAATGAAAAAACAAGTCACAGGACAATTTGAATATTAAGCTACTGTTTGGCTCAGGGGGAAAAAGGAAAAAATATACATAAAGTTATTTAAATCTACTTAAAATATCTCTGCAAGAAGAGAGAACAGAGAACATTGGGGGACTCCATGGAAAGGAACTAGACAACTCAGGTTCTGAAGGGGGAAGATTTTTAATAATTTTCTAACATTATTATCTTTTGAATTTTGAACCATGAAACTGATGCAAATACAATCCATGTGTATGTGTGCATGTATATACATATATTAGAGAAATTAATTGAAAAATATAAGCCTGTAACCTTAAGGCAGAGAGATAAGAAGGTTTTTAAAATTCTTGTCTTTTTTTTACTTAAAGTATTACCCTTGCAATTAGAAAAATCACTACATTTAAAAAATATGATGTCATTTTAAAATAGGAACATACAGACAATAAGAAGAGGACTGTTTTGTTTTGCATTGCTTTTTAATCAGCATGGTAGCATGAAGTACATTAATAGAAGTACTTTAGGATAAACCTGCCAGCCATATTTTGGCCTGAGAAACAGAAAACAAAAGCAATATTTAATAATTTTCATGGTTATCTTGAATTCCACTTGTACTCAGTCAGGGAGAATCATTTTCTTTCAACAGATAAAAATGCAACAACATAGCTTAATTCATTTGCTCAAAATATATAAACCATCATTCAGTAGGATGCCATTAAAATAAAAAGCCTACATGTGCCTACTCTGAAATATAGTCTACTTAGAGAGATGCCTTACCATCATATGTAAAATGGAATAAACAAACTGTATCATATCTGAAAGATTGTCTCTCAGAGGAGAGAAGTAAAACTGAGGGCAGGTAGTTGAGACCTTATCAATTCATTAATGAACTAACGAACTCTTCTGTATAACAGATAGCACCACAGGGCCAACCGAGCTAAAGCCAGCAGTAATACTATTGTATCGGAAGCAAAACAGCTCCCACAGGCGTACTCTAAGATAAACCATGAAAAAGAAAGCTCTGAATTATGTGAATTTTAATGTTGACTTTGAAAAGATTTCATTTTTCTATAGGATTATCTAGGTCAGCAATAGACCTTTACAGGTTTGCTAGTATTAAAGGTCTATAGAAGGAAATTGCTTATTAAAAAACAAGAGAGAGAGAGAAGCCTGTGCAATTTGTATTCTCTTGATTTTACAAAGCAGACAACATATCATTCATGGCCTCATATTTATCTTTAATATGCAGCTATTCAAGAATGAGGTAGTCCAAATGTGTTTTTCATTTGCTGGGATAAAAAAAAAAATCTTGTCAAACTCAGTAGCGAATTTACAGACCACGAGGTAAGATTGGTTTTGCATTACAGGTAGATTTAACATGCCAATTTCTTGAGTCAGATCCAAATGCTTCTTAGTTCTTCTTTTCCCCCTACATCAATTGGGATAAAATTCTTGGCTCAGCTTCAAAAGAGAAATAATACATTGGTATTTGATACTGGGCCTCCATGAGGAAAACAGAGCCAAAAATCATGTTTCCATAACTCCAACTATTATAAAGAATGTTGAAGTATCTGGACAGTGGATACTCCCAGAAATCACCTTGGGCAACAAGATGTTTCCAAATGCCCACCAAAGACCCTTTGTCATGGTTTTAAAATATGTGTACAACTTTTTTACACTCTTCCCTTAAGGGATGAGGGTCTATGTCCCCTCCCTGTGAATCTGCACTGGTCTTAGTGATATTGTACCCACAAGAATGCTGTGGAAGTGATGCTGCATAATTCTGAGGCTAGGTCAGAAAAGACCATGCAGCTTCTTTGTTCTCTTAGGATGCTCACTCTGGGGAAAGCCAAGTGCCATGTAAGAAATCTGACTACTTCTGAAACCACCAGGCATATGCCATGTGTAGACAGTCAGTTAGACAGCCTTACTGAGCTCCTAGGCAACAGTCAACATCAACTGCAGCTGGGTGAGTGAGCCATCTTGGATGTCCTGCCCAGATATCTTTGTCCCAGCTAACACCTGACTGTAATCACATGAGAGACCCCAAATAATAGCCGCCCAAGTAAGCCCTTCCCTATTTCCTGACCCACTCAGTAATGAGTAAAATAAAATGATTATTTTAAGCTACTTTGGGGAAAATTTATTATAAAGCAATAATAATCAGAGCACTACTTTACACAAACTACAACAAAACGGATAGATAATGGTTCAGCCGTTTAATGTCTATAAAAACTAGGATCAGCAATCAACCTTCTTTCTCTAAAAAGCACTTGTATCTTTCCAACCTGCTCTGATACTACTGAGTTCTCAAATCTAGAGTTCAGACTGGGCTAGAAAAGATTGGGCTGAGATGCCAATAACTTCAAGAACAATTGTTGGTCTCATTTACCAGCCAATAAAATTGATTATTCATGAAAGCTGAATGAATGCTACTTTAGCGGGAAATCAGCACAGAGGAAGCCATCATTCAGGATATGCTCAAGGGTCTGAGAATATTGACTAGCTAGAAATACCTCACTTGAGCACAGACATTATTCTCACATCTTTTCTTATCCCTAAACATTTTCCATTCTCTACCTATATTATTCAAGGTCAGAATGAAGTTTGGGGATTGTTTTTTATTGGCCCCAAAGCACAACCATTTCTAAGACTAATAACACAGGGCAGATGTAGAGATGGCAGAGTTTATGATAAAACTTAGGTAATGGTCCATTGTTCATCCATATAACTGATTATTAATTGCAGAACATTTAAAGCCCCAAACCTAAATTTATCCTGCATAAAAGTGGAATGGTTAGATAGATTCAGTGAGCTTCACTTCTCACTTGATTTGCCAATGAAGCTAAGAACTTCCAGAGATGGGTGAGCATTTTTAAATGATAAATGACAAAGCACCTTGACTGCATCCATTTAGATAACCTCCACATGGTGTTAGTATGAACTCGGGAAAAACAGACTGAATTTCACAGTTCTGGGTCCAGTTCACTCACGACACTTGTCTCATCATAACGATACATTTTCAAGCAGAGGAGCCATATCTGTGTCTTGGTTACAGAGTGATTTTAAGAATCTTCCCTGAGTTGTAATATTCTATATGAATAAAATGCACTGCTTCAAAGATGTTCTGTTGCAAAGAAAATTCAAATTTCTTCCTTCCAGACATTTTAATGATTTTCAGTCATCTAACCTCTTCTTAGATCACTTTCTCTATAATGTGAGATTCAAGTTACTGGTTACAGAGATAATTCAAAATTATTCAAAAGAAGAGGTTAATCGAAATTATAAATCAGTTTTGGTAGTCGGAAACTTTCAAATAAAGAGCCCTAAATGATATCTATTACATGCTCATTACCCTTAATAGAATAAGTCATTTATTGGGTGCCTATTGTGTGCCCTTGATAGTTGATGAAAGGTGGACGTATACTGTGTTTTCCTGACCCACGTTCACTTCCCCTTGTTCTGGCAACAGAACTCTTATTTTCACTGGGGAAAATTACCCTTTCTTCATTCATAGGCCATGCATTTTGCATGAGGTAGACACCACCCCACCCCTACCACCTCCAAGTGTAGACATATGTATGATCCGGGTCTTGCCAGTCAGAATACTGGAAGGGAGTAAGGGTATCACAAGTGGTGACTGATCAGTAAACAGTTCCTTCAAAGGGCTAGACACAGGTGAGCACAGGATGAATTCCATGGAGTGTGGAATTCAGGGGAAGATGAGCGGAAAGGTGAGACATAACGGCTTTGGATGCCAGCTGAGGAGTTTGGAATGTTTTCTGGGAGCCATCTGAGGGCTTTAGACAGAGAAGACAGGAGATCATGTTTGTGTTTTTATAAAGTAACTCAGTCTGCATGATGGAGAATGAGTTGTAGGGGCCCAAGATAGAATAAAGGAGACAGGTGGGGAGATAGCTGTAGAAATCTTAGCATGTGATCGTTATGTATTGAACCAAGGTTGCAAAAATGGGGAAGGAAAGAAAAACTGTTAAGGAGGTAAGAGCTGGTTGCTGATTGACTGAGGAGAGGAGTGAGGGGAGGAAGAAGGAGACACAGGCTGCTTATGTGCAATCCCTGAATTATGTTATCAACATCTTGGGGTAGGACCCATGTGGGGTTCTTTTCAGTATCTCTCACTTAACGAGGCCTTTTTGAATCCAATATAATGGGTTGATTAAGAGCCCAGATTCCAAAGCCAAACAGCCTGTGTTTGAGTCCCAGCTCTGCAAATTACTAGCTGTGTGACTTATGTACTTTACAGGGCCCGCAGTGCCTCGATTTCCTCATCTGCAAAATGGAGGACATACCTCTACCTACCTCATAGAGTTGTTGTGGGTATTGGATGAGATATTCCATGTATAATACTTAGGATAGTTCTGGAACACAGCAAGCACTATACAAGTGTTAGCTACTATTATAAATATAGTATAGTTTCAATAAATATTATAATAATCCCAAACACATATATTCCAGGGGAAAATAAAAAGATGTCTTTTTTTTTTTTTTTCAGTACACGGGCCTCTCACTGCTGTGGCCTTTCCCGTTGCGGAGCACAGGCTCCGGACGTGCAGGCTCAGCGACCATGGTTCATGGGCCCAGCTGCTCTACAGCATGTGGGATCTTCCCGGACCAGGGCACGAACCCGTTCCCCTGCATCGGCAGGTGGACTCTCAACCACTGCGTCACCAGGGAAGCCCAAAAAGATGTCTTTTGACATAACATTTATCTTGGTTATCTGCTCCTTGGTGCTGAAACTAAGAAAAATTACAAGCTACTTTCTGCATATATATATATAATATTTTAAGAAGAAAAAAAATGACAGAATGAAAAAATAACTGCTAACAGGCCAGAGTCAGACTGGGAAAAGCAGGAAGCCAGAAGGCAAAAGTTGAAGCACATGCTCTTTAATACCTTTATTAGTGGTCTGAAGCACAAAGTAAATTGTACATTATTCTTATTTGCAGAAAATCATAAACAGTGAAAAATAGATCAACAGTACAGAATAATCCAGAGACCTTGGAGAGGCACACAAGTTTAAGTATGATGAGTTCTACTTACAAGAACATAAAACAACACACTTTGGGGAAAAGACTATGAAGCACAGACATAAACTGAGAATTCTTCTAAAGAGCAAAAAGGCTTAAGAGGATTTGGGGGTGATAGTTTATAACAAATATACAAGAGCTTACAATGTGCTGCTAGTAGCAAGAAAAAAAGGCAGGGGAGGTAAATGTTCTAGAAGAGTAGCAATATGAAAATACTGGAACTGAGAGAACAGAATAATATCCCATGCAGTAATCTAAATTATCCCAAGTCATCCCATGATTTTCCAATTTCTGGTTTAGAAAAGTACCTACCTATAGATGAACCAGTTTGCAAGGCAGAAATAGAGACACAGATGTAGAGAACAAATGTATGGACACCAAGGGGGCAAAGCCGGCGGGTGGGGGGGTAATTAGAAGATTGAGATTGACATACATACACTAATATGTATAAAATAGATAACTAATAAGAACCTGTTGTATTAAAAAAAAGAAAATTTTAAAAAAAGAAAAGTACCTAGCAATATATCCCTCACTATGAAAATGTATATCTTCATCTCTATATCACTGAAATAGCAAGGAAATTTAAAAAAATAAGCCTGAACAAATGGAAATAAACAGGACTCATTTTTCATAGTGGAAATAGGGCTCCCAAATAAAAATTGTCCTTTAGTTTAAGGAATTTGGGTGAACAATAATACAGCACTATTAAAAGCTAGTTAGTATCTGCAAACATGATAGTTACTTCAGACATCAGGTTTGCCATCATCATCTGTAAGGGAAAAATACATTGCATTCATTCATTTATGTGGTCAGCAAAACTTATTGAGAAATAATATAAATAATAATGAAGGCCGGTGTGGTGCAATGCCTAGAGATAAAAAATGAATGAGATATAAATCTCCTGCAGGAAACAGACCCTTAAGCTGCTCATTGTAATCCCATGTGGTAAACCCACTGATGGACATAGAGACAGGAATAGAGCTTAAAATCCACATGGCAGGTAAACAGCAGCACAAACCTAAGGTAAGAGATGCTCTAAGCAGTTTGTGAGGCTGGAGAAGCAGGTCTAGGCTGAGAGATGTGAAAAGTGACACTGAAAAATCACCAGGTCCTTAAGGAGTCACTGAAGGACCTAGAGACTGTCATACAGAGTGAAGTAAGTGAAAAAAAAAGAAAAATATCGTATATTAGTGCATATATGTGGAATCTAGAAAAATGGTACAGATGAACCTGTTTACAAGGCAGAAATAGAGACACAGACATAGAGAACAAACGTATGGACACCAAGGGGGGAAGGCGGGGGATGGAATGAATTGGGAGATTGGGAATGACATATATACAGTAATATGTATAAAATAGATAACTAATAAGAACCTGCTGTGTAGCACAGGGAACTCTATTTAATGTTTTGTGGTGAGCTAAATGGGAAGGAAATCCAAAGAAATGGGATATATATATACATATAGTTAATTCACTGTACATCAGAAACTAATACGACACTGTAAAACAACTATACCCCAATAAAATTAATTAATTAATTTTTTAAAAAGGAGTCACTGAAGAGGGTTAAGCCAGGAAGGATAAGAGTCAGTTTGGGGGGGGCCTTCCCTGGTGGTGCAGTGGTTAAGAATCCACCTGCCAATGCAGGGGACGTGGGTTCGAACCCTATTCCGGGAAGATCCCACATGCTGCAGAGCAACTAAGCCCATGCACCACAACTACTGAGCCTGTGCTCTAGAGCCTGCAAGCCACAACTATGGAGCTGCGTGCCACAACTACTGAAGTCCGCACACCTAGAGCCCGTGCTCTGCAACAAAGAGAAGCCAACGCAAAGAGAAGCTCGCGCACCGCAACAAAGAGTAGCCCTCACTCGCCACAACTAGAGAAAGCCCGTGCGTAGCAGCAAAGACCCAACGCAGCCAAAACAAGTTTTTTTAAAAAGAGAGTCAGTTTGGGGTTTTATGGGGATCACTCTGCAGCCAGTATGGAGGCTGAATTTGAGAAACAAATTTGGAGATAAATGACATCTAAGAGCCCAGATATCGGGTGCTACAAATAACATCTGGTGTTTTTACCTGGGTTTCGTCCATGAGTGAACACCTTCCTTTGGCAAGAGCAGCTGAATTTTTCTTGGGGAAGACCCTTCCCCACTGACTTCAGGCTTGGTGAGAAGATGTGAGTAGAAGACTCAAGCTATAATCATACTCATCCTTTCTTTCTCCCTGGAATTTGAATCATGAGCCGAACGACAAATGAACCGAAAACAAATAGAGCCTCTTTACTCCTTACAGCAATGTCGTCATGGAACTGTTTTCTGCCCCCTACTTCCCCTGCACTCCCTTATTGCCCTTCTGTCCCCCTGCTGGCCCCTCCTGAGGCCTCAGCTTTTCCCCTGGATTCTGAGACCCCCTTCTTTCATTTTTTGGTTTCATTTAGCCAAGTACCCATTCTGTTACTTGCAACTAAAAGAGTCAAACTAAAAAAGGTCTGAGAAATAGTTAAAATAAGCAGGGCAGAGTTTCTGTGTTTCAAACTATTTTTTATTAAGAAGTATGGCTACAAATATAATTATACACACACACACACACACACACATGCAATAGTGTCTCTAATAGTGTCTCTAAATATCACCATATTGCAAATATTAAAAAGTCCTAAAACTGGCAAAAAATAGCAAGCGTTTATAACTATTTCAAACACATCATTCCAAAAAAATTATTTGTGAAATTCCTGTTTTTAAGGTACAAAGTAACTTAACTTTCAAAGATATGGGTTTTCCCAACTAGGATTTGAAGATGTTTAAAGCTTTACTCCAAATCCCTTAAAAACATATTGAAGAGATGTATAAAATCAAGTCATGACATTAGGAGAACTATTGAACAGTGGACTCCCCAAGAATTTTCCCTTAGGGAAAATAGGTAGAGTACCTAAAATGATTTTTTTCATTAGGTATAGCAATGAATCAATTTGAAATTATTGAGTACCCAACATTGTAGCACAGAGGAATAATGTTCTGGAAGTCTTACTTAAATTACTGACATCAGATATTTGAAAATGAATGACTATGAAATCTGCCTACAGGTAAGACACTATGTATGCAATTATTCTTTCAATTTCAACTTGAGAGACATGCTTTTAAAAGCTTAAAATGGAAGTTTTTTTAAATTACATTACCCATTGTATGTATAAGTATACAATCGTGGACACAGGGCCCTTCTCTTCCTCTAATAATTAGATATTGTGAAGTGAGGGTCACCCCCGCCCCACCCAGGAGTTAAGTACCAGCAAGATACATAACATCCGGATACACTCCTGTTCAAATATCTTTAAGGATTCTCCCTTTCTCTCAGAACTAGTCCATACTTTTTATATGTAATAGCTTTCAGGGATGTCTGTCAATTCACAAGGTCTTTCAAATTGTGAGCTGAGGCATTAACCAAAATGTTCTCAATCCTACTCTACTCTATTGCCCTTGGATCCCTTTCTTGTGTACTTTCCCGCCACTGCCACTGTTTCCATCTATCTGTCTGTACAAAGCCAGCCAGTGCTTAAAGATAACCTCAGGGATTATCTCCCCTACAAAGATCATTGCAGCCATCCAAACCACCCTGATTTATCTCTTTCAAACTCCTCCTCCCAGTCACTGGCATTGATCAAACATAATTTTGTGGCACTACTTTTCTTGTTATATGTTCACCTGTCATTTCCATGGCTAGAGCATTTATTCATTCAGTAAATATTGCCTGAATTCCCACTATGTGCAGATGTGGTCCTACATACCGAGAATGCAACAGTGAGCAAATCAGATGTAGATACATATAATCTAGTTGGGGAGGAGTGGTGGGAACTTTGTTTTTTATTAATCAAATAAACAGTTGAGAAATTATTGTGTCCTTTAAGATAGCTCCAGCTTCAGGTAACAAAATCTTCACCTGAAATTGGCAAAAACAGTATGGGCATTTGGCACCTCTCATAGGTGACTCCACTTGCTTGCAGGGGTCCCAGTGCTGCCCACCTCTTTCTGTGGTCTCCATCCCTAAGCTGGCAGCAGGATGACGGAAGCTGTTGGAGGCAGCTCATTCTGGTCAGCAGAGGCAGAAAATGGACTGTTTGCTTCTGAGTCCTCTCCTTAACAGCAAGAAATGCTATCCCCATAGCCGCCTGGTACACATACCTTTCTGTTTCATTGTCCCAAACTTGTTTATGGCACCCATCTCTTAGCCAATCACTGGCAAGGAGATTTACTGTGAGATGGAAATAAGGTCATCCTCCCCCAAGTCACATAGGGAAGGGCAGATACCTGAACAAAATTCAGGTTTTGTTACTAAGAAAAAACGTGGAAATGAATGATGTTCAGGCAACTAGATGTGCCTGATGCAACTATCTACTAACTATGACTAGGTGTCATGACGGGAGAAAACGTGATGTCATGAGAGTAGCAAAGGAACAGAACATAGACTGCAGAATGGTGGAGTGAATTGGTCGGATTTGCAAGATAAATGGGTAAAATTGACAGGCCTTTGATGAATCAGACAGTATAGTAAAAAGGATAGCAGCTTCAGTGATGACCTCCAGTTTTCTGGCTTGCATCTACCTTGGATAAGTCAGATAGATGTTGGGATCATTTCCCAAACTAGAAAACACTGGAAGGAGACTAAGTTTGGAAAATAATTAAATTATAATCATATGCTTTTTTATCCTTTGAGACATCCAAGAAACATTGTCTATGAAGCAGTTGGGTGTATGGGTTTGGAGTTAGGGGAGTGATCTGGACTGAAAATATAAATTTGTGAAACATCTGTTTATTTTAGGTCGTTGAAGCCATAGGCATGAATAAGATTTTCCAGACAGAGAAAGTAAAGAGAGAAAAGGAGACGACTCAGGACTGAGTCTTGAGGACTTTCACCATTTAATGGCCAGAAATAAAAAGAGCAGAAAGGGGGATAGAGAAAGAACAGCCAGAATGTAATAGCACATCCCCTACACATTGCAAGCATATCATATCATACTTCATATTTCTTGATTAACTAAAGTTACTCTTTCCATTTAAACTCAATTAATGATTATCACAATTAGCACCTTTAAGAAATAGTTATTCTCAAATTATTTCCAGTGTACAATTTAGCACTTCATTTTACCCATATATATTGCAGCTATATAGAATTACACATCTACTACATGCTTCTGTTTGTTTCCCTAGCCAGACAGTAAACTCTCCATTGGCATAGACCAGCTCTCATATTTTATTTCCTTTGTTCTCAAAATCATAGCACAATGTTCTTCCCACAGAAGTCATTCAGCAGATAATTAAATTAATTCTGTTACCTCCCATACATTTATAATGTCCTTAATTCTAAGCTATGGAAAAGGCTTACTGTTCTTATTCTGAATTTAGTGCCAGGCCTACCTGATGGTACAGTGTAAAGAACTAAGATGAGGAACCAACCAGTATATTTCTAATCCATACCCATCACATTCCCAAGGTCAAAATTATCAAAAGGCATTTTTTACTAACTATGCCTTTGCCATTTAATCTGCAGCTTCTCATTATTTTTCTAATAGAATGGTTAATAATTTACAAAGTACAAAAATGAAGATTGTGACTTCGAAGAAACATGACCCCTCCCTTTTTTAACTAGATAAGAATTGCTAATAACATTAGACTGCTGTCAATCAAACTACACCATTCTAATTTTATGCTCCTAAAATGCATTAGAACTCATTTCTTCTCTGTCCCTTTATGGCCAACATTTCAAATTAATTTTAGAAACTCGATGTATAATTACTGTAGGCCATCCCACGTCTAAGAAGCTGGGTCTTAAACACAACCTGTGGTCATTCAGTGGACATTTGTCCACTTTGGCATCTCCAGTAGAAACATAACAAAAGCAGCTATCTCAGGAACCTTAGAATCATTTTAAGCAAAGGGGCAGATAAATGCCTATTCAAATGGGCAACATAAAAATATCACTGTCTGAATATTAAGAGGGAAATGTTTTCACACCAGTCATCAGGAAAACAAAGACATGGTAAGGTCAGCAATGAAGAAGAGACTTGGTGACCACCACTAGTTAAGTCTTGCCATGAAAATAGCCAAACCAGAAACTCCAGAAGAGTTCTTGTTAAGTCTGTTGGAATTTCATAACAACATATCTGACAGTTTTCAGTAGGAAAAAAACCTGCCCCACACTTTTATCATTTGTAAGGACCCAAACGCAAAAGAGCTGGGTGTGTTTTAGGTGCTTTGTACCAACCTGTACTGTTTACCTGCTTTGTATCCTAAAGCTCTGTGCCCAACAGGCCATCATTTAGTCTGTCAATCAATCCATAAACCCATATTGAGAGCCTCTGCATGTCCATGTGAAGAGGAGGCAAGGCTGCTCAAGCAAGCTTTCCAATCTGGAGCCCTTCATTAAATTCCAAAGTCACTTGTCTTTGTCTCTGTATTAAAAGAAATGATTTCATGTCCAGTCCCTCCTTGAAAAAGTGACAGAACTCAACCATGCAATATTCATTAGCTCTTTTTGGCAAGCCCATTTAGCTAATGGAAAATCAGGTGCATTTATGTGCAATTATTAGATATTGAAAAATTAGAAAATGTCCAACTTCTCTTTTTATAGCACACACATATTCCCAGGTTTTACTCTATGGTTGTGAAATAAACACAAGCAGCTGAGACGGGTCAATAAACCTTTGTAGAACTGGCAGGTTTTCAGTTTGCTTCATCTATGTGTCGTGTGACAAGCAGTCAGCTAGAACTGCTTTGTCAGTTTAACTCTGCTGTACTTTTTCCAGCAAAGCTATGCACCTACTAACCTCAAATTTACCCAAAGTAGGAGAAAGTTTAGGGGGGTGACCTGAAGTGGGGAGAGGTCTGCATTAGTGGTTGATAGTGCTCACCCTGGAGTCACCTGGGGTCACCCAAGTGACTTAGAGAAGTCTGCTTCATGTGTCTGAGCCTCAGCCTCTTCATCTGTAAAACAGAAATAATGTTAGTGCCAAAGCCAGGAGTACTAGCTTCAGGAGCAAAAGTTAAGAAGGCGTCAAAAACTCAGTAATCAAGAGAAGTCACATTTTAATGCAATATTTTAAGAAATCAAATTGGAAATCTATAGCCACCTCTTTTTGTAAATAAAATATTATTGGAACTAGGGCCAGCATTAGGGTGAAGCAAGAGAGTCAGGGTCAAGTCCAGGGTCAGTTTTGTCTTTATTTAAAATGTTGATATTTTGTTTAGCATGATTTTCAGACCTTAATTTTGAGTTTTTAAAGTGCTGCCTTAAAATACAATTTATCTCAGTTACTGAGTTTTTCAGCACTCACTCACCTGACCCTACACCCAACTGTCCCTAATACCACCTCATGGTGTTATTGGGAAGATTAAATGAGATAATGCCTCTAGATAGTGGCCATTGGCTGCTCTGTGTCTCCTCACTCTATCCCCCCTCACTCCCGATCCTCTTGGTCCACCCCAACTACAGTGCACAGGGCCCACACATGCTGAGCACTTCCCACCTCAGAGGCCCAGCCTCTCTCCTTCTCTGCCTGGGACTTTTCTCTCACACCAGGGGAGCTTATGTAGCCCTTGAGTAAGGCATTCAGAAATGCCAGGAGTCCATTCTCTACATCTGCATCTTTATTGGGGAGGGGGAAGGGTAAGCTGGGACGAAGGGAGAGAGTGGCATGGACTTATATATACTACCAAATGTAAAATAGATAGCTAGTGGGGAGCAGCTGCACAGCACAGGGAGATCAGCTCGGTGCTTTGTGTCCACCTAGAGGTGTGGGTTAGGGAGGGTGGGAGGGAGACAAAAGAGGGGGGAGATGTGGGGATATATGTATATGTATAGCTGATCCACTTTGTTATACAGCAGAAACTAACACACCATTGTAAAGCAATTATACTCCAATAAAGATGTTAAAAATATGCTTTTTAAAACCAATTCACACATTTTCTAATAAGAATACTTATGTAGTAAGGAACAGGGCAAATATTTCTAAGAATTTTAAAATGTTTAAAGTGCATGGATCACAGTTCTTATTAAAATCATTATATACACGATGTGGTAGGCATATTTAGCAATGTAACATATGTTGTATCAATTAAACCTTGTAATAAAATACTTTGTAATTACTATTATCCCCATTTTACTGAGAAAGATACTGAGATTTGGAGAGATGATACATTTTGCCTGAATCATGGAAAAAATTATGACAGAACCAGAATTAAAATCAAGATCAATTTATATTCAAAGCTTTTATCATTATATTATATTATATAGAATAGCATTGGGTTTACTTTGCAAATAAAATAATTTTGAAAATGAAAAATAAAAAGAAACTCCAGGAATTTAATGCCTTCAAGGGGAACCCTCAACTAGTGAGGTTAGTTGGTGAATAAATAGGCCATTCACTATATGGAACTTTCTTCCCAAAGCATGTTGACAAGCAGAGACACAGCAGGACTTGCGTGAGGCAAGTGAGGCACTGTCTCAGGAACAAAATTTAAGCGGGTGCCAAAAAACTCAGTGTCAAGATAGAGTTTTTCTTTTTTTTTTAATTGAGGTATAATTGACATATAACATATTCATTTCAGGTGTACAACATAATGATTCAATATTTGTATACATCTTAAAATGATCAGCACTATAAGTCTAGTTAATATCCCTCACCACACATAGTTATACAATGTTTTTCTTGTGATGAGAACTTTTAAGACCTACTCTCCTAACAACTTTCAAATATGCAATATAGTATTTTTAGCTATAGTCACCATGCAGTACATTACGTCCCATGTCTTATTTATTTTATAACTGGAAATTTGTACCTTTTGACCCACCTTCACTCATTTCTCCCACCCCTCACTGCCTGCCTCTGGCAACCAACAATCTGTTCTCTGTGTCTATGAGCTTGATTTTTGTTTGTTTGTTTTGTTGTTGTTGTTGTTTAGATTCTACATAAAATTGAGGTCATATGGTATTTTTCTTTGTCTGACTTATTTCATTTAGCATAATGCCTTTCAGGTTTATTCATTGTGGCAAATGGCAAGATTTCATTTTTAATGGCTGAATAATATTCCATTGTGTGTATATACCACAGTTTCTTTATCCATTCACCCACTGATGGACACTTAGGTTGTTTCCATGTCTTGGGTATTTGCGAATAATGCTGCAATGAACATGGAGGTGTATATATCTTTACAAGTTAGTGTTTTTGTTTTCTTTGTACCAACACCCAGAAGTGGAATTGCTGTATCATATGGTAGTTCTATTTTTAATTTTTTGAGGAACTTCCATATTGTTTTCCATAGTGGCTATGCCAATCCTACCAATAGTACACAAGGGTTTTCCCCCTTCTCCACATCCTTGCCAACAGGTGTTATTTCTTTTCTTTTTGAGAATAGCCATTCTAACAGGTATGAAGTGATATCTCATTGTGGTTTTGATTTGCATTTCCCTGATGGTTAGTAATGTTGAGCATCTTTTCATGTACTTGTTCGTCATCTGTATGTCTTCTTTGAATAGAGTTTTAATGCAGTATTTTAAAAAATAATGAACGATAATTTTTAAGGACAGAAACTAAAATTGATTTGAGGAAGGTACAAGTCTTACACTCCACATCCTGTTATCTCAATCCTGAAAGTAGAGCTAGAAACTTAGAGTTTCAGAATTAACAGAAGAAAGCAGTGAGGAGAAATAACGAGGAAAAAACTCCTGTCTAATATGATATGAACACTAAGTTCCAACTTGCCAAGGATTTTCTTAATTTTCCATTCCCAACATTGTAACACGTTTCCCTAACAACAGACTGCTCATTACATATGAAAATTATGACTGCAGTGTTTTTGCAAAGTAGACAATGAGGTATAACCAAACACATTTAGCCCCCAAAGCATTTTTTTCCTTTAGCTAAAAATCATTTTTTATTTCCTTGATAAGATAGGAAAACAAATTCAAATATGTGAAGCAAAGTAAAAGGTCTCCCTGTTGTGTTTTAATTAATTAGTTTCTCCAACTCAACCTAGTTTTTAAAGAGAAGCCAAGTAGAGTCTGTCAAGAGCACGTATGATATGCCTAGTTCAGTGTATGTTGGAAGAGCTAAGTCTTTTCTTGTTTATACTCGATGCCTTATGACTTAGAAAACCTGAACATAAGCTTTTTCTCTCTGTAACCCTTCACAGCGGCACAAGATTTTAGTGTCTCTCTTGTCCTCTTTAGTGTCTCTCTTGTTTTACCTCCCTCTGACATGGAGCCAAGTGCTTGGGAAAATCAGTGCTTTTGCCGCTAAGGGGGACTGGAGGGGCTGTCTGGAACAGAGATGCATGGGAAATGTAGTTTGTTTTATATTTAGCTCTAAGGCTTCCATAAAAAGCATGTTATCTTAAAATAAGTAATCCTAGAGGGCTCAGAATGTAAAACATATATCTTTGCTCTCTCAGAAGTGCAGCCTCTTCGGTTCCTTCTTGATCTTAGTGCAGTTTCCTAGGAGAAGCTATATTCATTAAAGTAGCACCTCACTGAGCTCTTTCTAGTCAACCTGGGACGTAATCTTCCTCGCTCCTCCACTTGGTTTTCACTACTGCTGCCTCCGTGATTATAACACAAACCAGCCAGCATTTCTCTCAACTCTACACACAGCCACCAGTCAAGCAGATATTAGCGTCATCCTATTTGCATCTAAAATCTGAAGACACATTCCCGGGAGAACCCATGCAGAAGATACTGATGAAAGTCAATAATAAGTAAGGGTAGTTGCGATGGCTCAGTAAATTCAGCAATATTCCGGTAACCTTCCTGAAAATAAATGCAGGCTGTAAGGGAGTGTTTTTTTTTTTTTTTTTTCCTCCAAGTAAATTTCAAAGTATTTTATTCAAACGCCATGCACAGCTCAACAAGATATTAAAAGATGAGCAAGATTTGTTTTTTTTTTCTTCAGCAAATATCATATCCTATTAAGCTACATTAACAGTGTAAAATGAATCCTATTTTGATATAAGTTAGACATCAAAAATACATACTTTTTAAAAAAAACTAGGAAATATGTTAGCCATAGTGCTAACCACACTGTGTGAAACTCAAGTAAGTGGGTGTTGGATTGTTAAAATGCATAAAAGTTCGACACGCTTACCTAAGTGCAAATGTTGCCCCTGAAGAATATATTAAACAATTACACACCTTGAAATGCAAGCCATTCCAGTGTAGTTTGAGTCATTTGTGGAGAAAACCAGTTGGAAAATTAGTCTTAAAAGCAAGTGATAGGGCTTCCCTGGTGGCGCAGTGGTTGAGAGTCCGCCTGCCGATGCAGGAGACACGGGTTCGTGCCCTGGTCCGGGAAGATCCCACATGCCGCGGAGCAACTAAGCCCGTGAGCCATGGCCGCTAGGCCTGCGCGTCCGGAGCCTGTGCTCCGCAACGGGAGAGGCCGCAACGGGAGAGGCCACAACAGTGAGAGGCCCGCATACCGCAAAAAAAAAAAAAAAAAAAAAAAAAAAAAGCAAGTGATAAATTAGTGCTATTAGAGTAAAATCTGAAATGGAAGAAATTGGCTAGATTTTTTGGAAGATTAAGTAAACATGGTCATATTGGAAAAACTTGTGTTTGTTGCTTAGCTTTTGTGCTTTCAAAATTAGAATTTCCTTTAAACATTCTCAAAGTCTCTTGTGAATATTTTTCAAAATATGTTAATGGTGGATTAATCAGACTGCTTCAGGAATGCCATATTCTGGTTAACTTAATTAACCAGAAAATCTTTCTGCTCCAACCCTTATTGTTAAAATTCTTACTAAAATGCCTTTTCAAGAAAAGTGTACTAAGCTTCATCTTCCCTTGAGAATCTATCATCTTGGACGATTGAGCATCACGCACAGCTCTGAAAGTGAAGCAAAGATTCAGTTGCATGGGTGCAGCTATCAGGCCCTATTTGAGGGGGTGGAGATGCAAGCCAAACTTGTGCCCCATCTTCTCCCTCGTCTTATTGAGATGTAGAAAGGCTGCCTGACCTATTTGCAATCAGATTTTCTAAAGGTGGGGGTGGACATGGTATTGTATTAGTCAGGGTTCTCTAGAGAAAAAGAACCAGTAGACCAACAGATTTATTCTAAGAAACTGGCTCACATAATTTTGGAGGCTAGCAAGTCCAAAATCTACAAGGTAGGCTGGAGACCCAGGGAAGAGATGATGTTGCAGCTTTTTTTTTGGCCAAGCCACGCAACTTGTGGGATCTTAGTTTCCCAGCCAGGGATTGAACCCAGGCCCTTGGCAGTGAGAGCAAGTCCTAACCACTGGAGTGCCAGGGAATTCCCCTGATGTTGCAGCTTGAGTCTGAAGGCAGTCTGGAGGCAGAATTCCCTCAGGGGAAGTCAGTCTTTTTTCTCTTAAGACCTTCAACTGACTGGGTAAGGCCCTCCCACATTACAGAGGGTAATCTGCTTGGCTCAATGTCTACTGATTCAAATGCTAATTGAATCAGGAGTTACTTCACAGTAACGTCTAGATTAGGGTTTGACCAAATACAGTTGATCCTTGAACAACACAGGTTTGGACTGCATGGGTCCACTTTTATGCAGAATTTTTTCAATAAATATGCACAGTACTACACAATCCAAGATTGGCTGAATCTGTGAATGTGGGACCACAGATACCAAGGACCAACTATGGGACTTGAGCATACATGTGTTTTGGCATATGCAGGGGTTCCTGGAACCAATCCCCCAAGAATACTGAGGGACAATTGTGTCTGGGTACTGTGGCCTAGCCAAGTTGACACATAAAGTTAATCATCACAGGTGAATTGAATCATTCTTGAAGAAGTCACGAAATATTCAACATAATAATGAAAAATACATGGAAGAAAGCTAGAGGGCAAGCTCATCTACTTTACGTTAATATGTCAAGGCAAGAGAAAGGAGGGGCAGAAAGGTTGACGTTATGCATATTAGCCAAGGTTTTCTGTTTTTATTTTTGTTTTTTTTCCTTTTAATCAGCTGGTTTAATAATTATCTCCTTACAAACCCCATAGCATCAGGTCCATGGTGAGTGTTCTAGTGTTCCATAGCTTTGCTCTGGGAACTTTGTGAACTGTCTGGGAGGTGGTAGAAAGCTATCCTAATGGATAATAATAACTAGACACTTTCAGTGCATTACCTTTCTCCATCTTCCTAACAACCCTCTGAAGTAGATAGTAATATATTGTCATTTCACAGATGAGGAAATTAAGAACCAGAGAGGTAAAGTGACCAGCCTATGCTTACTCATCAAGGAAGGGGCAGAATAGTGACACATAGGTCCATAGAATCCGAAAGCCCACGTTCTTATACACTGTATTAAACTGCATCTCTATTTTCCTTTATTAATTCTCAAGTAGGTGTCAGTTGTGCACTACAAATAGACGCTGTGCTATCTGGGCTACAAATAAATAGGAAATGACAAGCTGAAGATCATTGCTGGTCGATTCCCTACCTCTCTTTCTTTTACTTTCCCACTTAAGAAACCCAGCCAAGCCATCTACTGCATGCCGATTGTGTTGTCACTGCCTCATATATTTACTTGAATGGTTGCTGAAAAGTAAAATGAAATCATCATTCAGGCACAGAAGGCAATTTAGGTATAAACAGCCCAAAAGGGCAATATTGATCAAGGGAGCTAAATGTAACGCGTATAACATGGAATACTGCACGTGGGAGGGTAAAAAAAAAGGCAATCACCCAAAGTCTAACTTGCACACAAATGCAAATCATTCTACTCTTTAAGTATTCACGGAAGAGTAAATCAAGGAAATAATGCATTTATGCTCTCAAGAAGCTCAGACTCCTGAAGAAACAAAATTCTCCCAGATGAAACAGTAAGGGCAAAAAAAAAAAAAAATCATTCAAACATAGTTGAGTATCAGTAATAAGTGTTTAGGGGCCTCTGGTGAGAAAGAAAATGTTGGCTAATAATTGGCCTCAGTCTTCTAGTTTCTCCAAGAAAACTCCAAATAAAGCTGGACTCCTGCAAAGAGGCGATGAAAATCAGTCAGTGCCACCTTTCAAAAGTAGCATACCTCATCCAGAACCTTCAGCTCAAAAAGCCCTGAGAGCAACCTGTTGTGACTTTCCAAATTATCTTCACAAGCTTTGCCTTCACAAGTGGCACCCAAGGAAATAAAAGCAACCATGACTGTCATCAACGTTAAATAATAATACGGCCAAGTTGGCAGTGGCAGTTGGCTCTGGTCTCCAGCACCTGTGGGATTTGGATACAGACCAGGGTATCCTGCCACTGTGCTTCTAGATGGTCCATGAAGGCAGGATCTGTCTGGCTCACTCCTGTGCCTCAGTCCCCGATGCATTGCCTGGCATACAGTGGGCTCTCAATAAATCAAGCAAATGAATGAAGCTACCCAATCCAATGAAAAATTGCAAGATAGTTTGGGGATGGTATTCATTTCTGCAGGTTCTTCCTATATTTTTATGATTCTCTTTTCAAACAGAGAGCCAGACTTTGGGCTTCCTTATATCAGGGGAGGTCTGAAGGCAGCAGCAATTCCTATCTTGTGTGGAAACCCAAAGTCACTGAAATGATTATTATGGGTTTTCTGGAGCTGGTGGAGGGGTACCTTTAATGGTCATAAGAGGCAAGAAGGAAGCATTTCTCAGAGAAGATGGGGAAGAGGACAAATGTTGGGGAAATTTGATTAGCTGGGACATAAAGCCCAACCATGGCAGCACTGTGGGGGCATCAAAATCTCAGAGAGTACTACTCTGGGGTGCTTAAGCAGGCTGGAAGCCAGGCACCCAGGCTCCACCTCTGCCCTGACTCCAGTGCCCAAGCCCGAGAAGGTCATGCAGCTTGATAGAATGGTACCCCATGCTTTCTTTGGGATCATGTGAGACCCATGTGAGACCTTTGCACAGCATCCTTGGTAGAGGGTGGGAGGGAACATGGGAAAGAAAAGTGTTCCAGTAATGACCAAGGTTAAAATTGGACCCACCCTGGCAAGATGAGAAAACTTAAGCAAAGATTTAAGAAAGTAATGAAATGCAATCATTCTTCCACTTGTGGGATTGTAGGTGGCCAGTCATGCCTACTATAGCAACTTGGTTTACAAATTGCAAACAAGTGTAAAGTCCTCAACTGGTGATGCATTTATCACTCAGTGAAGCCAGGCGAGTTGGTAAATATCACTTAGCAGGAAATGCACCCATGCAAAGTTGTGCAAGGGCATGGGGAAGCCAACATCAACGCTGCTGTGGAACAGCACTGACAGAGGGTCCTGACTTCAGTCACACAGGGTTCCAGTTTGCAGCCTCAGGGCAGGATACTCCACAAGGGGCCACATCCAGCAATTTCTTCAGCCCCTTCTTGCCTGACTACTCAAATTACACATCGGCTCCCCAGGATTTAGACATTCATTTCGGTGCTGGGATTTATGGTTCAGTATTACAGCCATATCCCACTGCCTAATGATTGGCACCTAACTAGTGCTAATAATAGCAACACAACCAGCAATAACAATGATGAAAATAACAAAAACAATAATCGTGATAACATCGCTGAGTTCTTACTCTCTTGCAGGGAATGTACTCACCTCTTTACATGGATCAGTCAGGTGAAAAACGAAAAACAAAAAATATCTTATTTTACCATTTTACAGATGAGAGGATTAGTTTTATCTCACTTTAAAGATAAGGAAATGGTGACTTAGAATGGCTCAGAATGGCTTTAAACCCACCCAAGGTCCCAAACAAGATGGTAAAGGCAGGATTGTGATCCAGATATCTGACTCCAGAGCTCCTAGTTTTAGCTATCACAGAAGATTGTCTTAATATGCAATTATTAACAAATAAATAAATTCTAAGTGTTCAAAGATGATCCCAGGTTCAGTGTAACATACTTTGCAAACCACAAAGATCCAGACAGGCCAAGCTTTGCCATGTCCCCTGATGTCCCAGGTTCTCATGAAATGCTGGAGAGAAGGCAACCACTACCCTCCTTATCTCCCTGCCTCCAGGTAAATGCCCTTTGAGCTAAAGGAACTAAACATTCCCTATCCAGGCACACACCACAGCAACCAAGGGGGTACTCTTCCTCCTATGACCCAGGACACTCTGCTTTAGGGATTCCCAAGAGGGGTTGGTTTTGGGCTTGGGGCAGCTCCCCTGGGAAGAGACATCACATCTGCAGGAAAGAGGTAGTTTGAAGTACAAAATATTTTATATTAAAATATAAAAATTGTAATATTATGTATTTATAAAAATATAATTTTTTGGAGAAGTGTAAATTACAAATTGTTTTATAATATACCCTATGTGAAAGATCGTGAAATCATCTTGTGTGGTGGGAAGGTATGCATGATGAGTGATTTTCAAAGATGAGGAGACTAAGCTTTGATAACAAGAACTAAAACCTCTGTGAGGGGAGTCCTTAGCTTAGTTTGGGTTGTGGAAGTGTTAAAATGTGCTCTGACTAGTAGGCATGTCGAGAGAAATGAGAAAGTGGAGTAGGGAAGGGAAGGAAAGGAGGGGGACTCAGGGGAACTCTGGAGATCCGGTAGGTCAGTGATTCTCAAAGTGTGGTCTCCAGACCAGAAGCATCAGCATCGCCTGGGAATTTGTTCGAAGTGCAAATTCTCAGGTCCCCACCCCAGACCTGCTGAATGAGAAACTCTGGAGTGGGCCCAGCGTGCTGGATTTTAACAAGCCCTCCTGGGATTATGATACACACTAAAGTGTAGATGTAGGACACTCAGAGTTGTCCTGATCAGGCAAGGGAGCCAAGAGTGTTTACACTACACAGATGTCAATCATTGGTTTTGGGCTGAGTGGTTGGGGTGGAGGGAATGTGTGGTGGGAGAGAAAACCCACCGGCAGCTCGTGTTTATGACGATGACAAGAGATCCAAGGGGACTTGGTGGGGGGTCCCTTCTTTTCCAAAGAGGTCAGTGAAGCCAGTGTGACTTGCCCAAAGCCACACAGCTGATGGGTGCCAGAGCCAAGATTCAAATTGGGTTCCATCTGAATCCGTCTTTTAACCAAAATACCACACCACTTTGAGGGGGCATGAATAAAAAGATTGATGTGCACTCACTGCTGCACCAGCTCAGGGGCTCCTTCCCTTTTCTCCCCTGCCCCTCCCCGCCCCAGCTCTTTTCCTCAAGTAAACATTCTCTCTGCATGAACCAGTCACTTAGGTTAAAATATCAATGAAGTTAGTATACCAACCTGCCTATCAACGATAAAGCTACATCCCTCATTTAGAGCAACAGTCCTCAACCTTTTAGGCACCAGGGACCAGTTTCGTGGAAGACAATTTTTCCACCGACGGTGAGTGTGCGGGATGGTTCAGGCGGTAATGCGAGAGATGGGGAGCGATGGGGAGCGGCAGGTGAAGCTTCGCTCGCTCGCCCGCCGCTCACCTCCTGCTGTGAGGCCCGGTTCCTAACAGGCTGCAGACCGGTACCGGTGCACGGCTAGGGGGTTGCGGACCCCTGATTTAGTGCATGCCATGGTCTCTAACCTAACAAATCAGTGAAGGCACAAGAACTTTTCTCTTAGCATTTTCCGTGAATAACACATTCTAAATTGAATATCAAATATGGAAAGGCTTGCCTTCTAGTTCTGTCTGTAGTGTTACCTATTTATATACTGATGAAAAGAAGCATGTAAAATGAAGATTATAAAATTTGTTTTGCAAATAATCCAATATAACTGCTTGGAAAGGATCATGATCTATGGAAGTTTTTCTAAATAATAGCCTTTCTCTTACTAATGTAGCAGCAACTGGGAGAAACTGGGAGAATAGTTACTTCATAAATGTGGATTCTTCAACACAACCGACTGACAAACTGCCATGTAACATGTAGTGTGCCATTTCTCAATTTGGGTTTCATAGATAACCCAAGAGTTCATAGATTTCTCTATTGCAGTTCATGCGTTGTGCAAGTATTTCATATTTTCACCTAGATTATTATCTAAATTGCTGTGATATATCCCAGTTGAAAGACAGTTTAATAGAATTAGACTCTAGTTTATCAATCGGTGTTTCTGTAGTTAGGATCCCTAGATGTACTGCTCATGGTTCACCACTATTTCCTGAACGGAATCTATACAATACTAAAGCATGACAGCCACTGTGTAGTGGCTTAGACAATTTCTACTAAAAGTGTCGTCCCTAGATCATCAGCATCGGCATCTCTAGGGGGATGATTAGATATGTAGCACTCAGGCTCCATCCCACGTTTACTGAATCAGAATCTGCACTGGATTCCAACACAGACAGTGCAGGGATTGGATCCCAACTCCAACACTTAGCAAATGTGCTATTTAACCTTTTTCAGCCTCAAATTCCCCATCTGTAAATGAAGATAATAATATAAAATCCTACTTCAGAGGTTTGCTGTGAGATTAAATGAAAGAATGCACTGAAAAGTTGTCACTCATACAGTGTAACCCAATGCTCTCAATAAATGTTAGCTATTATATTTTCCTCAAAACAATAAGAATAGAAAAATCTTGGTGTAAAGGTGATTTTCTATTTTAGCCAATAAAATGATGCATCTTCACAAATGCTCACGGCTGACATTGCCCTCAATGTTCGGAGAAGACACACTCAGATTTCCTACTAATTTGTTAATGGATGATAGAACCAATATTGATTTGCTTAATGGCAATGTGCAACCTAATAGTTTATCAAATTCTTTTTGTAATGAAAGTAGATTTCCAGAAACAGCATTTAAGCTCTGCTTCATAGAAAAATGCTTTTGTTTTTTGTTTGTTTGGTTTTGGGTTTTTTTTTTTGCAGTACGCAGGCTTCTCACTGTCGTGACCTCTCCCCTTGCGAAGCACAGGCTCCGGATGCTCAGGCTTAGCAGCCATGGCTCACGGGCCTAGACGCTCCGCGGCATGTGGGATCTTCCCGGACTGGGGCACGAACCCGTGTCCCCTGCATCGACAGGTGGACTCTCAACCACTGCGCCACCAGGGAAGCCCGAAAAATGCTTTTGTTTGATGCAGAAATGAGGAGAGTAAATTGGAAACTCTCCTATTGGCAGACTTGCATTCAGAATAAAACTCAGTCCATACAATTCATAATTACATTTTTTCTTCAAAACGCCTCAAATATTGACTCATATTTTAAAACGTGACGTCAAGCCCAATTCAATGTGACTGAAATTAAGCCACACAGACAGCCTCATCATGTTGTTATGGCAACCTCTCACAAAACTGTCCTTGTAGTTGTTGAACAATTGCTAATTTCCTTGCTTTGCAAGGAAGCCTGAGTTGCTTTCCCAGAAGACTCATCCTGGTAACAAAGAAAACTGTGTATGATAGTAATAGAAATAGTCACAACAGTAACTTTTGGAAGAATAATATTTCATTATTAGTCACACTTTGCATTTCAATTTGTTTTCTTCTTCATCATGCCGCTTGTGGTGGGTGGCCTTGGCTTCCAACAGCTCAGCTGACTTCAGCAATAAAGGGTCTGGTTGGAATTTTGTCCCTCTTCTAAAACCCAGGCTGGTACAAAACACCAAAATTGTCTGCAACCGGAAAAGGATTTTAGGCCCATCTGTGATTAGAAACTGAGCATCTTGAAGGCTGAGATGGTAGCTCTCTCTTCTCTGTGTCCTTCAGTCTAGCCACCATGTTTACTGGATGAACGACAGAGAATCAATGAAATTCTAAGGTGTATTTTAACATTATTTCCATCTTTTCCAGAGTACATAAGAATTATTTTAATATTTTACTTTTGCAGGGTTCCAGGAGAATAATTCATGAAACAAATCAGGAATGCTGAAGGTAAGATATTTAAAATGGAAGACCTTTATTCATGAAACAGTAAAGCCTAAGGATTTGTTCTAGATTAAAGGAAACCAAAGAGACATGATAACTAAATACAATGTGGAATCCTCAGTTAAAGCCTAGATAGGAAAAAAAAAAAAAGGTGCCGGTGGGGTTAAATTATAAAGGACATGAGTGGGACAACTGGAGAAATCTGAATATGCTCAGAATATTAGATGATCTTAAATTAAGGTTAAATGCCCCAAATATATAGTCATGGCATATTGTTGATTGTGTAGGAGAATTTCCTTGTTCTCAGGAGATGACTGTTGAGGGATCTGTTACAGTGTCTGCAACCAATTCTCAAGTGGTTCAGAAAAATTATGTATATATACTTATATACATTACACACACATGTGCACACACATTTACACAAAGATATAGGGAGAGAAAAATAAAGAAAGCAAATGTGGCAAGGTGTTAACAACGGATGAATGTAGGTGAAGAGTAAAAAGTTGATTGTTGTACTACTCTTGTGAATTTTCTGTTAGACACCAAAAGTGAGGGTGGGGAGTCCTTTACGGTGAAAAGCTTCAAATCTGTAGGGAGAGAAATGGCAAAAAATAAAAATGTGGTAACTGGGTAACAGGAGAATATGATGATCTGATAGTGTATGAAATCATACAAAAAATTGGGGGAGACCGAAAGCATCCACATGAGTCTCCACAGAGACTATATTTGACCCAAAATATATAAATAGATTTTACTACGTACAAGAAAATACCTTTAAAATAAGAGGACTAAAGTGAAATAATCCAAGACATCTACGGAAGTGCCAGAAATAGTCATTAAAGCAAGTCAAGAGAGAGGAATAGATATCTTGGACCTGTTTTCTTAGATGACAAGTCCGTAGACAGAGGACTGGCAGGGCTGGGAACCTCGGCTTTCAACCACTCGTGTAAGCACTGACATCAACTGCATAACCTCTTGCAAAAATGCCTACTCCCATGCAATCACTGAACTCATGAGCTCATAAGCTTTCTGAACAGCAGAAAAAATCCAATAAACCAATATTGTTTCTCAAATTCATCTTAATAATGGATGTAAATCTGACAAATGCTCCTTTTACTCATGTCTGTTCTTGTAAATTGTTTTTGGATTTAAAAAAATTGATCAGTCTATTCCTTCTTTCAGTTACATTCTTCAAAAATCATTAATAGGCAGTATAATAGACTGGTAAAGGGTGTGAGCTCTGAAGAGTCAGACTACCAGAGGATGAAGTTTACTAGCGATCAGATCTTTTAACCTGAATCTTCTCGTCCTCTTCTGTAAAATGGGGAAAAGAAATATTTGGAATCTCACAGACTTCCTGTACTAATTTAAAGTGATGCTTTGGGACAAAGTCAGGCATATTCTAGCCACCAATGAACATCAGCTAAGATCATTTATAACTCATTTCAATATATCTACATGCACTTATTTTCTAAAAACAAGTGATAGGAATATTTACAAGCTGCACAGAGCAGAATTCTTTGCCTATAGTAAAAAAAAAAGCTAATAAGAATACTAACTCATAAGCATCTACCTGGATGCCATATAGAGTGGGAAGAACTACATAGGCTTTGGAGATTTAGAAACCTGATTTTAAATCTCTGATTTCCTCTCTTTAGTTCTGTGCTCTTTGGCAACTACTGAAGATCTTTCTGGTTCCATATCTTCATCTGGACAATGGGATAATATCACCTTCCCTATTTTGAGATGACAAATTGTAGGTATAATGCCTGTCACACTGTAGGCACTCAGGCAATAGTAGCTAGGATCATTCTCATTCTACCAGCCAACTGAGCAGAAAAGTTTGTCCAATAACAAATATACCAAATTTTAACAATAATAATATTTCAGGTAGCTTCAGATATAGTCCATAGCAACTGCACGTATTTATTACAGCTTTTAGTAACTGGCTTTGTAAACACATTCATTGCTTTGCTTTGCTTTGCTTGTACCAGTTTTTTTAAGTGCACTATTCACAAAGGTACAGCTTGATCAACTTTTACACAGTACATACATACACATCGATGTACCCAACACCCAGATCAAGATATAGAACATTATCAGGCTCTTCAGGACCTTTCCAATCATTACTCATACCCAGGGGTAACCACTACTCTGACTTCTATCTCCACAATTCAGTTTTGCCTATTCTTGAAACACATGCATGTAATGGTACAGTGTGTATACTTTTTTGTTTTTTTGTGGTTAACAATATGTACTCTTTTGAAAACACATTAAAATTTCCAGTGTGTTTTTGATGAGGTATATTCCTGGGTCTTCCCCTTTGTGTTATTATTTTTTACTTATAATTGGAAACCCCTTGTCTTGATTTCATATTCCCTTGCTGTTGGTTTCAGAACAATTTTCTGGACATGCTATGAAATTAATGGACTGCATCCAACCATCTTTAAGGAACTAAATGATTACTACTTGTGTTGTTTGTATTGAAAGGAAAAACATGGATGTGGGCATTCAAGTACATCCTCTAGAAAAAGAACACACAGGTGGCTGCTGGGTGCTATTATATAACCAGCAAGCATATTCTGATATACAAGGTTTAAAGGATAAATATTTCCTTTTTGGGGGAAAAAAAGCAAAACTCCAGTTGTGTAGAGTTAGGGGAAAAGAATACACAGATTGAAGAAAATATAACTCCAGGAGATGGCTGAAAGGACAGAATTAAAGAAGAAAAAGAAGCAAGAAATTATGGCAAAGCCTTCTAAAACTACAATAGGATGTTATGCCCAAGGAAAAAAGGCCACTTTTGCTAAACCAGGGTTGAGAACATGTTATGAAAGATGCAAAGAACAGTGAATATGGAACTACTATTTTGTCTCTGCCTTTAACGGAAAGAATGAAGGAAGTAGAAACTCAGTAAGACAAATATTAATGAGTCTCCAGGGATATCAAGAAACAGAATTAATAATAGACAGGTAAAAGAATACTTATACGATTTAAATATTTATAAATCAGCAGAGTTGGACTGGATCCATTTGAACATATTCAACAAACCGGATAAGGCAGGACGTACCTCCAATACTAGTGTTTGTCGTGGAGACTTATGTACCAGGGGAATTTAAGCAGGCTGATTTAGTGTTGGAGATAAAGCAGCCAAAAGCAGATCCGGGAAAAGGTGGGCTAGTTAGCGTATCCAAACTACCACTCAAAAACCTTAAATGAAATCATAAATCAGCTGTGAGCACCTTGAGGAAAATAACAGAGTAAGTAAAAGCCAAAGAGGTTCGTAAAAAATAGAGCCTGTCAAAGCAACTTAATCCATTTTTGGATATGCTGAGAAATTTGGGGAAGGTAATGGATGTTACAGACATCATTTAGGGAGGCCCTGCAGTTACCACCAGACGATTCATATTGGACCCATCTTGTTGATGCAGTGGCTGTTGTTCTCACATTTTCCAGCAGTGGAAGGCAATTTTACTTGCACACTTAATATGTGGGGATAGGACTGTCTATTTATTCCCCATGACATCCCAGCATGGAATTTAGTTATCAGGTAAATGCAGTCTGCACCCAGAAATACAAAGTAAATATTACCTAGATGAGAACGAGACGTACAGATAATACTGGAACAAACTGGACTGACATCTTTTGGAAGAAAAGTGTGTGTGTGTGTGTGTGTGTGTGTGTGTGTGTGTGTGTGTGTCTGCAATTATCAGCATAACTCAGGCAAAACCAAATGTTTTTGTTTGAATTCTCATATAATTATGAAAAATATAAAAGGATGTGGAAAAAAAGGCCCTGTTAAAAATGTGCAGATCTGATCATGTCAGCAGGTCCTGCTGAAACCAAACAATGACTTCCCATTGCTCTTAGGCCGGAATGCTTAACCTGCCTAGCAGGCCTGCCTAGTATGGTCTGTGCTTACCTCTCAGTCTCACTCACACCCCACTCCTCCTCCTCTGAGTAAGCCAGTTCCCCTGGCCTTCGTTCAGTTCTTTCAAGGCATCCTGTTATTCTTATCACTGGGCCTTTGCACATGCTGTCCTCCCTTTCACTTACTTATTCATTCTTCAGCTTTCTATTCAAATCCCACTTTGTGAAAGGGAAACCTTTTTTAACCTCTCAGGCCATATGATTCCCAGTGTATTTTGCCCTAATAAAATTGTGTCCTTCCCAGAAGTGTTTATTTTGGAATGGTAATTTAATACTCATTTTAAATAATTAATATAGTCCTTCCCTACTAGACTGTAAGCCCCACAAGAGGAGGGACTGAGTAGGAGTTTTTTCAAGACTGTATCCCCAAGACCTAGCACAGTATTGAGCACAATATTTGTGATCTGATAAAAAATAATTAGAAATATATACACAGATGAGTTCCCTTCATAAAGCTTAACTGGAAAGAACATCTCTCCATCCTGAATATTATAATATTCTCCAGTCTTCTTTTCAAGTAGAATAATGGGAAAAAGTCTTTAATGAGGGTCTTGTTGACAGAGGTGTAAAAACACAAGGCAGCTAAAGCTCAAATTGTTGAATTCTACATTTGCACATTATATTTACCTCTGATGTGTTCCAAAATTTCATTTCATGATGATAATGAATCTGTGGGAAATTAGCATTCTATCACTCTTCACATAAGAGTGTTAGTGAAGGTTTTCCAAGCTTCAGGCAGGAAACGAAACATTTTTCGGGTAACTAACTTTGTAACATACCCTTACTTCTTCAGCAGTGTTCATCTTTACACCTTGGAGGGATGGAAACCTAGAATTAGAGAGAGCCATCAAGTTGGAGACAATATTTTATTCTAAGATCAGTCACGGATGGGAAATTTTCTCCTTTTAAAATAACATTTTGATGTTAAGATTTTTTAAAAATATGAATTTGTAAGTTCATAGGTAACCAAACTGCCGTACGTGAGGTTTTGATATAGTCAAGGTCACACAGAAATTAGTGACCCAGCGGGGAATAGAATTCAGGTTTCTGGTTTCAGTCTATTGTGCTTTCACTAGTTCCTTCCTTCATTCAACAAATGAAACCTGAAGGGCTCCCGTGAGTCTGGCACTGTGCTAGGCACTGTGGAAACAAAGATGAAGGAACTGTCCTTGTCCTTGCGGAATTCATTACTCCATGGGAGAAACCAGGTAAGAAGGAATGATTACAGTACAGCTGTGATGAATGCTGTTTGTAGCAGCCGAGGTTGGTGCCCCAAGCTTCATGCTGTCAGCCCTCCTCTGACTTCAGCTGCAGCTGTGGTGGACAGCTCCATGCCCGCTGATGGCTTCCTGTGCAGGAGCTCGCTTAGAAGAGAGAGCTGTGACCGCCCTAAGATCAACCCTCAACCAGAGGGGGATGCAAGTTTGTGGATAAATGTCCCATCCTCCCATCCTTCAGAAGGAAAATTCTGAGGTGTGTTCTATGCAGTGCCTCAGAGAGTGCCCTGGCGATTGAGCCTCAGGTATCCACAGCAATACTCAACTCAATAATGTACCTTTACTGGCTTTTTCCCCTTCCCAGGCTCACTTTCCCCACTCCCTCACTTCCGCTTCCTAAGATCATCTCCCAAATAAGCTCCCTGCACCCAAGCCTTTGTTTCAGGCTCTGCTTTTAGGGGAGCTGATACAACCACAGTAACAGTGAATGAACACATAAGTGAGTTAGTGAATGCAGAGGAGACACTAGGGCCAAGGTTGCAAACTGGAGCATCTTTTGTTGCCTATCCCCAAGGTCACTGTCTATAGTGCAATGGTGTGTGTGTGTGTGTGTGTGTGTGTGTGTTTAAACCTACTTGAAGATCATGTGGTTAAGTGTTGGGTGTGGGGATGCAAGACAGGGGCATCCAGCTTAGAGGTGAATTGCTTTCCTAAAGAAATACATACGTATGTGTGGGAGGAAGGGAAAGATCCGGGAGCAGAGAAGGCTGGGCTGGCACACCTGTGGCCTAGATAGGAGAAGAATGCAAAGGGGGAAACAGTGAGCAGAGGGGAGGGTGGAAAACATCTGGGTATTGAGGATTGCTTTTGATAGAAGGAGTGTTGTGGTGTGATATAAAATCCCCTGAGTTTTTCCCAGGCATAGTCTGGGCCCTGTGTGCCTCCCAAGCTGCTGGGACCATGCACACAGGACCGTGGTTTCAGAGTCACTTCTGTGACTCCAGTCTGAGCTTGTGGGAACTGCTGTTACTCACAAGGATCCCTACGAAACAAAGGACATTGAATGAGAAATCAAACAACAAAGGAGAAATAAAATGTCTGGCTAGGGCTAGCATGTTGTAGGCTTTTCTATGAAGAAAACTAGGGCTTATTTACAAGTCATGCCTTACAGAGCTGGAATAAAGATTTAGCATGAGGGAAATATTCCCAATCAACATAAGTTGGATCCAGTCACTCCCCTATGATGCTTCCCGTCATATTAAGATGATGTCTGCATTGGCGTGCCAACATCCAGCAATAGCTCCTAGCACATAGTGATACTCAATATACGTTTATGAAAGACAGTCGGGAAGAAAAGGAGGAAGGGAGAGAATTAGTAGTTAGATAAACAATCAATGCATCATCAATCAAAAGATTTTAACAATGGTGTAAACTCAATGCACAGAACCCAGGAAATTAAATCTTTATGAGGATGAAGACAATAGCATAATTCAGGATCTCCTTGGATCCTTTGGTTGGAGATGGATAGGGAGACTGAGGAGTAGGTGGCAGAAACTCTATGTTCCCCTGCAGAAAGTAGAAAAAGTTATTTTTTTTCCTTCAGAAAACATCAGTGGATAAGATGATGCTCTCTTATTGGTAAAGATATTTGGGCTTCTTTCCAGAGAGTGACAGAGATCCTTCCAGTGAATCTTGTGGTCTTTGATGTGAGCACTGCCGAGAAAATACCTTCCACTGAGCAAGTATGGGAGAGAAACTTGAAGAAGGTATTTCATGTTCTCCTTTGTTGCATCTTTGATGTACACAAAGGATTAGGTCCTAGAAGATGAAGACTTTATCCATTTTCTTCTTCCTGAGGAGAGCTTTGTTCTGTGTTTCCCTGTTGGGAATGATCCTGATGAGTAGGTGACAGATAATTATAGGGTTTTCTCATTATCCAAGTAACCGTTACCCAAGTCTCCATAGGCAACAGGTTGCATAGAAAAGTAAAAGTCATTATAACATGAAAATATTGACTAAGAAACTTACCATTTATGATAATACCCCTGACTAATATATGCCCTGCCAATTACAAATACCCATGTTACGCTTTAAATTCAAAGCAAATCAACTGTGAAGACAAACTCAAAATCTTTTAAAGGATACAGTTTCATAAAGTCAATCAAAGTGATCTGGGAGAAGTGCTCCCAAGCACTGGCATAGCCTTTGGCAAATGACAAACTGGCCTAGTTAAACTGGTGACCAGATGGGGTGGGGGGTAGGGGACCGTGAGGGGGGTGACATAATAGCACTTCAAAAAGAAAATAATCTGACCAGCAAAAGATACCCTTGGGGAAATTGACAAGCCCAAATATTTCCCCCAAATGATCTCTATTATGAACTTATTGCAAAACCTAAACATGATGTGAAAGATGTCATTATCATACTGTGATAAAATTTATGTTGAAAATTATGCCTTCCAAATTCTGATTCATTCTTTATCATAAACATTGGTTCATAATTGTGATTATAAACTTTAAAATTATTTATAATATTAAAGTAGGGATTTTAAAGTGAATTTTAGTTTAATTTTTCAAGTTAGAATTTCAATCAAGTCTTTTGCCCTCGCTATTTACTTGAAAAATTGGTCCCTGTATTAACTGGCTTTACTTTTTGTAGCCTATTCCAGGTATCAGTTATCCTTGCAGAAAGAAGACCTCCTCTACTCTTGAATTTCTCTCCTTCTTGCTCCTCCACTGTCACTTCCTTAATCTAGTCCAACACTGTTTCTCACTTGGATTATTACAACCACCTCCTATCACTCCTGCCTCCTGGCTTGCCCTTCTCCAATTCTTTCTCCCAGTTGCAGCCAGATGGAGGTTTGTAAAATACAAACATGGTGATGTCACTCCCCTACTTACAGTCCTTTTAGGGGGCCCATCTACCCCCTGTGTGCACATGTCTTAGTGTATCTTGCAAAGCCTTCAACCATCTCTCTCCAACATCCTCAGCCCTCCCTCCTGTACTGCTGTGCTCTTCATTCCAGCTTCTCATTCTCCCTAAAGCACTATCGTCCCACAGATCCGGCCACTGCACAGGCCTAATGCCTATTCAGCTTTCAGTTCTCAACTTAGAGATTGCTTTCTCCAGGAAGCCTTCCCAGATCACCTGGGTTTGATGTCCCTCCCTTATGGTCAGTCCCACAGCATCCTGCACTAACTGACTGTAATGAAGCTCTTATGAAACAATATTATTATCTGTTAGGGACAAGGGCACTACCACTGACACTTTAAGAATCTCTAGCACTTTGCTCGGCACCTGGCCCAGAGCAGGTACCTTAGTATATGTTTAATTAAAGGAATGAATGAATGAATAAGTGTAGCATCAACCAAACCAAAACAAAATTAATACTGTCATGAAAGGGAGTAAAGCCTTGCAGTTAAATTGAGACATTTCCAAACCTGGTAGGTAAAGAACATGAAAGTTAAGACATCAAAACTCTTCCAGAGGTTATTTCTGGGGAGTGTTATTGGGGGAGTATAAAAAGGGAATTTCATTTTTTTACCTTATATACCTAACAATTGTTTGATATTGCTATAAGAATGCATTACCATTATAACAAAAATTTTTTAAAATAATAAATGCCCATAACCAAATGTTTACTGTTAGTTTTTAAATAGCCTCTAATCCTCTTCATTTTTTTAAATTTTAATTTTATTGGAGTATATTTGACTTACAATGTTGTGTTAGTTTCAGGTGTACAGCAAAGTGAATCAGTTATGCATATACATATATCCACTCTTTTTTAGTTTCTTTTCCCATATAGGTCATTACAGAGTATTGAGTAGAGTTCCCTGTGCTGTACAGTAGGTCCTTGTTGGTTCTCTATGGTATATATAGCATTGTGTGATGTTCATCCGAGCTCCTGATTTATCTCTCACCCCCCACCCCCTGCCACGTTTCCCCTTTGGTTACCATAAGTTTGTTTTTGATATCTGTAAGTCTGTTTCTGTTTTGTAAATAAGTTCACTTGTATCATTTTTAAAAATTAGATTCCACATATGAGTGATATCATATGAGATCTGTCTTTCTCTGTCTGACTTACTTCACTTAGTATAATAATTTCTTGGTCCATCCATGTTGCTGCAAATGGCATTATTTCATTCTTTTGTATGACTGAGTAATATTCCATTGTATATATGTACCACATCTTCTTTATCCATTCCTCTGTCGATGGAATTTAGGTTGCTTCCATGTCTTGGCTATTGTAAATAGCGCTGCAGTGAACACTGGGGTGCATGTATCTTTTTGGATTATGGTTTTCTCCAGATATATGCCCGGAGTGGGATTGCTGGGTCATATGGTAGTTCTATTTTTCGTTTTTTAAGGGACTTCCATAATGTTCTCCATAGTGGTTGTACCAACTTTTTTTTTTTTTTTTTGGCTGCGTTGGATCTTTGTTGCTGTGCACAGGCTTTTCTCTAGTTGCGGTGAGGGGGGCTACTCTTCGTTGTGGTGCACAGGCTTCTCATTGATGTGGCTTCTGTTGTTGCAGAGCACAGGCTCTAGGCACGTAGGCTTCAGTAGTTGCAGCACACGGGCTCAGTAGTTGTGGCGCGATGGCCCTAGAGCATGCAGGCTTCAGTAGTTGCAGCGTGCGGGCTCAGCAGTTGTGGCTCGCAGGCTCTAGAGCACAGGCTCAGTAGTTGTGGCACACAGACTTAGTAGCTCTGCGGCATGTGGGATCCTCCCAGACCAGGGATCGAACCTCTGTCTCCTGCATTGGCAGGTGGACTCTCAACCACTGCACAACCAGGGAAGTCCTGGCTGTACCAATTTACATTCCCACCAACAGTGTAGGAGGGTTCCCATTTCTCCATACCCTCTCCAGCATTTGATTGTAGACTTTCTGAAGATGGCCTCCTCTACTTAATTTGAATATTTCCATTTGTTATTTTTTTTCTAAAAAAATAGAAAAACTGTAAAATGAAAGCTATCTTAAAGAAATGAAATATTCTGGACATTTTTAGCTTACCTGTTATGTGATGCTCATACAGGATCTCCAGGATTTTTGCTGGTCATGGAATGTTCTTAGAATGTTCTCAATAATTGTGTGTCATGAGAGTTTATTGTTGCTTCTTCAGGAGAGTGCAATTGATTTAGAGGGAAGAACATACACTTGGAGGGAAGGAACTTTTAGTTTTCACTGTATTCTGTATTATTGTTCATTATTACTATTATTCTCTACTATTCAAAAACTTTATAAGAAGCTCCTATTACCTTTATAATAAAATAAAAACTAATTAAAAATTTTAAAGTGAATATTGGCAAGCATTTTATGAGGCTTTTAAAAAATACATTAATACTCCTGGCAACTCTGCAAGGTAGATATCATCATCATTTTAAAGTTGAAGAAACTGAGACTACAGGAAGTTCTGTGACTTGTTCAGGGTCAAAGTGGTAATAAGGGGCAGACTGAAGACTCAAACCCAAATCTAATTTTAAAGTCAAGGTATAATTCTTTAAAAATGTAACACATCATGGTTTTTGTTTTATTAAACAAGTAAATAGTAGTTTGCTTGAAGGATAAGTGTGTTACTTTAGGGATGGAGAAAGATTTATTTTCTTAGTTTAGGGCAGTAGCAAAGCTTAGTGATTCAAACTAAATGCTTTCCTGGACTAAGGTACCCAAAGAGGAATCATATTAGCTACCAAATTGAAAACAGATTTCCTTCTAACATCTTTATTAGCATCTTAAACATTATCATATTTCCTAAATATTCTTTCTCAGCTTTAGCAACAATAAATCTTTAGACATATAAGCCTTGAACATAGGAAGCAATCGATATTGATTTTAAATTTGTTAAAGTATAAATGTCTGTGTATTTATATACATATATGTGTGCATGTTTTCATATGAGTATGTATTTGTATAGTGTAGAAAACTATATACCAAATGTTACTTGTACCTGACTGATGAAATTATAAATAAGTTTTAATTTCTCTGGAATTTCCTATACTTGTTCAGTTGTCTAAAATGGATATTTATTAATTTTGAAATAAGAAGAAAAAGTGGGAATTGTTCCACAAGATAATGAGATTTATTATAAAATCAGAGTAACCACGTGTACTGGCTCAGGAATAGACAAATTGACCAATGAAACAGAATACAGAGCATAGAAATACATATAGAAATTTGATATATGAGAGGTAATATGGCAGCAGGGTGGGATGGGGAAGGAGGGGAGATAATTCAATAAATTGAGCTGGAAAAAACGTTACCCATAATAGAAAAATATGATTTTGGATCCCTAATTCAAATCATACTCAAAAGTCAATTACAGATAGAGTATGGACTTAAATGCCAGAAGGAAACAGAAAAGATTGAGAAATGTTCTTAAACAAGATACAAAGAATGCTAATCATTAAAGAAAAGACTGATAAGCCCAACTCCATTAAAACTAAGAACTTATGCTAAGAATATCCTAAAGAAAGTGTAAAGGCAAGTCATAAGCAGGGAGAAAATATCTGCAAGGATACAAACACTGTATTAGTCAGAGTTCTCCAATAGAAAGGAAAGGTGTATATATATGAGGATATTTATTATAGGAATTGGCTCACACAATTATGGCAGCTCAGAAGTCCCACAATCTGCCCTCTGCAAGCAGGAGACTCAGGAAAGCTGGTGATGTAATTCAGTCTATTCCTGAAGACCTGAGTACCAGGAACCTAAATGTCTGAGAGCAGGAAATGATGGATGTCCCAACTCAAATGGACAGCAAATTTGCCCTTCCTTTACCTTTTGTTCTATTTGGTCCCTCAAAGGACTATGTGATGTTCACCCACCCAATGAGGGTGATCTTCTTTACTCAGTCTATAAATTCAGATGCTAATCTCTTTCAAAAACACCCTCACAGACACACCCAGAAGTATTTTATCAGCTATCTATGAATCCTGTGGCCCAATCAAGTTGACACATAAAATTAACTATCATAACCACCAACAGATTAGAATAAAAAAAATTATTAATTGCTTGAAAGCAAACAATTCAATAGAAAAACAAGCAAAAGACACGAACAGACATTTCACAGAAAAGGAGACATTTATGGCCAATTAATACAAAAAGAGGCTATCAACCTTATTAGTAATCAGGAAATACAGATCAAGGTCAAAATACCATTTTATGCCTAATAGCTTAAGAAAAATAAGAATACCAAGTGTAGGGAGGATGTGGCTCAACAGGAAAGCTTACACATTCTGGTGGGAGTATACATTATTACAGTCACTTTGGAAAATAATTTCATAGTGTTTAGCAAAGCTGAACATTCATATACCTCCAACCCAGCAGTTCTACTCCTGGGTGTGTACTCCTGAGAGAAAATCCTGTTCATGTGCCCATGAAGACGTGTTGGAGAAGGTCCACAGGAGAACTCTTCATAACAACAAAAAAATAGAAATGACTGAATTGCCCACTGAGAAGAGAACGTATAAAAGTAAGTATCTAACATAGTGTCTGGTACATAGTAAATAGTCAATAAATGATAGCCATTATCGTTAGCCCTGAGTATCAGTTTCATCATGCAAAATACAACGATAATAATACCTATTTTACAGTAATATGTAAAGAATTAAATGAGAAACAGATGTAGGCCTTTGGCACACAGACAGCATTTGACAAATGTTACTGCCTCCTTATGGATGTGAGTGAAGTCTGGGAGGGAGCTATCAGGTTGGTAATGAAAGGGTGTGTATATGTGATGCTGCCAGCCAAGGCCTACCCTTAGCAGGCTTCTAAGGCTGGCTGTTTTTGTTCTGAATCAACATTTTTATGCCTACTCTATGCCAGGAAAGCACCTTCCGAGGTGGCACTAGTCTTGTCCCCATTTTACACATTTGGAAACTGAGCCTTGAGAGCTGAGATGACTTGCCCCAGGTCACCCAGCTCAGAGGAGTAGATCTGGATTTGAACTCAAGACTATCTGATCCTTAAAACCAGCACCCTCTACTGCTTTCCAAATGCTACCAGAGCTCAACATCATCTCTAACAGAAAGTCAAAAAATCTCAACTGGCAGGGATTCCAGACTGTCCTTCCAGTCCCCATCCCCACCTGAGGGGTGTGTGTGTGTGTGTGTGTGTGTGTGTGTGTGTGTGTGTGTGTGTGTGTGTGTGTGTGTTGGGGAAGGGAGGAGACCCAGTCCCGACAACCAATGGGAGACCCTGGGGCAAATGTCAGCTTGGAAGAGCAAAGGCCACAAGTGGTTAACGGCATTATTCCCCGAAGGGCACCAGAAAGTCAAGTGAGCCATTCTTGACCTTTCAGAAGCTATTATGAGGAAAACATAAAGAAACAGTTCTGCGGGCTTAATGAAGGAAGGCTGTGAAAAGTGTAATGGGCTATTTGTGCACATCTCAAAAGCATCATATAATTTGCCACAATTGGCAGTCTGTTCTCCAGCAAGGCCAAGCAGGGTGTTGCTACTTAGGCCCAAAGTGCCTTGGCAAAGCCAGGACCCCACCTCCATCCCTTCTCTAAAACCCAGGGTGTCTATGATTTAATTTCCAAGGCTTAAACAGCAGCTGCTGAAATGAAATGTGGCACAGGCTCATTCATTTTCCCTGAGTGCTAAAATATGTTTTATGCTTCAAAATATGAGCCCTATTTTGGCTTTGGTTTTTTTCCCACTACACATACAGAGTTCTTTTTCTTTTTAATTACATTTCCAGGCAATTAGTTCATTACATTGACTCAGCTCTTCATGACTTTGGTGGGGGCTGGTGGAAGAGTGAGGTGGCAGAGTACTTCATTATTTTTAAAAATGGTTATTGGCCATGTTCGGTTCCCATAATTCATTCCCAATTTCATAAGGGCATTTACTATGCAGAGGCTCTGCATAAAATCATCAGCTGCTACATTAGCACAATGGCTCTTCGGAGTCATAACAGTCTACCACAGAAATGATCCGTGGATTATATAAGTTTATAAGGTCCAATACACTTACAAACATTTTTTTTTACCCTTTTCCATTATTTATTCCTCATTAGGCTTCCCCCTGCCTTTTTTCTGCTCTTTAATACAAATGCAAAAATAACACCCAAAGCCAGGAAGAAATAAGCCCAAGTAAGTTTAACTAAAGCTAAGAGAAGCCTGAGGAAATGATTCATAAAAGCAGTGATTTTCAGTTAACGCTGACCATCAGCCTACATTGTGTTCCTACAGAGTTTCTGTTCTCTGTTCACATTGTCTGCCAAATAGAGGTAAAGTGACTTTGGGGGCCAGGGTTTCTAGCTTTTTGTAGTCTGTGTCACAGTCTGGGGAACTGTTTTGTGACTTCCATATAGTGTTCCTATGTTGGCTATTAATGATTTGCGTCTATTTCAAGTTCTCAACTGTTCTAAAACTGAGTGGTAAAAGTAGGAAGCAAAACTGGTAACTGTGTATTCAAACAATGTGGGCATTTTAAATCAACTTACTTGAAAGATAGAAAAATTGGTCTTAAGCTGGCAGAGATCAGTAGGCAGAGAGCAAACTGAAATCTCTTCAGTGGCCCGGGCTAGGCCAGGATTAGAGCCCAGGTTTACTGAAGCTATAAACAAAGGCAGCGGCAAAGTGAATTTAATGATAACAGAAATATGCCCTGGACAACTGTCACTGCTCATATGTGATGTAGATAATTCTCTACCAGCAGTACAAACTTGCCCTTCACTTCTGACACCAGAGAATAGATTGTTATCTTAGAAATGGAATATTCAAGTGAAAGGTATTTTTAGGCATCTCTAGAAATGCATCCACTAGGAACAAAGGGTTGACCATAGTGTTTATCATCTCTCCCTGCCAAGACCCAATAAATGATAGTAAAAGAATGAACCCATAACTAAGACAAGCACAGAGAGGAGGCCATCAATGAATAAGGCACCTCGACAAATTTCTGATGGACGGGTAGAGGGTAGGAGGCTATTGGTGGATGAAGGAGAGGGAGTAAGGAAGTTGCTGCAGAGTATGTAGGAGGAGACTACGTAGGAGAAAGGAGACAAATGACTTAGGGGAGCCTTAAAGAAACTACAGTCAAGATGGGCAGGACCAGCAGAGGCTGGGAATGAGAAAGAGCTTAACTGAAATTATTTTTCAAAGGACTATTTCTATCAGCTCCCTCTCTCACCTTCCCCTTCCCAATCCTGCTGCAAACAGAGCAGCACTCGGTTGATGGGGCAACTGTGGCTCCCACACATCCCTGCGAGTCCTCCCAACTCCAAGCAAGTAAAGCTAGGTCTTGCCCTCCTGCCACCACCTTCCAACTCCAGTATTTCACCCCCAGGCTGAAAAGCCAGAGAATCTTATCTAAAGAAGCTGAGTAACTACCTGGAGAGGAAGGAATGCTAGGGTGGATGCAGGCTCTCCCACAGTATAAAAGTACCCTTTGGCATTTGGGAACCTTGCTTAGAATCCACTTCTAATGAATGCTGCATTCATTCCCTCCCTGAAGTGAAATCAGCTAGGCAGTAATCCTTGCCCTCATCCTCAGAGCTCCCAGGCAGCCTGCCCATTTGAAGGCTAACAGTACAGAGACCTACCCAGGCCACAGTCAATAGTCATTGTTGAGGTCGTCATCAATGTTGTTGCCTTCATCAGTATCATCACCATCATCAAACATTTATTGAGCACTGACATGACTTCTCAGACCTGTCAAAGGCATCTCAAACTCTTGCTCCAAACTGGACTGATCTTATTCTCCCCCAACTTCCACCCAAAACTCCTCCTCTTCCAATATTTCCTCTCTTGGAGAATGGACCTACCAACCATTGTAATTAACATTTATAGAGCGCTTACACTATGCCAGGCACTGTTCTAAGCACATGACATATAACAACACATTGTAAACCTTACAACAACCCTAGGTGAGAGGGGGAGCAGGCTTAAATCAGCAAGGACCCCTTGTAAGCATTTCAGATCAACTGGCTACAGAAGTCTCTGAAGAAAGACTTGAATCTCTTAGACTCCGGTTATTAGTTGTGATATTTTTCTCTGATTCTAAATAAATTTCATACCAAATTTTGCATGAGTTTCTGTGTGTGTCTAGTTTTATGATCTTTTTATTATACATTTTAGGCCTCCAAATTGTGGGTTCTCATGGGCAACACTGATACAGGTCAAGTGTTAATAGAGCCAACACTTACAGACTCTACTTACAATGGGCAGACACTGCCTACAGTGCTTTGTGTATAGTAGTAGCTCATTTAACCTATCTCCCCCATCTTACAGTTGAGGAAATGGAGGCACAGGATATTTCAGTGACATGCCCAAGGTCCCAGGTAGCCAGGCTTGGTGGCCCAGCTGTTAGCCATTCCAGTATGGTCTCTTCTGTAGTTGTAAAGCCTATGCCATTAAGGAAATATTGTTAAAGTTTTAAGTGTGCAATAGAACTATGGTAGTGTTTTTTAAAATGCGTGCTCCCCTAAATAAATTAAACATAGAATTATCATATGATCCAGCAATTCCACCTCTGGGTATATACCCAAAAGAATTGAAAGCAGAGGGGCTTCCCTGGTGGCGCAGTGGTTGAGAATCCGCCTGCCGATGCAGGGGACACAGGTTCGTGCCCCGGTCCGGGAAGATCCCACATGCCGCAGAGCGGCTGGGCCCGTGAGCCATGGCCGCTGAGCCTGTGCATCCAGAGCCTGTGCTCCACAACGGGAGAGGCCACAGCAGTGAGAAGCCCGCGTACCGCAAAAAAAAAAAAAAAATCTCATCCCAGTAGATAATGGGACAGTAGCTGCCATTGTATTTATTAACCCTTTAGATAGAGACAGGGCCATGGAGTCCCTTTCAGCCCATTCCACGATGCTCCTGAGAACATATGCAACTGCCCACCAATAAGGATTTCAACCTCAGTGTCCCGTAGAGAACTCTCAGGGCATTTACTATCAGCAGCTGCCCACTCTGGGTGATCTCAAGGGTTGGGAGAAATAAAAAGTAGCTCTTTCTGGTGGACTACCATCTACAGAAAACTGTGCTTCATCTTGTAATACAAAAAAAAATAATGGCAGAGAAGGTCCACATCAAGAATCTTACCTATAAGGTACGTCTGCTTCATGTCATGGGACTTATCAACTCCTCAACAAAAGAAACATATTTTAAATTATAAAATTAAGGAATCTAGGTCATTGTGAATATATTTTTTCTGAGGTTTCTCACACACACACACACACACACGCCCCCACACACACAGACACACACACACACACACACACTAACACACCTACCTTGATCAAGCAACCACATGAGTTGGAACTAGTCACCATAAGCAAATAGCACTCTACTCACTGCTTCATTTTTTCGTGTTTTAACAAGTATTTACTGAGTACCTACTGCAATTAAGTCATAGTACGATGTGCTAGGTGATGTGCAGACCAACTCAGACCCTCAGAGTTGATATGAAGATTATTTTGAACTAAAAACATTTGAAATTCAGTAGATCCAGAAAGAAGCCTTTTTGGAGCTTCCCTTATCTGATTAAAGGCAGAAACTCCTGGAAATGCCCCTCTTTGAGGCAGCTTCACTCTGAGGAAGGAAACTGAGAGTAAAATTGCCACAAATCTTTTCTTGGGGCAGTTTTTACTAACTAGAAAGAAGTGGGCAGTGAGTACTTGCACCTGCAGAAACAAATATCACAAATTTTCTGTCACCTATTTTGTTTTCCTAAAAGCCCATTTGTCTTTCTTAAAGAAACTCATTTGTTCTTCCCATAAAAGCCTTTTGTCTCCCCTCCCTTTCCCATGATTAAGTGGATATATAAGCCCCTATCTTTGGCTCTTTGTTGATTCACATTTTTTCTGTTATTTCCCACATCTATAAGTGAATAAAAATCTGTCTTTTCTAATGCTAATCTTTGTCAGTTTAATTCACAGCCCTCAACCACTGAATTTAAGAGGGTAGAGAGAAAGTTTTTCCTCCATGACAGTGACTAAGACAGAAAAATTCTTGCTCTCGTGGAAACTGCATTCTACCAGATAATATACACAGAAGGAGCAAATGCACAAATAATTATTTACAGCTTGTCATTACTGCTTAATAAAATAATGGGTCAGTGAGAGTTTGTATTCACCTGGATAGCCTCAGTACGAGGATACGATTTGTTAATACTGGAGTCTGTTCTGATTAGTTGGTACCTGTACCTAAGGATGGTTAAAATGTGTAGAACATCACACTAGGTTGTCTAGAAAAGCCTCTTCAAGGAGATGACACTTGGGCTGAGTCCAAAAGCATGAAGAAAAACCAATATTAGGAGAAGAGGGGAAGAACATTCTGAGCAGAGGCAGGAGCACACACAACGGCCCCTAAGAGCTTAAAATACTCCAGTGTGAGTAGAGCAGATGGAGGAAGGGTGGAAGGGCCACATCACACAAGACATGGCAGTGCTTCTGTTTGTACAGGAATTCACAATTTGTGAGGGTTACCACTGGAATCATCATTCTCCACAATGGGGATTGGGAGGAAAAACTAGTGCTTACAGACAAGTAAAGAGAGATTTCAAGTTAAACTGAGAGTAAAATTGACAGGGGACATCCAAAATCAGGAGATCAAATTAAGCATTAAACAGTCAATTCAACAACAAAGACCTGATGGTAGCTACAGACAGCAATTAGAAAGTGTAAGCAATCTGGCCCTACAGAAACTAGGGAGGGTTGGGGGGTTGGAGGGTAGAAAAGAGTCCTAATAATTTTTTGGCCACTTCATCCCAGGGCCTTACAATTTCACCCTATAGCGGGCTTGAATCCTGAGGAAGGGCGGGGTAAAGTTGAATCCAGAGGCAGGAATACAAAGATCGAGTGCATTTCTCAAGCCATGTAATATGGTTCACAAACATCTCACCCACCATTGTATTTTGGTTTTCTTTTATAGGAAGAATATACAAAGGCAGATTCACACATTAATTTCTGGACTCAAGAGAAACAACATTTAAAAAGTTTTTTTAGTAAGTAAAGTTTCATTAAGTAAATGATGTTCTTATTTCCCCTGGAGACAGGCCCTAGACCCCAGGGCCTCCTAGAAGGTAAGCAGGGCTGCTTTATGTCATTTATATGCAGCATCGGAGAAAACAGCGTCCAAAATAACACAACTCTGCTGTTCCTAGAATTCTGTTTGTAGTCATTCAAAATAAGACTTGGGCTTATTTTTTCTAAAGGCGAATGAATTTTATGTCAACCTCGAGGAAATGCAGTATTTAAAGTTAACCTTATTACAGGAGGAATTCCTGGAAAGATATAATAAAATCCAACAGTTGGTAGATTCAAGCTGGAGGTCACTCTAATTAAGAAAGTAAAGAGTAAATGGAATGCAAACAATCCTATTTCACACTAAACAATTCAACTGGGGAATCATTTTAACACAGTGACTCAAGGGTGGATTACATTCTCCCATGCACAGGCACAGCCCCCATTGACTATCAGCAGAGACACTGATGCATATCTAGAAACAGTTTGGGGCCTAGAGGCTGGTGAAATAAATTGTGTGAATCAATTTAAAATGCAGGCAGATGTTTTTTACTTCAAAAATGAAAGGATATGGAATGCAGCGGGGTGGGGGGCGGGCGGTGGCGGGGGGTGAATCCACAGATAGCCCACATGGCAGAAGACTGAGGCATAGGCAGTTTAAAAGTCAGCCATAAATTGGCTAACTTGACCTCTTTTCCTATCTTGCTATCTTTTTATTCCGTTAAAGGAACAGTGCATACCAATAAATTATTTCATTTGATAAGCCTTTTGGAAGGCCTCCTCATTTTAAAGCACTCTGAGGAAAACAGAGATGGATTGACCTGAATGCTGATCTCAAGAAGTTCAAGACTTGGCTAATAGGAGAAATGACTTGTGTGTGTACAAGATTAAACAAGGGAGACATTCTGAAAATAATCACAGATGTGTGAATAAAGTTGCCTACAAGGATTTCATGGAAGCATTACTGTAGTGAAAAACTGTATTGAGTAGGGAGTAGTTAAGAATGATACTTTTTTAAAAGTACCTAGTAATAATGATGGAATAGTTTGCAACCATTAAAAACGATGCTGGAAAAAATATTTAAGGACTTGGAAAACTTTGGATGAAATATTGTTACGTTTTTTAAAAAAGCTAACCAAATACTATGTACACTGTACTCCATTTTTGAAAGAAGAAAAGAAAAAATATTTTTACATTGGTTTCTTTGTACAAGGAAGAAACAAGTATTCAGCACAATATTAACAATGTTTATCTTCTGGTGGTATCATTAGGAGTGGCTGTTTACTTCCTTTTTACTTTTTAGAAAATCACCTATATTTTCCACAATAAACATACATTTTTGATAACTAACAAAAGAAAAAACTTAAAATGAGAATTTAGCAAAATATTAACAATATTTATCTTCTAGTGGTATCATTAGGAGTGGTTGTTTACTTTCTTTTTACTTGTTTTTAGTCATCTATATTTTCCACAATAAACATACATTATTTTTGATAACTAAAATGAGAGTTTAAAAGGAGGGCAGAAATACTACACAGAGAAATTTACAAGAGGGAGAAAACGCCAGTTTGTTCCAGTCCCAACAAGGGTCCTCCTAGAGGGTGTCACTTCAGCCAATAGAATGAGACCCAAGTCCAGTTCAGAAGCAAAGGGAAGTTTTATTCTTTGATCAAAGAATGAAGAGGTGCGAGCTCTGTCTCCAGAGCGAAGGCCTCGGGTAGGGCTGCCTTATAGGGCTCTTGTTCGCAGGGAGGGAGCTCACTTCTCGCGGGGGCGGGGCGCAGACACGGGCACAGACGCAGGCGCAGCTGTGCTGCTGGGGCTCCAGATCACAGTGCCGAGCGCAGCATCTCTGCACGTGATCTGCTGCCGCCATCTTGAATTGAGCGTCCTGCGCTGCTTCTGCGCACGGCCCTCAGCTGAGGTGGCAGCGCAGCCGTTTTGCACCAGGAGCTCTGGTCTGAAGTGCTGGGTGCGAGGCCTCTGCGTGCGGTCCCCTATGAGCAAGTGAAACTAGACTAAGCACAATGGAAAAGAGAGAGAGAAAAAGGTCAGATTTTATTTTATTACCCACATTCTATTTTTATTCTCCGGGTATTGTTAATGGGCTTTGCCGGTGACAAATCCCTCCTGTGTCTTTTGTCCTGCTCCGCATTCTTGAAGGGCTCTGAGGGGCGAAGGTCCATCTTCTGTAACTGTTTCCTGCTGATCTGGGGCGTCGTCATGACCTTGGGTAGAAGATCGGAACCTCTCCCAGCCGCCTTTAGATGTGTTTGCGGGTCACCAGGTCTCGGCCCTGACTGTTCGTGTCCCTGAGTGACCACCATTTGTGTACCATTTGGGAGATAAGGACACCCGACGATTTCAAATACATGGCCCAGATACTAGCAAGAGAATAATGGTCACATGTCAAATTTTTCCTAAACATGCAGGTATCTAGGTCTTTAGCGTATAGGCAGAGTGCCCTGACGATATGCTCACTGCCAGGGCCTCAGTCTCCGTGGTCACATTTTGGTTGCTTTACGGAGGAGACGCTTCAGATGAGAAAGAGGTTCGCGGGAGCAGTTCATCAAGGGGGTCCATTGCCCCAGGTTGTCTCTGTGGAGTCTGGGGCTCGGGGCCCTCTTCACTCAAGTTCGATGTCCCACAGAGTGGTCCCCTGCGTCTTCAGGGCAGAATGGGTAGTGAGATCACCAAGTGGGGCCCATGCCATCCAGGAGTGCGGTGGTCTTGCGGGCTGCTGGTGTGCCAGGTTTTTAGGTTCACCCTGTCTCCCGGCCGGAAGGGGTGCAGGGCCAGATCAGTGGGTGTGGGGAACCCCTGTCACCATATGCCACGAGAGCTTTCATGGTTTCTCCTACCCGAAGAGCACACGAGTTGTTCCATTTCAAGGGGATTGTTCCTCCTCCTGGGCTTGGGGGATGGGCCTACCATGTATGAGTTTAGAATGTCAGCCACATACTGATCTTTTGGGTCTTTTGTTAAAGTTTTCCCCAAAGAGGATGGGGGGATTTTTGAACCCTTGAGACGGGACTGTCCAGCAGTATTGTTGTTTCGTGTGTTTGGGTCCTGCCACTCAAAAGCAAAAATTTCTTGTCACTCTGGGGCTAATGGAATACAGAAGGAGGCGTCTTTTAAATCTACCACGGAATACCAGGTCCTTGTGGACAGCAGAGTGCCCAGCAGGGTGTAGGGATTAGGGACTATTGGATGTATATTCTCAGTGACTTCACTGACTGCCCCAAGGTCCTGTACCGTCCAGTATTCCCGATTGGGTTTTTTTACAGGAAGAATGGGGGTATTGCAGGCTGATTGGCAGGGTCTAATAAGGCCCTAGTCAACTAGGCCCTAACAGGGGCAGTGCCCAATGAAGTCTCCTGACGGAGAGGATACTGTTTTCTATTGGGCCATGTATATACTTTTCCAGTTATACAGATCAGAAGTGGTAAATGTATACCTGGATGAGCCCTCCTTCTCCATTGGGGGCCTGCCTCAAAAGGAGTACTTCATACTTTTCCTGGCAGGCTGTTGGACCCTGGCTGGTAACTGCTCCCACTTTGCGTAGTTGCTGAACTGGGTTATAGGGGAGGGAGTTTGTATGGAGGGAGTCTCTGGGGCTTGGGGTCCAAGTTGGGACATAAGAAAGAAGGGGGTAGGAAGGCAGCAGTCGGAGGAGGATCAAGGAAGAGATCAAGGAGGTCCTCAGGGGAGGGTCAAACTGGTATTATCCTAATGGAGGAGAGCCCACATCCCTTTTGAAGGCCTTTGTTCTGATATAAGGCCATAAAAAAATGGACATAAGGAATTTCATCCCATTTCTTTTGGTCTTTGGCATAGCAGGTCCAATTGAAAAGCAGTTTTCTAATTTGGAGACCCACTGATGAGCCAGCTTTCCCCATCTCGCAGCCGATATTGGGGCCAGGCTGTAATACACAGGAAGATAAAACGTTTTAGGGTCGGGGTAATACCTGAAAAACTCGAGTTCTGCAGGGTACACCCCAAGGGGGCTGTCCTTTGGCACTGTAGACATTTGGCTCCGCATACCTCAGGTGTTCTGTTATGGATGTTTGCAGCCACTGGTGGGGGGTGGTGGAGTGATTTGCTGGCTGGCAAATGCCACAAGATTTGACCCCCCAAAAGATTTCTGGTTCAGGAAATTTGGAACCAGCACCAAACTGTTAATGGAGTCCTCAGAAGACCAAAATAGGAGGTGTTCAGCTGGTGTGAACTCTGATATAACTGGGGGGGGTCTCCCTTGAATTATAACAGCCTGTTCTTGAGATAGTTAGTCCCTCCGCAGTCACAGTGTCCCACAGGAGGTGAGACAGGACTGCCTCTGGGCCCGAGCAGCTTAGCCACGTTAGTTCCTGACCACCCTGGTCTGTTAGCGGGTGGCACAGGTGTCAGAGGTGGGGGTCTTCTCTTTCCTCCTTTCCGCCGAAAAGGAGGAGTTCCTGGACTTCCCTCCGGTGAGAGCTAAAAGCACGAGGAGTTCCCACGCGGTACTCACCAGATCACTGGGGCAGCTGGTATTCTGTGCTGATACCGGGAGGAGAGCCTGTGGAACCTCAGTCGATAAAGAATCACCCAACACGCGCCTTACGACCCGGAGCGGGAGGAGAGGTCAGGCGTGGGTGTTTCCTGTTCTTGCCATTGCTCACAGTGCTTCCTGATAATGGGGTTCCTGGTTCCATTAGAAAACTAGAGAAACTAGCCTGACCGGAAGAGGTCAAGTTACGGGTCACGGACCTACCTTGGGAACCTTTTGCACTCAGGCGTCCCCGGTGCCTTTTCTTGAACTCAAAGCCAGCGTCCTTCTTCTGTTTTGTCAGGTGGTCCTTATTACCTGGGATTTTCCAAGTCTTGTCTCCTGGCTCACAGGTCTGGTTACTTTCCTTTACCAAACCGAAAGTGGCTACGGAGGATGCTACTGTTGACCCCGGGAGGTCTGCGAGGAGGGCCAAAAGCCCTGTTGTGGCTACTAGTGCCTTGTGCAGGGGTCAAGAGGACAGCTCTACTGGCAAGACAGGGGCAAGACTGCCATGGCTCCCTCCCGTCCACAGGTCCCCAAAGTCCCCAGGCATCTGGGAAGGCCAGCCAGAGGCAGCGGGGAGACATGCATGAGTTTCAGTCTCTGATCCCCAGCGATGCCACAGTATGATCCTCTCAAGGGGGGTGCAGTCAGATGACTCTGAGGACTGTGCTGTATGAGCACCACACCTGGATATCGGGTTGCCAGGCAGAGTTGTTCTGAATTCGGCCAAAGGCTGCCGCCGTTCTACTGTGTCAGAGTGTACTCAAAGGCCAGAGGCAGTCATTCCCAAGTGAACCTCCCAAAGCCTCCACCATTCTCCCGCTGTAGCCAGGGTGAACCCAGAGCTTAGTGGACAGGTGCAGGTGAAAAAACCATCTGGGTTGCCAACATTTGTTGCTGATCCTTTCGAGTCAGGTCCCAACAAGGGTCCTCCTGTCTGGTGTCATTCCGGCCAATAGAATGAGTCCGAGTTCAGTTCAGAAGCAAAGTAAAGTTTTATTCTTTGATCAAAGAATGGAGAAGTGCAAGCTTGAGCTCTAGAGTACATGCTTTTCCCAAAAGGCCATCGGTGGGGCTGCTTTATAGGGTTCTTGCCAGTGGGGAGAGGGGGGTGGAGTTCTTGCAGGTCGGGCACAGCTGCGCTGCTGCTCGGGGCTCCAGATCCAAGTGCCAGGTGCGGCATCTCTGCACGTGGTCTGCCATCGCCATCTTGAATTGCAGTGTGGTGACACACAGTGCACCAAGTTGAAGTGTCGGGCACAGCCTTTCTTTCACTCTAGGAGCTCTGGACTGAAGTGCTGGGTACAAGGCCTCTGCACTTGGCACCCTATGAGCAAGTAAAACAACTAAGCACAAAGGAAAAGAAAGAAAAAAGGTTAGACTTTATTTTATTACCCAGATTCTATTTTTATTTCCTGGGAATTGTTAAGGGGCTTTGCCAGTGACAAGTTGAGAAGGTATTAGGAATCGGGGGGGCGGGGGGTGGAAGTGAAGGACATGGTGTTAGAGTTGGTCAATGGAGGAGAAAGAGAACTGAAGGTAAAATAGCCAATGTTGATTTCTCTCACCAAATGTCCAACCATTCCCTCTTTGTGGCCTTACTATAGCAGTAAGTATGCAGGGCCACTGTGTTGCACAACTTTTAGGGGGCACCATCTATGCTGCAGTCCATGTAAATACCCCTGGAGTTGTACAACCTATAGCCCTGTGGACAAATAAGTTCCGTTTAGAACTTATGTTCCTTGCTCTTACAAACAAACAAAAAGCAAAAGAAAGCCAGCCAGCCAGGGAAATTCTAGTCACTTTATTGGTCTAGATCAGTAGAGGCTAGGATTCCACCAAGATGCCTCATGGGCATCTGATAGAGATAGGCTTACTAGGTAGGATTCTGGACTAGCCACCTCCAGCCCTACTTCCATGGCCAGCTACATAGTTTGCACGGTTCAGTGCAAAATGAAACGTGAGACTCCCACCCTTGTCCAGAAAGCAGGGGGAAAGTGCAAGTCATTTGAAGAGACCCAGAATATACCACTGTAGCATAAATACAATTTTGAGCTGAAGATATTTGAGAATCAAATGCTCCCCTTTTCTGCCAAAAACAGAGGCTTGCGAAAGAACTCAACTGCCATAAATCCCCCTCCAAGAGAGGCTTTCTGTATCGAGGCAAAGAGTGACTCCTGTCGACCTAAAGAAAAATGCACAATATAAGAGTTGTGAGTTTTTAATTTAGGGGCCTTACTGACAACTATCACCTGGGAAACAGCCTCCCAGTAGCTCTGAGGGGACTGCTTCAAAGAGGTAGGGGAGAAACCAGCTTACATAGGATTCTTGGCTAGTGAAAACATGCAGTCAAGCATACATCTCCGTAAAAGATTACTGCTAGTCACCAAGAACAGACATCTCAAGTTAATAATTTTAGTGCTTTTCTGTGTAAGGGAAGATGCACAAATGGGGGCTCGTTAAAATTCTTCCTGAGATGTACATCCAACTATCTAAGGGGCCGGTTTTCCAAAGCACAGAGTGCCTCATCCTGTTCTTTATCCTAAATTCCTCTCAGGTAAACTGTTCATTAGGGGCAGCAGTACCTGATGCCTTAATCCTTGTAGAACTGGGTGGTGAGCAATGCTCTTTGTTCTTCTTTGTTTACAATCCTGCCACCAGATGGGAGAAGTTGGCATAGGGGTAAGAAACTGCATAGAGACAGGCTTTATGAAAACAACATTACCTTAGTTTTTCCCCCCATATATTTCTCTGTCTTTGCCTACCATTTACTGTCCCTTCAAATCCTAACCCCTTTCCCTTGTAAAGATGGTATATACACCCCAAATTCTAGCCATTTCATTGTCACAGTTTTCTATGCACTCTTGCGTATGTATGTGAATAAAAATCTTTTCTTTTGCTAGTTAACCTGTCTTTTATCAGTTTAATTTGCAGGCCTCCAAGTACTGAAGCTAATAGGGTAGGGAAAAAGTTTTACTCCCAACAGTATTAAAATATAAAACTCTTTCCTTTCTTCTTTGATTTCTCTTTTGATTTGTCATAGTGTCTTTTGCTTTTTAGTGTTACTTTATGTGAAGAAAAATATAAGGTTTAAATTGTTAGCATGAATTGTACCATTTACCTTTATATTGTACAATGTAGTTTTAAGTGCAAATATAAGAACATTTGTGCAAAAATCACTGAAATTATACAATTTATATTTTGTAGTTCATCCATGCGTATGTATTTTCTTATAAGAATAATGGAATAGCTGCACAAAACCAGCTCAGATGTTTTATGTTTTACTTCTTGATGTGCACATATTCTACCAATACTCTCTCCCATGACTTACAGTTGACTAAGGGAGCACTGCTAAGAAATGCAACTATGCACTACTTCATCTTTCCCTTTCTTTTTTTTCTATCATTTCCAGTGTAAGTGGTTGGCTGATGCAGAGAAGTAACCAGAGTAAGAAAGGATATGTTAGGGTTCCTTGGTCACCTGGGCCACTGCCTTCTTTCTGTGCCAGAAGCAAGTTCTAGTTTGAATGAAAAATGTGGCCTCAGCCTCTACTTAGTCATCGATGTAAATCTTTTTACCTTGTAATGGCTTTGAGTCTCACTGAACTGCCACACATCCTGGGTCCATCAGAATTCTGTGTTCATGGGGCATCGTCTGACGCTGTATGCAAATGAATGGAAAGAAACTGAGCACTGTATATTCTACCTGTCTCCTCTGCTCATGTGTGCACTCCAGTGTCCCAGAGACTTCACTTACAAAATGTAAGTTGAAAGGTTAAATTATTAAGAATTTCAGGATGATGACACCAGACATTTAAACCATGGGGCCCTTTTGAACATGGTACCCTGTACAACTGCACAACTACATGTGACTAGTAGTTACCGTGTTAGATAGTACAGGTCTGAAATACACAAGAAATTCCTTCAACTCAATAATAGTAACCCCTAATGTCAATTCCCATAGGTAAATGGGCACAGGATATGAATAGGCAATTTACAGTAGAGAAAATACTACTAAGATACAAAAAGATGCTCAAAATTGTTACTAAATTCAAAAAATCAAATGAAATCTATAAGCCCAGAAAAATCACAAAGTTGGATAGTGCTAAGGGTCAGTGGGGATATAGGTATAAGTTGTCTTCATTTGCTGGGGGCGGGGGAGGGTAGACAGCTACATATATTATGAAGAGTGGTTTAGGCAAGTTAAATAGATGACAGCAATTAATTCTGCTCCTAGCCATTTATCCTAAAGAAATACTTACACAGCATATACATTTATTTTTGTGTTGGTTATCTGTCTTCCCCACTGGACTATAAGCTTCACTGAGAGCAGGGCCTTTATTTTGGTCATCTCTGTAAGTCCAGTGTTGGGATCAGGGCTGGGACATAGTAGATGCTCAATAAATGCTTGTAAAATGAATGAATGAATGTTGTAGTCATTACAGAAACCCAATGAAGCATGTGCTTTACAGATGAAGAAAATAAAACTCAGAGCGGCCATCATCCCTCCAACATCATATTGATATGTCCAGTTAGAGGCAGAGATGGCATTAGCACAAAGTTAAACAGCCCAGGCTGATTCCCAGGCTGACTCCCAGGCATCATCCATTCATTATTTCAACATTTCAACATTTCTTACTGAGTATCTCATAGGGAAAGTCAGCCTACAAGTAAGTGGAAAGAGCAACTGCACAACCACATTTTCAGAGTTTAAATTAGAGCCTGTCTCAGTACAGAAAGAGTCTACTAGGTAAGGCTTCCCTCTAATGCCTTCCTGGGTTCTTGGGTCGTGCCTTTGCCAAGAGGTGCTACTTTTTAAAAAAGACAAAAAAAAGGGAAAAAGAGAAAGGGAAGGAAAAGAGGCTATCTAACAGACTTAAGGTTTTTGTTTTATTGCACACATTTAGCCATTCAGGAAAAAAACAGGCAGTCTCAGAGAGAACCAATTCACAGCTTTATTTTACAGCTTTAATGTTAAAAAGGGTTAACATTTACCCGCCAGCTTGCTTGCTTTTTGGGTTTTGCCTTTCCTTTCTCTCTGTACCTTTGATGCGTTATCTGATGAAAATAATTTGAGTACTTGCTTCAGTTTTCTCAGTTCTTTTTGGCCATGCATCCCTTGGCAGGTCTCACCTTATTTGGATCTAAGTACTCACGCTACACCTCCTCTCCCCTGCTATTTCATGTATTTCATGAATCAAGTGTTAACTAACTTTGTAGCAAAACAAAGCCATCTGGAAATTGGCATTTCTACGATGTGTTCCTAAAACTGCTGTTCATCATTCTTGGTGTGTGCGCATGTGTAAAAAAAACCCAGCATACATTTAAAGCAGGAAGCACTGGAAAGGCTGGGCATACTTTTAGAAACCAGAATGCTTGCCATAAGGGGAGGGAATACTCTGAGAGCTCTAAAGGTTGAATGACTGTTGGTATCAGGCATGCTAAATATTTGACCTTTTTGACTAAATGCTATTAGTCTGAACATGTTCTGCCTTCTCTATTTGCCAAAAGAGTATTTTCCAATTGCAAAAAGGATTACAGTTTTACTTAGTCAAAACACATAGCCTTTTTTCTTCATTAGTTAATTTATTTATATCCAGCCCTACTTATGGCAAGAGGATGTGAGGTAGCTCAAACACAGTTTGATGGACTGGATTATCCGGGGAAGCATTCCTTTCCTATGCTGATTCCTACTTCCAAATGCATAACAGTAGTAAAACTAATAACAAAGTAATGATTCAGAATCACTAATATCCTTTGAGTGCCTACCATGTGCCAGACTCTTTGCCAAGTACTTTGCATATATTTTCTCATTTAATCCTAACAACAAACCAAGAATAGATACTACTTTTGACCCCATTTCATTGATAAGTAAAATGAGGTTTAGAGAAATGGAGTGCACAACAGCATTTAATTAGCGAGGGGTGAAGATGGGATGAATGTAAGCCTGTTCCATAAGCTTCCTCCCTACCAACCCTATTCAGTACATTTCTGGTGGAAGATGTCCTGGATGGAAGAAAAGTTCCTAATCATTTACTTGAGTCCAAGAGACACCTAATGACAGGTTGGAAGAGATGGACGGCTAAGGCTGGAGGTACAGAGACAAAATGTGTGATTATCTCAAGTTGCTCATATCCAGTGGGGGAATATAATGAGTTCCCATATACTGCTGTGCCCAAGGCATCTCCCTGGGCTTTAGGGTAGTGAGCACATCTATTATACTGACCAGTCTATCCCCAGTCCCCAGAACATTAGTGTTTGATGAGTACTTGTTGAATGAATATAACATTGGGTTCACTAACTCAGAAAAGAAACATTCTTAGGAGGTGAGAGTGTCTAGAGACACTACCTTCAGGAATTAAAGAATGGAGCAGGAAGACGAGTGAATTTCCCTGCAGTAGGCAACCTCTAAGAATAAGTAGAGGTTTTAAGCTGATAGGTTTTAGGGTAATTTGTTATGCAGCAATAAATAACTAATACATTTCCTTATAACTTCCAATGAAACAAGGACTCTAAAGAGGAGTTGCAGCTATGAAAATGGATAGGACCACCTACAACTACCCTGTTTGTTACTTCCTGGCTAATTTCCCCATAGTAATTATCTGTAAACATCCTTACAATAGAAAGGGACAATGTGCTTATTTTCAGGGTCAACAAAAGGGTGAGGAGGCCTGAGGATGGTTGGTTCCATTCCACAGCCATTCCTAGGAAGAAAGGACCCTCAAGAAGATGAACATGTCATCATAGCTTTGAAAAGGAAAGACAGCAAGGCATGGGGAGTGTGTCCAGGAATAACAGTTAACTCTATGGAAAATTCATCCTGGTTTCCCAATACTCTTTACCACTGAAGTTGGGTGACGTATCAAGTAGGATTAGTTTCAGCTATGTAAAACAGGAACCTCTTAAGTAACACTTAAAGGAAAATGAGTTTCCTTCTCTGTTACGTAGGAGAATTCTCACGTAGGAGGAGGTCATTTGAAGGCTGGTCTAGCAGCTCAGTGATGCCATGCAAGTCCAGTCTCCTCCCATTCATCTTCGAGGACATGCCTTGAGGGCAGCCCCACCCTCCCAGTCCAACATGGATATTTGATTTCTGCTTGTATGTCATCATTCCAGCAACAGGAGGGAGGAAAGGGGAGGAAGAGTACACTCATACTTTCAAACAGACCTCCTAGAATCCCAGATGACTCTCCTCTTTATTTCTTAGTGACCAGAACTTATTGACGTGCACATGCCTATCTGCAGAGGTGGTAGTGAAATGTGCCCAGCTAAACAGCAAGGTTCTGTTACTAAAAGGAAGGGGAGTCAGGCAGTAACCTTTGCTACAGGTAACCAGCAAGCACCAGATGTTTTGCTATTCTAAGATTTCTAGGATCTGACGCATCTCACATTTTCAGTTTTATCTTCTTTCTTTAATTCCATTGAACAGGAATAGACACCACTTTTTTTTTTAAAGTTGAATTTAACATTACCAAATGTATCATAATAAAACAATAGTTATATTCTAGGAAAAGTGGTTTAGGAATACTAAGCAAGGTCATGACCAAGAGGAAAACATAGTAGAACAACAATAGCTTGTAGGGCACTATAATGCAAAAAAAATACAGCATGTGGTGGAAATTGATCACCTTCTCCTAGCGTGTCTTCTCTGACAGTTATTGCAGTTCTGCATTATTTTCCTCACTGGGCTACCTGTAGAATAAAGTTAATCCCAGCCCAAGAATAACATAGTGTAGAAATAATTAATAATGTTTCTCAATCAGCTGAGAGTTTTTCCTTCCTCACTTTTTTTTTTTTTAACATCTTTATTGGAGTATAATTGCTTTACAATGGTGTGTTAGTTTCTGCTTTAGAACAAAGTGAATCAGTTATACATATACATATGTTCCCATATCTCTTCCCTCTTGCGTCACCCTCTCACCCTCCCTATCCCACCCCTCTAGGTGGTCACAAACCACCTAGCTGATCTCCCTGTGCTATGCGGCTGCTTCCCACTAGCTATCCACCCTACGTTTGGTAGTGTATATATGTCCATGCCACTCTCTCACTTCGTCACAGCTTACCCTTTCCCCTCCCCATATCCTCAAGGCCATGCTCTAGAAGACCTGTGTTTTATTCCCGTCCTACGCCTAGGATCTTCATGACAATTTTTTTTTTTCTTAGATTCCATCTATATGTGTTAGCATATGGTATTTGTTTTTCTCCTTCTGACTTACTTCACTCTGTATGACAGACTTCAGGTCCATCCACCTCACTACAAATAACTGTTTCGTTTCTTTTTATGGCTGAGTAATATTCCATTGTATATATGTGCCACATCTTCTTTATCCATTCATCTGTTGATGGACACTTAGGTTGCTTCCATGTCCTGGCTATTGTAAATAGAGCTGCAATGAACATTTTGGTACATGACTTTTTTTTTTTTAACATCTTTATTGGAGTATAACTGTTTTACAATAGTGTGTTAGTTTCTCCTTTACAACAAAGTGAATCAGTTATACATATACATATGTTCCCATATCTCTTCCCTCTTGCGTCTCCCTCCCTCCCACCCTCCCTATCCCACCCCTCTAGGTGGTCACAAAGCACAGAGGTGATCTCCCTGTGCTATGCGGCAGCTTCCCACTAGCTATCTAATTTACATTTGGTAGTGTATATACGTCCCTGCCACTCTCTTACTTCGTCACATCTTACCCTTCCCCCTCCCCATATCCTCAAGTCCATGCTCTAGTAGGTCTGTGTTTTATTCCCGTCCTATCACTAATCTCTTCATGACATTTTTTTTCTTAGATTCTATATATATGTGTTAGCAAACGGTATTTGTTTTTCTCCTTCTGACTTACTTCACTCTTTATGACAGACTCCAGGTCTATCCACCTCATTACAAATAACTCAGTTTCATTTCCTTTTATGGCTGAGTAATATTCCATTGTATATATGTGCCACATCTTCTTTATCCATTCATCTGTTGATGGACACTTAGGTTGCCTCCATGTCCTGGCTATCGTAAATAGAGCTGCAATGAACATTTTGGTACATGACTCTTTTTGAATTATGGTTTTCTCAGGGTATATGCCCAGTAGTGGGACTGCAGGGTCGTATGCTAGTTCTATTTGTAGTTTTTTTAAGGAACCTCCATACTGTTCTCCATAGTGGCTTTATCAGTTTACCATTCCCACCAGCAGTGCAAGAGTGTTCTCTTTTCTCCACACCCTCTCCAGCATTTATTGTTTCTAGAGTTTTTGATGATGACCAATCTGACTGGTGTGAGATGATATCTCACTGTAGTTTTGATTTGCATTTCTCTAATGATTAATGATGTTGAGCATTCTTTCATGTGTTTGTTGGCAATCTGTATATCTTCTCCGGAGCAATGTCTATTTAGTTCTTCTGCCCATTTTTGGATTGGGTTGTTTGGTCTTTTGTTATTGAGCTGCATGAGTTGCTTGTAAATTTTGGAGATTAATCCTTTGTCAGTTGCTTCATTTGCAACTATTTTCTCCCATTCTGAGGGTTGTCTTTTGGTCTTGCTTATGGTATCTTTTGCTGTGGAAAAGCTTTTAAGTTTCATTAGATCCCATTTGTTTATTTTTGTTTTTATTTCCATTTCTCTAGAAGGTGGGTCAAAAAAAGACACCACTCTTTTTGCCTTTCTATCTTCATACCTTTGCCTCTGCTGGTACTGCTGCTAGAGTCCCAGCCCCCACCATTCATATTCATCCAGCTCCAAAACCACTTCTCCTGTGATTTTTTTTTTCATATCATTCTTTAATTTTTGGTTAGAAATAATTGAAAATTTACAGAACATTGCAAAAATTAAAATAATACAACAACACACATATATCTCCTGTGATTCTTTACTCGACTCTCCTTCTTCTGAAAACTCACAGCACTGATTTGTACCTTTACCCACTTAACTAGAGGAAATAATATTACCATTACTTTTCAACTACGAGACATTGCATTAGGAATGCAAATATGAATTAGAAAAGGACCCAGGTGTCAAAAACTGTATAATGGTCAATTGAAATGTTAAATAACAAATGACTAATCTGCTTTGAAGCCTCATATTAAGCTTTGATTACATATGGTCTTCATAATCATACACATTACAAAGGATGTACACAGGCCACAACAGGATTTCTTTACTGCCTCCTATGTGTTTGTTACTGTGTTTCACACATGAGCCTTCCATTCTACACTCACATGTTCATTTAATATCTACTGTGTGCCTAACATTTTGCAAGGCACTGGGCATAAAAAAAACGCCCAATCCCCTTCCTTAGAGACAAATAAACAGATTATTACACCATGGTACAATAAAGAACTAGGTTGGAGACACCTATGGAGTGATAACAAAGCCTAACCTAAAAGGGTTAGAACTCTCCCACGAGAAAGTGACACTTAAATCTAAAAGATAAGCAGAAGTTGGCCAAACCCAGAAGAAAGGGATAGCATTGCAGCGTTGAGGGAGCATCATCTACAAAGGCCCAGTGGTGAATGACAGAACACGGTGCATTTTATGGTACAGGAGCATGACCCGAACTTAGGATTCGAAGTTGGGAACAGTAGGAAATGGTGTTGCAGGTGTATTAGGTAGGCAAATGTATCAAAATCAGTAAGGAACTATATCTGACTGTGAATAACATCCACCCAGACAGTGTCTTAAACAACTAAAAGAGTCTATTTTTCTATTTATTTAATTTTTCATTTTTTTCTAGTTTTATTGAGGTATAATTGACAAATAGAAATAATGTTATATTTAAGGTGTACCAATGTGATGTTTTGATATACATATATATTGTAAAATGTTTACTACAATCAGGCTAAATAACATATTCATCACCTCACACAGTCACCTTGGTTTTTTGTTTTTTTCTTTTCGGCGAGAACAATTAAGATCTACACTCTTAGCAAATTTCAAATATACAATACCAGAGTCACCCTGTTGTACATAAGATCCCCAGAACTTTAAGCAAGGAACAATTCTCCCTCAGAGCTTCCAAGAGGAGCCAATCTTGCTGACACCTTGATTTTGGACTTCTGAATTCCTGAAATGTGAGAGAATAAAGTTCTGTTGGCTGAGCCACCCAGTTTGTTGTAATTCATTATGGCACCTCTAGAAAACTAATACAACGTTTAAAGACACATTAAGGAGAACAAATCAATAACACTGAGTGGGCATGAGAAAAGATTCCCTGCTTTCTGGTTTGGCCAAGTAGGCAAATGGCAGTGCTTTCATGGAGGTGAGGAACACAAGAGGAAGGACAGAATCAGGAGGAAAAAAAAAAAAGGTTCAGCTGTAGACACGTTGTTTTGCAGGTGCCTAAGGGACACGGAGGTGACAGGTCTGGGATGGAGATCAGATGTAGCAGCACTTGAAGCCATTAGGGTGGATCTTGCTTGCAAGTTGCCTCACATTTGGCCAGAGGGATGAGGCTTTCACATGTGAGGTGATTCAGGAACACCCGAGGCAGTATGTAATAAATTGCCAAAATGTGGAGCATAACTATTTCAGGAGGCTTGAATTAGGGAAAATTAATGTAAGGTGGAAAAAATGGCCCATAATTCTACACTAATGAGCAAGGTTGTTTCATTTATATTATTATCACAAACCTGCATTAGCCTCTGACCAAACAGGCTATATCAACTCAAAGACTGGTTTTCATCACACATGTCCAGAGAGGACACATCCTGTTCAACCTCCTCCCCTTACAGATGGAAAAATAGAGACTGTGAAGGAGAAGGACTTGTCCAAAGTCAGTAATAGGACCAAATGAGATCCCAGCACCGGCTTGGCCTCCACCCTGAAACTCACATAAGAAAGTGAATTGTGAAAAACCTTATCTGAAGGAAAATGATGTGTGGTTTGATCCATAAAAGTCAAATGATGAGGAAAATGACCAGATGAAAATACTGTCAGGCTCCAGAGCCAGAAAGACCTGGTTTCAAACCCAAATGTAATCAGGGCATATCTGTAAGGATGCTTTTGGTTTAAAAAAAATCACAACAATAATAAAATTATTGGTTCAAGATGGCAGAGTAGAAGGACATGCTCTTACTCCCTCTTGCAAGAACACCAGAATCACAGCTAACTGCTGAACAGTTATCGACAGGAAGACACTGGAACTCACCAAAAAAGATACCCCACATCCAAAGACAAAAGAGAAGCCACAATGAGACAGTAGGAGAGGCACAATCACAATAAAATCAAATTCCATAACTGCTGGGTGGGTAACTTACAAACTGGAGAAGTCCACCCACTGGAGTGAAGGTTCAGAACCCCACGTCAGGCTTCCCAACATGGGGGTCCGGCAATGGGAGGAGGAATTCCTAGAGAATCAGACACTGAAGGCTAGCGGGATTTGATTGCAGGACTTCAATAGAACTGGGGGAAACAGAGGCTCCACTCTTGGAGTGCACACACAAAGTAGTGTGCGCATCATGACCCAGGGGAAGGAGCAGTGAGCCCAGGGGAGACTGAACCAGACCTACCTGCTAGTGTTGGAGGGTCTCCTGCAGAGGCGGGGGGTGGCTGTGGCTCACCATGAGGACAAGGACACTGGCAGCAAAAGTTCAAGGAAGTACTCCTTTGCATGAGCCCTCCCAGAGTTCACCATTAGCCTCACCAAAGAGCCCAGGGACAGCTCCAATGCTGGGTTGCCTCAGGCCAAACAACCAACAGGGAGGAAACCCAGCCCCACCCATCAGCAGACAAGTGGATTAAAGTTTAACTGAGCTCTGCCCACTAGAGCAACAGCCAGCTCTACCCACCACCAGTCCCTCCCATCAGGAAACTTGCACAAGCCTCTTAGGCAGCCTCATCCAACAGAGGGCAGACAGCAGAAGCAAGAAGAACTACAGTCCTGCAGCCTGTGGAACAAAAGCCACATTCACGGAAAGATAGACAAGATGAAAAGGTAGAGGGCTATGTACCGGATGAAGGAACAAGATAAAACCCCAGAAAAACAACTAAATGAAGTAGAGATAGGCAACCTTCCAGAAAAAGAATTCAGAATAATGATAGTGAAGATGATCCAGGACCTCGGAAAAAGAATGGAGACAAAGATTGAGAAGATGCAAGAAATGTTTAGCAAAGACCTAGGAGAATTAAAGAACAAACAAACAGATATGAACAGTAGAATAACTGAAATGAAAACTACACTAGAAGGAATCAATAGCAGAATAACTGAGGCAGAAGAACGGATAAGTGACCTGGAAGACAGAATGGTGGAATTCACTGCTGCGGAACAGAATAAAGGAAAAAAGAATGAAAAGAAATGAAGACAACCTAAGAGACCATTGGGACATTATTAAACGCAACAACATTAGCATTATAGGGGTCCCAGAAGGAGTAGAGAGAGAGAAAGGATCCGAGAAAATATTTGAAGAGATTATAGTCGAAAACTTCCCTAGCATGGGAAACGAAATAGCCACCCAAGTCCAGGAAGCGCAGAGAGTCCCATACAGGATAAATCCAAGGAGAAACACGCCGAGACACATAGTAATCAAATTGGCAAAAATTAAATATATATAAAAATTACTGAAAGCAGCAAGGGAAAAATGACAAATAACATACAAGGGAATTCCCATAAGGTTAACAGCTGATTTATCAGCAGAAACTCTACAGGCATGAAGGGAGTGGCATAATATACTTAAAGGGATGAAAGGGAAAGACCTACAACCAAGATTACTCTACCCAGCAAGGATCTCATTCAGATTTGATGGAGAAATCAAAAGCTTTACAGACAAGCAAAAGCTAAGAGAATTCAGCACCACCAAACCAGCTCTACATCAAATGCTAAAGGAACTTCTCTAAGTGGGAAACACAAGAGAAGAAAAGGACCTACAAAAACAAACCCAAAACAATTAAGAAAATGGTCATAGGAACATACATATGGATAACTACCTTAAACATGAATGGATTAAATGCTCCAACCAGAAGACACAGGCTTGCTGAATGGATACTAAAACAAGACCCATATATATGCTGTCTACAAGAGACCCATTTCAGACCTAGGGACACATACAGACTGAAAGTGAGGGGATGGAAAAAGATATTCCATGCAAATGGAAATCAAAAGAAAGCTGGAGTATCAATACTCATATCAGATAAAATAGACTTTAAAATAAAGAATGTTACAAGAAACAAAGAAGGACACTACATAATGATCAAGGGATCAATCCCAGAAGAAGATATAACAGTTGTAAATATATATGCACCAAACATAGGAGCACCTCAATACTTAAGGCAACTGCTAACAGCTATAAAACAGGAAATCAACAGTAACACAATAATAGTGAGAGACTTTAACACCTCACTTACATCAATGGACAGATCATCCAAACAGAAAATTAATAAGGAAACACAAGCTTTAAATGACACAATAGACAGATTTAATTGATATTTATAGGACATTCCGTCCAAAAACAGCTTTCTTCTCAAGTGCACACGGAACATTCTCCAGCACAGATCACATCTTGGGTCACAAATCAAGCCTCAGTACATTTAAGAAAATTGAAATCACATCAAGCATCTTTTCTGACCACAACGCTATGAGATTAGAAATCAATTACAGGGAAAAACACGTAAAAACCACAAACACATGGAGGCTAAACAATACTTTACTAAATAACCAAGAGATCACTGAATAAATCAAAGAGGAAATCTAAAAATACTTAGAGACAAATGACAATGAAAACACGATGATCCAAAACCTGTGGTATGCAGCAAAAGCAGTTCTAAGAGGGAAGTTTATAGCAATATAAGCCTACATCAAGAAACAAGAAAAATCTCAAATAAACAATCTAACCTTACACCTAAAGGAACTAGAGAAAGAAGAGCAAACAAAACCCAAAGTTAGCAGAAGGAAAGATCATAAAGGTCAGAGCAGAAATACATGAAATAGAAACCAAGAAAACAATAGCAAAGATCAATAAAACTAAAAGCTGGTTCTTGGAGAAGATAAAGAAAATTGATAAATCTTTAGGCAGACTCATCAAAAAAAGACAGAGAGGACTCAAATCAATAAAATTAGAAATGAAAAAGGAGAAGTTACAACATACACCACAGAAATACAAAACATCCTAAGAGACTACTACAAGCAAATCTATGCTAATAAAATGGACAACCTGGAAGAAATGAACAAATTCTTAGAAGGTATAACCTTCCAAAACTGAACCAGGAAGAAATAGAAAATATGAACACACCAATCACAAGTAATGAAATTGAAACTGTGATTTAAAATCTTCCAACAAACAAAAGTCCAGGACCAGTTGGCCTCACAGATGAATTCTATCAAACATTTAGAGAAGAACTAACAGCCATCCTACTCAAACTCTTCCAAAAAACTGCAGAGGAAAGAACACTCCCACACTCATTCTATAAGGCCACCATCACCCTGATACCAAAACCAGACAAAGATACTACAAAAAAAGATTATTACAGACCAATATCACTGATGAATATAGATGCAAAAATCCTCAACAAAATAACTAGCAAACAGAATGCAACAATACATTAAAAGGATGATACACCATGATCAAGTGGGATTTATCCCAGGGATGCAAGGATTCTTCAATATATGCAAATCAATCAATGTGATACACCATATTAACAAATTGAAGAATAAAAACCATATGATCATCTCAATAGATGCAGAAAAAGCTTTTGACAAAATTCAATACCCATTGAATTCAATACCCACTCCAGAAAGTGGGCATAGAGGGAACCTACCTCAACATAATAAAGGCCATATATGACAAACCCACAGCAAACATCATTCTCAATGGTGAAAAACTGAAAGCATTTCCTCTAAGATCAGGAACAATACAAGGATGTCTACTCTCACCACTATTGTTCAACATAGTTTTGGAAGTATAAGCCACAGCAATCAGAGAAGAAGAAATTAAAAAGAATACAAATTGGAAAAGAAGAAGTAAAACTGTCACTGTTTGCAGATGACATGATACTATACATAGAGAATCCTAAAGATGCCAACAGAAAACTACTAGAGCTAATCAATGAATGTGGTAAAGTTGCAGGATACAAAATTAATGCACAGAAACCTCTGGCATTCTTATACACTAATGATGAAAAATCTGAGAGTGAAATTAAGAAAACACTCCCATTTACCATTGCAACAAAAAGAATAAAGTATCTAGGAATAAACCTACCTAAGGAGACAAAAGACTTGTATGCAGAAAACTATAAGACACTGATGAAAGAAATTAAAGATGATACAAATAGGTGGAGAAATATACCATGTTCTTGGATTGGAAGAATCAACATTGTGAAAATGACTCTGCTACCCAAAGCAATCTACAGATTCAATGCAATCCCTACCAAATTACCAATGGCATTTTTTTATAGAAGTAGAACAAAAAAAATCTGAAAATTTGTATGGAGACACAAAAGACCCTGAATAGCCAAAGCAGTCTTGAGGGAAAAAAGCAGAGCTGGAGGAATCAGACTCCCTGACTTCAGACTACACTAGAAAGCTACAGTAATCAAGGCAATATGGTACTGGCACAAAAACAGAAATATAGATCAATGGAACAGGATAGAAAGACCAGAGAGAAACCCACACACCTATGGTCAACTAATCTATGACAAAGGATGCAAGGATATACAATGGAGAAAAGACAGTCTCTTCAATAAGTGGTGCTGGGAAAACTGGACAACTACATGAAAAAGAATGAAATTAGAACACTCCCTAACACCATACACAAAAATAAACTCAAAATGGATTCAAGACCTAAATGTAAGACTGGACACTATAAAACTCTTAGAGGAAAACATAGGAAGAGTACTCTTTGACATAAATTACAGCAAGATCTTTTTTGATCTACCTCCTAGAGTAATGGAAATAAAAACAAAAATAAACAAATGGGACCTAATGAAACTTAAAAGCTTTCGCACAGCAAAGGAAACCATAAACAAGATGAAAAGACACCCCTTAGAATGGGAGAAAATATTCGCAAACGAATCAACGGACAAAAGATTAACCTCCAAAATATATAAACAGCTCATGCAGCTCAATATGAAAAAAAGAAACAACCCAATCCCAAAATGGGCAGAAGACCTAAATAGACATTTCTCCAAAGAAGACATACAGATGGCCAAGAAGCACTAATTATTAGAGAAATTCAAATCAAAACTACAATAAGGTAACACCTCACACCAGTTAGAATGGGCATCATCAGAAAATGTATAAACAACAAATGCTGGATAGGGTGTGGAGAAAAGGGAACCCTCTTGCACTGTTGGTGGGAATGTAAACTGATAGAGCCACTATGGAGAACAGTATAGAGGTTCCTTAAAAAACTAAAAATAGAATTACCATATGACCCAGCAATCCCACTACTGGGCATATACCCAGAGAAAACCATAATTCAAAAAGACACATGCACCCCAGTGTTCATTGCAGCACTATTTACGGTAGCCAGGTCATGGACGCAATCTAAATGTCCATCAACAGACGAATCGATGAAGCAGTTGTGGTACATATATACAATGGAGTATTACTCAGCCATAAAAAGGAACGAAATTGGGTCATTTGTAGAGACGTGGCTGGATCTACAGACTGTCATACAGAGTGAAGTAAGTCAGAAAGAGAAAAACAAATATCGTATGTTAACGCATATATGTGGAACCTAGAAAAATGGTACAGATGAACCCGTTTGCAGGGCAGAAATAGAGACACAGATGTAAAGAACAAACCTATGGACACCAAGGGGGGAAAGTAGCGGGGTGTGGGGTGGTGGGAAAAAAAAAAAATATTGGTTAACACAATTGAAAAAGTCCAGTGGCAGGGAAGACTTTTTGAGTGTGGTTTTAGCAGGGCTCCAATTTTGTTTCTGCTGCTTTCTAGTTTCTCCTCTGCTCTTCGTAGCTTCACTCTCAGACTGGTTTCCCACAGCAGCCTTACATGAGTGCATATCACCACCCAGAGCACACAGCATCTGTACGGTGGTGCACAAAGGGCAGAGAGCGGGGAAGGGGTCCACTAGGTGCAGACATTAGGAGACACATTAGCAGTAGACAATTTTAAAACAGCAGTAAAACCAACAAAAGTGGATCTGTTATTATCATTACAGTATAGTGGCATTTTGAAACAAGGTCAGTGGTGAAATGTTCCTCCCACCTAGGCCAACTGCAACCACACCCAATACTTGGCACCCCAGTGCATCTGTGCTCCAGAATTTCCAACAAAAGTCAAGAGCGCCACACTCACTGGACTAGATTAAGTCACCGGCCTACACCTACACCAGTCACGGCCAGTGAAAGTATGATACGTGCTGACTGGCTTAGCTTAATTTATAGGCTGATTCCAGAGATGGAATCAGCTTTCTCAGACTCCTAATAGTTCCTAATTGAAACCTGGAATGGGTGAGATGGGGAAAGGTGAACAGATCCTGGTGAAGCAACCACCAGATGTTCACACCTTGAGACATTAGGTCACAAGTCTCAGATATGTGCTAGATACTATCTTAGGAGCTCCACATATATGTAAATTCCAACCACGGGAGGTAGCTATTCTGATTATTTCCATGTATCAATCAGAATCCTAACAGAAAGCAAATAGCACACTCAAGTTAAAGCACTTTGAGGAGGGCTTATTTGCACAGAGACCGTTTACAAAGGTGTAGATTAGGTGTAAGAAACTACAGAGAGTGTGCAGGGACCTAAGACTAGGAGCAGCAGAGCTGTCACCACCCCTAGGCCTACAAGGACAAGGGGAGGGAAGAGTTACCGGAAGCTGAAAAAGAGCGAGTTGTAAAGAGGTGGTCTCAGAAACTTGATCGAAGCCATGGCATTTGGCTAAGAACACAGTTAACCCAAGGCAACTTCACAACAAGAGAACCTAGGAAATAAATACCCTACCTTCATTCCTCTTCCTCCCAGCTATGGCAGGGGCTCCGTGTCAGCCAACATGAACAGGAAGCATAGGTAGGGTGCCACAGCCTGCTGATGACATCCTTACAGATAGTCTCCTGGAGCAGAAATCAGGGTAGAAAGGGTGGAGGGTAGATTTGGAGGAACAGAGAGAAAACATCTAACCCATTCCATTTTACAGATGAGGAAACTGAGTCTGGAAAGGTTAAGTTACTTGTCTGGTCCAGAGCATATATTCTTTCTTTTCTTTTTTCTTTTTTCCAGCTTTACTGAGGTATACCTGCCAAAGCAGAGCATATACTTTTAATCAGTATACTGTGTAATCTCTCAGAGTAAGTGAAAATCAGGCAGAGTGCTGTATACATAATACATGTTTACATATGTTATTTTTCCACTTCACTTTAGCCTCCACTGGCAGAGAGAAACCACTGATAAAATCAGAGTGTCCAGTTCTTCCCCATGCAGTTCATTCCCCCAGCAAATGAACTAAGGCTCCCTCCCAGGGAGTCAGCCTGCATCTCACAGTCCACACAGTTCCAAAGCACCAGAGAGACCACAATATAAATGTAAAAGACATGCTGCTTTTCCTCTCTGCATTTCTCAACTAACTTGAATTTTTTCTGGCTGTACCACAAAAATAAATCAAAATGTGAGAGTCTGTGAACAGTTCCCATTCAAGGTGCAATTGATTTGTGACACAATGCACACAGTAACCAGAGGCACACAGACGAAGTAAACAGGGTGTCTGACAATATGCACAGACTCCAGCAAGCAGTGCCTGCACATCCCCTCTCTAAGAAAATCAAAGCGTTTGACTGGTTTCTCCTTAATCCAATTCATGCTCTCGCCTCACTTTTGTCAGAAAGGTGGGTGGCAGATACTGTTTATCATTCCGGTGTCACTCGTGGGCTCAGAGAGTGACATGATTTACCTGTTGTCAAACGAGTTTTCAAAACAGCCTAACTCCGTTTGACACATTCTTTTCAGCAAGCCAAATATGCTGTCGGTCCATACCTTGAATGTGTCAAAATAATTTGCAAGCGACACCCACATCCCCATCCCATTTGATAGACTTGGGTTAGTCACTTGGAAGAGTTGCTAGGGGAGTTATTCAGAAAGGAGGAATGCGAGAAAATTAGAACTTTGGGGGCTGTGCATTGCATGTACGAGGCTGATAATTATAATACTAATGCGTACAGGAGATGATTGTGGGCAGGGCACCTCGGCTAAGTGCGCATGTGAACTCACTTAATGCTCACAAGCATCCTAAGGAGGGGTACTACTGGGACTTCCCTGGTGGCGCAGTGGTTGAGAGTCAGCCTGCCGATGCAGGGGACACGGGTTCGAACCCTGGTTCGGAAAGATCCCACATGCCAGGGAGCAACTAAGCCCGCACGCCACAACTACTGAAGTCTGCACACCACGACTACTGAAGCCCTCGCACCTAGAGCCCGTGCTCTGCAACAAGAGAAGCCACTGTAATGAGAAGCCCGCACACTGCAAAGAAGAGTAGACCCCACTCACCACAACTAGAGGAAGCCTGCACGCAGCAACGAAGACCCAATACAGCCAAAAATAAATAAAATTTTAAAATAAAATTAAATTAAAAAGAAGGGGCACTACTGTCTCTACCATTTACAGAAGAGGAACTTGAGTCCAGAGAGATTAAGTAACTTGCCTGGAGGCAGGGTCAGCTTCTTGGACGTGCAGCTTTAGAAGGGACCAGCACTTGGTTCAGGGCTCTGCTGTCTCCATCCTGAAATTCCTAATAACCTCTGAACAAGGAGACCTGCATTTTTATTTTGCACCAGGCCCTGCAAATAATGTAGCAGGCCCTGCCTGGAGGCATCTATCCTACAAATACCTACATAGTACATCCCAGGCACTGTATTAGGCAGAGGGTCTGACGATGTTCAAGTCCCTGCTCTCATGGAACTGCCATTCCACAGAGGGGGAAAGATGACAATTAAGGCAACAGCAAGATAAGTACAGATGATGATGACTGCTATGAAGAAAGTAGATAGGGTGGTGAGATAAAGTGAATGTGGATGGGCAGGGCGCTACTTTATATAGGGTGGCCACCTCTGAACAGGTTACACTTAATGAGACCTGAGGCTGAGGAGGAGGCCGACTGGCAGGACCCAGAGAGAGGCTCAGGCCAAGGGAGTGCAAACAAGGGCAAAGGATCAAAGGAGGCAGGAGTGGGACATGTGAAGGACCCGGGGGAGCCCTCAGGTACTTCACCTGTGTGATGGGAGCTGAAGCGCAGACAGTGAGAGGAGAGGTGCAAGGTGAGGTTAAGGATATGGCTGAAACCAGATCACATTGGGGCCTTTTAGGACAAGGTTAGGAGCTTGGATTTGATGCTCCTGCACTGAGAGGCCAAGGAAGCATATTAATCGAGGGCATGAGAGGAGCTCATGCATATTTTAAGATCACTCAGGCTATTGTGTAGAGAACAGATTAGAGGAGGGCAAGAAACACAGGAGTAAATCACAACTATAACCCACCACCACACATCACTGCTTCCAGCAGGACCAGTTAGATAGAATGGGAGGATTTCATGAAGGGCTCCAGAGAATCTACACATAACTGATTCACATTTTAAGTGCATGCATGTGTGAGTACACACGTGTACACTAATGAGGCATCTGGAGAATCCAAGTATAACTGATTCACATTTCATATGTGAGTATAAATATAAATTTTTAAATAAAATGTGAAACCCAATGTGCCCACACAAATATATTCCAAATTTATATCCAAATTATTAATTTGTGAATCTGGATTAATTAATGTTTGTATATAAACCTGAGATTTAAAATTCCTTTGCCATCTCTGCTTATTTGAAGAGTCTCCTAAGATTACATGATGAGATGATTAACAGCTCCATTACTGTTTAACACATTATTAGGTGCTTCCTAATACAGTGCAACCAGAACAAAATAAATAGGATGCTGGGGCCAATAGAAAACTGTAGCTATTATCCAAAGTCCACCATTTCACATTTGGTAATCCCCAGCTTGTCACTGACTACTTTTAAAGAAAGTAAAATGCTATATATTTAAAGGTATACTTGTGTTTTGTACTCTTAAAGAGTGATTTATCTATTTAATATTGATTCAGTAAACAATACCAACACACAAGGCAGGTCCTTGTCCTAAAGGTGCACACATATTCACTCATATAACCAGAAAACAGCAGAAAGATTCTACTATTACACTCCTTTTCACAGGTGAAGAATCAACTATAGAGAACTTAACTCCTCATGTTAATAACTAAATAACAAGGTTACACAGCTTATAAGTGGTAGTTTCAAGATAAACACCCAGGTAGTCCAGCTGTAGAGTCCATGCCCTAAACTAGAGGTTGGAAGATATGGTTGGCAAACTACAGCCCATGGGCCAAATCTGGTCCTTTACCTGTTTTTTATAAAGTTTTATTGGAACAGCCATGCTCATTGGTTTACATGTTGTCCAAGCCTGCTTTTGCTACAAGAGCAGAGTTGGGTAGTCAAGGCAGAGATCATATGACCAAAAAACCCTAAAATATTTACTACCTGGTCCTTTATAGGAAAAGTTTGCTGAACCCTGCTCTAGACAATACTGCACCTACTACTTGCCAGCCACTATTCCAGGCACTAGGGATGGAGCGCAAATGAAACTAACGATACCCCTGTTCTCATGGTGCTTATGATTACATAGTGGATTTTGCAAGATTGTGTGTGTGTGTGTGTGTGTGTGTGTGTGTGTGTGTGTGTGCAGGCACTCACACACAGGGGAGCAATGTTCTGCTGCTAAAAACTTTGACTATCAAAATACAGATGATCCCTTATATCTTATTCCTTTGTTTAAAAAAAAAAAAATCTACTAGTAGCAGAGCCTTGGGTGTCTTAAAATTGTTTTGGAAGGGAAAACAATTTATATAATTCTAGAGCCCTCTGTCATAGGCAAGTTACAAAGAGTATGGCTCTGACCCAGCAGGGTAATTCTCATGTATAAAATACACCTTCCTATTAGAATTGTACAGCTGCCTTGTTCTTGACAAGTATGCCAATAAAAGGATAATTAATAGAAACAAAGATTCCTAAAATTGATAAATGTTTATAATAACCAAATCTGAGCTTGCAACTGAAAAGGAAACCTGGCTAGTACTGCAGGAATTAAAATATTTCTGCAATCAAAACTCTACCTGCAATATTTATTTTTTCCTCACACCCTTAGTAGTCTCTATTAAGAATTTGTGACTGTCAACATTACCATGGCAACCTGTTTGAGAGGGGATGCAAAAAGATGCACCTCAGGCTTCTATACAGCTGATACTCACCAATAGTGCTTATCTTTGACTAAATGGGTGAACTACAGACTCAATGTAACTAGTACCCTATGCCAAAGGACTTACTTTTTTGAGGGAAGATTATCAGATAATTAAGAAATTCATTGAATTCCTAATATGAGCTGAATCCTGGTAAGATTTCACATTTGTATTCAAAATGTGGTGAAAATCCATCAATAGAGAACAGTTTGCTGATCATATTATCATAATTGTTGATTGACTGATAGATGACATTAAGTCTAAACACAGATTTTCTCCTCTTCTTAAAAATTCCTTCTTAATTCTAACATGTGGCCTTACCTCATGAATTTTGAAGCCACTAATTTAGAATTTTTGATTCAAATTCAATCAGAATGTATTGAGTTCCTACCAGGTGCCTTCACATGCATCTTTCACTTAATTCTCTCAGCTATACAACCATGCTCAGAAGTAGACATTATCACACCTATTTTGTAGATGAGTAAACAGAACCTCAGAAAGGTTAAGTAACTTGCCCAAGGTCACCCAGCGAGAAAAAGGGCAGAGCCAAGAGTCAAACACTAGTCTGCTTATGATGTTTCCAGGTCCAAGCTAATGTCTATCATTCCTTAGCAATATTTTCTTCAAAAACTGTTGATTTATATAGGATGGGGAAAAGGGTAGTATTAAAATAAATAAGACAATTATTTTCAAGTAGCTGAAGCTCTTTAAATTTTCAAGTAGCTGCAGCTCTTTAAAACCTAACACCTCCATTCAAATCCCTACATGTTTGATGATTACAAATAGCTCTCTTATTAAAGCAGTCTACAAGTTTTTCTAGAAAATACTTGGCTTATAGTTGAAGTTATTGGATAATCTTGAAAGAAAGTGTGCTGAATATTTTCCACTCATCCCTACAGACACATCTTCCATCATTTTTCACCCTATTCTGTGCTATGGGAGGCCTTTCTTGCCCTCTGGCTTCCTTTTGGGTTCAGTCAATGGGCAGCACCATAGGAGATCAGAGGATAGAAAGAGAGAGAAGTCAGGGTATTTATTCCCACAAGTTGGCAGTAGCTGTGTTTCTCTAATAAATGCCAAGCACCTTCCAGGCCACTTTATCCTAGAGCTGCAGTTCTCACGAGATTTCAGCAAAAACTTTCTCGTCTCGTGCCTTCAGCCCTAAAGGGTAGCAGGGCTTTCTACCACTGCTAAACTTGGGGGGCTTCACCATCCTTTGTTAGTTTCCTTTAACCCAGCCCTGAGCTTTAACAACAGTCCTTTCATTGAGTGCTTTTCAATCTAGGCTCTTTTTTTTGTTCATATATATTTTTTAAATTTTTATTTATTTTTTATTTTTGGCTGCATTGGGTCTTGGTTGCTGTGCGCAGGCTTTCTCTAGGTGCAGTGAGCGGGGGCTACTCTTTGTTGCGGTGCGCGGGCTTCTCATTGCAGTGGCTTCTCTTGTTGCAGAGCATGGGCTCTAGGCACGTGGGCTTCAGTAGTTGTGGCACGTGGGCTCAGTAGTTGCGACTTGTGGGCTCTAGAGCGCAGGTTCAGTAGTTCTGGCGCACGGGCCTAGCTGCTCTGGAGCATGTGGGATCTTCCCGGAGCAGGGCTCGAACCCCTGTCCCCTGCACCAGCAGGCAGATTCTTAACCACTGCGCCACCAGAGCAGCCCTTCAATCTAGGCTCTTGAAGTGAGAGCTTAGATTACTGATTTGAGACCTTTCCTCTTTTCTAATATAAGCATTAATACTATAAATTTTCCTCTCAGCACTGCTTTTGCTATGTCCCATAAATTTGATATGAAAGATTTTATTCAGTTCAATGTTTAGTTTTGTTTTTATTTCCCTTGAGACATCCTTTTTGAACCACGGATTATTTAAAAGTGTGCAGTTTAAAACTGTTGGGAGATTTTTCTGTTATCTTTCTGATACTGGTTTTCTATTCCATGTTTGGTCAAACACATTTTGTATGGTTTCAGTTCTTTTGAATTTGTTAAAGTCGTTTTATGGCCTAATACATAGTTACATTGGTATATGTACCATGAGCACTCAAAAGGATGTGTATTCGGGTCTGTTTGGGGGGAGTGTACTACACATGTCAGTTACATTATTGGCCTATGGCGTTGATGAGTTCTTCTGAATCCCTGCTGATTTTCTGTTAGTTGATCTATCCATTTTCAATTATAATCATGGATTTGTGCATTTCATGTTTTAGCTCTATCATCTTTGTTTCACATATTTTGCAGCTCTGTTGTTTTGGCACCTCATTTATCACTTGGTGAGGATGGGGCTCAGCCCCCTAGTCCATTTTTGCAGGTGGGAATAAGGGTGAGGCAGTCATTTTTTTCTGTACAGCAGTTGATTTCTAAAAGTTGTCTTTTTAAAAACATCTCTATTGGAGTATAATTGCTTTATATTGTTGTGTTAATTGCTGCTGTATAACAAAGTGAAGCAGCTCTACGTATACATATAACCCAATATCCCTTCCCTCTTGCATCTTCCTCCCACCCTCCCTATCCTACCCCTCTCGGTGGTCACAAAGGAACCGAACTGATCTCCCTGTGCTATGCAGCTGCTTCCCACTAGCTATCTGTTTTACATATGGTAGTGTATATATGTCCATGCCACTGTCTCACTTCATCTCAGTTTACCCTTCCCCCTCCCCATATCCTCAAGGCCATTCTCTACATCTGCATCTTTATTCCTGTCATGCCCCTAGATTCTTCAGAACCATTTTGTTTTTAGATTCTATATATACGTGTTAGCATATGGTATTTGTTCTTCTCTTTCTGACTTACTTCACTCTGTATGACAGTCTCTAGGTCCATCCACCTCACTACAAATAACTCATTTTCATTTCTTTTTATGGCTGAGTAATATTCCATTGTATATATGTGCCAAGTCTTCTTTATCCATTCATCTGTCGATGGACACTTAGGTTGCTTCCATGTCCTGGCTATTGTAAATAGAGCTGTAATGAACATTGTGGTGCATGACTCTTTTTGAATTATGGTTTTCTCAGGGTATATGCCCAGTAGTGGGATTGCTGGGTCATATGGTAGTTCTATTTTTAGTTTTTGAGGAACCTCCATACTGTTCTCCATAGTGGCTGTATAAATTTACATTCCTACCAACAGTGCAAGCAGGTTCCCTTTTCTCCACACCCTTTTCTCCAGCATTTATTGTTAGCAGATTTTTTGATGATGGCCAATCTGACCGGTGTGAGATGATATCTCATTGTAGTTTTGATTTGCATTTCTCTAATGATTAATGATGTTGAGCATTCTTTCATGTGTTTGTTGGCAATCTGTATATCTTCTTTGGAGAAATGTCTATTTAGTTCTTCTGCCCATTTTTGGATTGGGTTGTTTGTTTTTTTGTTATTGAGCTGCCTGAGTTGCTTATAAATTTTGGATATTAATCCTTTGTCAGTTGCTTCATTTGCAAATATTTTCTCCCATTCTGAGAGTTGTCTTTTCGTCTTGTTTATGGTATCCTTTGCTGTGCAAAAGCTTTTAAGTTTCATTAGGTCCCATTTGTTGATTTTTGTTTTTATTTCCATTTCTCTAGGAGATGGGTCAAAAAGAAAAGGATCTTGCTATGGTTCATGTCATAGAGTGTTCTGCCTATGTTTTCCTCTACGAGTTTGATAGTCTGGCCTTACATGTAGGTCTTTTAATCCATTTTGAGTTTATTTTTGTGTGTGGTGTTAGGGAGTGTACTAATTTCATTGTTTTACAGGTAGCTGTCCAGTTTTCACAGCACCGCTTACTGAAGAGGCTGTCTTTTCTCCATTGTATATTCTTGCCTCCTTTATCAAAGATAAGGTGACCACATGTGCGTGGGTTTATCTCTGGGCTTTCTATCCTGTTCCATTGATCTATATTTCTGTTTTTGTGCCAGTACCATACTGTCTTGATTACTGTAGCTTTGTAGTATAGTCTGAAGTCAGGGCATCTGATTCCTCCAGCTCTGTTTTTCTTTCTCAAGATGGCTTTGGCTACTCGGGGTTTTTTGTGTTTCCATACAAATTGTGAATTTTTTTGTTCTAGTTCTGTGAAAAATGTCATTGGTAGTTTGATAGGGATTACATTCAATCTGTAGATTGCTTTGTATAGTATAGTCATTTTTACAATATTGATTCTTCCAATCCAAGAACATGGTGTATCTCTCCATCTGTTTGTATCATCTTTAATTTCTTTCATCAGGGTCTTATAGTTTTCTGCATACAGGTCTTTTGTCTCCTTAGGTACGTTTATTCCTAGGTATTTTATTCTTTTTGTTGCAGTGGTAAATGGGAGTGTTTCCTTAATTTCTCTTTCAGATTTTTCATCATTATTGTCTAGGAATGCAAGAGATTTCTGTGCATTAATTTTGTGTCCTGCTACTTTACCAAATTCATTGATTAGCTCTATTAGTTTTCTAGCAGCATCTTTAGGATTCTCTATTAATAGTATCTCATGTCATCTGCAAACAGTGACAGCTTTACTTCTTCTTCTCCGATTTGGATTTGTTTTATTTCTTTTTCTTCTCTGATTGCTGTGGCTAAAACTTCCAAAACTATGTTGAATAATAGTGGAGAGAGTGGACAACCTTGTCTTGTTCCTGATCTTAGAGGAAATGGTTTCAGTTTTTCCCCATTGAGAACAATGTTGGCTGTATGTTTGTCATATATGGTGTTTATTATGTTGAGGTAAGTTCCCTCTATGCCTACTTTCTGGAGAGTTTTTGTCATAAATGGGTGTTGAATTTTGTCGAAAGCTTTTACTGCTTCTATTGAGATTACCATATGGTTTTTATCCTTCAGTTTGTTAATATGCTTTATCACATTGATTGATTTGCATATTTTGAAGAATCCTTGCATTCCTGGGATAAACCCCAGGAATTAAAGGGATTATAATTAAAGAGATCATAATCCCTTTAATGTGCTGCTGGATTCTGTTTGTTACTATTTAGTTGAGGATTTTTGCACCTATGTTCATCAGTGTTATTGGACTGTAGTTTTCTTTTTTTGTAACATCTTTGCCTGGTTTTGGTATCAGGGTGATGGTGGCCTCATAGAATGCATGTGGGAGTGTTTCTTCCTCTGCTATATTTTTGAAGAGTTTGAGAAGGATAGGTGTTAGCTCTTCTCTAAATGTTTGATAGAATTCGCTTGTGAAGCCATCTGCTCCTGGGCTTTTGTTTGTTGGAAAATTTTTAATCACAGTCTCTATTTCAGTGCTTGTGATTGGTCTGTTTATATTTTCTATTTCTTCTTGGTTCAGTCTCAGAAGGTTGTGCATTTCTAAGAATTTGTCCATTTCTTCCAGGTTGTCCATTTTATTGGTACATAGCTGTGTGTAGTAGTCTCTCATGATCCTTTGTATTTCTGGAGCGTCAATTGTTACTTTTCCATTTTCATCTCTAATTCTGTTGATTTGAGTCTTCTCCCTTTTTTTCTTGATGAGTCTTACTAATGGTTTATCAATTTTGTTTACCTTCTCGACGAACCAGCTTTTAGCTTCATTGATCTTTGCTATCATTTCCTTCATTTCTTTTTCATTTTTTTCTGATCTGATCTTTATGATTTCTTTCCTTCTGCTAACGTTAGGTTTTTTTGTTCTTCTTTCTGTAATTGCTTTAGTGTAGGGTTACATTGTTTATTTGAGATTTTTCTTGTTTCTTGAGGTAGGATTGTATTGCTATAAACTTCCCGCTTAGAACTGCTTTTGCTGCATCCCATAGATTTTGGGCCATCCTGTTTTCATTGTCATTTGCTTCTAGGTATTTTTTTATTTCCTCTTCGATTTTTTCAGTGATCTCTTGGTTATTTAGTAGCATATTGTTTAGCTTACATGTGTTTGTATTTTTTACAGTTTTCTTCCTGTAATTGAAATCTAGTCACGTAGCGTTGTGGTTGGAAAAGATACTTGATATGATTTCAATTTTCTTAAATTGATTTGTGACCCAAGATATGATCTATCGTGGAGAATGTTCCATGAGCACCTGAGAAGAAACTGTATTCTGTTGTTTTTGGATGGAATGTCCTATAAATATCAGTTAAATCCATCTCGTTTAATGTAGAATTTAAAGATTGTGTTTCCTCATTTATTTTCATTTTGGATGATCTGTCCTTTGGTGAAAGTGGGGTGTTAAAGTCCCCTACTATGATTGTGTTACTGTCGATTTCCCCTTTTATGGCTGTTAGCATTTGCCTTCTGTATTGAGGTGCTCCTATGTTTGGTGCATAAATATTTACAACTGTTATATCTTCTTGGATTGATTCCTTGATCATTATGTAGTGTCCTTTTTTGTCTCTTGTAATAGTCTTTATTTTAAAGTCTATTTTGTCTGATATGAGAATTGCTACTCCAGCTTTCTTTTGATTTCCATTTGCATGGAATATCTTTTTCCATCCCGCCACTTTCAGTCTGTATGTGTCTGTAGGTCTGAAGTGGGTCTCTTGTAGACAGCATGTATACAGGTCTTGTTTTTGTATCCATTCAGCCAGTCTGTATCTTTTGGTTGGAGCATTTAATCCATTTACATTTAAGGTAATTGTTGAGATGTATGTTCCTATTACTGTTTTCTTAATTGTTTGGGGCTTGTTATTGTAGATCTTTTCCTTCTCTTGTGTTTCCTGCCTAGAGAGTTCCTTTACCATTTATTGTAAAGCTGGTTTGGTGGTGCTGAATTCTCTTAGCTTTTGCTTGTCTGTAAAGTTTTTAATTTCTCCGTCAAATCTGAATGAGATCCTTGCTGGGTAGAGTAATCTTGGTTGTAGGTTTTTCCCTTTCATCACTTTAAATGTGTCCTGCCACTCCCTTCATGCTTGTAGAGTTTCTGCTGAAAATCAGCTGTTAACCTTATGGGGATTCCCTTGTTGCTTTTCCCTTTCTGCTTTTAATATTTTTTCTTTGTATTTAATTTTTGATAGTTTGATTAACATGTGCCTTGGCATGTTTTTCCTTGGATTTATCCTATATGGGACTCTCTGAGCTTCCTGGACTCAATTGAGTATTTCCTTTCCCATATTAGGGACATTTTCAACTATAATCTTTTCAAATATTTTCTCAGTCCCTTTCTTTTTCTCTTCTTCTTCTAGGACCTGTATAATTTGAATGTTGATGAGTTTCATGTTTTCCCAGAGGTCTCTGAGACTGTCCTCAATTCTTTTCATTTTTTTTCTTTATTCTGTTCTGCAGTAGTTATTTCCACTATTTTACCTTCCAGGTAACTTATCTGTTCTTCTGCCTCAGTTATTCTGCTATTGATTCCTTCTAGAGAATTTTTAATTTCATTTATTGTGTTGTTCATCATTGTTTGTTTGCTCTTTAGTTCTAGGTCCTTGTTAAACATTTCTTGTATTTTCTCCATTCTATTTCCAAGATTTTGGATCATCTTTACTATCATTACTCTGAATTATTTTTCAGGTAGACTGCCTATTTCCTCTTCATTTGTTTCGTCTGGTGGGTTTTTACTTTGCCCCTTCATCTGCTGCGTATTTCTCTGCCTTCTCATTTTGCTTAACTTACTGTGTTTGGGGTCCCCTTTACACAGGCTGCAGGTTCATAGTTCCTGTTGTTTTTGGTTTCTGCCTCCAGTGGGTAAGGTTGGTTCAGTGGATTTTGTAGGCTTCCTGGTGGAGGGGACTGGTGTCTCTGTTCTCGTGGATGAGGCTGGATCTTGTCTTTCTGGTGGGCAGGACCACATCCAGTGGTGTGTTTTGGGGTGTCTGTGAACTTAGTATGATTTTTAGGCAGGCTCTCTGTTAATGGGTGAGGTTGTGTTCCTGTCTTGCTAGTTGTTTGGCATAGGGTGTCCAGCACTGGAGCTTGCTGGTCGTTGAGGGTAGCTGGTTCTTAGAGTTGAGACACAGATCTCTGGTAGAGCTCTCACCGACTTATATTACATGGGGTGGGAGGTCTCTGGTGGTCCAATGTCCTGACCTCGGCTCTCCCACCTCAGGGTCTCAGGCCTTATACCCAGACAGGGAACCAAGAGCCTGTCAGCCACATGGCTTTTGGGAAGTCTGAGGTCTTCTACCAGTGTTCTGTCAGTGTTCTATAGGAGTTGTTCCACATGTAGATGTATTTTTGATGTATTTGTGGGGATGTAGGGGATCTCCACGTCTCACTCTTCCGCTATCTTGAAGATCCTCCCTCTAAAAGGTTTTTGTCTTGCTAGGCTGCCCTTTTCCAGACGTTTGGTTAAGGAAAGCAGGGTTTTGTTGGGGCTTATTTTACCTACACCCATTGGTCATTTCGGATTGCCAGTGTCTTCAGTAGCCAGTCTGGGATGTAGGAGACAAAGCAAAAAACATACAAACAAACCCCAAGGGACTCACTGCCATGTTATTATTTGGGTCCAGAAGTCTCTAGCCAGTCTGCCTTCTCTCCTTTCACAGTCTTCTTATATGTGATTTACATTTATAATATAGTGTACTATAATAATAATTATATAAATATATGGAATTTATATTTATAATATATGTAACTTGTATTTATATAAATGTTATATTATATTACTTCTAGGGTTTTTAGTTATACTTAGTAGAAGGAATAGGACAAAGTATGTCTATGCCATCTTCACTGAAGCAGAAGTCTTCAGGTCAGGTCGTTTGAAAAAGAAAATTTAATACAGGGCACTAGTTTCAAAAGGTTTGATGAACTGAAAAGCTAAACAGGGAGCAGTGAGACCACCCAAAGGTTTGCAATAGCAGAAAGTGGCTTCTCCCCTAGAACTATTGGTACACAGCGAGTAGGTGGTGTTACCAGAGCCTAAAAGCTGGAGCTGCCCAATGGGAGACTGGACCAAAGAGGGAGGGGCTACCCCACAGACAGCCTGAACCAGGAAGGAGCTGAAGTCAATGATGGACTCCCATGCTCCACCACAAGTAGAGGGAGAGGGGAAAAAAATACATTGGCTTCTCCCCTCATCTCCTCCTCAGTCCCTTTCTAGTGCCTCCCAGTAGCCCAAACAGCTGCAAGCCACAGGTCAAGGGAAATGTCATGTATGGGGGTTAGCCTTCTGAATACTGAGTAGAGAAGGGCGAGGCAGAGAGCAGGTATGAAGGAAAATATATGACTGGCACACAGATGAATAGTTATTTTGGAGCTGCCTTGGCTTTGGAGTCAAGAATCCTTAAGAGAATTATGGGATAATGGCAAGAACATAATAAATATGTCAGAAGCCACATTAAAGTATCATTATTGGGTGGCCCAGTGTGTATCTGGAATAGGAGGAAGACAACCCTAACATAGCCTAAAACGTCCAGGTAATTTCCTTAAAATCCATCCACTTTCCTCTGGCTATAACCTCCTAGCTTGAAAGATAATAACCGCAAATATTTATTCTTGTGACTGTGCTATCTTTAGACTCTGGTGTTCTGATAATTGGGGAAAAATAATCCCGAAGGTATTGGTGTCCCCAATTCAGTAATTCTTCTTTACTGGGCTAGATTTCTTGTTATTGTGTTTTCTTTTCATTCATTAGTAAAAGTAACTGCCTGCATGGTAAATAGTTTCAGTGCACCTAGGTGATATGAGTAGAAGTTGGCTATGTTCCCCTTTCAGATGGGTACATGAACTTAAAAAGAGTATTAGAAAATGATCTGTTTGAACAGGGAAAAGTCAACAAATAGATGTTCCATGCCTAGAAGTCCTATGAGTAGATCAAAACACAGAGAAGACCAACAGACTTTAGACTGACAACTACCACTGCATCAGTGGGGTTAATCTGGTGGCAATCCACATGAAATGTCTTGGAAAGGGTCTGGAAGAAAGTTTAATTTGGCAGAATCTGTGAAGTTAGCAATGAAGAATGATGAATGACAGAACTTAAGCGAAGTATTTTAAAGAATGCTTTCAAAGAACTCATTTTAATGAACAACTACTGTATTCATCTAAATTCTTATCCTTTTACTATATTTTGGAAATATATTTCTAAATCTGGGAGACTAAATCAACATATGTATAAAAATATTTTATAACTCAGATTTGTTATTATAGTTCTATCAATGGTGTGTGGGGAGGGAGGTGTTAGTTCTATACTATACAAAGGAATTTATGTACAGGACAAATAAGCTACGTCTGTTTTCACAAATGAGCAACTGCCTTGACTGACTGTTTTTTCCTAATTAGAATAGCAAACTGTAGCTGACTATACTAGTGTTAGAAGCCCAGTACAATAAATTATCCTTCAACTGTCATTCAAAACAAAGTTCAGGAAAGAACTAAATATCAGGTGGGGCTGGGGGGGAAGCACAGTATGCATGGTTTAATAATAATGTACAAGGAGAGCCAGCACAGGACTTGAATGAGATGGGGGTGACAGAAGTCAATTAAAATCTTGCGACAGTTTTTGAGATTTAGAATATTAATTAGCGAAAACAGCAGAATACTGGCATAACCAGGCACACATTTGAAATCTTGTTTGTGGTTCAAGAAGCCATGTTTGAAAGAGCACTTGAGAGACTGAAAAGATGCATCTAGAAAAGAAAGCAATTAAAATAATTCAGAACTGGAAGATGTTAGGTCAACTTGGCACGTGTAGTACAAAAGGATATGGTGGTCAGCAGGGCATGCCAGGAAAACTACTAGGACAGCTACTTCCTTGGGACTCTATAGTGTTTTTATTTTTTTCTGGCAAAGGCCACTTGAAAAACACAAATGTGAGAAAGTCCATTACAGGTGTGTAGTGTTGCAAACCATTATGAATTGCCTCTTTCAAGCATAAGTGAAAGAAAGGCCATTTGTGCTCTGGTTAAGCAAATCATATTTGTCTACAATAGGATTAGAGATGCCACAGACTGAGTAGTTTAGCTGTATTTCTGTGACAGGATGTCTACCCTGCAAAAATAAAAATAACTAACATCTTTCAAGAGCCTTCTTGTGTACCAAGCACTGCAGTAAGCTTCTCAATGCTTTAGTCCTTCCAGAATGTAAGCTATAGGAAGGCAGGGATACTTGCTCGTTTTGAACATTATTGCATCCCTTAGTCCTAGGACATAGTAGGAACTCAGTATATATTTTATCAATGAATGGCGTTTTACAATACTTGAATTTTTATGTGTATCACTTCTGTAATCAGAAAAAATTAAATTGTGGTTTGCTACCTCTTGGTAGTCATGGGCTTGTGTAAGTCCCTCTCCTTGAGGGTGGGCTGGATCTACTGGCTCACTTCTAATAAATAAGAATACAATGAAAGTAATGGAGTGTCACTTCTGGGATTAGGTTACAAAATGACGCTGATTTCTGTCTTGCCCTCTACTGCTCTTTGGCTTGCGTCCTCTGATGGAAGCCAGCCACCATGTTGTGAGCCACCGTACAAAAGGGTCCATCCTCCAGCTGACAAGGAACTGAGGAGGTCCCTGGCCAACAGCCAGTGAGGAAGTGAGGCCATCAGTCTAATGGCCCATGGGGAACTGGATCCTGCCACCAACTACATAAGTGAGCTTGGAAGTAGACTCGCCAAGCTCAGTTGAGTCTAGAGATGACCGCAGCTCTAGTCATGTAATTTTGTGAGACCCTGAGCCAGAGTTACCCGCCCAATCCATGCTTGGATTCCTGACACACAGAAACTGTTGAGGTAAAAAGCATTCGTTGTTTTGAGCTGATAAGATTGTATAATTTATTATATAGCCATAGATAGCTAACACATAAATCAACAGAAAAGTGGCTTTTTTAAGTTGTCACGTTTCTGGTTGTTATTTTCCTGAGGCATTGTCATTTTCTACTTAATGCTCTTCATGGACTGTACTCCTGTCTCTCAAAAATTGACCCTGCTTTGGCAATGTGGTAACAGTTGCTTCTTCCATGACCAAAAAATGGGGGTAGTATTACAACTAAACATCTATTTTCCCATTTTAATATGGTACCCTAGCATATTTACAAAGGGAGCTTTAAACAGTTCCTGGAAAATTATAATTAAATGAAAGTTTAAAATCTACTTTAAAATCCATTAAGTTTATTCATTAAAACATTTTACATATCACAATAATACTGTGTTAAAATTGATCTTCAGCCTCCTTCCTATTTAAGTTAAAATGGATTCTCTCTCTCTCTGATTCCATCTATGGTATAATGACATCCGTCTGTTTTCTTTATCATAGCCAGACAGCAGCTGTACACATAAGACCTAAGGATTCACATCAATTCACCATTCCATTCTAAATATAGTTAACACCCTGTTGTTTGGCCCCCAAATTCCGATGATACCTAGACATTACAGCTTACTTTTGCATTACCAATGTATAAACCCTTAAATTCTATAAGATACATCTAACACTACAATGAAACCAAAATAATTTAATCTTTAAAACTGGAAGGGTCGGGACTTCCCTGGTGGTGCAGTGGTTAAGAATCTGCCTGCCAGTGCAAGGGACACGGGTTCAATCCCTGGTCCGGGAAGATCCCACGTGCCGCGGAGCAACTAAGCCCGTGTGCCACAACTACTGAGCCTGTGCTCTAGAGCCCGCAAGCCACAACTACTGAGCCCACATGCCACAACTACGGAAGCCCGTGCGCCTACAGCCCATGCTCCATAACAAGAGAAGCCACTGCAATGAGAAGCCCACACACCACAATGAAGAGTAGACCCTGCTCACTGCAAGTAGAAAAAGCCTGTGTGCAGCAACAGAGACCCAATGTAGCCAAAAATAAATAAATAAAATAAATAAATTTATTTTTTAAAAAAATTAAGAAAAAAAACCTGGAAGGGTCTTGTGAGTTATCATTATGAATAGCAGGTATTATTCTCTTTCATTAATGTGGGCCTCTTATAATGTAGCTTTATCACAGGCCTTTTACTTATCTCCCCAGACTGTAGGCATTCTGTTTTATCCCTGAGGAGTACCTGACACATAGTAGAAACTCAAAAATATACACCTAATGATTTAATACATGAACTCCACACTCATTTGTTCATTCAAAGATACTTCAGCATATGGCCCCAGCCCTCAGTAATTGATGGGAAGGGGGGAGGAAATACACAAATAATGATGTAAAACAGTAATAAGAATTGCTTTAAGAAGTATTCAAAATGATATTGGGGATTTATTAAAAATCCCTGGGCCACAGCCTCCAGGTGAATTTGTTTGTATGTCAGGGGTGTTACAAACAAACTTTTTCTATAGAAAGCCGGATATAAGTGTTTGGGGCTTTGCCAGCCATATATCTGTGTTACAGTTACTCAACTCTGCTACTCTAGTGTGAAAGTAGCCATAGACAACAGATAAATGAACGGACATGGCCATATTACAATAAAACATTATATGTGGACACTGAAATTTAAATTTCAGAAAATTTTCACATGTCACGAACACTGTTCTTAAAAATTTTTTTCTCAGTCATTAACAAATATAACCATTCTTTGCCCTTGGACTGTACGAAAACAGACAGTTGGCCATATTTGGCCTGCAGGCCATAGTGGCCAACCCTTGGCATACATGAAAGAGCACACACTCTGGAATCTTTGTGACCTAGGTTAGTATTCCAGCTCTGCTCCTTAATAGCAGGCGACTCAGGCAAGCTACTTCCCCATGTGAACCTGTCTCTTCACCTGAGAGTTGAGAGACTTCAGTAACATCTACTTCATCTGTAGGGTGGCAAAAAACTTGAAGACCAAAAAAAAAGAGGCTAAAAGGCCTGTCTGCTAAAACAACAACTGTGCTACTTGAATTATCATAGTAAACATGTTTTCTTTTAACATGCCAATCAGAGAACTAATTTGGACATGGGATTTAATTAAGTGCAGTTGGCTGCATCACTAATATACTCCTCTGTCTTCATCATATTCTATTACACAGTAGTCACTTCTTTTTGGCATTTGTTATCATAATGTGATGAGACCTCACCATAGCGTGTCACGGAGTGCACCAGGCAGCATCTTTTATTTTTATATGACTGAGTTTTAATGGGATTTTACAATTTAGCTCTAGGATGTCTAGCTTGCCAAATCATTCAGCAAATGCTAAGGAAATTGTCTTAACTAGCATATTGCAAGTAAATGGTTCAATTTAATACATTATGAAAATAATAAAAAGAGGAAAATAAAATGGATAGGAAAAAAATCATTTTGGAGAAAAGCCTAGTTTCCTCCTAAATTAAGATGTTAAGAAACAAAGTTTATCTTTTATTTCTTCCATTTAAAGAGGGAGAGGCGTTACAGCTACTGTGATCATGATCCCCTGCAAACCGCCCCACCCCCTGCAAAAGACACATTCTTAGTTTAATCACATTTACTTTACACCATGCCTGACAAGCGGTCAGTGATGCAGCTTCATTTCAACAGTCTTTCTCTGATAAAGAGGAGTCTTACAGGAATGCTTTTAACTCAAGAAAATGGATATCTAAATAATAGAATATTATGCATTAAACTAGAGGCAAGTGTGTAGTGGTGAGAGTGGTGAGGCAGTAAGAGTTACAGATAGAAAATGAGCCCACCTCTGTTATTTGTGGGACCCAGGGAAATGGAGACCACATAGCATGTTGAAATATTTAGAAGTTACAAATCAACCAGCATCTCATCCAAAGCCCTACAGCCCAATATTTAGGACTAGCCCTCCAGCCTGGATATTAAAAGCCTGCTGGACTGTGTGATAGCACAGATATGCTGGGCAGGACAGTATGGAAGCTAGACCTCGGCTTCCGCTCAGGACTTCTGGGTGGTAACTGGACTAAAAAAAAACGTTAGAACTCATGATAAAGTTCAGCAAGGTTGCAGGATACAAGATCAATATAGAAAAATCAATGGTATATCTAGACACTAGCAATGGATTATCCAAAGTTAAAATTAAGAAAACAATTCCATTCACAGTGGTATCAAAAAGAATAAAATACTTAGGCATAAACTTAACAAAATAAGTATAAAGTGTATACTCTGAAAACTAGAAAACATTTTTTTTTTTTTTTTTTTTGCGGTACACGGGCCTCTCACTGTTGTGGCCTCTCCCGTTGCAGAGCACAGGCTCCGGACACGCAGGCTCAGCAGCCATGGCTCACGGGCCCAGCCGCTCTGCGGCATGTGGGATCTTCCCAGACCGGGGCATGAACCCACGTCCCCTGCATCGGCAGGTGGACTCTCAACCACTGAGCCACCAGGGAAGCCCATAGAACTAAATTTGAGAGGTATACTATAAAACTTTCAGAAGAAAATATAGAAGTAAATCCTTATGACCATCTTAGGCAAAGCCTTCTTAGATACAACATCAAAAGAACAAACAAAAGAAAAAAAATAAATTAGACTTCATCAAAAATTAAGACCATTTGTGCTTCAAAGGACACCATCAAGAAAATGAAAACCCACAGAATGGGAAAAAACACTTGCAAATCATATATCTGATAAGGGACTTGTATCAAGTATATACAAAGAACACTTACAACTCAATAATTAAAAAGACAAATAACCCAATTTAGAAATGGGCAAATGTTTGAAGAGACATTTCTCCCAAGAAAGTATGCAAATGGTCAATAAGCACTTGAGAAAATGCCCAGTATCCTTACTCACTACACATTAGGGAAATATAAATCAAAGCCACAATGAGATACCACTTCATACCCCCTAGAATGGATATAACCAAAACAACAGAAAATAGTAAGTGTTGGTAAAAATGTGCAGAAATTGAAACCCTCACACATTTCTGGTGAGTATAAAATAGTGTTTTCCACTTTGGAAAACATTTTGGGACTTCCTCAAAAAGTTAAACATGGATTTAACATGTGACACCGCATTTCTACTCCAAGGTAGCCAAGAGAAGTAAAAATACATGTGCACACAAAAACTTGTACTTGAATGTTCATAGCAACATTATTCTTAATAGCCAAAAGGTGGAAACAACCCAAATATCCATCAACTGATGAACAGACAGTGGAATATGTGACAGTAAAAAAGAGTGAAATACTAATACATGCTATGACACAGATGAGCCTTGAAAACATTATGTTAAGTGGAAGCAGTCACAAAATACCATATATTGTATGATTCCATTTAAATTAAATGCCTAAAATAAGCAAAGCTCTAGGGACAGATATTAGATTAGAGACTCTCTCTGGCTGAGGTGGTTGCGAGGAAATGGGGAGTGACTGCTAATGGATACAGGTTTCATTTTGGTGTGATGAAAATGTTCTGAAATTGATTGTGGGGGCTTTCCTGGGAGCGCAGTGGTTAAGAATCCGCCTGCCAATGTAGGAGGCATGGGTTCAAGCCATGGTCCGGGAAGATTCCCACATGCCGCGGAGCAACTAAGCCAGCGAGCCACAACTACTGAGCCCACAAGCCACAACTACTGAGCCCACGCACCTAGAGCCCGTGCTCCGCAGCAAGAAAAGCCACTGCAATGAGAAGCCCGTGCACCGCAATGAAGAGCAGCCCCCGCTCGCCGCAACTAAAAAAAGCCCACATGCAGCAATGAAGACCCAACACAGCCAAAAATAAATAAATAAATAAATTTATTATTTTTTTTAATGTAGGCCTTGTACTAAAAAAAAAAAAAAAATGTAAATACTGGTTACAGTAACACAGTGGCTATCAGGTCATTTCCCCAACTTTTGTATACACCAGGAGAGCTGGTTTCCTCTTTCGGAATTTAGCCCTGAAAACATAATACTGAGCTAACAAAGAAACATTACAAGTTATGTCCGTCCCCATTTAACAAACATAAAAGTCACAGCATGACAGGCATGTTTTACAGGCACAGAGATGAGGCCAAGAAAATTAAAAAAAATAATAATACCCTTCATCTGCTGCTGTAGGACTTCCTAGGTATTATGTCTTATGAATTGAGCTAAACAAGTTTGGGATTGGGTCCCCCTTTTCTTGCCTGCTTCCAACAAGAAAATATCACAAAGGTAAAAGTCATTTTTCTTGTAGAACAGACCTTTTTCCTGAGCTCCGATTATTTTTTAATCTTAAACCTTAGAGAGGAAATTACCTTTTTAGATTGGAAACTGCAGTTTCTGCCTAGCTTCTGCTTGAGTTCACATATAAAGAACATATTCTGCTACAAGATGGTAGTGGGAAGCCTGATGGATGCACTTAGAGGGGGGTTATGGAAGTCATTTAAGGGGTTTCAGCACACCAAATGCAAATACACTGCAGTTCAAAGAATAAATATATATGTGTAAAACTTCTTTGAAAGTACATTTCTAAATACACACACACACACACACACACACACACACACACACACACACACAAATTTCATGGGCAAAGAGCTGCTTTCCATAGTCAAAGACCATGAAACAAGTTGAATCTGGATCTCAGGATGTCCTCTTCCCCAGACCTTGGAACATAAAGGAGCTATCCACTGAGTCAAGCTGCCACACATCAGAATCCAATCCCAGAATGGCTAAGAGACACACTCGGGGCGATGATGCAGCTTATTTTTTTTAAACTTCAGCCCCTGGTTGGTGGGGGGGTGGCTAGCAGAAATACCAATAATCATTCATTCAGGAATATCTAGTAAACATCTCCACATGCCAGGCACAATTCTAGGCACTACTGACGGGGGTGAGCAACACCAAAGTCCCTGCTACATAAGCCCCAATCTAGTGCTTCTCACATAGTGGGCACATAAATATTTGATTATTACACGAATCAATAAATAAGTTTAAAAAATTAAGTCAAAAGATAATAAAATCACACTTAAGCATTAGACTTTTCTAATTCTTTTAAAATTTATTTTAAAAGCTGGGAAAATATTCATTGATGGGAAGTATCTATAATATTACCTTAGGGAGAAAAGATAATACAAACTCCATATACAGTTTAATTATATATATGTATGTGAGTGTGTGTATATATATACATATAGATATGTGTGTGTATATATATATACATATATATGTGTGTGTATATATATATACATATATATGTGTGTGTGTATATATATATATATGTATATATATATCACTCTGTAGGAAGGAAAAATCTCTAATGCAACAATCCAAAATGTTAACTGTAATTTCCTTTAGTATTACACAGTATTTGTTTTTATATTTTTACTTTTCCATCTTTTAATTTTTCTATACTAAACATATATTCTTTGTATGAGAAGGGAAAGCTATTTTAAGAAGAGAAAAATATTTCTATGGTAATTCTTCACTTAGCAATGGAACTAAGACCTTCAGGAAACATACTGGATTGGCAACTTTGTCCAACTATCAACTTTGTTCTTAACACCACGAGACAACTTTATTTATTTATTTAGTTAGTTAGTTAGTTTGGAGTATGCGGGCCTCTCACTGTTGTGGCCTCTCCCGTTGCGGAGCACAGGCTCCGGACGCGCAGGCTCAGCGGCCGTGGCTCACAGGCCCAGCCGCTCCGCGGCATGTGGGATCTTCCCGGACCGGGACACGAACCCGTGTCCCCTGCATCGGCAGGCGGACTCTCAACCACTGCGCCACCAAGGGAAGCCCCGACAACTTTATTTTTTTTCCTCAAATTTTATCTCTTTGTGGTGAGGAAGTTCCTAATTCACAGAAAAGGAACCAGCAACTCTGCCACCAAGAAGAAACCAGAGAAGAAAGCTCCACAGCACAGAATCCAGGAAACAATGAGGAACTTGTTTAAGGCAGCATACACCTGGCACAGGGAAGTTCTTACAATCACACAGGGCTGGAAATGTCAAATGATCTCTTGTTATTTTTATTTCATCAGTTCCATAACTCATGAGACTCATAATAGTATTTCAGTTGTTATAAAAAGAAACTTTCTTTAAAACATAAATGGTAGGTATCATGGAATAAATAGACACTAACAATTACAAAAATAGTTGTTGTTTCTGCATGCTTGCTATGTTCCAGGCACCATGCCATTTATTGTACACATTGTGCATGCATTATTTCATTGAATCCTCAGTCCCATGAAATAAGTACCATTATCTATCACACCTGGAGATAAGTGAACAGACAATAAGGAACTCACCCCAGACCACAATGCTGCATGGAAGAGGAGCCTTCAAACCCAGGTCTGAGTGCATCTCATACTCCTAATGATTAAGAGTCTTAGTTATTTACTATTATTTTTCTTTTCTTGTACCACCAAGAACTTTTCAGAACATGGTATTAGATATTTCTTTCCAAAACCTGAGGGGAAAAAAATACGAGGTTTAAGAATTTAGCAACCTCTATTTATCCTTTTACACATCTTTTCTTCATTTTTTTAAGAAAGCGAGGCTTTGAGGAAGGAAGCATGCTAACATAATTTAAGTCTGAAAGCGTTAGCTGTTACATGATACGTGATCATTTCCACATCACTTTTTGTCTTGTATTATATACTGAAAAAAACACATGCCATACCCCTGTTTGGTATTTCCATCAGTCTCAAGGCATCCAATATAGAAAACTGTGTAGGCAGAATAATATTCCTTCTGATGAATTTACTGCTTCAACTTAACATTTAGAATGTAGTGGAAAGAATCAATAGGCATATACTCTTCTTGGGAGTCATAAACGTTCATTTAAACAAACTCAATGTTCCTTTTGTGTATATTCAATACAGAAACAGCTTGAAATTGCTAGAAAAGGAACTGTACCTTTAAAAATCTCAGATGAAAGAGTTGTGAATGGAAGAGGGACTGTATGAAAACAACAGCATGTATGCACTCTGGGAGCTTTGTTCTCTTCTGTTATTTGATATTCATACAAATGTGGTAGGTTGGGTTTGGATAAAATGTTAGAGCAAAGAGCCGTGGTTCTCAACCTTGGTGCCCTAAAGAAAAATTGAGACTCACTACCTCCCATTTCAGAGAATCTGCCTGCTCTAGGCATCTGGGAATCTATACTTGACAAGTGTCCCCTGGGATGGGGATGCAGGTGACACATGACCCATACTTCCAGAAATGCTGCTTTGAATAACAGTGAATAAGCACATGGGCTCAAGAGGCGACCATACCAGTTTGAATCATGGCCTTCCACTGAGGCACAGGGTGTCCTTAGTCGAGCAGCTTAATCTCTCTAAACCTCAGTTTCTTCATCTGTGAAATGTGAGGACAGCAAGAGTATCTTTCACAGTTGTTGTGAGAATTTTTTTAAAAGATTATATATCTATCTAGAGATAGATACATATATGGAGACAGAGAAAGAAAGAAACTTCCCATACTGCCCAGCACAAAATAAATGCTCAAGAACTGTAGCTTGCTGATATTAAGTTATTGTTTTAAAAGAGGAAGCCCCAAAGCTCTAAAACCCCCTATTGTCATGTTCTCTTTATTTCTCAATCTTCTCTCAGGGATACTGACTCACCTTCACAATTTCTCTTAGTTAAGTCTTCCATATTAATCTTAACTTGCTTTGATCGTGAGGGGCCCAAATTTTGTAAAAGCATTATTAGGCATTCAAACAGTTCTTTGCACATTTCAAAATATTAGAACATCATCAGGACAATCTATCACCCATTTTGGCCTTAGTTGGTACAATAATTGTAACTGGTCACCGTGGAACCGATCATGCAGTGAATAAAATAAATCCCAAGGCACAGAAGACCGATTAACTAGTTATCAAAGTATTGTGCAGATGTTTTCTACTAACAGATTCTATATATTGTTTGATTTGTAAAGGATACACACATGCACACAAGAACTGACACTCAACTGTTTCTTTCCATTATCTTTGAACAATACAATAGCTGCATTTTCCATTTCTAAATCTTATAGAATTTTTGCCTAAAACATTATGTTATAGTTTGTATAATAAAGCAGGGTGAAAACATGTCTTAATATTGAAATTCAGGTTTCCAGGGGAATTTGTGGTTTTGACCTTTTTATGTATCTATAATATTCATGCAGTTAAATGCACAAATCTTAAGGGCACTGCTCAATGGACTCTGACAAATTTAACACATTCTTGTAACAACCAGTGAGACAGATATAGAAAATCACCAGCACCTCAGAAGGCTCCCTCTTACTTCTCTCAGTCACTCCCTCCCCCACGGGTAACCACTATTCTGGCCTCCATCACCAGTGATCAATTTCATCTGCTTTTGAACTTCAAATAAATGGAACCAGGAAGTGTGGATTTCCTCTACAACATTAAGTCTGTGAAATTCATCCATATTTTTGTTTGTAACCGTAGTTCCTATTTTTATCATCAATATATAGTGTTCCATTGTATGGCTGTGTCACAAATTATCTATGGACATTTTGTTTGGGGCTACTATGAATAAAGTGACTCTGAACATTCCTGTCCATGTTTTTTAGCACATGTGTGTACTTAGAGCAGAATTGCTGGGTGGTAGAGGTTGGCATATGTTCAGTTTTAGTTAACACTGCCCAAAAAAGTTTAAAATGATGATCTTACCAATTTATACTCCCACTGACAGGGTATAAGAGTTCTATCAACTCAGCATCCTCACTAGTTTTGGTATTGTCTGTCCTTTCCATTTTAGTTATGTTGGAGGATGTTTAGTGGTAATGCACTGAGGTTTTAATTTGCGTTTTTCTCATGACTGATTAAATTGATCATCTTTTCTTGTCTGTACTGGACATTTCGATATCCATTTAGATTTTTTTAAGTTCAGGTTTTTGCTCATGTTTATACTGCATTGTCTACCTCTTTTCTTTTTATTTTTAATAAATTTGGGGGTAGGAAGGATAGTTTCAGATTTACAGAAAAGTTGAAATGAGAAAGATGGAAAGTAATGTGGTATGCAAACACTAACTAAAAGAAAGGTGTTTATCTATACCAGTGGTAGATAAATTGAAGTTTCACCCAAGAACTATTACTAGACATAAAAAGGATCATTTCATAATGATTAAGGGACAATTCAACAGGGGGATATAACAATGTTAAATCTGTGTGCACCTAATGTTATAGACTCAAATACATAAAAATGAAAACAGATATTTAAAAAAAGAGAAAAGACAAATCCATGATCATCATAGAGATTTTAACACATTTTCCTCAAATAACTTAGTAGAGATATAAAATATTTGAGCAACACAGTTAACAAACTTGCTTGTGTGCATGTGTGTGCGTTATATACCACTGCACCAAACAAGTGCAGAATATACACATTCTTTCTCAGGTGTACATGGAATATTTATTAAAATAAAACATCCTCTGAGTCATAAAGCAAGTGTTGACAAATGTCAGATTGCTCCTTCCAAAACCCATAATCTCTATCCAGTCATAAGGAAACCATCAGACAAATTGAAATTCATGGATATTCTACAAAATACCTGATGGATACTTCTCAAAACTGTAAAGGTTATAAAAAACAAACAAACAGAAGACTGAGAAAGTCATATGGACCAGAGGAGACTAATGACACATTATGACTAAATGCAGTTTGTTAGCCTGGTTTGGATTATGGAAGAGAAAAAGGACAGTATAGTCCTTATGTTTAAGACATGTCTCTTGTAAGCAGTATATAGTTGGGTTATTTTTTAAACCCAGGCTGACAATCTTTGCTTTTAATTGAAATGTTTCACTCATTTACAGTTAATATAATTACTAATATATTTGAGTTTAAATCTACCACCTTACTATTTGTTTTCCACTTGTCCCATCTCTTTTGTGTTCCTTTTTTCTGCTTTCTTGCATACTTCCTGATTACTCAAGTAATTTTTATCATTCCATTTTCTTCTTTAAATTAGATTGTTAGTTATACCTTTTTTTTGTTTATTTAGTAGTTACCCTAGATGCTGCAACATACATCCAGGACTTATTAATCTACCTTAAATTAGTAATTATACCACATCCCAGATAATGCAAGAATCTTACAACACTTCAATGACAATTACTCCTCTCCTGCCTTTTGTGCTGTTGTTGTCATGCATTTTAATTCTGCACATAGTTTAAACCCACTAGACCTTATTATTATTGTTTTACAGAGTCAACATTTATTCAGACTTTTAAAGATTTATTTATTTAGATATATTTATTTAGATGGATTTATCTTTTCTATTGCTCTTCATTCCTTCCTGCATTTCCATCTAAGATCATTAACTTTCTGCTGAAAAACACCTGTAGTGATTATTTTAGTGTGGGTTTTCTAGTAACAATTTCTCTCCATTTCTATTTGAATGAAAACGTCTTTATTTTACCTTCATATTTGAAGGATATTTTCACTGGGCATAGAATTCTTTGGTGGTTATCTACTTTCAGTTATGTATATTTACATCATTCATTACCTACTAGCTTTCATCACTTCTTTTAAAAGGTCAACTGTCAGTTGACTGTTGCTCTTTTAAAGGGAATTTGTCTTAGATTTTCTCTTTATAAGTGTCATCACTACTTTGCTACTATAATTTGTGTTTATTTTATTTGGGGTTTATAGGGCTTCATGAATCTGCAGTTTGTTATCTTTCTGTAGTTTTGGAAGTTTTTGGCCAGTTTATCTTCAAATATTTCTTCTGCTCCATTTCCCCTCTCTTTTATTTTCCATTTACTTTTATTCTCTGTATTTCAAACTTAGTATTTTCTACTTATTTATTTTCAGCTCTCTAATTCTCTATTCTGCTGTGTCTAATCTGCAGTTAAACTCATCTTTTGACTTCTTAATTACTGATATTTCTGCTCTAGAACTTCCATTTGGTTATATTTCTACAGATGCTCATTTTATGGTGACAGTCTCTATTCTTTATCTACTTTCTTTTTTTTTTGCGGTACGCGGGCCTGTCACTGTTGTGGCCTCTCCCCTTGCGGAGCACAGGCTCTGGCTGCGCAGGCTCAGCGGCCATGGCTCACGGGCCCAGCCGCTCTGCGGAATGTGGGATCCTCCCGGACCAGGGCCCGAACCCGCATCCCCTGCATCAGCAGGCGGACTCTCAACCACTGCGCCACCAAGGAAGCCCCTATCTACTTTCTTTAACATATTAATCATATTTATTTCAAAATTATATTTTTATTAACCCCAATATCTGTATTACATATAAGCCTATTTCTTTTTTTGTTTCTTTGTTTGTTTATGTTCTTTTGGTTTTTTTGGCCACACAGCACAGCTTGCAGGATCTTACTTCCCTGACCAGGGGTGGAACCTGTCCCCTCAGCAGTGAAAGCACAGAATCCTAACCACTGGACCACCAGGGAATTCCCTATAACCCTATTTCTATTGTCAATTTTTTTCTCTTAGCTTTCGTCATTTGGTCTTGTTTTCTGGAATAGCTGGTAATTTTGGACTGAAGGCTGATATTAAGCCTGAATGATTGTAGAGACTCTGGATGATGTTATATTTCTCCAGAGAATATTTTATTTTCTTCTTCCTGACAGGAAGAAAATTAAGGCAGGAAATCTTAATCCAATTGGAGGCCAATGTTTAAGACTTTGTGAGAGCTTATCTATTACTAATTTATCCCTATCATCAGCTATAGTATATCAGAGGTCTATTTTAAAATCCTAAATAAAATAAAACAAAACAAAACAAAAAAACTCCAATAAAGATGTTAAAAAAAAAAAGCCTGAGGAATTTCCTGGCATCTCTTCTCCTTGGCAGGTTCTAAATTGTAATTTTTGTCTCTCCTTAGAACTGTGAGATGGCCAAAAGCTCTGATTAGCTTTTTAGCTCCTTAGCAACTACTTTTTTAGGGTATCTTAGCCTCTCACTCCACTCATGCCCAGCTTAGGAATTAGCTAATGACTTGAAGGTAAATCGTATAGAGAATTCTGGATCACTTCTCTGAAGTTCTCATTTCTTTAGACATTCGCTCCTTAAGTCTTGGCTACTTAAATAGCCCTGAAGTTAAATTTTGGGTTCCCCATCCTAGTAATACTGCTGCAAGCTCCATGTCTCTGCTTTCCCTTCGTCCTTATGACTTGCAAGGCAAATAAGCAAAAGTTCTAAAGACAAAGGCATCAGTAAATGTAGGACTCACTTTATGCTTTTCCCTTCTCTTTGAGATGCTGGCCCTTCAAGTTTTGGGCACCCTGGTTATTGTCTGATGACTTCAAACAGCTGTTATTTTGAATTTTACTGAGATTTTGTAATTGTTCTCAGTGGGAAGTTTAGCCTAATGCTAGAGAATTTGGTTTTAATTTACCTTAGTATTTGCTCAACCATTAACAAAGCTGAAATCAGTAGGGTGATACTACTGAGTATCACCCTACTGAGTAGGGTGATACCATATCCCAGTTTGCCTGGGATGGTTCTGATTTATGGCTTTTATTCTGGAACAATGATTACTAGTGCCCCCTTTTACTTTCAAAAGTGTCCGTATGTGCAATAAATTATATGATTACTCTACCTCTAAGGGTGATTTTTATCCTTCCTCCTGCCTCCATTAAAAAACTATTAATTACTTATAGTAATTAAGAATGCCACATGACTAAACAATTAAAAAGAACAGAGATTTCGTATCTCTTGTTTTTGCACATCTTAGAATTTGTATTTCTATTTACTTGCAGATCTGACACATCATTCTGAGGAAAAAAAAAAAGGATTTTTTATTTTTAAAGATCAAGGAGATTTCCACAGATTGGATAATCAATTCCAATGTCTAAAAACTCATAACATCATGCATGTAAACATAGATATACATATAAATACAATGTGCTCATATGCAAAAGTCAACCGTTTTTCTGTACGTATACTTTTCATAGTCTCTTAAGACTAGAAGAAACCTTAAGATGACTGAACTCAGCCATATATTCCTTTTATGGAAAAAGACATTGAGGTCCCAAAAGTTAGTTTAGGATGACCTAAATGATTTATCCAACATCACAGGTAGATCCTGAACTCTCCTGGATCTAGCCCAATACAGTTCTCTCTATATATACTACCTAACCCAGTGTTTTTGTATCAGCAGAATCTTCTTGCTCCTATAACAACAAATACCTCCTGTTCCTATATCCTACTATACAAGGATAAAAGGATTTGGGAATCCTTCCATATTGGGATACAAAGGGCAAGATTTGGACCTTTCCTAGTAGGATATAAAGGGCAAAAGCTCTTCCTGTGAATGTCATAAAGTAACCATTTACATTTCATTCACTAAACGCTTCCCAGAATACCTATTGGGTAGTCCCCAACGATTTGGAGTTGCAGATGGTTCGTTAGGATTCTTTGTTTATTTCAAACAGAAGAATTTACAAAGTACATGATTTATTACGCAGCTGGAGCGGACACATCTGGTGCCCTGAGTCACATCCACTTAGACTTATGTCTGATTTTAGCCAGGTTGGAATAGGTAATTCAATGCAAGCTTAGAGTTGCTTCACTTGATAGCATTTCACCCATAGCTAGCTCATAGAGTATCTTTACTTTCTGCCCCATGGCTGCCTTGGATGCTAGCAGGAGTTTTCGTATATGCATGGAAAGAGCAGGGGCAATCTTGACCAATGAACAGGAGTTAATAAAGAGTTAGTAAATAAACACTCCTGCCTGCAAATCATTGTGTAGACAATTCTGAGAAGCTTTCTTCTTAGGATGCTTAGGTGCTTCTTGGGATGTCTCAGTAGAATTAAGCCCTGCTGCCCAACCATCATCCTTATATTTCTCATTTTTCTCCTTTCCAATCTCATTCTTCCTGCTCTCTCATTCCTGCCCGCCAAGATCATCTCTCAAATAAACACACACACACAAATCTTTGTGTCAGGGAATGCTTTTGGAGGGACCCAAACCACATAATGCTCAAACTCTAAATTCTTCCACTTATAAAATGTCCCTATTTCAAAGCCCTCTCAACTTCAGTTTCACATTTTTAAAGACTACTCCGTAGCTCCTATGTCTATGGCATGTCTTCCTAGACAGTAAAGGATAACTATAATGAATGTGTTCTATTATAGTGCCATCTAGTGGCAAGGATGAATCAAAGCTCATGGCATCTAAGTGACCATGTTAAATATTAAACACTGGTAACTTCACATTACTCAATAAAGATAGATGTATTCAAGAGCAGTCAATCTTACCACAATTCTATTGAAGATCAAAAAGATATATGTTTGTGACAGGATATTAAAAGGTTGGGATAATTTTATGATAGGTAGGTAACACAAGCTAAGACAATGATAAAGATAACCAAATCTCTTGCATGAAAAGGCAAAAGCGGGCTTCCCTGGTGGCGCAGTGCTTGAGAGTCCGCCTGCCGATGCAGGCGACATGGGTTCGTGCCCCGGTCTGGGAAGATCCCACATGCCTCGGAGAGGCTGGGCCCGTGAGCCATGGCCACTGAGCCTGCACGTCTGGAGCTTGTGCCCCACAACGGGAGAGGCCACAACAGTGAGAGGCTCGCATACCAAAAAAAAAAAAAAAAAAAAAGAAAAAAGAAATAGAAAAGGCAAAAGCTAATCACCAAAAAGGTCGCTAGAGCTTTATCTCTGTGTTTTGATTTAGCTGAGCATAAAGCCATATTAAACATACAAAGTTGGTTCACACAGTATAGAAATCTGCCCCAACAGCCAGTGCTTAAGAGATCTCAGGATAGAAATGAGCAGTAACACAAAATAATAATTATAATAATAGCAATATCAACAGCAGCTACCACTTAAGGGAGTACTTGCTATGTTCCAGGCCCTATGCTAAACATTTTATCCATGTGGGCTCATTTAATTTTTACAACAGCCCTATAAGGTAGGTTCTACTGATATCCTTATTTTTTAGATAAAGAAAAGTAGGCTCAGCAAAATTGGTGAAGTTCTCAAGGTTACACACTCAATAAAGAGCAGAAGGAGGTTCAAACCCAGGTCTGCCTGGCTACAAAATCTGTTCCCTTACCCAGTTCACATTTCGTGCTTCATCAGAAATCATGACTAATTTTATGCCAAGTACATTGTTAGTGATCGTTATCAATAACAACCCCCATTTCACAGACAGAGTGCTGAAACAGTCATGGTTAAATATCTTGCCGTAGGTCACCTAGAAATCAGTGGCTTGCCTGAATTAAGATTCTTTGGTCAGTGGACTCTCGTTAAAACATATATTCTTTCTCGTGACTGACTTCTTCCAGCAATTAATTTATATCCCTAAGCAAAAGATCTGTTTGCCTTATCTTAGATTGTATAACTGAAAATGTTATTATTAGATGAGATAGTCTACAGAACTATAAAAAGAATCTATCCTAGAGAATTTAACTCTGTGCCATCTTCTGACAGTGAGTTTCATAGTTCAACCAAGTTTTGGATAAATCAGAACTCAGTGGTCAGCATTTATGGTCCTAGTCGTTCATCCTAACACAAGAAACACAGATGAGATGGATTTACCATCAAAAGGCATATGGAGCTTGATCATGATAAAAAATAGAATCTCCTTAGTTACAGGTAGGTCCCTTTTAAGAAAGAAGAAAAACGCTTTTGGATTCTGTTGAACAATCATTAGTACAGGGACTTTCGTGGTGGTGCAGTGGTTGGGAATCCACCTGTCAATGCAGAGGACATTGGTTCAATCCCTGCTGCAGGAGGATCCCACACGCCACGGAGCAGCTGGCCCCATGCGCCATGACTACTGAGCCAGCACTTTGGAGCCCGCGAGCCACAACTGCTGAGCCCGCATGCCACAACTACTGAAGTCCGTGCACATAGAGCCTGTACTCTGCAACGGGAGAGGCCACCGCAGTGAGAGGCCTGTGCACTGCAATGAGGAGTGGCCCCTGCTCACTGCAACTAGAGAAAGCCCGCGTACAGCAACGAAGACCCAACACAGCAAAAATAAATAAATAAAATGGTTAACTTTAAAAAAGAAAAAACAGAATAAACTTTTTAAAAAATCATTAGTACAGCCTTGGGTAGTATATTTAACCTTTCAGGCCCTTAGTTTTTCATCTTTGAATAAGAAAAATGAAACTAATTTCTCAGGGTGGTGGTGAGGATTCATTTACTTAAATAACCAAGAATAATACATGATACATAGTAGAACCTTAAATGATTTTTTTTAATATCCTTACTTTGTTTCATAAAGATTTTAAGTTGTTTATGAAAATATTCTCAAGAAATGTTATCTCTCTTCTTCCTTTCTCTGGTCCAAAGAAGAAAAGTTACTGTAAGGACTTAAGAAAGGAATACTTTTGAAACGCCTGGGCTTGCCAGTGGAGGATAAGTTGGAAAATTTTAACAACTTACAAATGCAAATACTGTTTGATCTATCACTACTATCTGTGGGACTCTATCCTACAGATAAATGATTTATGTACAAGGCTATTCACCGCAGCATTAATTTTAACAACAAAATATTTTTAAAAATCTAAATGCCCATCAATGGAAGACTGCTTACATAAATTATGGTACATGGTACATCAATACAAGGATACAATATGCAACTGGAAAAAAATTACAGGATATATTTTTAAGTGAGAAAGCAAGGTATACAGCATTATGCATAATATATACTACTATTGTATAAAAAGAGAGAAATATATATTAATATTTGCTTGTATGTGTACAAAGAAATTCTAAAAAGACACCCTGAAAATTGTGGTTTCTAGTAAGCAGGGTGGGAGAAAACTGGATCCATGTGTGGAAAGAAGGTTTTCACTGCATTTTTTTAACCAGTGGCAAAATTTAATAATTTAATTTTAAAAATATTTTATTTGGGCTTATACCCACTTCCAAAAGCTAATAAGATCTAAAAGTTTGCCTTTTCTTATCTCGTACAGCTTATAATAGACAAATGGGTAAACTGAGCTATAAACTACCAGATTTTTCCACAGTTTTTCTAAACAGTGAATTTAGCAAGATTAAGGTCAATATACAAAAATTAATTGTATTTCTCTATATTAGTGACAATCAGAAAATTAAAATCTAAAATACCATTTGTACTAGCATACAAACACTTAAACAACATAACATTGCTGAGATAAAGAAGGTTATCTCTTTAAAGAAAATAAAGATAAAGAAGATTATCTCTTTAAAGATTAAAGAAGGCATAAATAAATGAAGAGGCATACCATCTTTGTGGATTAGAAGATTCAATATTCCTGCAATGTCAGTTCTCTTTAAATGGATCTAGATTCAACAATCCTGATCAAAATCTCATCAGGATTTTTCTTGTAAAAATTGACAAAGTAATTCTAACATTTATTTGGAATTTCAAAGGGTTTAGAATACATCTTTATAAAACATTTTTTAAAAAACTAAATTGAAAGACTCATCTGATTTAAAGACTTACTATAAACCTATAGTAATTAAGACAAAAATAGCGAGATAATTCAATGGGGAAAAAAGAGTTGTTTCAACCACTTGTGCTGGGTCAAATGTATACTGTATGGGAAAAAAAATGAAACAACATCTACCTCACACTGTGTACAAAACTTTACTTGAATTTACTTGAAATGAAATATAGACCTAAACATAAAACTAAATTGTGATACTTCTAGAGAAAAATGTAGAATACCTTCACAAATACCTCACCTTCTGAGGTAGGCAAAAATTTCTTAGATAAGACAACAGAAAAGCATTGATCATAAGGAAAAAATTAGTCAACTAGGCTACAACAAAATTTAAAACACAGCTCTTCAAAAGATCCTGGAGAGAAATTGAAAAGGCAAACCTCAGATTGGGTGAAAATATCCAATAAAGATCTTGAATCAAGAATAAAGTATCACTGAACTGTAATAAAATGATTAAAATAGTAAATTTTATATTACGTATATTTTATTATTTTAAAAATTCTTTTATTTAGCTGCACCGGGTCTTTGTTGTGGTACACGGGATCTTCGTTGCCACGTGCGGGACCTTTGTTGTGGCATGAGGGATCTTTTTAGTTGTGGCATGTAGGATCTTTAGTTGTGGCATGCAGACTCTTACTTGCTGCGTGCATGTGGGATTCTAGTTCCCTGACCAGGGATCGAACCTGGACCCCCTGTGTTGGGAGCGCAGAGTCTTAGCCACTGGACCACCAGGAAAGTCCTTATTATGTGCATTTTAACACAATAAAAAAGGCGAAAAAGAGAATAGATAAAGAACTCTTAAATCTCAATAATAAAAAGGTAAACAAAATGGGCAAAAGATTTGAACAGACATTTCACAATAGAAGATATACCAATGGGCAATAAGTACATTAAAAGATGCTCCATTTTATTAGTTAATAAGGAAATGTACCTTAAAATCACAAAAAGATACCACTGTTCTCCTCATAGAACGGCTAAAATTAAAAAGACTGACAATACCAAGAGTTGGCAAGGATGTGGAGCAACTGGTACTTTCATACCTTGTTTCTGGGAATGCAAAATTGTACAGTTCCATTAGAAAAGAGTTTAGACGTTTCATTAAAATTTAAACATATATCTAACCCAAGTTTTCTCAGCCTCAACACTATTGAGATTTATGGGTCAGATGGTTCTTTGCTGTGGGGCGTGTCCTATGAACTGCAGAATGTTTAGCAGTATTCCTGGCCTTTACTGACCTGGTGCTAGTAGCACCTCCCCAGACATAACAAAAATGTCCTCAAACACTGCCAAATGTCCTCTAGAGTGCAAAATTGTCTCCAGTTGAGAGCCACTTATCTATGCTATGGCCCAGCCATTGAACAACTAGTGATTTACTGAAAAGAAATGAAAACATATGTCCAAAAAGAGACCTGTGCACAAAAGTTCATGTTTTTTCTTAACAGCTAAAAAAAAAAAAAAAAAAAACAAAAGCAACCAAATTGTCCCTTAACAGGTAAATGGATAAGCAAATTGTAATGCATTCATTCATGCAATGGACTAATTCATGAATAATGTTGCTATGAACCTTGGTGTACAGGTATTTGTTTGAGACTGTACTCTTAATGGTTTGGGGTATATACCTGGAAGTGGAATTGCTGGATTATACAGTAATTCTTTGTTTAACTTTTTGAGAAATCCTCAATAACTTTCAAGAGTATAAAGGGAGCTGAGATTTTTTAAAAGTTGAGAATGGCTGTCCTAGAACATTCCAGATTTGCCTGCATAACTTCTGCTTGTTATTCAAAATAAAGGCAGGCTTCATCTATTAAGAAAAATGTGGAGTCCAACCCCAGGTTTTGTTATGAGGCCCTCCTATGTGTAACTTATGTGTACCTCCATCTTGGCTCTTAGAACACAGTATTTTAATCACCTGTTAGCCTCACTTTCTCCTCTCTAAACTATATACTCTTTAAGGCTGAGATTTAGGTCTTTTCTATTTGTGTGTACACCCAATGTCTGGAACATAACAGTGCACAAGAAATATCTGTGACACATATTTGAAGGAAATTAAAGATGATTATTTGAAGTGCCCTATAGGAGGATTGATAAAGATTTCACTCATATGTCACCTCTAATTGCCTAGTAATGGCTCTCTGGAGGTCTGTGTTGCAAAGGATCCTGTGGTGATCTACAGGCTTAGCAGGAAGGAATGCAGAGACTAATTAGCAATGTCAGCGAGATGTGGGAAGATTCATACCTACACTAGATGCTAAATCCCTTTTCAGTTCTAACATTCCATGCAGGAAATGCAATTGTTTTTGCCTTCAAATCTCATCCTTATTAATTTAGTCTAAATACCTGATACCTCTTTTATTAGTAAATTAAATGTGACCATGTTGTAAAATCCACTGGATAAAAAACACAAATATTCGCTCTTCAATCTGCATCCCTACCCCTGGATCCTGCCAAGATCAAAAGTTCCTTATAGAATTCTTCATGGATTTTTACAAATACATCAACACAGTTTTATGATAATATGCGGTTGTTAAATTTGAAACGACTCACACTGCTTTCATCTGGGGACTCATTCCTTACCCAAGTAGCATTCAGAGAAAAATATATACAGCCTACATTTTCATTTTATTTCTAGTTTCGTATCTTTGCTTTTATTTATAAAAAGCTACACGTTGTTAGAAAATAAAAACCATTCCAATATATTACATTATTTCTCCAATCTCTCTTTTTACAAATGGACAGCTATAGGAGTTAAAGAAATTATTGGCTAAGCTAAAAAAAATTAATTATGCCTTAGAAGAAATTCTAAGAAGATACATTTGAATGGAGAGTCTGAAATCATTATGGCCTCCATTTCAGGAAAAAAAGTGGGGGGGAGACATCTATAAATTAAGCGTGGGTAGTATGTTATTATACATGTAGGTGACACAATATGTTGATATATCACAGTATTAATTTAACAGCATTGATCCAAAGATGTTACTCCCACAGAGATCCTTTCACTTGTGCTGTTTAGATTTGTTCCAAGATTACTAGGCCTCAGAGAATGAGCTATGTACTTATCTTAAACTCACCCTGGATGGTGTAGAAACACTAAATGAGGAATTGAGAATTTCATGAAAATCTAAGTGATGCTACCTTCATAAAAGAACAGAAAATTCTTTTCTAATTTCTTGAGGATAGAGAAAGAGGAGCAGGAATGCTTTTTCCATATGCACATGTGTGGAGAAGAGCTAATAAACAACGAATGTGATAGAAAACAATTTTGCAGCCAAGGCATAAAAAAATACTACCTTGAATTTTACAGCACTTTTTGCTTTTTAAAAACACACTCACATCCATTATTTCATTTTATCCTCCCAAGAAACCTGTGAGGTAGGTGAGTCAGGTTTCATTATCTCCAAGATTTATCTAACACTCTTGCCACTACTATTTTATGATAGGGTTCATGGATCCTGAGAGAAGTATTCCTTGCATTATGGCCATATCGAGTGACTCACAAGAATTGGAGAAATGAATTAACAAGTATGCATTACGAGGGACAGGGCCGCTCTTTCTTAACTTGGGAGTTCGCTTTCCCTTATAAATATTCTACCAGCAAAATCTGCAATAAACACATTTATTCTGCTGTATTGCAGTGGGGCTTTCCAGACAAACCACTTTTGACCTGCCAGCACAGCACGGGGAGATAACTACAAAAGATGACCCCCATGACTACGTGCAACAAAAGCACTGGCTCATCATTTCATATCCCCTTTCTCTCTTTCTTATTTAACCCTTTTTCTAGCCTTTAAAAGATCAAAAATTAAGAGGAGGGTATAGGAACATTTTAGGTAAGACAATGCAGTGAATAAAAATTGCCCCTGTGTGGACATGTTTCTATTTAATTTAAAACTAATGTCTGTATTATTTATTCCATGCCTTATTAGGAATATAAATGAATAGCACTTATTGAATACTATTAATATACGAGGCAGAGTAAAGAAATTTGCTTATAAAAACACTACCTCAGTCTCAAAGTGTGCTCTTCTATTACAGTGAAGAGAAGCATTTCTTTGGGGTGGAAAGAGGTTTTGGTCAGCTGTGTTTATCGGTACAGCCTGTTCACTTGTTTATGGCTAACATTCTTCCAACTGTCTGATGACAGGTGCCTGTTAGGCATTTCACACACCATCCCTGACATCAATGTTTACTAGTCTATTCTCTTTAGTTTTGTGTATGCTTGAAATTACACACGCACATACAAATATGTGTGTGTGTATTTGCATATAATTTGCATATATATATCTTGTTATATATGTGTGTATGGACATGTATAGCATGTGTATTATACATATTTTTAAAAGAGAAACGGGTATCTCTTAAGCATTTCACCTCTGCCTGTAAAGTGGAGGGGATCACTGCATCCACAGGTACCTGCTCCCGGCCCACTAGGTTCTGACCCCCACTCCCTCTCACCAAGTTGGTATCTTAGACTAACACGGCTGAGTCTGTCTGCTGTACTGCGTCTCGGAACCAATCTCAGTTCTTCCACTGACAGCTTATATTTTTTGGAGGCAATGAGAATGTTACGCAGTAGCATTATATAGTAAGACACAAATTTAAATTTGACAGTATTCCAGGAAGACTTTACCAACTGTTGTTTTACCTGCAGTTGAAAAACCCTGGCCAAAATGTTTTGCTCCTCCGTTATCCCCATCAGTTCAGTCTGGCTGGACAATGCTGCATGAACACGGTGCAGCTAGAACTTTGTTCTTGTTAGCAACAATTCACTTTTAAACAACGAGAGGGGAATGCTATCTTCTCTCCTTTCCTCACCCCTGCTATGCTTTAGAACCTAGTGATTAGAGCCTGGGTTCTGAAGTTACACAATCCTGGGATTTGTGTCCCAGCACCTCTCCCTTCTAACTGACTTTAGAAAATAATTTACATGGGCCTTAGTTTCCTGATTTGTAAAATGAGGATACTGAAAGGGCCTGCCTCATATGGGGTTGTGAGAACAAAATGAGGTGATGCTTAGGACACAGTGCCCAGAATGTAATAAGTGGTCAATGTTAGGAGGGTACATTTATATAGTTAAAAACATGGTTCCTGATCCTAACAACAAGCAACCTTATGAGAGGTGAAATACGCTAGTCTAAAAGTCTTACTTTCTGACACCTTTTTGGACAGAGCCCAAGGTGGGTACATATCTATAGTGTTGACTTCTGAAGCCATGATAAAATACAACACTGCCTTTTTATACCTTTTATAATCAATTCTTTCCTATCTCAAGTCTACCATTGTACCTCACATTCATCTATGTATCATTCTACACAAATGTCCCGTTAAATATTTTGTCCTGTCTCAGAGAATGAGCACCTGAAGGATGGGGATCTTTTACTTAATATTAGTTTCTGCTGCTCTAGCTCCACAGAAGTGTTTTTACACTGATTGCCTAAGACTTCCACGGGGCCCATAACCAAAATTTTTTTCAGTCCTGATTTTCTCGGATCTATTTCTCCATTGTACCCAACTAACTACTTAGGGTTTCTTGAAACCTTCAAGAAGCTACTTTTGGCTATTCTCCTCCTACCTACCTCCATATTTTTCTTCTCTTTCTCCTCTGCCCAACCACCAAATATTAGTATTCCCACTGGGCAGCAGCTTAAAAGAAAGAGACAGTTCTTTATGTGCTGATGTAGGTAAGTTTCTACAATATCTAATGAAATGAAAAAAACACACACACAAAAAAACAAGGTGTTTTCACTTATCATTCTCTTTCTATTTTTCTTTATTTTTACATAATCCAACTATGGATATGTGTATTCGTTTCCAAGGGCTGTTATAACCAAGAGCCACAAACTGGGTGGCTTAGCACTACAGAAATTTACTTTCTCATAGTTCCAGAGGCTGGAAGTCTGAGATCAAGGTGTCAGCAGTGTTGGTTCCTTTTTGGAGGCTCTGAGGGAGAATCTCTTCCTTGCCCTCTTCCTAGCTTCCAGCCCTTGCTGGCAATCCTTGGCCTTCTTTGGCTTGTAGACTCATCACCCCAATCTCTGCTTCTGTTGTCACATGGCGGTCTCCCTGTGCATCTCTGTCTTCACATGGCATTCCCCTCTGTGTGTGTCTGTGTCCAAATTTTTCTTATCTTACAAAGATACCTGTCGTTGGATTAGGACCTGCCCTCCCTGATCCAGTATGACTTCATCTTAACTTGATTACACCTGCAAAGAACCTATATCCAATTGAGGTCACATTCACAGGTTCCGGGGGTTAGGATTTCAACATATCTTTCTGAAGGACACAATTCAACCCATAACAATATGCTTTACTTTTAACTGTTTTAAAGTGTTAACAAAGGTAATCCGAGCAGTGAGCTTCTATGACCCATTTTCTTTTCTTCTCTGTGTCTTGTGTATTTTTCTTAATCTAACAAATACTACATATATACACACAAATATAGATATAGAGATCCACATATGCACACACATATACATAAATATTGACATGTTATATAATAATTAGTACTGTGTAACTTTCTATCCTTGGGTCACCTGGGTCTCCATCCTTGGGTCAACTGTTCCTTTCTTTCTACTTACTCTGCAGTTTCATCTATTCTCATGAATTTAGTTCCTGCCTGTATGCTAAAGACTCCCACATCAATGTCTCTAGCCCTCAGCTTTTAAGGGCTTCAATTATGTATCATTTAATATGTCCACAACAAAATTATCACTGGCTTTTCCCTTCCTGTCCTCATCCCGCACAAACCAGACACCAGTGAGTCCTCCCTGAGGGCTCCTCTCTCAGCCCTCACATCCAGTCAAGCTGATTCTGTCTACCGATATCTCTCAAGCCAAGTACTCCTCTCCATCCTACTGCCATTGCTTAAGTCCATGCACTCATTATCTCTTACCTGAACCTTTGCAATAGCTTACTAATTGGTTCCCCTGCATCCAATCTTAAGCGCTTAAATCCACTACTTTCAGGGTAGGTAGAGTTAGTTATGAAAGATGCAAATTAGACTATACTGCTTTGCTGCTTAAAACCTGTGTCCTCTAGTCCCTCATTCTGTACTCAAGACTCTCCGTCACTGCCCTACCTATCCCTTCAGCCTTGTCTCTTGCCTCTCCTTGATTTCAACGCTCACTACTGACATCAGATGGCTTGCTGATCCTGCTTCACACTTCTCATCCTCTGCTGTGCTAGTCCCTCTGCCAAGAATGTCCTTTCTTCCTCTTCAGGATGCATTCCAGGTGTATCACGTCTTCTGTGAAGCCTCTCTGAATCCCAGGTGAGGGAAAGTGTTCTCAGTATGTATGACCAGAGCACCCTGTGACATTGCTCTTTTAATCTTTCCCATGTGTATTAAATACCAGATTCTGTGTCTGTCTCTCTGACTGTAAGCAGAACGGTGAATGCCAAGTATCTTAACCATGTATCTATAGTGCCAAGCCCAGTGCCTGGAATGAAGGAGGTGCTAAAGAAATGCTGGTCGAGTGAACAAAGGAAGGTATTTTATACCATTTGAGAATTTCCACAAACTGTTAATTAACAAAGGAATAAATTACCACTTAGTTTTATGTTAATAACATCTCAAAACACTTATTTTATATAGAACAGGGTACATTTGGGCCAAATAAGTCTTTGTTGTAGGAACTGTCCTGAGCATTATAGGATGTTTAGCAGAATCACTGGCCTCTACACACCAGACATCTGTAGCTCCCCAATTCCTAGTTGTGACAACCAAAAAAGGGTCTCCAAACATTGCCAATATCCCCTGGTAGGGAAGGAGGGACAAAATAACCCCCAGCTAAGAGGAACTGGTATGGATTGATATTCAACAGAGATCTTAAATTTTTTTAACACCTGTGAAGGCAGGATTTCCCATAACATTTCATTTGATCCCTAGGGATATCAATTATTCTTTGTAAGAGGAAATCTGCCATAGTTTATCATATGTTTTTAAAGGCATTTAAATCAACTGTATGTAAAACTTTTAAGAATTTTTCTAATATAATTACCTTGTAAAAAAGATGAGACCATGTTATCTATTGTTCTATAAAAATGTTGGGTTGTTTTTTAAAAAAACATACATATGTGCTAGTTCTCATTTGGCAAGTTAAGAGCTCTATACTTTAATATGAAAGTTGCTCTTCTCTGGCTGTGAGAGAAGGAAGGAGGGAGAAGGGGTAGAAAGGAGAGGAAGAGGAAGAGGGAGAGGGAGAGGATTGTTTTCATCCAAAATCCAGGGGGCTTTTATGTTAACTCCCCATTTCCTTTGCTCTCTGCACGATTCTAACCCACTGTTATTGACCAGTGTGGTCAACATTAAACAAAGAACAGTGAACTCTCTTACACAGCCTAGTCAGACGAAGGTCAATCCAATATTCTGGTTGACAGAGTTTCCAATATTCATAGTATTCTACTATTCTTGAACACGCTGAACATGAAAACTATACTAAAATATTTTAGAAATTACTTGAGGCAAGGGGACCACCTCCTATGGGCCAGGAACTCTAGATTTTTTGTTTTTTGATGTGCCACACAGATATGATCTCTATTCTCTGAAAGTTTATGGTCTAGTAGGTAAATATAGAAGTTAATGAAACAGTCACACTGATGGGGGAATAATTAGAAATTGAATAAATGCTATGAAGGAAAATAATTGAGGAATGTGATCTGAACTTGAGGAAATGACACTTGAGTTAAGATCTGAAGAAGGAATCTAAGGAATTAACTAAAAGAGACAGAAGACAAGCAGCTGCAAGTGGAGGGGATGGCATGAGTGGATGCCCTTGGCTGCAGGGAGCATGTCAGAACTCAATGAAGAGAGGAGCCTGATGGGGCTGGGGAGCTAGGCCGGGGCAGGCAGGCAGGGCCTACTGGGCCATGTTGAGGGCAGATAGATAGAAAGGCCATCAACTGATGTAGGTGTAACAGGTCATTCTGGCTGCAGTGTGGAGAATGTATTGGTAAAGCAAGACAGAGAAGATGCTTGGAGACTAGCACTAGCATCTTATCAAATCAAGATCATCACTATTTCTTGAAAGCTCAGGCAAAGGTTTCCAGTTCTATAGCACAGATGAGCCTTGAAAACATGATGCTAAGTGAAAGAAGCCAGTCACAAAAGGCTGCATATTGTATGACTCCTTCTGTATGAAATGTCCAGAATAAGCAAATCCATAAAGACAGAAAGTAGATCAGTGGTTGTCAGAGGCTGGGGTGAGAAGGGACTAGGGGTGAATGCTAGTGGGTACCAAGTTTCTTTATGGGGAGATAAAAAATGTTTTAGAATTAGATAGTAATAATGATTGTACAACTTTGCTAATATACTGAAAACCAATGCATTGAACACTTCAGAAGGGTGAATTTTATGGCATGTGAATTATATCTCAATAAAGCTGTTACCAAAACAAAAAAAAAAAGCTCCTCTTATTATGTCATGGGAGAAAACAAGTTCTAAATCTCTAAGCAAAAACAAGGTAAAGAGCTGACTTTTAAAATTCTTAATTTTAAAGTCATGTTCTTTAAAATGCTCCTTGCATTCTAAAATTCAGTTAGCTGAAATTTAAGAATTATATTGAAATAGAGGCATTTAAACAAAACAAGAACAGCTGATCAGTGATTTATAGAGAGCTCCAAAATTCCCAAATCATAGTTTTTGTTAGAAAAAAAACGATTCTAAAAGCACCAGCCACTGGGAATTAGACCAACTGGAATTTTACTATTCTGTGAATTCAGTCAAATAGTGGATTTTAACTTTCAGCACGATTTTCATTTTCTACCCAGACAGCCACTTAGCAGATATGTGATATCAATCCTGATTTCCAACCTCACCTTTCTATATGAATTTAATGGGGGAAGTGTGCAAGAATGTGTTTTAAAACAAAAATCTCAACTATCCTATTATTACATTTACAGCTGATTACCATGTGAATTGCTTTTATGCTATGCTAGAATATCACTGACACTGTTCTTTCAAGGAGTACAATATAAAGTACAGGATATTTGGAACAGCCTCTAACAATGATGACACCGGCTAATACTTAGTTTTAAATTCAGATTTACATTAAAATTATTATCTAGAAAAAAGTAACTAACACGTGGGGTCATTTTCTCCATCAGGACTCTTTTTGGTATAAGTGAAAATCCAACTCAAAACAACACAAGTGAAAATACAATATACTGACTTTTTTTTTTTTTTGCGGTACGCGGGCCTCTCACTGCTGTGGCCTCTCCCGTTGCGGAGCACAGGCTCCGGACGTGCAGGCTCAGCGGCCACGGCTCACGGGCCCAGCCGCTCCGCGGCACGTGGGATCTTCCCGGACCGGGGCACGAACCCGTGTCCCCTGCATCGACAGGCGGACTCTCAACCACTGCGCCCCCAGGGAAGCCCTACTGACTTTCTTAATTGCAAAGTTCAGTGGTGATGCCTACCATCAGGCACAGCTGGATTCAGGGCTCTCAGGCTGGTTTTCTGACAGATTGGTTTCATGTTCAGATGCAAGGTTGTCCCTCCTGATGGCAAGGTGGGAGTAGCAGCTCCTCCTGTCTCTCTCCTGCATTCTTAGCAAAAGACTCACTGTAGCTGCCTGGTTCTAACTGCACCATGTGCTCAGTCTTGAACCAACTGCCAGGGCCAGCAGGATGGAGCATGTTGACTGACTCAGGGCTGGGTCACACTCACCCTTGCAGGACAGAATCCCACTCCAACCATACAGGCTGATAGTAGGGGAAGAATGAATCCCTTTAAAAAAGCCAGTATTGCTGCTAGAAAAAAGGACAGTGGAGGCTGGAAGGGAAAATAACAAACGTCCCTTGAAGTTTCCAGTTAAAAGATGGGCCAAGAGATCGGGCAGTGGGGAGGCAAACTGACAGTGAGTTGGGAAGTACGGTGGACCCTTCTGAGGATATCTTCCCACTGGATTACGCTTCTCTGAGAATTTCTCCATTTGCCTCATGGGTTGAGCCAGATTCCTTCCACCTGCCCCTCTGGAGCCACTCTGCACCCTTCAAACCCTGCTTTCTCTCCCAGAAGCCTGAAGTGAATGGACAAGAGTAATGGTTCCTGGACCCTCTCTCTGACTTTTGGCTGGAGTTGGTGAATGGGGAACACCTACAGGAGATCTAAGGGAACAAGGAAGGGGTCCTTTCAGTCTAGTTATATCCCTCAACCAACCATCATAGCCCCCTTCTTACCCCAGCTTTACGGAGATATAATTGAAATGTGACACTGCGTAAGTTTAAGATGGACAACATGATGATTTGACACGCACATCTATATTTCAGAATAATTACCACAATAACGTTAACATATCCTTCACCTCACATAATTACCTTTGTTGTTTTGGTACTGGTAATGAGACCGTTTAAGATCTACTTTCACATATACCAATATGGTATTGTTAATCACTGCCACCATGCTATACATTTGATCCCCTTTTATAATTGCCCTCTGTACTCAAACTTTTCTTCCTAGCTCTGGTAACCATTTCCCAGCTTGTCCTTTTAGGCCTAGACATAGTCAGGACTCCTGGAAGTACTACATTGTTCTTTCTGGGTTTTCCTAAAGGCTGCCCATAGCTCTGAAAATTGTCCCATAATTGAACCCTCTTTGAATTATCACATTTGAGTGCACCACCTGTTTCCTGCTGGGACCCTGACAGATATGTAATAAACATGGCAGCCATATTCTTTAATACATGACCTCATTTTATGTATTATTCCAAATCCTCACATTTGTTCGGTGAAATAGGTATTCTTAACCCTATTTGATATATGAGGGAATGGAGGCTCAGAGAGATTAAGTAACTTGACCAAGATCCCACAGCTAGTAAGGGACCTGGCAGGCACTGGTCAAATTTCTCATTCTGTATGTCCAAGATACATCATCTGTGGCCTAGACCATGACTTCCACTCTTGCCTTCTTATAGTCTTTCTCCACAGAGTAGCCAAACACCAACTGTTTTATAGATCGGCCAAGGTTGTTATGAAGAGTCAATGAAATAACAAGCAAGAACACTTAGTAAAGTGCCTTACAGATTTAACACAGTAGCTCACTGAATATATATATATATATATATATATATATATATATATATATATATATATATATATATATATGAAAGAAAGAGAGGTGCGGGGAGAGAGAGATCCTCTGGTCACTTTCAGAATTAGATTCCTTGAAGATGGAGGATCTTGAGGACACTTTGGAGGAATTGAATCTAGAGATCCAATCCCCCTGGACTCAGCTCACCCATCATCTTCTCTTGGAAGACTTTCTGATACCCCAGGATGGGTGAAGTTCGCACTCTGGGCTCCAATAGTATTTATCCTACCACAGCACTTATCCCATGTTATGTAATTATTGTTTGCTTTCTTTTATCCCACATTCTACTCCATTATAATTGTCCATCCATTTCTCCGTCTCTTTCTGGAGCATAAATTTCTAGAAGACAACAGTCACATCTATTATTTCTGCATCACTGGTATCTGACACACACCTTTAGATAGGTGCCAACTAGGTATCTATTAAATGAGTGACAATATAGTTCTGAACAAAACCCATGCCGAGAGTTCCCTCAGATGGGCTCTCAGGGACATTAGTGAAGGGATTCCCTCAAGAGGAAGAAGACAGCTGTAACTGCTGAGATGACAGCCAAACTCTTAACATTCCATGATTCTGGATAATAGAGCTCCACAGACTACAGGAAATGTGTTTCTTTCAAGGGGTGTCAGTTAATAATTTTAAAACCACCTCATGTCATTTCTACTAACATTGATCAAATAACAGAAGATCCTGTAAATAATAAGACCCAGGTTTTTCACTGTTGGAGAAAAGACTATAGTGGGAAAACTGACAGAATTTAAATAAGGTCTTTAATGTAGTTAATAGTATCACACCAGTGTTAATTTCCTGGTTCTGATCATTGCATTATGGTTATATAAGATATTATTAACATTAGGAGAAGCTGCATGAGGAATAATGAAACTTTTGTACTATTCATAAAACTTTTCTATAAGTCTAAAATAAGTTCAAAATTTGACTGTTTTATGGTACATTCTTTTCAAGCCATACTCTTAGAATGTAACATAGGTGATAAAATTTCACCAAGAAGTACACGGGGGTATAACACATTAATAGCTTGCTGTGTTACTCAGAATGACAGAATTGTACAGTTTAGAAGTAATCTTGGCAGTCCAGTCCATCGTTCTACTCTTGAGGGAATCCCCTTAGTATTGTCCCCAACAGCCTAAAGCCTTTGCTGAGACGTCTCCAGGGACAGCAGTGTACCTCTGTCCTAAAAATGAATTGCTGGAAGAAAAGCTTGAATCGTTAGAAATGTCTTCCCCCTTCTACCCACCAAGCTGAAATTAGCCTCTTGTTGATTCTCTGGACCCCACATGGTGACCCTTCAGATACCTGAAGGGAGTCAGCATCTTCCCACCCGTGGTTTTTCTTCTTCAAGCAAAATACCCCCAATCCCTTTCCAGATGACATAATGATGTTTTAATAGGGGGCGCTGATGCTTTGATGTTGCCATTTCTAAACTTTTTTGTCAGCCACAGAACTCATCAAAGAAATTCTCATGTAGAAGTCAGTATGTAAAATAGACAAAAGTAAAACTCTTGCTGCAAGTGGTGGGTGAGGAGACCAAGGACTATCTGATCCCCCTCACCCCTTCCCTTCCCTGGTGGTCCTTGAAGCACAACCTTGGAATCTTCAAAACTTCTAGAATATGTAACAAACTCTTCCTTAAACCAAAAGTATGAAAGGACATGGGAACCTCAGATCTCAAGGCAGGCTTGTGGGGGGAGACGTTTTGAGTACGTGCCTTCTGCTGTCCCCAGTTATACCCCATGGACAATCCCTGACTTAGACATCTGTTGGGCTACAAGTGGTAATGATCATGACAACAAGAACTAAGAACTAAACCAACTTATTCAAGGTCCACAGAAGTGTTAGAACTGGATTTTTAACCCAGATCTCTCTGACTCTGAACTATGCCCTTAACCACTGTATTTTCCTGCCTCTCTGGAACAGAAATCTAAAAGGATTATGGGACTCCAGCCCTCTCATCTGGCATCCTCACCTGTACACTACTCGCTTTACAACCTGGAAATCATCTTGGAGTGGATTCACTAGGAAATCCATTGTAAACCGTCTACCTCTGACATCAAGCCTCTACAATATAACCCATGTCCCTTCCTTCATATATACCTAAGTCCTCATTTAAACAGCATCACCTGGGAATCTGAGATCCTAAGGATTAAGCATTCTTATTGGTAGGTCCATACATAAGGAAGGATCATCTACAGACACTCTTAGGCTAATGCCCAGCAGAGAAATTGTTTGCAAGGACCCCGAGCACCACTTGTGGTTCTGACCTATGGCTGTTTTATACTTTCATGCAGAACAGATGGCTGGTGAGCCTCAGTCAGTGGTCTCTCCTCCCCAGATGAGGGCTGGGATGGTGTTCATTTGTTGTAAATGCCTGTCTGGCACACGTCAACCCTGGTGCTTCCTTTTGGTGGAAACCCTCTGCCCCTACACTTCAATATCTGGGGTTTGAGTCAGCAGACCTCACTTCCCCAGCTCCACCACAGGGCAGACACCGGGCTAAGCCTGGCTAATTAGCATACTCCCAGGTCCATGTGATTCGAGCTAGACCCCTAAGACTCAATATCAAGACCTTTGTTGGAACCGTTGGAGAAGACATGTCTCTTTTGCCTAGGGCTTCTGAGTTAAGAAGTTGTAAATTTAGCAGCCATCTTGTTACCAAGAGACAACCAGCTGGATGTTGAAGCCAAGGAGAAGAAAGGAGAGTCAAGAGAGGAAAAGAAACAGATTCCAGAAATCTTCACTTCAGACACCGCATCCAGCTGTGCCTAGGGATGGACTCATTATACTTATGTGAACTAATAAATTCCCTTTGTAGTATAAAACCATTCAAGTTGGAAGTATGGCCTTTGAATTCTCTATAAGCCTCTCCTGCTTGTCCTTAATAAAACTGTAACCTTCACCATACCCTGGCACTCCCTAAGCCCCTTCCCTCACTTCTCTTTTTTCCTAAGCACTTATCGAACATACTATATGTTTTACTTATTTGCCTCATTTATTTTGTCTCCCCAACTAAACTCCATAAAGGCAGAGCTTTGGCGTATTTGTTCACAGATGTACTTTGAATGGAATGACCCCAGAACATAGTAGGCGCTCAATAAATATTTGTGGAATGAGTGAATGAGAGAACGTGCAACTCAAATAGTTCTAAACGGTTTATATGGAAATGCTTTTTAGAAAGGGTCTTGCTAGAGAGAGTGAGGATGGAAGCTTTCCCTGTGACCTAACATGAGGCATTTCTCTCCCAATTTCAAATATCTAGTCAATAAACAGGTATTGAGCACCTACCTGTGGTGATCACTGTGTTAAACACAAAGATAAATAAAAATACAGTCCCCGCCCTCCAGGAGCTTTCAGTCTGGTGCTATTGTCTTATACGATAGCAAGTAAACATGAGTGGGAGAAGCGCCAGCTTTCAAGCATGAACATCCATCCAGAGGAAGCCGGGGTGCTCACTTCTAATTTCCCTCTCTCTCTCTCTCCCTCACCCCCAAACCTTCTCCCTCTCTCTCCACGTTTATAGGTTGGTCTCCAAACTCACAGCGAAGAGCCACAAATATCCCACTGTGGAAACTGCTAGACAGGCTAGAAAGGCAAAGATACAGCTTAACTAAGGAGAGAGGAGGAGAAACAAAACCTAAACTGAGAAAATAAAAAACCCAATTCAATAAAAACGAAACTCGAGTTTATGTGGCAGTGGCAAAGCTGACAACACCTGGCATGCACTCCCTTTAGGGTGGAGGGAAGTTATTTCTACTAATTTGAGAAGATTGTAGGGATACATACAGCAGCGAGGGAGACGGGAATCTCAGCAAGAACAGTAGATCTGACTGTCAGCCCTCATGGGGACTGAACTTGGCTCCTTCGGGATCTAAGACAGCTTAGACACCTGGTTATCTTGTGCTCTCTCCTCAGTGTCCTCTAAAGGTCTGCTGTTGGCATGACTCGGCCAAACCCAGTCTCTGCTTCTCTTGGTTTGCTTGTTCTCTCTCCCCGCCTCCCCGCCCCCCTTTTCTTTCCTTCCTCCTTTCCTCCCTCCCTCTCTCCTGTGCTTCCTTCCTTCCTTTTGAGTTATAATTGACATATTTAAAATTCAGTTTGGCAAGTTTCAACATATATATATATACACCTGTGAATTTATCACCACAATTAAAAGAGTGAACATATCTGTCACCCCCCGAATTTCCTAAACCTCTTCTTAATCCTCTTTGCCTCTCCCCACTTCCTCTCCCCATCCCCAGGCAATTGCTGACATGCTGTCACTATAGTTTAGGTTATAGTTTCTAGAGTTTTTTTTATAAAAGGAATCGTGAAGTATGTACTCATTTGTCTGGTTTCTTTTACTCAGCATACTTATTTTGAGATTCATCCATGACATCGTGTGTATCAATATTTCATTCCTTTTTCCCTGTGGCCTAACAGTATTCCACTACAGAGATATACCACAGTTTGTTTATCCATTTACCTGCTGATGGCTATTTGGATTGTTTTCAGTTTTCGACTATTATGCATAAAGCTTCTATGCATATTTGTGTACAGTCTCTGGATAGACATATGTTTTCATTGTGACTGAGTAAATAACCTGGGAGTGGAGCAGCTGGGTCTCATAGGAAGTGCATATTTAAAATTTTAAGAAACTGCCGAACTGTTTTCCAAGTGGCTGTACCATTTTACATTCCCACCAGCAGCATATGGGAGTTCCAGTTGCCCCACTCCCAAACCAATACTCGGTATGTCAATCTTTTTAACTTTAGCCATTCTAGTCAGTGTGATGCTATTTACTTGTGGTTTTAATTTGCATTCTCTAGTGAAAAATAATGTTGAGTATCTTTTCACGTGCTTATTTGCCGTCTGTACATCTTCTCTAGTGAAGTACCTGTTCAATTCTTTTGCCCACTTTTTTATTAGGATGTTTGTTTTTCTTATTGTGCTTTGAGAATTCTTTATGTATTCTGGATACAAATTCTTTCCCATGTATTTGATTTGTAAATATTCTCTCCTACTCTATGGTTTCCTTTCTCATTCTTTTAACTGTGTTTTTAAATTAGGAGAAAATGTTAATTTTGATGAAGTCCTATTTATTTTTTTTATTAATCTTATTATGGTTCGTGCTTTTGATAGTAAATCTAAAACATACACCTAACTCAAAGTCACAAGGATTTCCTCCTGTTTTCTCATAGAAGTTTTATAGTTTTTTGTTTTACATTTAGGTCTATGGATCATTTTAAGTCAATTTTTGTATATAGCATGAGGTATGGGCTGAGGTTTATTTTGTTGCATATGGGTATATGATTGTTCCAGAAAAATTTGTTGGAAAAACTATACTTTCTCCATTGAACTGCCATTTGAAGGGCCTTTGTCAAAAAGTCTATTGATTAGATATGTTTGGGTCAACTTTTAGACTCTGTACTGTTATAGCTTTACAGTAAATCTTAAAATCAGGTAACATTAGTTGTCCAATTCTATTTTTTTCAAAGTTTTTTTTTTCTTTTTTTGCTCTTAAAAGTCTGTTGGTATATATATGTCCATGCCACTCTCTCACTGTGTCACAGCTTACCCTTCCAAACATAAAATAGCTAGCTAGTGGGAAGCAGCCGCATAGCACAGGGAGATCAGCTCACTGGTCTGTGACCGCCTAGAGGGGTGGGATAGGGAGGGTGGGAGGGAGGGAGATGCAAGAGGGAAGAGATATGGGAACATATGTATACGTATAACTGATTCACTCTGTTGTGAAGCGGACACTAACACACCCCTGTAAAGCAATTATACTCCAATAAAGATGTTAAAATAAAAAGTCTGTTGGCATTTCAAATGGGATTACATAGACTCGATAGTTTAATTTGGGGCGAATCAGCACTTTAATAATGAGTCTTTCAATCCATGGAATGGATTATCTCTCCACTTTTTATATCATCTTTAGTTTCTCTCAGCAGTGTTTTATTGTTTTCAGTCTACCGGTCTGGATCATCTTCGGTCAAATTTACCCCTTAGGTATTTCATTTTTCTGATGCTGTTGTAAACAGCATTGTTTTTGTAATTTTAATTTCCAGTTGTTTGTTGCTACTGCAGTTTCTTTTTCTTTCATTTCTATTCAGAGCAGGTCTTATAAAGCCAAGTCATTTCTTAAGGCACTGGCCTGAGTTGTTGTCTTAGATGTGGAATGAGCCCAGTCTAAACAGCTGTAGCTAAGAGTGCAGAGTCATATGGTACAGATCAGGTACAGATCCTTGCCCATCGCAGGGATTAGCCTAGGGTCACTGACCCTCAGCAGGGTTGGCCCTTGATGAACCCATTCCATATACTGTGTGAAATTATCACAAACAAATTGGTAAAATAACTAAAGGGTAATTCTGTGCTTTTAAATTTTGCACAGGAAACTTCTATGGCTGTGGGGGAGGGCCAGCAAAAAAAGAATCTTGCACGAGAAGTCAAGGATTTATTTCTCCTGGCACCTCTAAATACAACCATATGGTCCTAGAGTCCAGAGTGTTACAAATTCCACCCACTACCGGAAGATCTAAAATCCTAGGAGACCATATGTCTAATGATGTATCCCAGTCCTTTAATTTACACTTTGGTCTGTCATAAACTCTGCTTTTAGTGGTCTGCTAAGCACAGAAGGCAGCACAGTCCAAGGGATGCTCAGGGTAAATAGCAGGTACCTCTGGTGAACTCCTGTCATTGAGAGGACCTAGAATTTTGTGACTAAACCACTGCCCACCAAAAAAGGACATCTGGAGCCCAAAACAATTTTAAAGGAAGGCATTTTTAAGCCAAGTTTTCTCAGTGAATTATGTTTTTCAGCACAACTCCTTAAGCCTTGGTTTGGTTTTTTTTAATTCTCATTCATTCATTCATTCATTCATCTTTTCATTCCCTGTAAAACTACTGAGGGTCTCAATGCTAGGGTGGTGGTAGGTGTGGGAGGTAACACCAAGATTCATCATACAGGATTCCTACTCATAGGCTGGGGAAGCACACACACCAACACAATATGAATAAAGACATAAAGTGGAATATTTGGCACGGTGATTTGTAAAATATAAGTTGCTATTCCAATGCCTGTTATTTTATAGCTCAGAAGAGGAGACAGCACTATAGAGAGTTGAGGAAGCCCTCAACCTAGAGGATGGAGGGGGATGTGATGTGGTTTTACAGAGGCAGAGGCATTCTTTCACTAGGTGAGAGGACATGGAATGAGTCTCTGTTTTGCCTACCCATTTCTCCAAAGAGTTTAGTGTATTATGTTGGAGGGACACTGGAGAAGAAGATGTGGTAGAAGGATGTGATCAATCACATTTTCCAAAGATGGCCACACCCCTCATCAAGAGATAGAATCTAATTCCCTCCTCTTGCATGTGAGCTGGCTTTTGTGACTGTTTCAACCAATAGCAAATGGCAGACATAACACTACTTGGAAGACTCAATATAAAATTTCATTTCTGCCCTTTTCACCAGAACACTCTGCTAGAGCCCTGAGCTACCACGTGAGCACTCTCATTGTCCTGAGGGTGCCATGTTGTGAGAAGGCCCAGTCTACCTGATCCAGAGCCTGCATAGAGAAGCCCTGAGACTACATGAAGAGAGAGAAATGTCTGGTTGGCCTCCAGCTGCTCCAATTCCAGCCACCTCTGACTGCAACTGCATGAAGCACTCTAAGCCATAATTGCCCAGCTGGGCCCTTCTTAAATTACTGACTCAGAGAAACCATGACAAATAAAGAAATAGCTATTGTTGCTTTAAGTCACTAAGGTGCAGGGTGATTGGTTACAGTAATAGATAACCCGAACAAGGATATAAGAAGTGACTTGGCTATTTTCTTTTTTCTCCTTTCAAGTCAGATTTGGGTTTGGTGGAACCAGCCAGACAGGGCTGACTGGGACTTGGAGATGAGTCTGATTCCACAGTGCAAAAGAGGTAGTCAGAATAAACCCAAGAGTAGGAGTAGAATCTAGATAATCAGTCAAGGAGATGGTAGAGGAACAGGCCCTACAAAGCCTGGGGGGACAAGACAGAACCACTGTTGAGGCAGGGTTGCTAAACTAAGAACCACAGCAGGGACTCACACACAGGAAGCAGAGGCAGAGAATTCACTACTCAAACCCATGACAAGATTACATGAAAATAATAAGTGAAGCTTGAAGAAGTGTGACTTGACACTGAGTTGTGAAGCTTTGGTTATAGTGTTTCTCCCAACTAGGGATATAGAATGATCTCAGAGCCTGGAGTGAGACGGGACCTGTGATCCCACCTGTGTGGATTAGATGGAGACAGATCAGGGGTGGGGTGCCAGTCAGGTTATTTTGTTCCCAGCCAGTCCTGATTAACTGCCAATCCCACTCCACCTACCCTCCAGCAAAAGGAAAAAAAAACAAAAAAGAGGCCAGTAAATAAGTCTACGAAGAAAAAGAAAGTCATACGAGAAAGGGCAAGAGATTATGGATGGTATCCTGGAATAGTATGCATCCACCAAAAAATCAAATTAGGTACCTGTCTTAATTTGGCAACATGCATCAAAACATGCCTGAAAACATTTTTAAAAGACAGAACAGCAAGCAAACATATAAGTAACTGAAGAATGATCAATTTGACTAAGTGTTTACAATAGCTACATCCACACCTAAAAGGGGAACATCCAGCAATCTAATTGTCCAACAGATTAACAAAATTGCATAATACTATGGAGCCTGGTTTTTCTGTTTTTGTTTTGTTTTGTTTGTTTTTTAAGATTTTTTTGATGTGGACCATTTTAAAGTCTACTGAATTTGTTACAATATTGTTTCTGTTTTATGTTTTGATTTTTTGGCAGCAAGGCGTGTAGGATCTTAGCTCCCCATCCAGGGATTGAACCCTCACCCCCTGCATTGGAAGGCAAAGTCTCAACCACTAGACTGCCAGGTAAGTCCCCTTGGAGGCTGTTTTTTTAAATTATGTTATATAACATGAAAAAAATATTACCAAGATATTGTTTAGTTGTAAAAATTTCCTTAATGGCACATTCTAGGTCTATGTTCCTCTAAACATGCTTGCAACAATTCCTTATACCAGCAGACCATCAATAAATGTTGTTTTACTAAATGAATTCTGTAGTTAATCTTCAGTGAGGACCTACTATGTGCCAAGCATGGCTTTTATGTTCCTTCCACATGTAAATTTCTTTCACCTCGACATAATCCTAGGAGGTAGATACTATGACCATCCTGTTTTGAATGGGTGAAAACAGGGGCAGAGGGTTAAGAAATTTGCCCAGTAAGTGGTAGCACTGGGGCAGGTAGGGACAGACAGCCTGGGTCCACGACACAGTATTATCTTTTGAGCTAGACAACTCGTAAAACAAGTGATCCGGAAAAAATACCAAAAAACTAAAATTTAGTTTTGTCCTTACCAAGACTTTACTCCCAAATCATCAAGAAAAAATAAAATTTATTAGGTCTCATGATTATTGGTAACAAATCTTTCAGAACTAAGGGCAGAGCGAATGGTAGCAAAGATTCCAGAATTAATACAGAGAAGGGGGAGAGATCCTAGTATATTCATTATTTAGATTTTTTCATTTTCTTCACTGGCCAGGGGAAATAGAGAAAGCAGAAGGTGGGGGGAAGAAAGCAAGATTGTTATTAGGCAATTTGGAATCATTACACAGGAAAGAAAGATATCAGTAAAAATATTTTAAGTGCATTATCCTGGAGTCTTCTACTTCCAGATACATTTTATCTCCCTACTTATCTGTATGCATTTGTTTCAGCACCGATTACACAGGCATGGTTTGTCATAAATTAATTTAGGTCTGTTCAGGAAATTAAAAAAATCTTACCACCAATAATTAAGACGAAATAAGAATAGAGAAGTAGCTGATCACCCCCTCCTCAAGAGACTGTCTCATGCTGTTTCTCAGTTGTTTCTAGCCTCAGGTTAAGACCCCCGACTCAGAAACAGGATTAGTGCTACATGCACATTTGCCACTTGAAATGGGTATGGTGCCAGCAAGTCATTATTTACCTCCCACACCTCCCTATTTCTCTGTCAGCCTTGGGAATTTGTACTGATTTGAAGGGTTGGTGGTGGATTCCCCCTACCTCAACTTCTGAATCACAGTCGCACATATAGTATGACACCCTGCCGCTCTCCACACCGTCCAAGGGAGAGCATATGGAGCCTTGCGATGTGTTTTAATTCATTTCTCCCTTCATTCTCACACTCGGAAGGAAACAGGTAAGGTTAGATAAAATTGCTACTTAATAGGGGGTTACTGAGTGTGTAATTACTCCCAGAATTTTTAGAGTGATAAGTCCGCTGGTAGGAGCCAACCTTGCTATAAAGAATCTCGCTAAACTGCCCAAAGACTGCAGTTCCATTCATTTGTGTTTATTTGAGTAACCTACCAAAGATTAAGGAGCATTTTTTACTAAAAGCCTTTTTTCCTCCCACCTCATTTCAAACAGGTCAGCAAATTCAGAAGTTCAAGGTTTCAATCCTTGAGTTGCGAGTGAACAGGTTCTAAAATTAGTGCTGGAGTGACTTCCGAACCTTCTCTCCAGCAGCAGAATTTACTAGCAAGTAGATGTGATCTTTGACAGAGTTGTAGGCAGAATCACGGCACTGTATAATTTTTTCAGAGCTTAAGTGATCTTAAGGATCATGATTGCCTTCACGTGCCCTATTTCACAAAGTAGGTCAGCCAGCTGGGAGTGGAAGTTAGTTGTGCTGAGTGCTAACTTACTGCCCTTCCCATTTTCTCCCAGGGCAGAGGCATGGCAGAACCAGAACAATGTCGTGGTGGCCCAAGGGATGGGCACTGTCTGACTTGGCAGGTAGGCTTCTGCTTAAGTTGACACAGTTCTCACTTGGTATTAAGCGTTTCTGTTGATGAAAACTGCCAATTTTCCATCGTCTCAGAATTGGTATTAGACCCACCCCCACCCTCCCACACTCACATACTAAGTAGCTTTCAAGGCTCTGTCCTGAGGCTGCCAGGCGGGGACTGTCCAGGCCTCCCCATTTTCCCATGGATGCTCTCGGAGGTGGTGGATGGCTGCTCTAGAATTCCTGAGCTTTGTTTCCCTGTCTGACGTGATTAAATGACTGAACCCACTTAACGGTACCCACCGCAGGAGCGCCGCCTGGAAAGTGGGTGGGCTCAGACTTCCGGTTGTTTCGTCACTTCCGCTCATGGGACTTTCACTTCCTCCGGAGACAACGCAACCAGTTATGTCACGTTTACCTGCTTTCCCAGTGCTATTTCCAAAGTGCTTTGGTAAGGAGTGCAACAAAAGCAAGGAGACCTCTTGGTGTGCCTGCATCCCCATCTGTCATGGGGAGTCCATGAGAAGTCTCAGCTTTTGTGGACTCTCCAGTCAATTTCTGGGGAGTCAGACAGGATTAGGGGCTAGGACCCCAGACCCCTCATCTTTCCAATCGCTCTAAAATCTTGCAGGGGCTTTTTTTTTTTTTTCCCCCACTTTTGGGGTTTTTATCTCCATGGCCACCATTCTGGGGAGTTTATTACCTTCTCTTAAGCTCTTATGTTTGTTCCATTGCTGTAGGTGAATTACTTTTACTTGTTTTTACTATAATTTATTCCTCAGGTATTGGGGACGGGATTGGTTGTGAGTCAGCTCTCAAGCAGCCACCTTCATTGTGGCACCATTCACAAGGGAGATAACAACATGTCGCTGATAAGGCATAATAATACCATCCCCTTTCTTCTGTCCGTTTTTGTGAACTATCCGAATACATTTTGAATCCTTCTGTGTTACTCAGTGTTACTGGAAGCTACCACCCCTGGGAAAGCTCACCAGGGGCAGGGTCCTGTTCACTTCATCTTTCTAGTGCCATGGACAGTGTCTGGAATAGGTAGGTAGTCAACAACTGTTTGTAAAATGAGTAGTAGTGAACTATTCGGAGGATATGAATAATTCTTTTTTAATCATTACAAAGTGAACTATGAAATTTGAGAGGAGGAAGAGGAGGAGGTGGTCTAGTGATTTGGTTACACATTTCACTGTTTACATTTACTAATATGTATAATTAAACACTGTGTGTCCATAGAAAGAAAAAAGTAATAAATCATGGTCAGTTGGAAAGCACTGATTATAAGCACCGAAGAGTGGGAGTGCTCACAAAGTGACCATGAGTTAGCATTATAGCTGTTCCCCTCAAAGCTCTTCTGAGTATAAGCAGCAGAAACCTACTCAAAGTAGCTCAAGTGAAAATGGGAGGTGGAGGTTCATTGTAATGCTACAGCAATCTCACAGAATCCAAGAAGAGGAAACAAAGTTTACTTGAACTGTATGCAGATCAGATCATGGAGAACAGAATAACCAAGATTTCTCTACAGGGCTTTTCTCATTTCTGTATCTCAGAGTCAGCTCTTTCCCTTTCCTCTCGCTTGGCCTCCTCTGCCTAGTCATCTTAGGCAGCATCCAGCAGCAGTATCCTCAGACTCCAGACGATTTGCCTACTGTAGTGCCCGTCTTCTATGACAACCTCTCTGAGAGGGTATCTGAGCAGCCCAAATCATCTGACTTTTAGCGATGCCTTAGAAGTCATAGATAGGTGGCCAGCCAATGGAGTGGCCACCTGTGGTTCAGATGTTCATCTCTAGTCCGACCTGCAGTGGCTGAGGGCAAAGAAGGAGGGGGATATATTACCTAGAAAGCTTTACAAGTAGATAAGACAATGAAACATATCTAGTAGTTTTGTACTTCTAGAAGTCTATGAATTCCTCAATTTTAGAGGTGTTGTTTTATTCTTTTTGTACACTTGGCTGGTACCTAGTAAATCTTCAGCAATTATCTGATGGGTGATTGAATGACGTATGGGTGAGACTGAATGCCCATTCAACTCTATGAGATACCATGTCACACACAAGAATATCTATAATCAAAGAGACACACAATAACAAGGGTTGACAAGGATGTCGACAAACTGGAACCCTCATACGTTGCTGGTAAGAAGATAAAATGATGCAGCCTGTATGGAAAACAGTTTAGAACTTTCTTAAAATATTGAATATAATTTACCATATGACACAGCATAGTCATTCCTAGGTATCTAACCAAGAGAACTGAAATCATTTGTCCACATAATGGCTTGCACACAAATGTTCATAATAGCCAAGAAGTGGAAACAGCCAGTGAGTGGATAAACAAAACGTGGCATATTCATACAATGGAGTACTATAAAATGAACTACGTATTGTTAAATGTTACAATGTGGGTGAACCCAAAAAATATTATGCTGAGTAAAAAAAGCCAAATACAGAAAACCACATATTGTATGAGTCTATTTATGTGAAGTGTACAGAAAAGGCAAATCTGTAGAAACAAAGTAGATTAATGGTTGCCTGAAGGTGGGGATGGAAACAAGGAGTGACTACAAATGGGAGTTTCTTTGGAGAGTGAAAAAAATACTCAAAAATTAGATTGTTGTTATCACACACCTGTAAATTTGCTAAAAATCATTGAATCATACACTTAAAATCAGTGAATATTATGGTTTGTAGATTATACCTCAATAAAGCTTTTCTTTTTTTAATCTGTGAGACAAAAAATGGCCATATAGGTTCTCTTGCAGAACCAGAGCCCTTTGGCTGATCCTTAATATTATTTTTCTCTGTTTTCTGAACGGACTTGCACCCAATCCACTGTTGGTTTCACATCCTCCTTACAATATAGCTTGTGCAGAAACAATCCTAGAGGAATCAGAGTGGACAAACCATTCATTTGGGGCTGTAAAGCGTACCGGAATTGTGTTGCGATAACATCAGCTAATAACCGGCTAAAGCTAAGATGGTAGCTTCTTCTGTTGTAACTTGACTCTGGTAGCTTCTTCTTCATCTTCATGGCCCAGATGACCAGTAAAACCATTCCCTGCAATACAGACAATTTACTCATCTGGGGAGGTATTATACACCCGCTGTTATTATATGGGCCATTTTCTTGCTCCAGAAAATAGAACCAGCTGGTCATTTCAAGTATCCATAGAAACTATAATGTAATTGCCCAATACAGAATGCCACATCACTGTATGGAGAACATCTGTTACATTCTTCACCAATATATATTGTGATGTTTCTATAATCTCTTTAACATAAGTAATCTTTCCACGTAGAAGGGGTTAAGGCTGGAGATGACATAAAGATATAGGAACAGTCAAAATATTTCTCAGCCATCAGTATCCTCCTCTGTCCTGAGTGGTAAAGGGAGGATGATGTTGAGCAAATAATGATTTTAAAAATAATAATATCATAGCTAGATATTGTATAGATAATTTTATAATTCAATTTTTAAATTACTCTTATACATTCAATTGACCACGACTTTAACCTTGCCATTCACACGGTGCTTGAATACATAATTTGAAAGTAAGGAATCACTCAAGCGGTCTACCCCTTCTACCCTTTACCAGAGATTTGTGCTCTAAAAAAAATTTTTTTTAAGTTTTTGCCCGATTTCATGGATGAACCATAAATTATGCCAGGTATGATTTAAAGAAAATTGACGGTTTTTTTCTGGTGGGGGGTGGGGGGAGCATGCCAGGTGGCTTGCGAAATCTTAGTTCCCTGACCAGGGATTGAACCTGGACCATGGCAGTGAAAGCACCAAGTCCTAACCACTGAACCACCAGAGAATTCCCTAAAACTGACTTCTTTCAAAAAATACACTGTGAATTCCCTAAACAGGGTGATTTGTTGGTTTAAAACAAATTTAACGCATATGTAAGTGTGCATTGAATATGTATGTAAATGTTTGTATGTTCTTTACACAACGGCATCAGATGGTATGATATGGGTACCTCTAAGATTTTTTTCTCTGATGATCACTTTGAGCCAGTAAATGTTTGATCAATCCCTGTGTTGAACCCTTAGCCCCATAAAGGGCGGTCACAGATGGAAAGGATAGTGATGGGAACTGCTAGTTAAGGAGATATCTTTTTTTTAATTTTTAAAATATTTATTTATTTATTTGGTTGCACCAGGTCTTAGTTGCAGCAGGCAGGCTTCTTAGTTACGGGTCACCAGCTCCTTAGTTGCAGCATGCATGTGGGATCTAGTTCCCTGACCACGGATCGAACCCAGGCCCCCTGCATTGGGAGCTCGGAGTCTTATCCACTGTGACACCAGGGAAGTCCCTAAGGAGATTTTTTTAAAGCATTAGAGCAGAGCCTTGAGTCAAGTAGAACAGAAAAGAATTAGCACCAAAAGAGAGTGAAAATCCAAAAGTACTGGTTTTAATCTCTAGAAATGCACAGAAAAAAAGAAAAAAAAAAAACAGTAAAGAATAAACAGGAGTTAAGGATTCTTAAATGCAAAGACAAATATAAAATGTTTCCTAATTAACCGGAGCACCTTGTAGATATTGAGTATAACTTAGGAAAATAATGAACTTGTGTGTCATAAATCAAGCAGAACGTATTCTTTAGGCGTGATGGATGGAAAACAAGGGATTGAAATTATTAAAAGTTCATTGCAAAAATGAAAGGATTTCGATGGTAAACTGATGATACTTCCTGTTTATCATATGAGCTTCTTAAGTGAAATAGATCTCGAAACACACTTTTCAGAAGCAAAGTACTGATCTTCCTGCATTAACAGAAAATAAAAAAAGAAAAAATATCAATCAGGCCAAAAACATTACATGACTCAATGTCTTAGGGACATAATGGGATTAGAATTAAAGTCTGAAATTGAGGTGTCTGTCTTTAAGGGTTTATATGCAAGGTATTTATCTTTATCTTGGTCTATTTAAAAGATACAAGAGTTTAAAATGGAAGAGTTGGAAATAAGGAAAACTGAAACAGCTTTTAAATAGTATGGGAATGGAGGAATAAGTATTCAAGAGTGTGTGTACTGTAAAATGGCACTAATTTGGATTAATGAGTATAAATAAGCCTTGTCTAAATTAGTAAAATATGAACAGGAAAATATTTGAAAAGAAAATAAATGTTCTTTTTCTAGTGCATGCCCTTGCAATGAAAAAATGACTAACAGAGTTACTGGGCCTGATGCTAGGGCTAGTTTAATTGGTAACTGAGGCTTGCTTGTAAATGTGCGTTAATTGCTTCTTTTCACCTGTGTTAATCAACATGTATTTACTGAGCTCCTTACTCCATGCCCACAAAATGCCAGGCAGGACACCAGTGACACACAAGAGGACTTCATAAATCTGGCTTTCTTAGGGGTCCATTAATTTACTGAGCAGCCCACCCAATTAGAGGGTCAAATATTTATAAAATGGTCACAGACCCTCCAATATTATAAAAGAAGATATTTCGTAAACAGTCCTGATCTTGGGCATTTGTTGACGGCCTGTACTATCATTCAGTGGCGCTTTCAAGGAGCAAATATTTTCAGTCACTCTCGTAGTCTTCTTCAACTGCTGTTGGATGCCTTTAGGAACAAACCTCCTCCCTTCTAATTTACTGCTTATCCTCTCCATTGTAATGGAAAACTGCAGCGTTTCCCATTTAATTTTCTTTTTAATAATTTTCATTACTTTAATCAAATCATGACTTTGTTATTTCATTTTAATTTATTTTTATTTTCATCATTTTCAAAGTAATAACTATAATAATAACAACAGACGCTCCTATATGCCAGCCTCGGTGTTAACCTGCTCTGGTGGACCTCTGACTTTTGTCTCCTGGCATCCATTTCCTTTTCTTTGGAAAATAGCGTCTAGATTTCACTTTGCTTATGGTCCATTTGATTTAGGTGAGTGGACTTGTGATACAGGTTGGACTTCTGAAAATATCCCATCTCCCTGATTATGGTCATTGGTCAGGGATGAGCCAGATTGATCCAAGAGAACTGGTACCTGTTTTGATGGAAATGTGGGGAGGGAGATGGTCTCTTTCTCCTATGATGACTAGCTATAAAGATAATAATGAAAACTTGGAGAGGTCTCTTGAAAATGGAGAAAGCAAAAGCTAGATATGGAAAAAGAGCCTGAATCCTGACAACCTTAAGTCCCTTGGATTCAGCTATACCTGAAATCCACTCCTAGAGTTTTCAGTTATATGAGCCATTATAACCTCTTTTGTGCTTATGACATTTTGGGTTCTGTTTCTGACCCTTGAAACTAGAAATATCTGCTTAATAGACATTCTCTATTTCATTTACTCTCTCACTGTCGGGGGAAGATATTGTAATTCTCTACATTTTAGGTGTCTAAAATCTGAGGATCACAGAGATTAAGAACTTTGCCCAGTGACCCAGCCATTAAGTGATAGAGTCAGTACTCAAATCCATGTCCACCTAACAGCAGTGTCCATGCTCTTAACCCCTGCAGTCATCTGCCTTCATGCTTCATTTCTCTGTCTCTCCAGCATTTAACACAGGTTCTGACACATGCTCAGTGTTTTGTCAATGTTTTATGAACTAGTTGGCACTAGAGGAGAGAGGAACAGGCTTTCCTGACTAATGGACAAAGGCATATAATAAAATAGCATGGAAGAAGATAAACTGGAGAGTGGGAGATTTAAAGGGGTGGGGGAGTAATAAGACAAATTTCACTAGAGCAAAGGGTTTTGGAGAATTTCTGGAAAGTGGCCCAGTTAAATCCTTTTTAAAAAAGTTGCTTCTCAAAAGTGGGTTAAACATTTACCCAAACTATCTTATTTATTTGATTCATTTACTTTATAACCCCATATTTCATAGATAGTACAAAGGTAAACTTCAGAATGGTTAAATTTGCCCAAATTCCTAACAAGTGAAGGCAAATCAGCGTAGTCGTCTCCATATTTAAGACAAGCTTTTTCCACTTTGTTACTATTTCATGATATAGCTTTTTTTTTCTTTAAACTCACACTAGTTAATGATCCCGAAAGGACCTACTTTTTGCTCATGTTCCAAGGGCTGTGATGCTTATCTGAGGACAGATCTCTCACGGAGTTGAAAGGGAACTCTGCCCTCAGATATGCTCTGTGGAATTGTGTAGCAAGATAAGAAACAACCTCTTAAATGGACATGTAGACACGTCTGTCCTAATTAAATGATGCCCCATGTAGTCTCTGGCTTAATCATACCACAAAGTGCGCCCCAAATATCACTTGCCCCCAACATATGTACAGACATATGAGGACCAGCACCACAGTGCGAGGGAAAACGTGCAGTATGAAAATGGCTGCTAAATTATATCCATGTCGTGGATCTCTGCCAAGGATGGCTGACAAGCCTCACCTGTCTGGTTCACTCATCCTTTGCAGATCTGAGTCCATTAGGCAGATGATGGGGGAGTGAGGCTAAAGCAAACTGAAGATATTAAGGCTCCATACGTCCATAAAAATGGATGATTGCACAGAGATTCCATCCCAAGTGATAGCCTGGAAGGCAAAGAACTCATTGAGCAACTCCATAAATTGTCCTTATTATTTAGCATATGTAAAATATGTGAAATCCTATCAGTACTTTCAACTCCCTGAATGCTTGCCGTAGTCCAAGCACTTTGCTAAGCATCCTGCATTCCTTATTGCATCCTCATAACCACCCATGGGGTTGTTGCTGTTCTTGTGTGGATTCCAGAGCTAGGGAGGGTGAGGCTCAGTGAACCTGCCCAAGGTCACACAATTCATAAGTGATGAGGCTGGGGTTCAATTTTATGGCTGGCTGGCTGTCTCTGGAATGAGGATACTTATCCACCATGTTATACAGCCCCTGTGAGAGATTACACAGAACATTAAAGATGTCCTCTGGAATGCAACTTATTCAATTGCATTCCTTTTAATTTTTTTATCGTGGTAAAATATACATAACACAAAATTGACCATTATTACCACCTTTAAGTGTACAGTTCCGTGGCATTCAGCACATTCACACTGTTGTGCAACCATCACTACTGTCCATCTCCAGAACTGTTTCATCCTCCCAAACTGAAGCTCAGTACCCGTTTAGGAATAACTCCTCACTCCTCCTCCCTCTAGGTCCTGATATCCACAATTATATTTTCTGTCTCTATGAATTTGATTATCCTTTGTACCTCATACACGGAAACATCCAATATTTGTCCTTTTGTGTCTGGCTTATTTATTTAACATAACGTCTTCAAGGTTCATTCATTTCGTCGCACTTATCAGAATTTAATTCCTTTTACGGAATGAAAATTCCTTTCATTCCTTTTAAGGCTGAATAATATTTGATTGTATGTATATATTAATACTGCCTTTGGGGTTTTTTTCTGGTTTTTAAAATTTTATTTATTTATTTTTGGCTGCATTGGGTCTTTGCTGCTGTGCGTGGGCTTTCTCTAGTTGCGGCAAGCGGGGGCTACTCTTTCACTGTGGTGCGCAGGCTTCTCACACGGTGGCTTCTCTTGTTGTGGAGCACAGGCTCTAGGCGCACAGGCTTCAGTAGTTGTGGCACGGGAGCTCAGTAGTTGGCTCATGGGCTCTAGAGCGCAGGCTCAGTAGTTGTGGCACACGGGCTTAGTTGCTCTGCAGCATGTGGGATCTTCCTAGACCGGGGCTCGAACCTGTGTCCCCTGCAGTGGCAGGCAGATTCTTAACCACTGTGCCATCAGGGAAGCCCCTGCCTTTTGTTTATCTATTCATCCATCAATGGACATTTAGGTTGTTTCTACCTTTTGCCTATTTTGAATAATGCAGCTATAAACATCCGTGTGCAAATATTTGTCTGTATCCCTGCTTTCAATTCTTTTGGTTATATACACAAAAGTTAAATTGCTGGATCATATGGTAATTCTATGTTTTAAGTTTTTGAGGAACCACACCATAATGTTTGCTTCCAATTTCTCCACATCCTCATCAGCACTTGTTATTTTCTGTTTGTTTGGTTTTTTTTGTTTTTGGTTGTTTTCTTTTTTCTTTTTTTCTTTTTAGATAATAAGCATCCTAATGAGTGTGAACTGGTATGTCATTGTGGTTTTGATTTGCATTACCCTAATGGTTAGTGATGTTGAGCACCTTTTTATGTGCTAATTCACCATCTATATATCTTCTTTGGAGAAATGTCTATTCAAGTCTTTTGTCTATTTTTGAATTGGGTTGTTTGTTTTGTTCTTGTTATTGAGTTATAGGAGCTCTTTATATATTTTGGATATTAATCTTTTATCAAATATATAATTTGTAAATATTTTCTCCCATTCTGTGATGTCAACAAAAATTCAAGTAACAATCAAGTTAAGAAGAAAAACAGAGAATTTTATTCAAGCCAAACTGATGATTATAACCCAGGAGACAGACTCCCATAAGCTCTGAGAACATGTTCCACTGGTCAGGAGTTAGAGATGCAGTTTTATCCATTTTTGAGCCAAAGATGCATGTATTATACTGACAGGTAAACATTATACATAAAGTTCATTAGAGCTCTTTTTGTCAGGTGTGCACATACAGAGTGAGCCTTTAGGTCAATGTGACCCTCTGTACAGGATGAGAGAGAAATATTAATCTTAAAAATTACAATGCTGGCTTCAGAAGAAAGAGACTATTAGTTTCAAAGTCTGATTATATCCTCTTGCCTTGAGGAGGTCTGGTTAATATATAATACAGATGAACATTGCACACTGGGAAAGGCCCATCACAAATGGGGGCATATTATATGTGTTTCCATTCTGATTTAGTTTGACTGTACTGCCATAGAGAAAGTTATGATTTTTCCCCATCAGTAGGTTGCCTTTTACTTTGTTGATAGTGTCTTTTGATGCACAAAGGTTTTTAAGCTCAATTACATTTTAATGAAAAGATGTTTTTCAACTGGATATACAGCATTGTGGTCAGGAAGAGGCTAAGATGGGTGACAGAGATCCTCTGCATCAGAGAGTGAAGCACATGAGGCAAGATAATAATTAAAGACACGTGGAGACATAAAAATTAAGTGTTGGGGGCAAAGGATGGAGAAAGTAATGGCTCATATCAACAATAGGGACCTGGAAAGCCTTCTCAAGTGGGAACTATTGCTCAAGAAGTAAGGCTGGAGAAGGTAGAGACTATTGATGACCAGCTGTCTACTCTAAGGAGGAAGAAGAGAACCCAGCCAGGGAGATGGAGAAAGAGAAGTTAGAGGGAGATTCTGTTGATTGCTGTAAGATATCGACATGTACAGTGGGCAAAAAGTCTTGACTTAGTGTCAAAAGAGCAGCATTCAAGTCCTAGCTCTGCCAGATATCAAAGATCTGGAACAAAGTCACTTAACATTTCTGAATGTTGGTCCCATCTCTAAAGTTGGGACAACAGGACCTGTCCTTTCTATATTCATGTTTGCTGTAAGGATCAGATGAGACGATGTGATTGTCATCACCTGCAATGTACTGTCCTTATAGAATTATGGAAGCCAAGAAAAGAGACATCAAGCTGGCAGGTATGCTCAGCCATTTAAAATTTGGCACCGTATATAAGAACTTAAGACAGAGATGTGGCAATCTCGAGGTCCTTGATGTCCAAGCAAGCCTTTTTAGTGGCAGGAGAGGAATGGAGGCCAAATTGCCATTGGTCGAAGAGTAACTAGGAAAGGAAGAAGTCAAGTCTGAAAAAATGGAGCATGCTTTCAAGTCATTTGGCAGTGGTAATTTGAAATGAAAAGAAGGTCATGGGAAAATTGTATGGTCCTAATGAGGACAACACAATTATTGTATCCACTCTGCACCACTGCCACAGAAGTGCATGATCATAAGACATTGGACTGGCTGGCTAATCAGAATCACCCAGGAACTTCCCTCGTGGTCCAGTGATCAGGACTCCGTGCTTTCATTGCCAAGGGTGCGGGTTCAATCCCTGGTCTGGGAACTAAGATCCCACATAATGCACGGTGCCGCCAAAAAATAAATAAATAAATAAGAACAGCCCTGCCATTTATCCATAGTAGTTGACCCAGGTTAAGTGTATAAGCCAAATTCAGTCAAGCAGGATTATATTTGCAGGTATTGGAAGACAGAAGAGGCAATCTTTCCTCTAAGGTAATCAAATTGGAGGGATAAGCCTGGGGTTCTCCCTGTTGGTCTCACTCCCCATCCCACCTCCACTTACCTGGTTGTGTGGAGGAAGTCCATCAATTTTGGCAAAGGGTAAGATCAAGAACAGAAGAGGAACAGAGCCATGGAAGACAAAAACACATACAGCCTTCTGTTTCTAGAACATGAATCATCAAACTAACATCCGAAGGCCAAATTCAGCCCTCCACCTGTTTTTGTATGGCCTGTGAGCTAAGTGTGGTTTTTACATTTTTATATGGTTGTGGAAAAATCAAGGGAAGAATATTTCATGACACATGAAAATTATGTGAAACTCATATGGAGTCTCCATAAATAAAGTTTTATTGGGAAACAGCCACACTCACTCATTTACATCTTGTCTGTGGCTTCTTTCATGCTTCAAGAGCACAGCTGAGTGCTTGTGACCAAGACCATCACACTCGCAAAGCAGAAGATATTTACTCTCTGGCTATTTCCAGAAAAAGTGCACTGATTCCTGCTCTAGGTAAGGCCAGGTCCAGCCCTCAACTGTTATGTGAGCCCCCTGAATTTAAACTAATGGGAGTTAGATCTCTATCACTTACAACAAAGTGTTTCCCCAAAAATATCCTCTTGATCTTAAAGATGAGAAACATGAAGGTTAGAGGGACTAAGTGACTGAGTGGGTCATATAGTTGGTGACAGAATTGATCCTGTATCCTCTCAGCCCACTGCTATATAGGCTGTCTCCGTGGGTGTACAACATGCATAGTTGCCCAGGGCCCTCCCTCTCCTCACTTAGACAGCTCTGTACTTGGATTAATGTTCTGTTATCATAATCTTGAGGTTCTTCATACATTTCAAATGAGGAGTCCTGCATTTCATTTTGCACTGGGCCCCACAGATCATGTCATGATGCCACCCACCCAGCCTTCCCAGGCCTACAAATCCTCCTGTTTTCTGATCCCATTCTACATCCACATTAAAATTTTCAGTCACCTGTACACATTAATATTTGAGAAAGTGATAGTGTAACAGCCTCAATGTTTTAATGCTGACATAATTTATATATAGTTGAAAACACACATTGTCCTACCTTTATAACAAAATTACATTTCTCCAGGGTTCAAGTAAAATAGCTATACTTTTATTTTTCATGTGATTTAATCATCCTCATCACTGTCCTGCTTTGTATTTATTTTTATATTTCACTTGTACTATGGGAGTGGTATGGCCCAAGGAATGGATTTAGCAATTCTGCAAGTTCATAAATTATAAACAGGATTTCAAAAATGGTGCCTGTTATTGAAGCATCTGCCTGTGATGATAATTAAAAGGAAAACATTTAAAAAGTGCTTAGATATTTCCTAACAGAGCAATGTATGCACCATAACTTTATAGCAAAGGGCAAACCTCAAGGTTTAGTTGCCTAGTCAAACCTAAATCTCTGTCCAAAACAATTGGGCCCCCCCCCACACAAAAATGATCCTAAGAAATGCAAGAGAAAGAAAAAGTTAAATTACAAGGTACAATACTGTTCTCCATTTTTTCGAACATTAACCTATTCAGGCTATGTGGGGTTTTTATGTTTCTCTCTCTCTCTCTCTCTCTTATTTCTTTCTTTTTGTGTCGTCGTGTGCTCATTGTGATTTGTTTCTAGGTATTTTTTGATTTCCTCTTTGATTTCTTCAGGGATCTCTTAGTCATTTAGTAGTGTATTGTTTAGCCTCCATGTGTTTGTATATTTTACAGATTTTTTCCTGTAATTGATATCCAGTCTCATAGCGTTGTTATCAGAAAATATACTTAATATGATTTCAATTTTCTTAAATTTACCAAGGCTTGATTTGTGACCCAAGATATGATCTATCCTGGAGAATGTTCCATGAGCGCTTGAGAAAAATGTGTATTCTGTTGTTTTTGGATGGAATGTCCTATAAATATCAATTAAGTCCATCTTTTTTATTGTGTCATTTAAAGCTCGTGTTTCCTTATTTATTTTCATTTTGGTTGATCTGTCCATTGGTGAAGGTGGGGTGCTAAAGTCCCCTACTATGATTGTGTTACTGTCGATTTCCCCTTTTATGGCTGTTAGCATTTGCCTTCTGTATTGAGGTGCTCCTATGTTTGTTGCATAAATATTTACCACTGTTATATCTTCTTGGATTGATTCCTTGATCATTATGTAGTGTCCTTCTTTGTCTTTTGTAATAGTCTTTATTTTAAAGTCTATTTTGTCTGATATGAGAATTGCTACTCCAGCTTTCTTTTGATTTCCATTTGCATGGAATATCTTTTTCCATCCCGCCACTTTCAGTCTGTATGTGTCCGTAGGTCTGAAGTGGGTCTCTTGTAGACAGCATGTATACAGGTCTTGTTTTTGTATCCATTCAGCCAGTCTGTGTCTTTTGGTTGGAGCATTTAATCCATTTACATTTAAGGTAATTATCAGTATGTATGTTCCTATTACCATTTTCTTAATTGTTTTGGCTTTGTTATTGTAGGTCTTTTCCTCCTCTGTGTTTTCTGCCTAGAGAAGTTCCTTTAGCATTTGTTGTAAAGCTGGTTTGGTGGTGATAGATTATCTTAGCTTCTGCTTGTCTGTAAAGGTTTTAATTTCTACTTTGAATCTGAATGAGATCCTTGCTGGGCAAAGTAATCTTGGTTGTAAGTTTTTCCCTTTCATCACTTTAAATATGTCCTGCCATTCCCTTCTGGTTTGCAGAGTTTCTGCTGAAAGATCAGCTGTTAACCTTAAGGGGAGTCCCTTGTATGTTATTTGTTGTTTTTCCCTTTCTGCTTTTAATATTTTTTCTTTGTATTTAATTTTTGATAGTTTGATTAATAGTGTCTTGGCATGTTTCTCCTTGGATTTATCCTGTATGGGACTCTCTGAGCTTCCTGGACTCAATTGACTATTTCCTCTCCCATATTAGGGACGTTTTCATCTATAATCTCTTCAAATATTTTCTCAGTCACTTTCTTTTTCTCTTCTTCTTCTAGGACCCCTATAATTCAGATGTTGGTGTGTTTAATGTTTTACCAGAGGTCTCTGAGACTGTCCTGAATTCGTTTTATTCTTTTTTCTTTATTCTGTTCTGCAGTAGTTATTTCCACTATTTTACCTTCCAGGTCACTTATCCATTCTTCTGCCTCAGTTATTCTGCTATTGATTCCTTCTAGAGAATTTTCAATTTCATTTATTGTGTTATTCATCTTTGTTTGTTTGCTCTTTAGTTCTTCTAGGTCCTTGTTAAATGTTTCTTATATTTTCTCCATTCTATTTCCAAGATTTTGGATCATCTTTACTATCATTACTCTGAATTCTTTTTCAGGTAGACTGCCTATTTCCTCTCCATTTGTTTGGTCTGGTGGGTTTTTACCTTGCTCCTTCATCTGCTGTGTGTTTCTCTATCTTCTCATTTTGCTTAACTTACTGTGTTTGGGGCCTCCTTTTCTCAGGCTGCAGGTTCATATTTCCCGTTGTTTTTGGTGTCTGCTGCCAGTGGCTAAGGTTGGTTCAGTGGGTTGTGTAGGCTTCCTGATGGAGGGGACTGGTGCCTGTGTTCTGGTGGATGAGGCTGGATCTTGTCTTCCTCGTGGGCAAGACTGCGTACAGTGGTGTATTTGGGGGTGTCTGTGAACTTAGTATGATTTTTAGGGAGCCTCTCTGCTAATGGGTGGGGTTGTGTTCCTTTCTTGCTAGTTGGTTGGCATAGGGTGTCCAGCACTGGAGCTTGCTGGTCGCTGAGTGGAGCTGGGTCTTGGCGTTGAGATGGAGATCTCTGGGAGAGCTTTCGCCATTTGATATTATGTGGAGCCAGGAGATCTCTGGGGGACCAATGTCCTGAACTCAGCTCTCCCACCTCAGAGGCACAGGCCTGACACCCAGCCTGAGCATCAAGACCCTGTTAGCCACAAGGTGTATAGCACACAGAACTTGACTCAACACACTGTAAATACCGGGAAAGAATATATAAGGCTGGTACGAATCTGGGGAAAGCAGCACCCTCAACAGCTGGTTTCCTACCCATTGTTTTACTACCCAAAATAGATATGGCTAACATTAATTTTTGTCATTGCTAATGTTTAGAATATGTCTTTTCTAATCAACTGTCTGTGTACACATAAAACTTTAGAAAATGAAATCTCACTGTATACACTGTTAGGAATTTGCTTGTGAGCATTTCCCCCTGTCTTCATTATTCTTCTTCAATGCCATTTTAATAACTACATTGTATATCATTGTGATGGTTAATTTTATGTGTCAGCTCGTCTGGGCTATAAGGGAATGCCCAGAGAGCTGGCAAAACATTATTTCTGGGTCTGTCTGTGACAGTGCTTCTGAAAGAGATTAGCATTTGAATCAATAGACTGAGTAAAGAAGATCTGGGCTCACCAGTGTGGGCAGGCACCATCCAATATATTGAGGGCCCTAATATTAGAACAAAAAGGTGGAGTAAGGGCAACTTCTCTCTCTCTCTCTCTCTTCTTAAGCTGAGTCATCCATCTTCTCCTGCCATCAGACATCAGAGTTCCTAGATCTAGGGCCTTCAGCCTTGGATTGGGAGTTACACCATCAGCTCCCCTGGTTCTCAGAGTTTCTGCTTCAGACTGAATTATACTACCAGCTTTCTTGATTATGCAGCTTGAGATAACATATCGTGGGACTTCTCAACCTCCATAATCTTGTGAGCCAAATCTGATAATAAACTTCCTCTTATATATCTCTATATATTCTCTCAGTTCTGTTTCTTTGGAGAATCCTGACTAATTCAATCACTTATTTAACAAATTCCATATTGTTGGACATTTGGGTTGTTTCCAATTTTCAGCCATTTGAAACAGTACTGCAGTGAACATCCTTAGAGCTGTATTGATAACTACATCTGTGTTTCTCTTTTTCATTTCATACTAAAGGCTAAAAGAAACGATCCTTAATCTCTATAATCAAACAACTTTTATTCTGTAACACGATTGACAAGGGAGCTTGGATGGAAGTGTATATATAATATTAAGCAGTTGCATAACACAGTGCCTACATATATAGTATTTGCTCAACAAATGATGGCTATTAAGAGCTCCAAGAAAGCATAAGCTTCCTGACATCAAATTCAAAGGGCAGTTTTCCTTAGCTGCCATATAAACTTTGACATAGCCTTTTTAAAGTGATTTAAATGTTTGTGTTATACCATTCCTCAGAAAATGGGTTCCATTAATTTAGTATTTATATGAAAACAAAATTTCCTTTTGTCCCACCTATATTTCAGGGTCCCCCTCTTCCTAATATTTCAGGATTAGATGAATCTATTTTTAACTCAAAGTACACATAAGGGCTTCCCTGGTAGCACAGCGGTTGAGAGTTCGCCTGACGATGAAGGGGACACGGGTTCGCACCCCGGTCCGGGAAGATCCCACATGCTGCGGAGCGGCTGGGCCTGTGAGCCATGGCCGCTGAGCCTGTGCGTCCGGAGCCTGTGCTCCGCAACGGGAGAGGCCACAACAGTGAGAGGCCCGCATACCGCAAAAAAAAAAAAAAAAAAAAAAGTACACATAAAACTTACAAACTTATAGGAGCATATTGTATGCAAAACAGAGTTCACTATTTTTTTTAAATAGATTGTGATACTTTTAGAAAGTATCGCAATCACATCAATAGAAATTAATGAGACAGGATTTTCATTTTTTATATTAAATATTTCTAAAATATTTTAATATAACTGGCAATTTTAATTTTTAATTGGATTAAATACTACTAGTAAGTGGGCAAAATTTCTTCCATACTTGGTTCAATATCCTACAAGGGCCTTGTGTCTTTTTGACTTTCAAGTAACCAAGTTTTCAACATGGCAAATCCTCATTTATATGTCAGCAGAGAATTTCTATACATCGCAGGTTTTTGATGAGTGTCTAAAATAGTCATCACGTTAGGCACGTTAAGGATTAGTTTGCTAAGGATTGCAGCTTAGTGCTCAGCTTAGGGCCTGGTATATAGGTAATGATTAAAATTTTATTAATAAATAAATGAATGAGTCAGTGTCACCAGGTATTGCCTTTGACCATAGCAAAATTATGGTCAAAATTAACATACAGGACAACTTTTATTCCTTCTCTTTATTTATAATCACCATTGATTCATAACTTCTCTTGGTTCCCTCATCTGTAAAATGGGAATAGCAATAGTGCTTTGTATAATTGTTGTGAGGCTTCAGTAATGTAGCACATGTAAAGCACCTTGCATCAAGCTTAGTATTTAATAAGCTCTCCACAAATATAAGCTGTATTATGTTAACAATAGCACTATTATCACCATCATCATCATTATCATTCTGCAGTGCAAATGCCATCTATCCTGCTCTCTTTTTAAACAGGCATGAGCCTTATTTTCTCTTTGAGAAGGTTATTCTACTATAGTGGAGTTTCCAATACCTTCCCCACCTCAGGGTATGATGTGGAAGAGAGTCAGAATGTGAGAGTTGGAGGAGAAAGGGAGCCCATTAACTTGGGAAAAGCAACAACTTCCAGAAACCTTGGTCTAGTGTATGAGAAAAAAGAACTGAGTAATTATAACTTATAATGAAACTTTGTGCTTTATAAAGCTACAGGCTAGAAGTGTACAATAAAACAATTCTGAAATATCAAAAGACCAGTTTGGGGCTTCCCTGGTGGTGCAGTGGTTGAGAGTCCGCCTGCCGATGCAGGGGACACGGGTTCGTGCCCCGGTCCAGGAGGATCCCACATGCCGCGGAGCGGCTGGGCCCGTGATCCATGGCCGCTGAGCCTGCGCGTCCGGAGCCTGTGCTCCGCAACGGGAGAGGCCACAACTGTGAGAGGCCGGCATACCGCAAAAAAAAAAAAAAAAAAAAAAAAAAAAAAAAAGACCACTTTGGGTGGCCTGTCAATGGATTATAGACATGACTTTTATATCGAGAGAGACTATCTGGCATTGAATCAGAGGAATTATATGGTTTGAGCAGCAGGATATCAGTAGCTAGTTTGGGCTTAAATTTTAAAAAAATCAAAAGTGGCAAGTCAGTGTAGCAGAACCTAAGAGATTTGTTATGTACAGTGTAAAGGAAGAGAGAGTTCTATAAACATCCAACTCTGGTAGAAAATGCTGGAGATTTTTCATTAAACCATTTCTTTTAGCACACAAACTTTACAAGGACTTGATTTTTAGGGAGACATTTAGCATTGCAATCTGTAGGGGAATGTTCCTCAAGTTAATTTAAGAGCAAATTTATCATAAAAGCTCATTTTTCTAATTATTGAGGAGAGAGTAAAAAGGACTGCAGGTTGGAGAGAGACATGGCAGATCTCAGGGGAAAAAAATCTCTCCAATTTCCTAACACAAAAGGAGAAAGGAAGTGCAGAATTGTCCTTTATTGAAAACCACACTTGCAAAAGTTAATAAGAGCATGGCATTGCTATGTTTGTGAACCACTGATGGTTGATAAGCAGCTAGTCATAAATGTTACCCACTCAAGATGGAAACACAAGCATGCACAAGTTTTAGCCCATAATTGGGCTGCTTCTAGAACTCAGAAGCTTGCTGCGCCCTCTCCTCAAGGCAGACTACTGATCCGCATGCCATTCAAGTTCTAAATGCATATTTGCAGCACCCAAGGATTTCTCATCCACTGGAATGCAACATATACCAAATGTACAGGGCGGCAAAATGGAGTTATGTCTTGGGATGCTTAGGAGCCAAGTGTTCTGTTAAGGCAGGTAAATTGTGAAATAGAAGAGGTTATCAGTACTAAAACTGAACGCAAACAATCCATCATTTCCCCCTGGAAATTTTCAAAATGATTTTGGCCATGAGTTACTCCATTCTAACAAAGAGGAGACTTCTGGGCATTATAAATGATGTTGCTATACCTGCAGAAAGCCGTCTTCAAGAAAGATTTTTATAATATTAACACATTTGAAATGTTTATGATTGGAGTCTGGTTCACCTAGGGGGTTAAAAATAGAGGGCAGTTTACATTATATCTACAATGTCCTACAACCAAACCTGTTTGACTGGAGATTTGTCCATTGGCTTCCCGGTCTTTCTAGAAAGAATGTCTGAATGACTCCTTGATTGCAGCTAATTATCTCAGCTTCAGCCAGTATATATATATACATATATATGTGTGTGTGTGTGTCATATATATATATATATATATATATATATATATACATATATATGTGTGTGTCTGTCATATATATATATGACACACACACACACACACACATATATATGTATACATATATATATACACATTTCCAGCCCAGACTCTTCTATCAGTGTTGGGGAAAATAAGAATTCTCTTTCTAAACTCTGACTAATCTTGCTGTCACCAACCTTACCTCCTTGGATCAGTCCTCCACAGTGCCATCAGAGATACGTTCCTAAAACATAAATCTGATATTGTCAGAACTCTGTTTTAAAAATCTTTAGTGGCAAACCACTGTCCTACTGGATTAAGTCCAAAATCCTTATTTTAACCGTTTAGAAGACCTATATGCTGGGCACTTTGTAAACATGTCATTTAATAGCATAACAATTACAATGTTTTATAAATTATTAAACAAAGATTTTTAAAATTTCTCTTAAATGATGTGCCCTGTGTCTTTTCATCTATTGAGTAAATGGCTTCAGTTTTTCATGAATAGAGCAGATACATAGTAGGGCAGTGGTTTTCAACTAGGAATAATTTGTCCCCCAGAGGACATGTGGTAATGTTCAAGACATTTTTGATTGTCACAACTGGGAAGAGATGACTGGTACCTAGTGAGTGGAGACCAGGGATGCTGCTCGACTCGCTACAATGCAGAGGAGAGCCTCCCACAGCAGAGAACTGCCCAGTTCAAAATGCAAATAGTGCCAAGGTTGAGAAACCCTGTGTTAAAACAATAAAATATATTGCTCAGCTATGACCATAAAATTTGGGTTTGGAGTCTCATGCTACAAGAGTAGACCTCAGAGGCTGTTGGTTGGGTCCCTCTGGGAATTTTCCTTTGCTTTGAAGCAGGGTTACAATGAACACTAGGGAAGGAATTGGGACCATATTGCACCAATATATATGGCACAGCTGGTGGGCCAGAATCTCCAAGTAAGTCAGTCAGGAAAAGAGGTCAGAGGAGTTAGAAAAAAAATTAGAATGGCAAAGGAGCATCTCACATGTGGTAGACTCCTCACTCAGCACAGGTAGTAGCATTTATTGCTCTAGGTTCTTATGAAGAATTTGAGGGACCTGAGAAGCTGTCCCTCTGAGAGCCTACAGTGACAAATTCTGCTCTAGCTAAAGGTCTGTTTCTACCTTCTTTGCCATTTAAGACTCTTACATCCTCCAACTTCATCTGTTGGTGTTTCCATGAATCATCATCTCTTTAGGACATGACCCACTGGTGAAACAATGGTTTTGGAAGCTAGACTGAGTTGAGAAAGAAAAAGCAATTCTAAAATCTCCTTTTAGCCTATCAAAAGTAAAGCTTTCAGATCTGAATTTACATTTTCACCACAAGCCAGAGGAACTTGGATATCACGATATGACATAAGGAAATTTCCCAGCTGCCCAGACAAACAGTGAGGGTATTTTCATGGTAAGAGAATCTGGGAGTAACGTGGTGAAAGTGGAAAGGAGGCCAGTGTTCAGACACAAGGGTAACTTCCCTTCAGGGTCAAGAGCTTGGATGGAGTGTGAAAAGCAGTAAAAATGCCAGATAGCATTGTGCAGGAGCTGAAAATTTCAGGAATTTGGGACCTACTTCCCTCTTGTCATTCTGGAAGGAGATCATTTTCAGTGTTCTTCTGACAAATGTGCAATGGTGGAGGAAAAGAGAGCATGGCACGTTTTTGGCAGAGCTGGCATGGGAGGAATCCAGATGTTTCCAAGGGTACCTGGTAAGGAATAGAAAAAGATAACTATTCAAGGTTGAGAGTCAGTAGTTCAATGAGAGTTGACTTTATAGAAGAGGCTAGGAGTGGACAACAAGAGCTTGGACTCAGATGCAGTATGTAGCTGAGATTCAGGGGATCTGCAGCAAGAAGGCCTACATCAGCATGGGAAGGGAGGAAAACACACCAAAGAAAAATAACCAAGAAAATAAGACCAAAGTTTTACCATCTGTCAACTTCAATGACAATTACCAAGGGGAACCAAGGATATCTTCACGAACCCAACAAAGTCCTGGAAGGACCAGCCTTGTGGATTTGCAATCCAGGAGCCAGTCCGTAACAATACATGTAATATGTATACACAGGCACCAGCTTAGGAAGAAGAGGAAAAAAGGCAACCCTTTGAGAGAACCAGAAATGAAGATCTATCCGAATGTCTAAGCAAGGATAAGGGAATGGGCACTCACGAATTTTAGATAAGTTACGGGAAATAAAACTTGTTTTGGCACATGAAATTATAGTAGTTAATATGTTGATACTCATTTCAGTAGGAAACTGCTACTTACAGGGTATAATTATGAGGAAACTGAAGCACAGAAAATAACCTAACTTGCCCAAGTTCACAGAAACAGTATGTGGAGGAGCTCTGGCTCCAAAGCCCAGGATCATTCCACTGTGCCTCCCATTATTATGGCATTTCAGCAGATTCTTGGCAGTCTAGCCTCATTTACGACTACAATCTTCATATTCCCTTTGTTTCAGTCATAGGATTATTTCCCAAACATGCCCTGCATTTTCCTCCTTCATGCTTTTGAACAAGTTTTCCCTGCTGTTTCAGGGTACTTCCAAGACACCTTTTTTTACTTCCCCCAGTTGACTTTTTCTTCCACCCAGCTTGACACCTTTTGAGTACTCTTGAACCCTCTTTGTTGGTAGCAAAAGGTGGGAAGTATTGAGAAACAAACTGGTAAGACTTAGTTACCCAAACCAATTCCCAGAGAGACTGCTGTCTCACCCAGTTCGGTTTCCTCTGGGCAGAGGCTGCCATGCCAGCACACAAGACAGCGTGGATTTACCACCACCTACTTGATTTTCATGAGCTACTGCCATATCAGCAGAGTCACACCAGATCTGCAATACCTGGTTAGTTCTCAAGCTCAAAGGCGAGGATCAACCATCCTTTTTAAAGCCCCACCGTTCCCTTGACATTTCATCCTTCTTCCTCTGGAGCACATGCCTCCCCAGTTTCTCCCGAACTTTCCTCCACCATGAAACTAGTCAGCCCACGCTCAGTTCCTGTTTATCTATTTGCACATGGCTTTCCTCCTTATAGTGTCATTTATAGGAGAGGAAAACCCCTCCAGCCAGGACAATCAGGAGTATCTCAGTCAAATCCTCTGCTTCACTTGGTTTTTCTCCAGCTGGCTCATCTCACTCTCGTGGTCACAAGAATCTAAACACCCTGCAACCTCTTCTCTTACTGACCTTCACTGAGGTCTTCTTACAACTACTCTGATCAATTCATGTTCTCCTAAAGCCAGTTAGGTTAGTACACTTTCCAATAGAACTTGCTGTGGTGGTGGAAAATTTCGTATCTGCGCTGTCCAGTATGGTACCTGCTAGGCAGATGTAGCCATTGAGCCTTTGAAATATGGCTACTGTTATCAATAAACTGATTTTTTTTACATTTTAGTTAAGTGTAAATGTAAATAGCCATCTGGGACTGGTGACTTCCAGACTGGACAAACACAGGATTGGAACATTCTCTTTTGACCAATGTAACATACAAAATATCTCCCAGCATATATTCAAAGCATTCATGATATGTTTATATACCCACTAACCAAATCTATCTTACATACTTTACACTTAACCTAAATTATTTTCATTCCTCCAATACAGTAGATTTTCCTTTTCTTCAATAATAGCTATCAGCTATTATAACCATGCCAAAAATTCCCCCCTCAACAAAGCTTCCCTGTCACCTCTATGGAAGCAGTCACCACTCCTTTTCCAAGACTCACACATCATTCTATACATATACCTATCACAGAACCCATCACAGTGTATTCGTTCATTTTTTACATTTTCATCCCCATGGCTCCTGTTAGAATGTGTTCTCTCTGAAAGAGGGAAGAGACTCTTTTATTCCTCTTGGATTCACTAATACCTAAGCAAGAGTGGACACAGTAAACATAAAACTGTCGGACAAGTAAACGAATGAAAAATAACTAAAGGAAAGATTGGTAGAAAGGTTACAACAATTTTTTTTAATGAACATGGGAAGAATAAAATCTAGCCGGGGCAGGGATCATTAAAGTATCATCTGTTTTATGTCTTTTTTCTTCCACATTTCTTTTTTATGGGAGTCACTGCGATCTATATGAGAGATAATGTAGAATTGTAATTGCTAATGAGGGCTCTGTAGAGACAGCATTAAACCGTGTTTGAGTTGTCAGCAAATGTTGGTAATAGATGGGAGACAACATGCCTGGTGGAACAGTTCTTAGCACAGTCGTCATCTGCCACGCATACCAACCCAAGACATTTCTCTGCAGACTTTTGAGTCACAATTAATATACTGCAGTGTTGCCATCACTCCAGCCCCCTCCAATCCCTTTTCCAATACCACTTCAGTAGTCTTTTCAATGCAGGTGCTTTGGGGTCGTGCCCATGATTAAAATCCATTGCTGACCAAACTCCTTAACATGACTTGAAAGACCCTGTGTGATCCGACACCCAACCCAGCTCTGCAGCCACACTAGCCTTTCTTCAGCCTGTCTTCACCAAGTTCTTTCTGGCCTCAGAGCATGTGCACTTTCAGTTCATGCTCCTGGAACTCTCTTCACTCTCTTTTTTGCCTACTTAATGCCAACTCATCCATTAGCTCTCGGCTCAGATATCACACTTCCTGATGTCTGGACAAGGCCTTTTATAAATAACATTTACCTCTTCATAATAACAACACTCATCACTGATGGTTTTACATATATTTGTGGGTATTTGATACATGTCAGTCTCCACCCCCAAATGCTTAGTTCCATGGAGACCTGAGTGTGTTTACTTTTGTTGACCATGTGACTCTCTGGCTCCGACCACTGTCCCCAGCACAAAATGGACACTCAATAAATGTCTGCTTGATGAATGAATGAATGATTGGTACAAAAAAATCTCCCTTAGGAGCATAAGCCCAACAATAAATATTATTAAAAATCACAATTAAAGTGCCTAAAGATCACAGAGGTTAGATACCTGTTAAAGAATAAACATATCGACCATTGCCTAACTTCCTTATAGTAAAAACAGTAATGACTCTCAAACAGACGATAAGGTGCCAAGGAGCTTCGCTGGTGGTCCAGTGGTAAAGAATCCACCTTCCAATGCAGGGGAGGTGGGTTTGATCCCTGGTTGGGGAGCTAAGATCCCACATCCCACATGGGGCAACTAAGCTCACGTGCCTCAACTAGAGAGCCCTCGTGCTGCAAACTACAGAGCCCACGCACCCTGGAGCCCACGCGCCACAACTAGAGAGAGAAAACGCGCATGCCACAACTAGAGAGAGAGAAGCCCGTGCACCGCACGAAAGATTGCACATGCTGCAGTGAAGATCCCACGTGCCACAACTAAGACCCGATGGAGCCAAAAATAAATACGATACAATACAATAAAGGATAAGGTGCCAATATCACTTAACAGATTCTCTTAGTCTAGAAAGTGACTCATCTAGAGGTCACTAAATCAGCACAGCACAGCACCATCTGCAGTGACCAGCCAGACGTTTCCAGAGATAATTAGAAGCATTGATGTTAAAATATCCAGAAATTATTGTGGAATTTACTTCACGAGTGAAGGATATGGACCTTTTAGCTTAAACGTTTCCTGATCATTAAAACAAAACAAGTGAAATGGCAAATCTCACTTTTCACATTTTGCTTCTGGTTTTGGATATACTATGTACTTTACAAAAATATAATAAGGGCTTCCCTGGTGGCGCAGTGGTTGAGAATCCGCCTGCCGATGCAGGAGACACGGGTTCGTGCCCTGGTCCGGGAAGATCCCACATGCCGCAGAGCGGCTGGGCCCGTGAGCCATGGCCGCTGAGCCTGTGCGTCCGGAGCCTGTGCTCCGCAACGGGAGAGGCCACAACAGTGAGAGGCCCGCATACCGGGAAAAAAAAAAAAAAAAAAAAAAAAAAAATATATATATATATATATATATATATATATATATATATATATATATATAATAAAACACCTTGATTGGACTTCCCTGGTGGCACAGTGGTTAAGAATCCACCTGCCGATGCAGGGGACGCGGGTTCGAGCCCTGGTCCAGGAAGATCCCTCATGCCGCAGAGCAACTAAGCCCGTGCGCCACAAGTACTGAGCCTGTTCTCTAGAGCCTTGGAGCCACAACTACAGAGCCCAGGTGCCACAACTACTGAAACCCACGTGCCTAGAGCCCGTGCTCCACAACAAGAGAAGCCACCACAATGAGAAGCACCGCAACAAAGAGTAGCTCCCGCTTGCCACCACTAGAGAAAGCCCACGCAGCAAAGAGGACCCAATGCAGCCAAAAATAAACAAATAAATAAATGAATAAAATTTTTTAAAAAATTTTTAAAAAACACATTGATTAATACTGATAGTCACTCATTCACTCATTCATCAACTATTTAGTGACTCACTCATATTACCCAGACATGGTGGACACACAAAGACACTATGTCTGGACTCATGGTGCCTACACTCCAGTAGATGATAATAGCTAACATTTATTGAGTGAATACTCTCATTCCAAGCACTGTGCTAAGAGCTTTACATGCGTTACCTCATTTTAATGTTCCCCCAAATCATATAAGCTAGAATAATGGGCATTATTACTACCCAGCATCCACAATTCTTAAGTCACTGTTTCCCTTGAGAAATTATTCTTCCCAGAGACACTAGCTAGTTGGGACTGTTAGACAGATGCGCCACCCTCCCCAACCAAGTGTCAAGATGTAACCCAGGCTTCTAAACCAAGCAAGTGCTCCTTCCCTGGAATCTGAATATTGGGCAGAGAGAGAATGAGACTGAAATGGGCTGCATTCAGACCAGACTCCTCTGGGCGAGAGACCATTTGGGCTTCCATCTTCCTAATGTCCTATGCATGCTGCTTTCAAATCCATGAGTTCTAATATCCTCCTAGTAAACTATTTTTGCTTAAGTTAGAGTCAGTTTCTGTTGCTTACAACTCAAGAATATTAACTGTCATTGAAAAGATGACAAAATGGGTTGAGAAATGTATCCAAGGTCATACAGCTAGAAAATGGTGGAGTTAGGACAGAATTCGGACTAGAACTCATGCAGTGTGATTCTAGAACTCTTCTCCCTATTGAAAAAGAAGATGCTGTGTCCCTGGGTGCCGTGGCTCATACGGTAAATTCCATCAGGTTCTTTGCTGTCCCATCTTGATCAAGGCTTTATGAGTGTACCACCATCAGCCCATAATGGGGTCCCTGCCTCACACCCTTTGTTTGACTGTTTGAAGGGACTTCTAGAGCAGAAACATGGAGGTTTCCTCTAAGCAGTGGATTGGTGGACATTTATGAATAGAACCAGCCAGAGTCTCCAGGGCACCTGCTGTTATCACTTCAAGCTGGACACAGTGGCAGATGGGCTGGCCACTGGCAGTTGGTGATTTCCTCTGCATAACACCCAAAATGACCTTGGAACAGAGTCAGCTTCCAGTCTGAGTGGAGCCTCCCTCTCCTTTTCCCTCTTCCCTCGCCAGAGGCTTATCAAGTTCTAGGGAGTAGAGAAACTCACCCCGAAAACATACATCTAAAATCTTTGAGCCAGGGGCTTCCCTGGTGGCACAGTGGTGAAGAATCCACCTGCCAATGCAGGGGACACAGGTTCGAGCCCTGGTCTGGGAAGATCCCACATGCCGCAGAACAACTAAGCCCGTGCGCCACAACTACTGAGCCTGCGCCCTAGAATCTGCGAGCCACAACTACTGAAGCCTGTGCACCTAGAGCCCGTGCTTCACAACAAGAGAAGCCACTGCAATGAGAAGCCTGCCCACTGCAATGAAGAATAGCCCCTGCTCACCGCAACTGGAGAAAGCCCGCGTGCAGCAACGAAGACCTAGCGCAGCCAAAAATTAAATAAATTAAATAGATAAACTTAAAATCTTTGAGCCAGAAGCTACTTTCTCTGCGTATTAAAGTGTTTGTTTCAGCTTCCAAAGTGAGTGTTTCAAGCCTGTGGGAAGAAAAAGGCCCTTGGAGAACAAGTGAGAAGGCACGGGGAGGAACGCCACCAAGTTGGGGTTATAATTCTGCCCCATGACCTTGCCCACAAAGAGCACAGTGATAAGGATCTTGTAAACTCACGAGAGGATGAAATGTGTGTAAATACATTGTCAGAGTCTAGTGAAGAGTCCAAGAGCATTTCTTTGGCTGTGTTGGTTTGGATTTCTCACACATACAATAACAAGTTTCTGGCTTCCCTGGCACATATGCTTGTGCAATGTGTTGCTGTGTCTCTGACAGTTGGTGACATTTCCTTTGCAGTCAGTCAGCAAGATTTGTACAGAGGCTGTGTGTCCAATGAAGAAATCAACATCCTGAGTCCCCATATTTGCTATTAGTCATCATTTGTGCCTTCGTCCAACAAACATTCATTGAACACCTACTGTGTGCTCAGCCTAGGGGACACAAAGATGAATCTGAAGCAGTTCCTGCTCCCTCAAGGAGATGACACATGTACCTAAATAACTATATTATGCAGCGCTACTGTTAATAAGAAAAATTGCAATTAACATTTATTTGGGGAATTAATTGTACCAAGAACTATTCTAAAATATTTTGCATGCAATATTTCCTTTTACCCCCACAGTAGCCTTGTTATTATTATACCATTTTATAGATGAAAAGCACGGAGAAGTTGTATAATTTCCCCAAGATTACACCAGAACAATAAGAATGGGTGCAAAGTACTTCTGGATTCCAAGGGAGAGATGTTAGTCGCACAGAAGAGTACCAGGAAGATTTTGTAGTGGAAACAGTGTGTGAGCTGGTCCCCAAACTCTATAATCTATTAAGCGAGTGTTAAGGAAATCTGATCATATTTCTGTTGTGATTCTCATCCTCACGCATCACTGTTAACCTACATTCTTCATCTGAGAATTTCTTTTAAATCTGCAGGTACTGATAACAGACTTAACATGAAGATTTTAGGCTTATATCGATTTCTTTTTAAAGCTTGAAAAAGTTCATTCCATTGGTCTGCTGTGTTTGAAACCTGTGAATTCAATAAATCGATTAAAAAATTAACACAGAGTTAGAAGATCGATTGAAGAAACTGATACCTTGATGGATTAATCTATTGGCCAAAAGACCATTCAACAATGAGAATTTTTCCCCTGGGTGAGACCCTAGACATAAACCAATCTATCACTTTCAATTTTAAAATGAAAGAATGAAGACACGTAGAAGTAAAAAAGGCTGTCCAAGGGCACACACAGACTTTGTATAAGAGCCAGGGCTGGCTCCCTTGCCTTCTTTTTTTTTTTTAACTTCTTTATTGGAGTACAACTGTTTTACAATGGTGTGTTAGTTTCTGCTTTACAACAAAGTGAATCAGTTATACGTATATACATATGTTCCCATATCTCTTCCCTCTTGCGTCTCCCTCCCTCCCACCCTCCCTATCCCACCCCTCTAGGTGGTCACAAACCACCTAGCTGATCTCCCTGTGCTATGCGGCTGCTTCCCACTAGCTATCTATTTTACATTTGGTAGTATATATATGTCCATGCCACTATCTCACTTCGTCACAGCTTACCCTTCCCCCTCCCCATATCCTCAAGTCCATACTCTAGTAGGTCTGTGTTTTATTCCCATCCTACCCCTAGTCTCTTCATGACATTTTTTTTCTTAGAGTCCATATATATGTGTTAGCATACGGTATTTGTTTTTCTCCTTCTGACTTACTTCACTCTGTATGACAGACTCCAGGTCTATCCACCTCATAACTCAGTTTCATTTCTTTTTATGGCTGAGTAATATTCCATTGTATATATGTGCCACATCTTCTTTATCCATTCATCTGTTGATGGACACTTAGGTTGCCTCCATGTCCTGGCTATTGTAAATAGAGCTGCAATGAACATTTTGGTACATGACTCTTTCTGAATTATGTTTTTCTCAGGGTATATGCCCAGTAGTGGGATTGCGGGGTCGTATGGTAGTTCTATTTGTAGTTTTTTAAGGAAACTCCATACTGTTCTCCATAGTGGCTGTATCAATTTACATTCCCACCAGCAGTGCAAGAGCGTTCCCTTTTCTCCACACCCTCTCCAGCATTTATTGTTTCTAGATTTTTTGATGATGTGAGATGTGTGAGATGATATCTCATTGTAGTTTTGATTTGCATTTCTCTAATGATTAATGATGTTTACCATTCTTTTGTGTGTTTGTTGGCAATCTGTATATCTTCTTTGGAGAAATGTCTATTTAGATCGTCTGCCCATTTTTGGATTGGGTTGTTTGTTTTTTTGTTATTGAGCTGCATGAGTTGCTTATAAATTTTGGAGATTAATCCTTTGTCAGTTGCTTCATTTGCAACTATTTTCTTCCATTCTGAGGGTCGTCTTTTGGTCTTGTTTATGGTATCCTTTGCTGTGCAAAAGCTTTTAAGTTTCATTAGGTCCCATTTGTTTATTTTTGTTTTTATTTCCATTTCTCTAGGAGATGGATCAAAAAGGATCTTGCTGTGATTTATGTCATAGAGTGCTCTGCCTATGTTTTCCTCTAAGAGTTTGATAGTGTCTGGCCTTACATGTAGGTCTTTAACCCATTTTGAGTTTATTTTTGTGTGTGGTGTTAGGGAGTGTTCTAATTTCATACTTCTACAGGTAGCTGTCCAGTTTTCCCAGCACCACTTATTGAAGAGGCTCTCTTTTCTCTACTGTATATTCTTGCCTCCTTTATCAAAGATAAGGTGACCATATGTGTGTGGGTTTATCTCTGGGCTTTCTATCCTGTTCCATTGATCTGTATTTCTGTTTTTGTGCCAGTACCATACTGTCTTGATTACTGTAGCCTTGTAGTATAGACTGAAGTCAAGGGAGCCTGATTCCTCCAGCTCCATTTTTCGTTCTCAAGATTGCTTTGGCTATTTGGAGTCTTTTGTGTTTCCATACAAATTGTGAAATTTTTTGTTCTAGTTCTGTGAAAAATGTCATTGGTAATTTGATAGGGATTGGATTGAATCTGTAGATTGCTTTGGGTAGTAGAGTCATTTTCACAATGTTGATTCTTCCAATCTAAGAACATGGTATATCTCTGCATCTATTTGTATCATCTTTAATTTCTTTCATCAGTGTCTTATAATTTTCTGCATACAGGTCTTCCCCTTGCCTTCTGATTTCTAATCCATCATTCTTTTTTATTAAAAGCAATAACTTTATTGAGGTATAATTGAAATACACTAAATCATATATTTTAAACTGTACAATTTCATCCATTTTGACACATGTATTCACCTCTGAAACCAACACCACAACAAAGGTAAGTATTCTCATTGCCCTCAAAATTTTCCTTATGCCTCTTTATACTTCTCAATACCTCCATTCCTGGGCAAGCACTGATCTGCTCTCTATCACTACAAGTTTGCATTTTTGACAATTTTATATAAATGGAATCATACGTACTCTTTTTGACTGGCTTTTTTTACTCACATAGTTACTTTGAAATCCATCCGCATTGTGTATGTCCATAGTTCACTCCTTTTCATTGCTGAATATTATCACATTATAAACACAATTGTTTAGCCATTCATCTGTTAATGGACATTTGGATTGTTTCCGGTTTTGAGCTATTATAAATAAATCCATGGTACTACCTAGGAGTATACTGGCTAAATCGTATGGTAGTTGTACGTTTACCTTTTTAAGAAACTGCTCTCCAAAGTTGTACCATTTTACATCCCCAGCAACACTGTATGTGAGTTCTAGTTGCTCCACATCCTCTCCAACATGTAGTACCAATTTTCTCTTCAGTATTATATTTATTAACTAGTAACAATTCCCATCACAAATGACTAGTAAATTCTTTAATGCTGCATACAGGTAGAGGAAAGCTTTCAAGTGAGTGAGTTCTGACATAATTTTCTCACCCCCTCATCCTTTTCTTTTCTTCCCTGGTCAGTTTTGGCAGGATATAGTCTTTGCTCAAATTGAGTAAAAAGAGTAGATTTTTTTAGAGGATATATCAATGTGGAAACCAGAAAGCTCTGGCTTTCTTAAAGGTGCTCCGCTTTGGTGAATAGGAAGAAACAGAAAGCTCCCTCACTCAGCACACAGGAAGAGCATGCCATTGTCACCAGACTGGAGCTGGGAGAAGCTCACGGACCTGATGCCAGGACCCTGAAGGGTCCAGTGAAAGGAAAGAAGAAGCAGGGAGAGCAGTGAGAAGGCTCTCTATCTCCCATTCTGGTGGGATCTTTACAGACCACAAGGTGACCTTCCCTTTTCTTCATGAAACTCTTTGAGAGTGGATATCTTCTCTTGGTCATCCCTGTAGGAAATCCATAAACACCTGGTATTAGTTATTGACTCATAACAGCTACTATTAAATTAGGAGAGATCTCATGTCAGGAGCTGTGCTAAGAATTTCACATTCATTATCTCATTTTCATTCTCAGAACAACCATGTGAGGTTGGTATCCCAAGTCTCATTTAACACATGAGGAAAGTGGAACAGAGATGTTAAGTAACTTGTCCATGATCACCAAACTAGTAACTGAGTAGAATTTGAATCCAGTTCTGACTGATTTCAGAACCCAAGCTCCTAACCACTCAACCACCTTTTCAATGACCGAATATGGATGATGTGAATATAAGTGAATAGTAAATGAGTATGACCTCCCCTTCCAAGCCTAACCCTCAGTGAGTCTGTTCTGTAATGTCATGGATTGATTGCAGGCATCGCATGCCAAATATTCAAGGAATTTCTGCAATCCTTAAATGTTTGCCAAGAATAGGTCCTTCATGCTCTCTAACAAATTCTGGAGGGAAGGGGAAATCCATATTTGGAACTTTGGTTACTAGCTGCATCAGTCTTTTCTGCCTACTCATTTAAGGTCATGTTTCAGAAATTGCTACAGGTTTCTCAGATGTGTGTACCCCTCCCCACAATGTTCAATGGTTCTCCATTTTTGATGTACATAAGTCTCACCTGGGGAGCTTATTAAAAACAAAAATGCCAGGGCTTCACATTCTGAGATTCTCATTCAGTAAGGTGGGTTTTGAACCCAGCATGGGTATTTTCAACAAGCATCCTAGTAGGGAGGCAATTGTTACTTTGTAGCTGCCCACTATCCATTTCCTGGCCTAAAATTGGCCCAGTTTTGTTCCAGAGAATTGCTTCTCCTCTGCTGGGCTTGGTCCTGGTGAGAGGGCAAATCCAGACACTCATTTCCATAGAACCAAACCCCTTTTCTCCTCAGTTGGTTTTGCCAAGGAATTTTCAGGTAAACTAAGGTTAGCCAATCATGTGGCCTCTCCCAAGACTTTGAATTTTGAGTGAAGAATAAAATGGAAATGATGCAGCTCCACAATTATGTCCTATTCCATTCATAAGGCAATTGTGTGCTTGTTGCTTCTTGGCCCAAGAGTTTTCTTGGTACCTATTTTGTCCCCCATCCTACTTACCCAAATATCTTTTCAACAAATACCTTTCTGCTCAAGTTAGCTGGTCATTTTCTAATGCTTGCAACCAAAGCGACATTCCATGATAACTCCAGCAAGAGATCCAAAGGCCAGCCATTGAGAAACACGGCCCTTAATTTTCAATACTTCCCTACTTGGCCATTTTGGGAAAGGACATGTTACCAGTAATAGCTATCTCTAGCCATCATTCCCACATGAGTAAACTTGTCAAATCTTTTCAAAGATGAAAGGAGACCCAGTGTTCACAATATTTTAATCTTTTCCTTTTGTAGCCTCTGTACAGGATGTCCTCTGTGCCCCCCGGCCACTATTAAGTAAGAGCTCCAAAATGCTGTTCTTAGGCTGGCAAACTCACAGTTACTCTCACTAGCTTTTCTCTGTGTGTGCACCTCAGGAGCCTCTATTATCCTAAAAGAGGAACAGTTGTTAGAATCAAGTGGATGTCTGACAAGCCACTAATTAGCTGCCTGGTAGTGTGTTGATGTAGGCCATGACCTCAAGGAACTGATTGCAATGTGAAGATCCATAGGAAAGCATGGAAAACCAAAAGAGTAACATTATTAGCAACTCCTGATGAAACGATGACATTCCAATGATAACAATTGATGCTAATTGTTCCCTCAAAGGAAGTTTCTATAGTAATAATCACTTGGTCACAGATTTCTGGCTAAAGAGTTAGTCGTTGCAGAACAAGCTGTAGCAGAAAAGAATAAGGACCATGACCCTTTTTTCCCAGCTAAGTCAATCTTATGTACTTTGGTGTTATGTACTGTTGTTAACAAACTAGTTCTGGATGCTGCAGTTATCTTGATCTTCAGAAGAACGAACTTCTGGTGGGTTGTGGTCCTCTGAGGTTTTTGACTGGCCAACATCATTATTATTCCCCTTCTGTGAGGATGACATCCCACTATGCCTCTGGGAGACCTCCATTTCCCCATCATAGTCTGTGTATGTTCAGTGAGGGTAACACCACCTCCTTAGTTCCAGGGATGGGAACAGAACCTAGGCCTGGCTAGTCAGGGCATTCAATCTCCCTGGCCAGAGATATGGATACAACATAGACAATATGGCACGAGCCAGACCAACGACCTTCAGACCTAGGCTTCTGCTGGAACCATTGGGAAGATGGCACTTTCAGCTGAGTTTGTTAAGCTAGTTAGATCCAGGTCATTTTTGCCACCATTAAGGGACAGCCAATTTCAGATTCATATCAACTTGGAGGAAAGCAGAGCCAGGAGACTGAGGAAGACAGATTCCTGATATCAGTGTGCGAACCATTGAATCCAGCTATGACTGAGGTAGCACTATCCACTGAGCTTTTCAATTACACTGGCCACTGAAGTCCTTTTTGGTTTTCCTTAAGCAATTTTTGAATTGGGTTTTGTCGCTTGCAACCAGAAAAACCTTGAGTAATTCACATGGGAAGCAATAGATTGAGCCCCATAAAGATTATGTGATGAAGTTGTTTATCCGTCTTGAACTTTCTGAATTACTCTTTCTAGTCTAGGAGGAAAAATGATACAGGCATAAGGGAAGGACAGGAAGCTCTTATTATTGAATCCTCCTGCTACAAACACTTTCCCACACATTTCCTAAGCTATGCAGCAAATTTCCTTGCCTTCCTTCTGCACAATGTTTTCAAATTCAGAACATATGCTAAAACATTCCAAATGAACTTGACTTCTGCTGTTTCTCTCTCTTCAGGAAAGCATTTCATTTTGTGTGAACGACTGGCCTCTCCATCAACTGATGCCTTTCTTCCAGTTGTGATTTCTTTAAGAAGCAAGAACCCCTTCCTACGAGGCCAAAGTCATTAGCCCCAGCATGGCCATCCAATACTTTAGGTAAGTTCACCATCAGAATGAATCGCACGCAGAGAGAAAACTCGAAGAAGACAGGTCAGGGTCACCTCCTCAAACTCATCCCAGTGTGCACACTCCTCTTCTTCTTCTTTTTTTTTTTTTTGCGGTACACGTGCCTCTCACCGTTGTGGCCTCTCCCGTTGCGGAGCACAGGCTCTGGACGCGCAGGCCCAGCAGCCATGGCCCACGGGCCCAGCCGCTCCGCGGCATGTGGGACCCTCCCGGACCGGGGCACGAACCCGTGTGCCCTGCATCGGTAGGCGGGGCAGGCGGACTCTCAACCACTGCGCCACCAGGGAAGCCCCACATTCCTCTTCTTAATGCATTCACACCCCAGTGAGGGACACGAGTTCACTGATATTTAATGGCCTTTCTGATGTGATCAGGTGAACCTAGTGAGTACACCCACATGCCCCACTAGTGTGAAGTTAGGAAGTCAATTTTCAGCTTATCACCATCCTTGACTCCTCACAAGTAATTTATTGCCAAACCCTGTGATCTCTGTCCTCAAGAAGCTTCAGAGTAAAGCTCAGAATGCTTAAAAGAAAAGACAGGGGTTTTCCATACCCCTAGGCCATAGTTTGGTTAGCCCAAAGATCCTCTGCTTTAGATACATAACAAAAATCAAATCTAAACGCTTACAGAGAACGACTACAGAAAAAGGAAAAGATTGAGGAAATGTGAAAGAAAAGATAGTAAAATCTAGCAAAAACATGACTGTGAATACAAAGAAAAAGACAAATTGGAAATCGTGCTGGAGTTTCTTGCTTAGGAAGCTAGACATAAAGTAGAAAATAGCCATGAATTAGAGCTCACAAATTTAAAAGTATTGCTTTTATTTCTTTTACAAGAAGAATGCTGTTTCATTGTAGAACTGGAAATTCCCTATAATCGCACTGCCCAAAGACAGACGCAATTAAAAGTGTAGTATGTTTCTTTTATAACTAGACATACACAGTGGTTTAGAAAGTTGGGAGTATGTTAGTATTATTTATTACAACCTGTTTGTTTAAACATAATATTTTATGATCATTATCCCACATCATTAAAAATTCCAAACACAATTTTTAAAATTTATTTTTTCAGTTACTTATTCAACATTTCAGATATTTGAAGAGGCATAAGGAATAATATCGTGAATACCCTATACCTACCACCCAGGTTAAGAAAGTAATCATCATAAACACAGCTGAAGCTTTCTGTGTATACCGCTAGAGTAACATTCCTATCTTCTCTCCACTCGCCCATTAAGCATGCTTTTTTTCTGGATGCATAATGTTCCCTCATAAAAATGTATCATAGGGCTTCCCTGGTGGCGCAGTGGTTGAGAATCCGCCTGCCGATGCAGGGGACGCGGGTTCGTGTCCTGGTCCGGGAAGATCCCACATGCCGCAGAGCGGCTGGGCCCGTGAGCCATGGCCGCTGAGCCTGCGCGTCCAGAGCCTGTGCTCCGCAATGGGAGAGGCCACAACAGTGAGAGGCCCGCGTACCACAAAAAAAAAAAAAAAAAAAAATGTATCATAATCTATACATAATCGATGTATCATAATTTAAAAATTCTTTATTTTTAGTTATTTAGACTTTTACTGTTTTTCATGATTATACATACTACTGTAATGAACATCATTATATATACATTTTTTACATCCATATCTGTGATTATTTCCTTAAGACAAATTCCTAGAAGTAAACTTGCTTTTGCCCAATGGTAAGAACATTTTGCTCCATACTGTTAAGTTCCCATCCAAAAAAGGTCGAACCAAGTACACCCCATCTCACCCCAGCATTGTATGAAAGAGCTTATACAATAGCTGCACAAATAGCTATACATTGAGGAAGTATCATAAGGTCTGTTTCTAGACCCTCTTTTTCACTGGCCTACAGAGTGTCTGTTTCTGGGCACAAGTTCTATGCTGGGCACTGGGGATTCAGAAACCAGTAAAGCCCTATCCATCTAGCAGAGAACAGCTCTGGAATGGGAGGCAGAAGATGTGGGTGCTGGAGTGGCAGCCTAGCAAAGTGGTTAGAGCACTGCTTTGGGAGCCAGACTTCCCCCTTGGGCAAGTTATTTAACTTCTCTGTGCCTCGGTTTACTTCTCGATGAAATAGGGATAATCAACCTTGCCCAGCATAACCCATAAACCTAAATCTAAGAAGACTTGATGCACAGTACCACTCAGTTGGAGTGCAGTGTTACTAACTCACCTACAGGCACAGCATCTTAGGAAAAAGTAAGGGATTGAAAGGGAGGGCAGAGTATCAAGTCAGAAAATAGAAATTAGAAGGGAAGATGGGCAGGGAGGAGAGCAACAAGGTTTGTGCTCATGGCACAAAAATGCAATTACTCTCCTAAGTAAGAGGGCCCAGGAAGTGCCCCAGGCCGGTTCTCCTAGGTCCCTGCCTGTGTGTCACCGCCAAAATAGGTTAACTAAATGCCTCATGACTGTGATCCACTCTGCCTGCCTGTAGCCTCCCTCGGTAGCCTCAGAGGCTACCTCTGAGCCGTGCGGAGGCAAGTTACTACAAGGGTCTCGGCTCCCGTGCAGAGGGATGTGTATTCTGTTGCCAAGAAGAAAAGAAAATGTGCTCTCTCATTGCACGTCCAGTATAATCTCGGCGTATTTATGTACCCCACATACCATCAGGTAGAAAAAAAGCATGCTACAGACAATACACTGCATGTGATTCCATTTATATACATATAAAACTATCATTCATTCATTCATACGGTAATTCATTAAAAAGTCTTTATAGAGAGGGCTTACTATGTGCCAGGCCCTGTGCTACCTGCAGGGGGATGTAATGAGACTACGGTCACTGTTGTAAGGGAGTTTCCATTCCAGTGACAGAAACTGACATCAATCTTACATACTTGCATACTGCCTGATTTTTTTAAAGGCGTGATTAGGTATTACTGGACTTATACAAAAATGCTAACTTTTTTTGCTTTGGGAAGATAAATGATCTGCAACAGCCATTAAGACAGAGACAGAAACAGATGAAAACACAAAACAAAGAAATAAAAAAATAAACCATGTCAAAGAATGCTGAGAAAAAAATCCACCATAGAAAGGAAAGCACAGACACTTCAGGAAGGACAGGGGATTAAACAGCGGTCCCCAACCTTTTTGGCACCGGAACTGGTCTCCTGGAAGACAGTTTTTCCACGGAGGGGGTGGCAGGGGATGGTTCAGGTGGTAAGTCGAGCGACGGGGAGCGACGGGGAGCAGCAGATGAAGCTTCTCTGGCTCTCTTGCCCGCTGCTCACCTCCTGCTGTGCAGCCCGGTTCCTAACAGGCTGCAGACTGGTACCGGTCCATAGCCTGGGGGTTGGGGACCCCTGGATTAAAATGAATCTGCTGTTCTTAAGAATCTTGTTTAGTGATCTATTCTAGGACAGGAGTCAGTAAACTTTTTCTGTAAAGGGCATGATAGTAAGTATTTTAAGCTTTTCAGCCTACAGAGTCCCTCCCGAAACTACTGTACTTGACTCTGCCATGTTCAAGCAATCAGCGACAATACACTGATGAATCAGCATGGCTGCGTTCCAAAAAAACTTTATTTATGAACACAGTAATTTGAATTTCGTATGATTTTCATGTGTTGTGAGATATTTTTCTTCTTTGAATTTTTTAACCATTTAAAACTATAAAAATCATTCTTAATTCATGAGGCAGATTTGGTCCATGGGCCATAGATTGTCAACTGCTGATTTAAACAGCTACGTAATAGTCCATTCCATGGGTACTCCAAAATACTTTGAACAGATCCCCAACTGGTAACGTTTAGATCATTTCCAGTTTTTCCCTATTATACACAGGGCTGTGACCTTGTACATGCACCTTTTGCATCCTTGAGTGTGTAAATAACTACCTTCTTTCTCTGAATCCATGCCTGTGTCCCCGGCAGGAGCCCATTTGAAAAAATTATATGGGAGAGGTTCTTGAGACCGTCTTGCTGAGCTCCACATGCAAAGGATCATAATGGCTCTTTTATTCACTACCCTAATAATTCCATTTTTAAAGGACTGTCAAATCGCCCAACATGTGTTATTTCCTATGAACCCTGCTGCTTGTTTTCAGCAATCCATTGTCCTCAGTGTTTGCGTAATTGTCAAGATGGCCTTCGCAGGTCCCTCCAGGAGGCTGTCAGAAACTCAACGTCCATTTGCCAGGCCATCCTGCTTTGCTGAGAGACCCCTACTCCCAGCATCTTTCACCAGGCTCCTCACCCTTTCTTTGTGTTAAACATTCAGTCACTTTGATCTAAGATTTCCTTCCCACTTGCACTGTAACTCAAATACTTGGATGGGTGTTTGGTGCATTTGTAGGTTTTTTTTTTTTTTACCCAAGGATCCTCAACTTCTATTTATATATACACAGCTACCTCCATCCTGTCTACACAATTTTCTATTTTTTCCCTTTGTTTGCATCACTTCATGTTTTTGCTTTTAAAAAGGTATATTTTAAAATTATTTTTGCAAAAGGAATACCAGCCTTTTGTAAGAAAAACAAATGCAAACTCATTAAACTTTATCAAATAGGCTGTAAAATTTTTCCCTTCTCCATCCCACAAGTAACCCCCAACCCCAGAGGCAGCCATTATTCTCAGACAGACTGGGGCTGTAGCTGCAGAACTGCTTATCTTTGTGAACTTCGACAAGTCACTTAATTTCTCTGAGCCTTAGGGTCTTCATCTGTAAAACTGGAGTGATAATTCCTATTACCACAGATGTGAATCATGCTTACGAAGCACTTAACACAAAGTACAGTGCCCGACCATAGTAAATGCTTGAGAAACAATAGCTATGTTCGTAGTATTATTAGTAACAGGCTTACATTATCATTCTTCTGCAAATGTAGTCATAATTTTTTAACATAATGTCTACTTTTTGACATTATGTTAAAAAATTATTATTTTTGACATTTTTAACATAATGTCTAATTTTTGATGTAAATGGTATCATTCTATGTGTATAAGCTTTAAAAAACTGTGGCCACTTAATTCATCTGAGACATCTGTCTTAATCTTTTTGATAACATTATAGAATACCAATGCATTGATATTCCATTACTTAATCATTCCCCCACTGATGTCTATTTCGGCTTCCAAATAAGGTTTTTGATGCTGGAAGGAACATCCTTGAACACACGGGTGTGGGTTTTTATGGGAGTCTTTTCTTAGGGTGGAGTCTCAAAAATGGAATTGTGTCCATTTTTAATTTTAATAGTTAAGAGCCAAGACAGTCATCTGTTCAGCTCCCAGAATATTTCCAGCTTTCTGCCTTCCAAGGCCTCATGGGGCTGCACCTCCTGGTCCCTTAGTCAGTAGAAAGGCTGTGTGACTTGATCAGTAAGCTGTGAGTACAAGGGACATATGTCATCACCATTTTATTGCCAGTTTGAATCCTTGCAGAGCCACCTTTAAATGCTGCCACAGTGACCAGCAGTATTGCAGACAGTGGCGGCTCCACCAGCTTGAGTCCTGCTGTGAGGACGATGTGGGACAGAGCCTCCTCAGCTGACTCACCGTGAACACACAGAATGAGTGAGAAGTAAACATTTGTTGTTTTAAGCCACCATCATTTGGACTGTTGGTTACTGTGGCATAATCTGATTGAGACACTGCCAGATTTCTCTCTGAAAACGTTTTTTTACCAATTTACACTCCTAAAAACACCAGTGAAGAAGCCTCACTACGATACACCTTTTGCGATTTTTCTTAATCTTACCAATTTCTCCTTTTGATTAGTCTTATTAGAGATGAACAGGAAAAGGGGGTATAATGCCTCAGCCACTTATCAACGCCTCATTAATTTCACCCCCTCCTTATTTATTAGCAAATCCCATTTTTTTCAAAAATACCCCCCATGCGAATATGCAACTGAAAGTCCTTCTCGTGATCTTTAATTGCCTTTTCCCCCCCACATCACCTAATTTCCTTTTTGTCGGCCTCACCTTATGTTCACTGACCTTAACAAGTGCGTATCCCGTCCAAGTCTCTCTCCCCACCAGCTGATTTTCACAAGAGGTTTCCGCCCCCCAGAGAGAAATGAGCGGTCACTCTATTTTATATGTGACTGTCTTGAATGGCCCTTTTGAAAAAAAAATCACATTAACAACTCCATAGCTCGTAGCTTTATTTTTCATGAGGGAGAACAAATGTAGGTATGTATGCAAACCCTAGCCGCTCTTTAAGAACGAGCTCAAATGCCACCTACGTCACTAAGCCACTCCTCAGTCATCCTCAGCTCAAGGCAAGGAGTCCCTCCTCTAAAAAGCCATGGTTTTTCTATATCTTTTTCACAACACTCACTGTGTTGAATTGCAAGCAGAGGGGTCTGCTTTGTAAACGGACCCTTGCTGTGTCCCTTTTGCAGCACATCATTCATTTATATGCAACATATTTTGCTATGACTGCATTACAAAGTTGTACAATTGGGTAGCCACTCCCACTGGGAGAGAGGGAAGGCATGTGATCAGAAAACAATGGCTGAGAGTGAGCCTCAGCTCTCCAGGTTTGTCAGAGACACTTGACCCCCATATATGCCTCTTTCCGTCCCCCATCTCACTATAAAAGCGTTGCAAGATTTCTAACACACAGCTCTAAAATCGGGGGTAAAAAGCAGTTGATGCTTTATTCCTTCTTTATTTTCTTCAAGAAGGATAGAAAGGAAACAAGACCTTCTCCTGGCCCTTCACTAAACTGCTTCTTCTCACCCCGTCTGCATCTCACCTCCCCAGTACAGAAGTGGAGTTGATGCAGATGTAGAGGTGAAAGAGGCGGCTCTGGACAATCCTTACTCCCCTCCCTCCTCCCCCCCCCCCCACCACTCCTCTCACTAAACGGTACACTCTTTGTGACCATGGTGTTTTGTGCAACATCTCACTGCATCCCTACAATTCCTCCACCAAGCCAAAAGCCAAGATGTTAAATTTATTTATTTATTTACTTACTTATTTTTGGCTGCGTTGGGTCTTCATTTCTGTGCAAGGGCTTTCTCTAGTTGTGGCAAGCGGGGGCCACTCTTCATCGCGGTGCACGGGCCTCTCACCGTCGCAGCCTCTCTTGTTGCGGAGCACAGGCTCCAGACGCGCAGGCTCAGTAGTTGTGGCGCACAGGCCTAGTTGCTCCGTGGCATGTGGGATCTTCCCAGACCAGGGCTCAAACCCGTGTCCCCTGCATTGGCAGGCAGATTCTCAACCGCTGCGCCTCCAGGGAAGCCCCAAAAGCCAAGATTTTCAGGTACAAATGATTTGCACATGGCCTTTTATTACTCCTTCAGTATTTACATAATGCCTTTTAAGTGTTTTTAAAATGTGTTTTACATCAGTGATAATGGATGAAAAGTGTTGAGTGGTAAGGTTCTGAGCATGTATCTAGATTTTTTACAATAATTCTTATGGAAGTAACTTCCCATTTTAAGTCTTTGCACTGTAAGTTGCATTTTTCCTAAGATATAGCCTTGACATGTGTTACAGACTCCCTGTGTTCTCAGGCAAGTCTTCTCTCCCCGTTAGAGCACAACAAGAGCAGGATATGCACCTCTTTCTAGTTTTGTTTGTCCAGCCTCTAGTTCAGTGCAGTGGAGCACAGTAGGCCTTCAATATGGATTTCTTGAGTAGGTGGATGGGTACTTTGATGATCACAAGCAATTGGGGGCTGTTTGTACTTAGTATGACTGTGATTCTGGCTGCATATAGATTTACATTTGTTCTGAAATTATTTTAACAGTTCAACATGTTTAACTGTATCCTAAGTGCACACAGAAGTTTAGAAGTGTGGTTTATTTTATTTTTCCTCAGTACTAATTCTACATTTTTACAGAAGAATGATAGGCATTGTGCCAACCCTACATTATTTTTGCATAAAATTAAGTCAGTAGTTGCTTTTTTTTTTTTTTTTTTTTTTGCGGTATGCGGGCCTCTCACTGTCGCGGCCTCTCCCATTGCGGAGCACAGGCTCCGGACGCGCAGGCCTAGCGGCCATGGCTCACGGGCCCAGTTGCTCCACGGCATGTGGGATCTTCCCGGACCAGGGCACGAACCCGTGTCTCCTGCATCGGCAGGCGGATTCTCAACCACTGCGCCACCAGGGAAGCCCAGTAGTTGCTTTTTTAAAAGAGACTCCAAATTGTGAGGAGAACTGGTAGCTAAGCAATTTTATAACTAGAGGAAACCTTGGAGATCTTATTTATAATACCGGTTTAGGGACTTCCCTGGTGGCACAGTGGTTAAGAATCTGCCTGCCAATGCAGGGGACGTGGGTTCGATCCCTGGTCCAGGAAGATCCCACATGCCATGGATCACCTAATCCCATGCACCACAACGACTGAGCCTGAGCTCTAGAGCCCGCTAGCCACAGCTACTGAGCCTGCGTGCCACAACTACTGAGCCCGCGTGCCACAGTTACTGAAGCCTGCGCAGCTAGAGCTCGTGCTCCGCAACAAGAGAAGCCACTGCAATGAGAAGCCCGCACACCACAATGAAGAGTAGCCCCTGCTTGCCGCAACTAGAGAAAGCCCGCATGCAGCAACGAAGAACCAACGTGGCCAAAAATTAATTAATTAATTTTTTAAAATAATAATAATACTGGTTTACATCTATTGTGTGCTAACTATGTAGAAGGCTTTGTGCTAAGTACTTTACAAGCATGGTCTCATTTAATCCTTTTTCTTTTTGTCTCAGACTCCAAAACAGCACTGTTACTGATACTACCCTTATTGAAAATGTTCTTCATAAAATTTTTTGCATTAATTTCGATTTTTTAAATACCTTAAAAATATTTATTTATTTATTTGGCTGCGTCAGGTCTTAGTTGCAGCACACGGGATCTTGGTTGCGGCATGTGGACTCTTTAATTGTGGCATGCGGGCTCTTAGTTGCAGCATGTGGGATCTAGTTCCCCGACCAGGGATTGAACCCGGACCCCCTGCATTGGGAGCTCCAAGTCTTCACCACTGGACCATCAGGGAAGTCTCTGATTTTTAAAGTATGGTATTAAAATATTGTTTATCTTGATGCTGAGTTTTTGGCATCCCCTTACATTTTGCACCCTACTCCTGGCAACAGCCTTGGAAGGTGAGGACTATTATTTCTCCCTTTAAGGTGAGGACGGTACTAGTCAGAGTAGTTGCACTTGCCCAAGGCTTACAGGTGCCAGTAATGGTGGAACCAAGACTAGAATCCAGATGACCTGACATATCAGCACTCAGCTTAGACACATAATTTCACAGATGGGGAAACTGAGAAGCAGAGCGGTGTGATGATGCTTGGAGTCACTCAGCAGCTCTGCTGTAGAACCAAACTAGAGCCCAGAATTCCTCACCTGTCACTAAAATGTAACACCATGAACCATTCATCACAGATGCATCGTCCTTATTCTCTAGGCTGCACCAGGGTGCAGAATTCATTCTCTCAATAACTATTTACTAAGTACCTCCTAGTCGCTGCACACTATGTACATGGTATAATGATGGCTGAATTCCTTGGCAAAGAAGCTAGGAAAAGGAAGTCTTAGAAGGCGTTCACTCATTACTTCACTCTACTAGGCTCTGGGATACACAGCGGAGTAAGATTCTGAGGTTCACTGAGAAAGGACACGAATATGCAACTAAAAATTTGGCATAAAGTATGATAAGCAACCATGAAGGGATTCAAAAGTTACAGAGCCCCTGTTCCAGAATCTGAATGCTGAATAGTTTTAGTTTTGTAAGCACCTTCAGAATTCAAAACACTGTGCTACATTTACAGAGCCTTTGCCGAGTATCTATGTCCTGATTTTTTTTCATGCTGGTCATGACCTGAAGGAAATTTATTAGCACGTATACTGTATGTCAGGTGTTTTTGACTTGATCATGATCAGCTCTGTGGTGCAACTTTGTCTCACATACTGTACATACCTGTGCCTCCCCTGGGGAGGGCCGCAGTCTGTAATCATGCTGTTCAACTGTTCTGCACAAGTTCTCTTGTTCAAATAAAATTTATTGCTAAGATCTAAACAAAACAAAACACTGTGCTATGGGCTGGCATAAGAAGATTCAGAGAAATATAAAGTGAGCTTCCTGCCTTTGAGGAATTTATAGTTGACTTGAAGAAAAAGATCATATGCACACAACATGTCCTATGTGTACCTGACTTCTAATTAGGTAGTTGACACTTTTAAGGATTCTCATAGCTTACAGAACTTCCCTGTCAGGCAGTCACTCATTCTTTCCTTCATTCATTAAGAATGTATTGTGTGGGACTCCCCTGGTGGTCCAGTGGTAAAGAATCCACCTTCCAATGTACGGGACGCGGGTTCGATCCCTGGTAGGGGAAATAAGATCCCGCATGCTGCGGGGCAACTAAGCCCGGGCGTCACAACTACTGAGCTCATGCACCCTGGAGCCCGCGCCACAATTAGAGAGAGAAAAACGCACACACCATCACTAGAGAGAAGCCCACACGCTGCAGTGAAAGATCCCGCATGCCGCAACTAAGACCCAACGCAGCCAAATAAATAAATAAATATTCTTTTAAAAATTAGGGAAAAAAAATGTGTTATGTGCCGGGCATTTTAGTAAGTGCTGGGGATGCACCCATGCATAAAATGGGCAAGGCCTCTGTTCTCAAGAAGCTCTATAAACAAAGAAACTAATTTTGTATAACAATGAATACTTAAGAGACAGCGTGGTCAAGGAATCTTCTCCCAGGCATTGACGATTGAATTGAGACCCAAATAAAGATCCATCAAGTGATGATGCGGAGCAAGAGCTGAGGAGGTGAAAAGACTGTGAGTAAGGATGACCGTAGCTGTGCTGGGGAGAGCACAGTCGTGGGTGGCTGAAGACGAAGTAGATTAGGGAACCGTAGATGAAAACCGCGATGAGGTTTCACCTCGCCCTGCCCACAGTGGCCATTATGAAAAAACCTGCAAACAGTACATGCTGGAGAGGGTGTGGAGAAAAGGGAACCCTCTTGCACTGTTGGTGGAAATGTAAATTGATGCAGAGAACAGTATGGAGGTTCCTTAAAAAACTAAAAATAGAACTTTACCATATGACTCAGCAATCCCACAACTGGGCATATACCCTGAGAAAACCATAATGCAAAAAGAGTCATGTACCAAAATATTCATTGCAGCACTAGTTACAATAGCCAGGACATGGAAGCAACCTAAATGTCCATAAACAGATGAATGGATAAAGAAGATGTGGTACATAAATACAGTGGAATATAAGCCATAAAAAGGAATGAATTTGAGTCATTTGTAGTGATGTAAGTCTAGGGTCTGTCATACAGAGTGAAGTAAGTCTGAAAGAGAAAAACAAATACTGTATATTAACACATATATATGGAATCTAGAAAAATGATACTGATGAACCTAGTGACAGGGCAGGAATAGAGACGCAGACATAGAGAACGGACTTGTGGACACGGGGCGGGGGGAAGGGGAGGTTGGGACAAATTGAGAGAGTAGCAGTGACATACATACACTACCACGTGTTAAATAGATAGCCAGTGGGAACCTGCTGTGTAGCACAGGGAGATCAGCTCGGTGCTTTGCAACCACCTAGAGGGGTGGGATAGGGAGGGAGCGAGGGAGGCTCAAGAGGGAGGGGATGTATGTATGCACATAGCTGATTCACTTTGTTGTACAGCATAAACTAACACAACATTGTAAAGCAATTATAATCCAATAAAGATGGAAAAAAAGAAAAGATACACAAGGACCAGACCACATGATGCCTCATAGGCCACTCTCTAAGGAGTTAAGATTTTAATCAGATTCATCCACCTTATAACTATTTAACATCTGCCTTCCAAACCAAAAAGTACGATCCATGCTGACAGGCTTTATTCCTTTTGTTCTCCATGGCATTGTCAACACCCAGAATAACAAATGGTGTAGAACTGGTGCTCAATGCTTATTTGGGGAACGATGAAGAGTAAGCAGAAATAAGTCATTTAGGAATTGTGTCATTCTGGTCAGAATTTTGGACACATATTCCCCCTTTTAAAAGTTTCTTTTGACTTATTTATTTTTAGCATTTTTTTTCTTCCCCTCAAGCGCCAACTTTAATCATCCATCTGTGTCTCCAGGAGCAAAAATGATACAGGATAGATGGCGGTAGGGTAAGAGGTCTCAATGAAAAGTTTAAGCCTTAGAATTTGACTTAAGTAAGACGATGTATGGTCTGCTCCAATGTGAGGTTTTAAGAATCTAGTAAATTTTCAGTCCTTGAGTGGATATTATCTAGTGTAATAAAGCCCCAGTTCCGGGGAGTCAGGCAGATCTGGATACATAGCCTCACTCCACCACTTGGACATGTACTTAACCTCCCTGAGCCACAAGTTCTTCACCTGAAAAATGAGAAGATTAACAGTATCCAGGTTACAGAGCTGTTGTGCTGATTAAATCCAATAATGTGTGCCATGGTAAGCATGCAGATGGGCCACCCAGAGCTCTCTTCGAGGAAGAAGTTACTGTCCAGCTGCTGAGAGCGCAGGTAGCAGATGCTCCAGCTGTCAGTTGTCTCTGAGTTGGCCTCAGCTGTAGAGAGCCCCTCACTCAAGGTCATGTCTTTTCTGGGCCAGCCTGTACCTTGTGACTGAGTAAGGCATAGGTATAAAGGCTGGGCTATTTGAGCCTAATGCAGGGTACCATGATGGCCAGTACTCATCTCAGAATTCCCCACCATGTTGGCTGACAATTGCGGAGGAATCTTCTTCCTCTGCCCAGTCCTGCTTCCTCCTCCTTCCTTTCACAGTGTTGATCCCTAATAAACATCTTGCACCCCAAACTCCATCTTAGCTTCCGCTTCTGGAGAACCCAAGTGATGACATATACCAAGTGCGTGGCCCATTTTCTAGCACATGGATCACAAACATTCAAAAACATTATTATTGTTGTTATTATTATCCCTAATGAACTCAAGAGTAAAACTGCTTACTTGTTCGCAATATGATCTCCTACAGTAGTATTGAGATTAAAATTTTTCAGTGATGTTGCCAGGGCTTTTGAACCTAATTCATTCTCACACTCTCTCTTGCTCTCTCTCTCTCTCTCTCTCTCTCTCTCTCTCTCTCTCTCTCTCTCTCTCTTCTCATAGTGCATGTGGATTCATTTAGTTATTCTAAACCATGACTGAATACTGTGGGCCACACTCTGAGCTAAATGCCAGAAATGAGAATAATACAACCAGCCTTACAAAGCATTTTAATTGGCCTCAACTAGACACAAAGGTGAGTGTGGGACTTACTGCCCACATTAGGTGATCTTGTAAATGTATGGCTGTTTTTCCCTGAAACAGGGACCCCAGTGAGGAATGGGAAGGAGGCAGTGCAGGGGCTCCACAGAATGTGGTAACAGTAAATTATTCTACCTCTGTTGGCACAAAGAGAAAAGTTTTAGTCAGCCAAGATAGGTGCATCTTTTACTATTTCCCTTGGTTTTCTCTCAAGTTTATGCATAGGGGAAGCACATAATTCTCCAAGCAGATGGAAATTCTGGTTCCAACTATGGCCAAAGCTGATGAAGAGTAACATGGAAATAGTCAAGAACATACAAACACAGTGGAAAGAAAGAAACACTTCAAAGGCAACCAAGTATTTCATTCAGTCATTTACTAAGCATGCTGGATGCAAAAGCCAGCTATGATGCTGGGTGTAAGACATACACAAATAAGTAAGGCAGCTCCTAGCCTAAAGAAACTCAAGGCCCTTGAGTAGAGACTAAGATCTATACAGACCACCTCTACAGAGGAGTAGAGCATTTCTATGGGTGTTTGTATAAGAGCATCACATATACACGAATATAAGGTAAATTTTTATTTTCTCGTTTATCCACCAGAAGAAAGATATTTGCCATGTATTTGAGTCCTTACAAAGTCTCTCATTATAGGACATGCGCTCAAATATTTTAATTTGAAGAACAAATTATGGAACCAGAACCAGCTTCAACAAAGCTGGTTTGGGATGATTATGGGGGTCACCTGATACAGTCTTTAAAAATAAATAAAAAGAGAAATTTAAGACAGATTTAGAAAGGATTCCTAAATGTATAACCTCACAAGTTCAAGAGTTATGTTATTTATAAACAAGTCTTTGAGAGGCCATTTTAGAAAGCAATTCAGGACTTTAATTTCAGCAAGGTATACACTAGATAAATGACACTGCTGAATGAAACAAGTAAAAACTGGATTAAAAATATAAAAACATCTGTTTAAGTGCTTTGCTGGGCTGGAATGGAAAGACAGATTCTCCAAAGGGCAAGGACAGAAAATCTGGGTTCCTGGGAGACATTCTTCGGGGACTAGAGACCTTGAATTTTGGCACTGATGGCAGCTCAGAGTGAGTTCCTGAGGGGGTGGGAATGGCAGTGCAGAGGGGTACTAATTCAGTGTTCCTGCATAAAGCAGAGACCCAAACAGGCTGTACCTTCCGTGCAAGGAGCAAGGAGAAATAAACCTTGTGTACTGAAAGGAACTGGAAGAAAACAGCTCTGGCTGAACTGGGAAAAAACTCCCCTGAGAATCTGTAACTGCAAGCCAGCCTTCACCTGGGTTTGCAGTCTGAATTCTACCTGTGTGATCTAACAACACGTCCAGAATAAAATTTAATATAAAGTAGGACAGGGTAATTTAAAAGCTGTATCTTTTCATCCACAGAACTACAATAATGTTTTTAAAGCATTCATTTTTTTTATTACACAGGTACACTTAACTATCATATTTTTAAAAAACAGAAAATACAAAAAAGAGAAAAGATATAAACAATTTTCAGCAAAATCTATGCATTCATTTAAATGAATAAGAAATCATAGAGAGTTTTAAGGATAGCCGGCAAAGGTAGCTATGGCAGCAAAATGTTTAAAAGTAGCTTAACGTAAAAAATGACTTACCTGTTTCCTTAACTCTCTTTTTTACTTTTTTTTTTTGTCCTTTCATGTGAGAAAAATGAGATAAAGTTTTGGGGATATTTTGGAGCAAAGTGATACAATACTTCTTGTTAATTTGCTAAATCAATGAGAGTCAATAGTTTTCTTTAATTATATCAATATTCAGGCTCACCAGGAATAATAATAGACTTCTTTGGACCCTGTGGGACTTAGTCAAGCATTTAACACTGGGACAATATCAAAAGCCTTTACATGACAAATGGGGAAGAGGAAAAGAAGTTAGATCCCTGTAAATATTCAGGTCACCAGGGAAAATTAGTATAAAGGGAATAATTACCTTGACATATCAATGTTTTCCTCTGATAATCAACCACACTCTTTCAGACATTCAAATTTGCTTTATTTATTCAAAGGGAACAGTGAAGGCCACAAAGCACATCATTTAAATAGTCAGGCTCCAAATTTCATCCAAATGGATTTTTTTTTTTTTTGCCTCTGTTACATGATTTGCCCAAACTCCAACATTCCCTTTTACAGACATTTTTTTTAACATCTTTATTGGAGTATAATTGCTTTACAATGGTGTGTTAGTTTCTGCTTTAAGACATTCTTAATATATATAATTTCAAGTAATTCAGGAATCACCATAAATTTATCTGTTGATGGATAATGATATAAAGCTCATGTTCACCAATGCCTAAATAATTAGTAGCTCTATACTGGGAACAGGGCTTGGTAGTCAGGATGGAAATATTTTAAATCCAAAATCAAGACGTCTCAGCATGATTCCCTTCAAACTATGAAAATAGGTCTGCATAGTATTCCATTAAACATAAAGACACTTCTTTAATGAATTAAGACTAATCTAGGGGCTTCCGTGGCAGTCCAGTGGTTATGACTCAGCACTTCCACTGCAGGGGGTACAGGTCATCCCACATGCCACGCAGCCCAAAAAGACTAATCTAATCTTTCTGATGGATGTCTTCAATAAAAAGAAAGCTAGAGGGCTTCCCTGGTGGCGCAGTGGTTGAGAATCCGCCTGCCGATGCAGGGGATACGGGTTCGTGCCCCGGTCCGGGAAGATCCCACATGCCGTGGAGAGACTGGGCCCGTGAGCCATGGCCGCTGAGCCTGTGCGTCCGGAGCCTGTGCTCCGCAACGGGAGAGGCCACAACAGTGAGAGGCCCGCGTACCGCAAAGAAAGCTAGAGCCCACACTCTTAATTTATTTCTAAGGCCGTCTAAAACAGGTTGGTGGATGACTATTCTCTAACTAAAGCCAGACATTTAGCCACACTCATCAAAGTTGGCAAAGAGATATACTGTACTGCAATCTAGGGAAGAACATAAAATGAGTGTGCCTTGAAATAAAAAGAGGCATTTTGGAGAGAATATCTGTTGGTTGCCTCTTCCACATACCTACTAGCCTCCCCCGCCCTTTTTTTTTGTCTTTTTCACAATGTTGGTGCCCCTCCAATGTCTGCTGATTCTTTTTTTTTTTTTAAACATCTTTATTGGAGTATAATTGCTTTACAATGGTGTGTTAGTTTCTGCTTTACAACAAAGTGAATGAGTGATACATATACATATTTTCCTATATCTCTTCCCTCTTGTGTCTCCCTCCCTCCCACCCTCCCTATCCCACCCCTCTAGGTGGTCACAAAGCACAGAGGTGATCTCCCTGTGCTATGCGGCTGCTTCCCACTAGCTATCTATTTTACATTTGGCAGTGTATATCTGTCCATGCCACTCTCTCACTTGGTCCCAGCTTACCCTTACCCCTCCCCGTATCCTCAAGTCCATTCTCTACATCTGCGTCATTATTCCTGTCCTGCCCCTAGGTTCTTCATAACCATTTTTTTTTTTTAGATTCTATATATATATGTGTTAGCATACAGTATTTGTTTTTCTCTTTCTGCCTTACTTCACTGTATGACAGACTCTAGGTCCATCCACCTCACTACAAATAACTCAATTTCGTTTCTTTTTATGGCTGAGTAATATTCCATTGTATATATGTGCCACATCTTCTTTATCCATGCATCTGTCGATGGACACTTAAGTTGCTTCCATGTCCTGGCTATTGTATATAGAGCTGCAATGAACATTGTGGTACGTGACTGTTTTTGAATTATGGTTTTCTCAGGGTATATGCCCAGTACTGGGATTGCTGGGTCATATGGTAGCTCATTTTTAGTTTTAGCCTTCCCCCTTTTTAATAAGACCTCAAACTTCTCAGTCATGAGGTTTGGCTGGAATTGTATTCTCCCAGGAATCTAAGGACGGGCCCTGACTGGCTTATGTCAACCAGTGTGTCCTTTTCCCAGCCAGAGGGAATGGCTTTTTGGAGGAATTCTGAGAAAGAAGTGTCCTCTCTTTTCTGTGGAAACTACCAGAGAATTCTTTCTCTTCTCTGCTAAAACAGAAAAGCGTGGCCCCTATTCCTGTTGCCAGTCTTCTGTGGACATAAAATATGCCAATCTTTAAATTAAACTGACGATGGGAAAGACAGTATGGAGGAACAGAAAGAAACTAGGCCCCTAGTGATATAATTGAGCTACTAGATCAATCTATACCTGCAGTCTGGATCTCCACTGAACTTTTCAGTTAAATAAGCTAATAAATTCTCTTTATTGTTTAATCTAATCCAAGTTGGACTTTCTGTTATTTGCAACCAAATAACCACAAGTAACAGATGCTTGCAACCTAGTTAATTGTTGATGGAAACTGAAACCACATTAGAAGACAGGCATCATTAAAAAACCACAGATTTGAATAAAATTATCCAGATTCACAGCTTAGACAGTGTAGGGCATTTTACTTGAAAAGCAAATGTAGCCTGGTTTTTAGTAAAGTTGACTCCATTTCAATGAAAAGATTTTAAAACTAGCATGTAGAAAAGTCTATTACTGCTGATAGAGTGGCAGTTTTTGTTAAAACATTTCAGTTCACTGTGAAAAAAGAGCTGAGGCTAATACCCCAGTCCATCCCTATGCATGGGCTGTGAAGAAAAAAAAAGAACAAGTGTATAATTTCCTCCATCATCTCCATGGCAATTTGCAGTCTCCTTCATGAAATGTTTAATCCAAGAACACTGTTTTGTTTTGTTTTCTTTTGTTTTGTTTTTAAGAAGAAAGATAATTCACAGAGATACTCTTTGAACAACCAAGATAAAACAAAGACTGTTTTTTTGTCTGCTTCTTTTTTCCCTTTTCCTATTGAACACCACCAAAGAGCACATTTAAAGATTTCTTTGATATATTGTATATCAGTTTGGCCAGTGTCCACCACCTGACCCATCTCTTCTATCCGCATGGTTACAACGCTGGGTTCCTGGCAGCCATGATTAGCCCTGCCCACTGAATTCAGTTCATTAGACCAGGAAGGGATGCCTATTCCAAAAAGTCAAGTGCTCTTCTCTAGAAATTTGGCTTTGGAACTAAAAGAATGTCAGGTTAATTTGTTCCCTATGACTAGACCAGGAACATACAAAGTCAGTAGGACTGAGCGGTCATTCTTTTTTTTTTTTTTTTTTTGCGGTACGCGGGCCTCTCACTGTTGTGGCCCCTCCCGCTGCGGAGCACAGGCTCCCGACGCACAGGCTCAGCGGCCGTGGCTCACGGGCCCAGCCGCTCCACGGCACGTGGGATCCTCCCGGACCGGGGCACGAACCCGCGTCCCCTGCATTGGCAGGCGGACTCCCAATCACTGCGCCACCAGGGAAGCCCCTGAGCGGTCATTCTTAACCATATGGTCTGGAAAGTTAAGAAATCAGGTCTGCAGTGATGTATTATAAGAAGAAGAATTCAAAGAAATAATGGTTGCTGAGTGCTTAGTAAGTAGCAGAACTGCGATAAGTCCTTTATATGCATCACTGATTAATGCTAAGAACCACCTTTGAGGAAGCTACTATTATTATGCCCATTTACAGATGAACACCCTGAGTTGTTAAGTAAATTGTTCAAGATCAGAGGGCTTGTGTCAGAACAAAGATTCAAACTCAATCTGTCTTCAGAGCATTTGCTCTAAACCACCAAGTCCTGTCTCTCGTGCCACTTTGTGCCTAAGTTTCAGATGCGTCTCTCTCTTCGAATCCTATAAAAATCATTCAGTATTTCTCTCATAAACTTTCCCATTTTCCTTAGTTTAACTTGGTTTCTGTTTCATGCAACCAAAAATATCTGAAGGAGCACATCAACGACAACCAGGCATCAAACATTTACAGTTCCCAAGAACTCAATAAACAGTGAGTAAACAGATAAATGAACAAATTAAAGTCTTATTACCACAGACCCCCCCTCTGCAGTGATCTACTGGGCATCATAATTCATAACAACTTCAGACTCCGATCCTCTGAGCAATGAATCTTAACTTGTGCCCCGTATACAGCAGATGCTGCATCCCTGGGCATTTTGGTCGTATGTGGATAGTTTCCTGGAAATGAATCAAGTTCTTCATGTTCTTAAGAGGTAGCACAGACAATACCCTCCCCTGCAGTCTTGGCATTTTGAAGGACAGATGTAGGACTCAGTCAGTAGTTAGAATCCAGGTGGAAAATGCAGTTAGGTTAAATTTTTGAAAAATAAAACCATATTACTTACGGCAAGATCAACTCAAGGCTGAGAATTGAGCTTTGGAGTCGAGCAAACCTGATTCTGAACTCCCACCATCTGCACCCCTAGCAGCTTTGAGACATTAGACAACTTTCCTAATGTTTCTCTGTTTTATGAATTTTTAAAATATTACTTTGGGAATGTAAAAAGTACCCTCAAAAAAGAACGGAGAAAGAAATAACAGTGAACCATACTTACCCCATCATTAATTGCCATTACATCTTGGCTTATTTGCCTCTGTTTTCCATGTTTGCTAGTTAGGCTAGCGGGTTGATTTAAGAAAAATCACACAATGATGTTCATAAAAGTGATATGTGTTTTATATAAAGAATCCAAACAATGCAGAAAAGTAAGAGGAAAGTTTATTTTAAAATCACATTTCACCATGCAGAAATTACTATTATTTATATCAGGTGAACATTATTATGGAAATTTTTCTATGTATGTACAGAGAGAAGGTTGGCTATATAGATAAATAGTTTGTGAAAGAAATTAGATAATGGGTAGAAATACTTTACTAAAGTCAGATACTTTCAATGGCTTTTAAATAAAATATTAAATTTAATTTTATTTGACTTTAATAGGAAAAATAAAGGGACATCAGAGGCATTATTCCTGTAACTTTTAACTTCTGATTTTCTTAGCTTAGGAGCCCCAAATTCCAGCTGATGCTTATGCAAATATCTCCACAATCCCTCGCACTTCTTTTTTAAACAATAAATTTATTTATTTATTTATTTATTTATTTATTTATTTATTTTTGGCCCCGTTGGGTCTTCGTTGCTGCGCGCGGGCTTTCTCTAGTTGCGGCGAGTGGGGGCTACTCTTCATTGTGGTGCGTGGGCTTCCCATTGCATACATTCCCTCACATTTATGTGTCCTTAATTTCAAAAGAAAGAAGACCTTCAGATTGTCCCTTTTTTTTTTTTTTAATTGTGGCAAAATACACGTACCATTAAACTCACCGTTTTAACCATTTTAAAGTGTAAATTAAGTGGCATTTAATTCATTCACAATGTTGTACAACCACCACCTCTATCTAGTTACAAAATATTTTGATCACCTCAAAGAAAAATCCTACAACCATTAATCATCTGCTCTCCCACCCTCCTCCAGGAGGAGGGATAGATTCTTCCCAAAACATCTCCTCAAAGTAGTCATGGACACAGGAAAGTACTGAAGGCCCATTTTACAGTCTTACTGGTTAATAGGTAATAATTCAATCTGACAAATATTAGCTCTTATTTACTAAGTGGTCATTGAGAGCCAGGCACTGACTCTGCATTTCACATGGCTCTCCTTGAATCCTCTCCACAACCCTATGATTCAACAGGCACTATTATCATCACTTTCAGGTGAGAAAACTGAGGCTCAGGATGGGCCTGCAGCTTCTCAGCAAGTGGCAGAGGTAGCATTTAAATACATCCTGAGTCTGACTGCCAAGTCCACGCTCTTAACTTGTACACTATCCTTTCCCTCCAGCCCATGGCTGAACTTCGACGTTCAAAGCAAGTTTTGAAGCCTATGATTATTCACTTCACCAAGCACAACAGAAAAGTGAGTTAAGGGGAAGAGGCCTCGGAGAAACTAGTTTGGGTATATTGACAAGGAAGAAGTGAAATGAAATCACAGTAACACTAATATACCCAACCCATGAGCTTCACCAGAAGTTAGGCAGTGCAGGTCAAATTGCATTATCTCCAAATATATAACAAATGACATAACAGCTTTTGGTATCATCTCTCACCAACATATTTCAACATTAATAAAACCTGATGTGACTGTGCGGTCTTTTAATTATTTAAGCAACATTCATGGACCACTACTCTGTGTCAGGCACTGTGCTGGGCAGGTGATACTTTTGATATGTTGCAAGAGGATTTATCCCACCTATTTAACTATTAGACATGATGTATGTTTCAGAAAGACCACTGAATGTGCTGTAGCCACAACTTTCTTCTTTTTGACGGGCCTAGTAATTAGATACTAGGAATGAAATGAAAGAGGAACTTGAGTTTGTATTTAAAACTCTTATCAGTATCTCCATCAATATTACTATAATTTGATTAATCCTTATCCCTTTTCTAATGTGAAAATTAAATGTCAGGTAAGCCTAAGAATTTCATATTAAAAAAAAATCAAGTCAAGATGGAACAATTCAAGCACATTGTCAGAAAGAGACCATACATGCTGCGAGGTCTTACACCCTTGCTGTGGAAGGCAGAATATGGCCCCAAAGATGCCCACATCCCAGTCTCTGGAACCTGTAAATATGCTCTTTTACATGACAGAAGGGACTTTGCAGATGTGATTAAGTTTCTTGAAATGGAGAGATTGTCCTGGATTATTCAGGTGGGTTCACAAATTAATCAGAAGTGTCCTTATTAAGAAGGAGGCAGGCAGGTCAAAGAGAAAAGTACATATGATGAAAGAAACAGAGGTTGAAGTGATGCAGGGTCATGAGTCAAGAATGCACACAGCCTCTAGAAGCTGGAAAAGGCAAGGAAATGGATTCTCCCTTAGAGTCTCCAGAAGGGATGCAGCCTTGTCAACGCCTTGATTTTAGCCCACTGAGACTGATTGTGGATCTCCAGAACTGTAAGATAATGTTTGTATTGTTTTAAGCCACTAAATTTGTAGTTATCTGTTATAGCAACAATAGGAAACTTGCAGACATACCTTTCTGAGTCATACGATGGTTAGATGTTAAATTACCTCTGAATGTAAGCTATGACATCATTTAAAAAGAGGGGAAAAAGGTGTTTTTTCATACTAGTCTTTTTAAAATCTTGAGAAAATGAAACATGGTCCTCTCTGTGAAGGCAAGGGGAAGAGGAAGGCAGAATGGTACAAGGTGAAATCTTACCTTTCAGAGAGATTAGGGCATCATCTATAAAAATGGGGATAGTGTGAATTTAAAAGACCGTTATGAGTGTAAACCATACAAAATCTACACGAACACCTACCATGTTGTCCAGTTTCAACACAGAATCATATTCAGAGAAACGACAACCATACAAAAATCACAATTCAGAGCAACTCAAATCCTGATCCAAACTTTCAAGAAATTATAAAGGGGAAAATTCACTTTTAATAAATAACTTCTCAGAAAATCCTTTGGGGGATTCTCTCATCCTCAGTCTGTAGTAGTGACTCAAAAAATTCTCCTTTTTCTCTTTCTACCCCCCAAAATTGTCCTCAACGCCCACTCCACCACCTCTCTAGTCTAGCTCCTTTCTCACCTCCAAGTCTCAACCCTTAAACATGTATATCTGTGATTCCCAAGTGGGGGCCAGGGATACTGCTAAACATCCTACAGTGCATAGGTCGGCCTCCAAAACAAAGAACTATTTGGCACAAAATATCAATGTACCAAGGATGTAGATGAGTCTCTTCATCTCTTGATTTTCTTTTCATTTGGGAACACCTGGATCCTGCACTACAAAGGTAGCTCCTTAACCAATGCAGCAGCCTCCCTCTTTAGAAATGGGGGAGGAAAACACCCACAATCTCTTAGAATTCAATATATTTTCTTTTATCCCTGTCCCGTAAGAATGAATGCAATAACATATATAAAATTCCCAGCATGGTTGCTCAAACCATGGATGCTAACGGGTGCTCAAAAAATATTAGTTCCCAACCCTTTTTCCAGAAGGGAATGAAGAATCCAATTTATTCTTAATATGGTGTCCCCAAGATAACAGCATGTCCCTACTGTGCCCTCCTACCCCAAAGCCACCTCACATTTTTGAATATTTGAATTATAGAAAGTCTTCATCTGCTAAAAGGGAGTAATACATTCCCCAGGAGAACTACATTTTAGAAATAAGAACATCAGAAAAACAGCAGAGAAGAGGATTATTGAAATTCAGTGTTCGACTACTGAATACTGAGGCTTCACCTAATATGTTTGAATATTTAAAATAAACAAAAATTTTATCAAGTCGCATTCAAAACGCATAAGAAGGGAAATGACTTCTACCTGTTTTCAAAAATATCTCATTTTTATTGTGATGGCCATGAAGTTCTTTGCACTTTTCTGAATATATAGAATTTCAGTTTCTCTGTATGATATGTAATATATACATATCATAAACTTTACCATTTTAGCCATTTTTCAGTGTACAGTTCAGTGGCATTAAGTACAGTCACATCATTGTGTAACCATCACCATCATCTATCCCCAGAACTGTTTTCATCTTGTAAAACTGAAACTCTGTACCTATTAAACAATGGACCATGGTCCATTTCCCCTCCCCCAGCCCCTGACAACCACCGTCCCATTTTCTGTTTCTATGAATTTGATTACTTTAGATACCTCCTATAAATTGAATCATACAGTATTTGTCCTTTTATGACTGGTTTAATTTCACTTAATGTCTTCAAGTTTCATCTATGTTGTAGCATGTGACAGGATTTCCTTCCTTTTTCAGACTGAATAATATTCTATTGTAGGTATACACTACTTTTTATTTATCCATTCATTCATCAGTGGGCACTTGGGTTGCTTCCACTTTTTGGCTGTCGTGAATAATACTGCTAGGAACATTGGTATAGCATTTATGTTTTTTAAACGCTCAAGTCATGGGGATTGTGGTTATATTTGTACATGTTTAACATGAAATTCAAGTTTTACTTTTACTGGCCTGTCAAATAGTGTAACAAGTTAAGCTTTCTGAAACAAAATTAAATAAAACAACAACAAAAGATGACATAATTACGGTAAAGTCAAGAATATGCATAGAGTATCTTAAGGGTTAAAAGCATGGTGCTTTTTGGTCAGTCTGGCCACGTGCAACTCTGGGTGAGTAACTTCATCTTCCAATGATAGTTTTTGTTCTTTATTGAGTAGTTACTAAACACCAGATATTACGGTAGGCACTTTGCATGTATTAACTCTTCAATGGTCATAACAATGCTATGAGAGATACACCATTATTATCCCCATTGTACTTATCTTAGCAGTTGAGATCGTGTGCTGGAGCCACACTGCCTAGGCCACATCTTGGCTCCTCTACCTACCAGCTATGAAACCCTGGTCAAGTTAATTAACTGTGCCCTAATTTCCTCAAATGTAAGATAGAAATGATATCATCTACTTTAGAATGCTGTTATAAGGATTGAGATGATGTATGTGAACTCTTATCTCAGGATCTTGCATGTAGTTAGTACTCAGTGAATATTACATGCTAATATTTGCATCTAATTTTCACTTAGTACAATCCAAATACATTTCTTCGCCATCCTTCCCCACTCTTAGCTGAAGAGTGAGTACAGTATTTGCAACCTAATGCTAGTATTCGATTAAGCCAAACATAATTAAGAACATTGTGATTCTCAAGGTTGATATTTGTATCAAGCACCAATCTTCAAAGCTGTATCAACTCCATTTTTTGGAAAGCCCTTTACCTTTGGGTCCAGCCTAACAGGACCCCACTTACATCAAAGCAGGATCATGCCCTAATTCCCTCAACGTGATTCAACAGAAAGGAAATGTATGACTAGTATATGTGTGCAAGGTAAAACCTTTTCATATGGATTGGATTCTGCTTAGTTAGTAAGCTATTCTTCGAAAAAGAATTTCTACTCCCTCCAATAAGAAATCCCTAGATGGCCTCTGTACAGAGGTGACTCTTGGTCAAGCATATCAATTGCTTCCTATCTCTCCACCATCATGAATGAAAGAGCTGGCATATTGAGGTTTTGCTGACCAGAAGAGCGTGCACAAAACCCATGAAAGATGAATTTGACAACCTCTGACTTCCTGATTTCTAGGCCTTTGCATGTGCCACTTCGTCTACCAGGCATACCCTTCCTTCCCTGTGGAACTTTTTTTTTTTTTTTTGGCTGTGTTTGGTTTTCGTTGCTGCGCTCAGGCTTTCTCTAGTTGCGGCGAGCAGGGGCTACTCTTCATTGTAGTGCGCGGGCTTCTCATTGCTATGGCTTCTCTTGTTGCAGAGCACTGGCTCTAGGCACGCAGGCTTCAGTAGTTGCAGCACGCGGGCGTCAGAGTGCACGGGCTTCAGTAGTTGCAGCACGTGGGCTCAGTAGTCGTGGCGTGTGAGCTCTAGGGTGCATGGGCTTCAGTAGTTGTGGCGCACGGTCTTAGTCGCTCTGTGGCATGTGGGATCTTCCTGGACCAGGGACCAAACCTATGTCCCCTGCGTTAGCAGGCAGATTCTTAACCACTGCGCCACCAGGGAAGTCCCCCTGTGGAACTATTATCCATCAAGACCCAGTTCAAATACCACGTTTCTCCATGAAACCTTCTAAAGTCTAGCAATTTGTAAGGTTCTTTTCTTATTCAGCTCCAATAGCATTGATTCATGCATCTCTGTTGATATTCATCATATACTTCCTTGCTTGATTTGCATATGTATGTCTAGGAGCCTTGCCTTTTTCATCTCTGGAATCCTCACAATGCTTAACTTGGCATGTTACAGATGCTCAACAAACATTGACTGGTTGGATACTCTCCATAGACTATCTGCAGGTAGGTGCTACCTGTGAAACTGAATCTGATAATTTCATGCATTTGCCTCATTTGTGTCCCCCACAATCGCCCTCAGAGCACAGTGTTGGATTGATTTGTCTGAACAGATGATTTGTTCTGCATTATTTTCACAATGTTTAAATCTTCTTGGTCAGAAATTGTGAGAATGTGAAACCCAGAAAATCAAACAGGAGCATCTTTGTTTATTATAGATGGAAAAAATCTTCTCGTACTTGATTTGGTGCTGTTCTTAATGACCTAATGAATGGAAAAACAGGCATTGACTGGATGACTTCAGTAGTATACTGTGAAGTTTCCTGAAGATAAACAATCAAAAAACAGATGATTTCAAAAGTCATTATGAATAATCTCCATGGACACTGAATTGGACAAAATCTCATTGCAAATAAACAACTTTGGGTAGGAAGACTGGTTGGAAGTACTCAAACATGGACCAGTACCAATTTGCAACTTCTGTGAAGAGAAAGTGGATGGCCTTTTGGATTTATCAAAGCTATTTATAAAAGTCCACAGGTCTGTGGCTTAAGAATAAAGTATTAGAGAACAAGCAAGATATAAAATCCACTGGCTGATGTTGCCCAGAACTAAGGAGCTCACCTGAAGTGTTGAAAGGAGTCCTTCTATTTTACCTTGAAGAACTGAGTGATACATAGTGTTAAAGGAAGAGAAGTCACGTGCAATCAACGATCGAAATCATCAGATTCAATATAAACAAAAATGTCAATTGGCAAGCAATATTTGTCATGAATAATTAAATCTAGAATTGGCTGGAGCTAGACTCCAAGTAATTCCTTGATGTAAAACCAAACTCACTGAATAACCTCCAGGGAACTTCCCCATGTGTTAAATGGAAACCAGAGTCCCAGGGTTCTGGACCTGGCTCTTGGAAAGAAAAAAAGCTGGCTACATTTCTGATGTCATCACCAGAGAGTCCTGCCCACATGCTCAGTGGTTTCGATGCCCAGTATTTCTTTTTTTCTCAAATTAAAATCATATAAGTATGAAATGATCATTATATTTTAACCAGCTCAGCATATTTTATTAAAAACATTTGTACTTGTGTTAAGACAAGAGGTGATTAGGACAGAGATGGTTAAGATATGGTTCCTGTCCTCAAGGAGCACACATTTATATTAACAATAATTACAGAAAAATGTGATGAACACGATAATAGAAATAGCATAGAAGATCTCTTATCCAGTGAAGAGTGAGACCTCCAACCTTGTTGTTTTTTATTTCTTTGGCAGTTCTAGGTCATTTGCATCTACATGTAATTGTAAAAACTGTTTTGTCAATTTCTATTAAAAAGATGACAAATTTAGAATGGGAGCGTGTTGAGTTTATAGATCGACTTGGTGTGAATTGACATCTTAACAATATTTAATGTTACAACCCATGAACATGATATATATATATATATATCCATTTCTTTGGGTCATCTCTAAAATATCAGCAATATTTTCATTGTAAATGTCTTAGACAGCATTAGCAGACTTTTAAGAATTTCGTGTTTGGGGGTACTACTATAGATGGAATTTAAACTTTATTTTTTACTTGCAACTAGCATATAGATGCATTTAATGTATGTTATAAATATATTTTATAAGTTATAAATATAAATTATTATTTTTCTCCTGTAGTTTGTGGATATGGTAGATTATATTGGTTGATTTTCAAATGTTGAAACAGCCTTTCAAGCCTAGAATAAATCCACTAGTAATTGTGTGTGAATTTTTTATACATTACTGGATTTGGTTTGTTAATATTTTGTTAAGGATTTTTACATCCAAGTTCATAAGAGATATTGGTTTGAAGTTTTCTTTTTTTGTACTATCTTTGTCTGATTTTGGTATCAGAGTAATACTGGCCTCATAACATGAGTTGAGAAGTGTTTCCTCTTCTATTTCCTGGTTTAAAATTGGGATGAATTCTTCTTCAAATGTTACATAGAAGTCACCAGTGAAACCATCTGGGCCTGAAGATTTCTTTTTCAGGAGTTTTTAAATTTTGAACTCAATTTCTTTAATATTTATAGGGCTATTCAGATTGTCTATTCTATGTTGGTTGAGTTTTGGTAGTTTGTGGTTTTTGAGGAATTTGTCTATTTCTTCTAAGTTGTTGAATTATGAGGATAAATTTGTTCATACTAACCTCTTATTATCTTTTAAATGGCTGCAGATCTGTAGTGATATCCCCTTTTTCATTCCTGAAATCAGGGATTTCTTTCTTATATGTTATTATTTTTGTCAGTCTTATCAAAGGTTTATCCATTTTATTGATTTTTTTAAACATCTTTATTGGAATGTAATTGCTTTACAATGGTGTATTAGTTTCTGCTGTATAACAAAGTGAATCAGCTATACATATACATATATCCTCATATCTCCTCCTATTGATTTTTAAAAGAATCAGCTTTTTCTTTTTTCATTGATTTTTCTTTATTGTTTTTCTATTTTCAATTTCATTGATCTCTGCTTCTTTCTTTGTTATTTCCTTCTGCTTCCTTTGAATTTTATTCTTTTTAAATTTCTTGAAGTAAGACTATAGTTTATTGATTTTCAACATTTTCTCATTTCAAATTTAAGCATTAGTGCTATAAATTTTACTCTTAGCACTGCTTTAGTTGCATTCCATGAATTTTGTTCTGTTGCTTTCATTGAGTTCAAGGTTTTTTTTCCTTTTGAGACTTCCTTTTTGAGTTATGATTATTTAGAAGTGTGTTGTTCAATTTTCACATGTTTGGAGATTTTCCTGTTGTCTTTCTGTTACTGATTTTTGTTTGATCCAAATATGTTGAGAGAAAACACTCTGTATGATTTCAATTCTTTTAAATTTGTTGAGGTTTGTTTTAAGGCCCAGAATATGGTCTTAGTGAATGTTCCATGAACTCTTCTGCTGTTTTGGGGTGAAGTGTTCTATGTACATCAGTAAGATCTTATTGGTTGATTGTGTTGCTGAAATAGAATGTATTGCACCTGCTGAGAGGGGATAAAATCATGAATTTGTCTATTTCTCCTTTCACCTCTATCAGTTTTTATTCCGTTTATTTTGAGGCTTGTTTGGTGCATACACATTTAGGATCATTATGTCTTCCTGGCAGGTTCATTCTGTTACTTCCATGTAATGTCCCTCTCTGTAGTAATTTTTTTCTAATAACTACATTTTCAGATATTAATAGAAATACTCCCACTCTTATTGATTGTTTGGATGGTAAAACTTTCTCCATCCTTTTACTTTTAGCCTACTTATGTCATTTATTTGAAGTAATTTTTTAATAGTTGGATCATGTTTTCTTATACACGCTATCAATCTATCTTTTTATTGGTGTATTAAGACCATTTACATTTAAGATAATTGTTATGTTATCACATAAATCTGCACTTTTAATTTGCTTTCTATTTGTTTCCTGTAGATCTCATTTTTTTTCTTGCTTTGATTTCCTGTGCATTACTTGAAGAATTTTTAGGATTCTATCCTCACTTATTTATAGTGTATCTGAATTCATAATTTGTATAGTTTTCATAATGGTTACTCTGGGTATTTTAATATATTTGTGTGATTTATACACTGGTATCAACATTTGGCCTCTCTGAGTGTAGAAATCTCAATTGCATTTACATCCTTCTACTTTCCCCACTTTTGAATATTATTGCTTTGAATATTAAATGGTGTTAGAATTTTTGTTTTAATTATCAAATATTATTTATTAAATTCATCAGGAAAAGGATAGTCTATCATATTTATGCAAATCTCTGTTCTGTCCATTCTTCCATCTTCCTTCCTGATACTCCAAGATCCCTTCTTTTATAATTTCCTTGCTATTGGAAGAAATTCCTTTAACCAATCTTTAAGGAGAGATATGCAAGTCACACATTTTTTTAGTTTTCCTTTGTCAAAGAATATTTTTAATTCCCTTTTATTTATGAATAACAGCTTCACCAGAACTAGAATTCACGATGGACAGTTGTTTTCTTTCAGCATCTCAGAAATAATGTGATCCTTCCTTCTGGTCTCCATGGTTTCTGATGAGAAATCTACTGTCATTTGAATTGGTGTTCCCGTGTACAGAAGGCATTGTTTCTCTCTGGCTACTTTCAAGATTCTTTTCTATACCTTTAGTTTGCAAGGTTTAACTATATGTTGTGGCATAGATTTCTTTGGGTTTATTATATTCAGCATTTGCTCAGCGTCTTGCATCTGTAGGTTTACGTCTTTTACCAAATTTGGGAAGTATTTCAAGCATTCCCTTTTTGAATACTCTTTCAGCCCCCAATTCCCTTTCTCCTCTCCTTCTGGGACTCTGATAATACAAATGCTGGATCTTTCATTATTTCCTACAGATCCCTGAAGTGATTTTTATTTACGTTGTTCTATTTTCTCTCTGTTGTTCAGATTGATTGAATTCTGTTGTTCTGTCCTCAAGTTCACTGATTCTATTTTCTCTCATCTCCACTCTACTATTGAGCGCATCCGGCAAGTTTTTTTGTTTGTTTTATTTGTTTTTGTTTTGTTTTTGTTGTTTATTTTTTTGTGGTACACGGGCCTCTCACTGTTTGTGGCCTCTCCTGTTGCGGAGCACAGGCTCCGGACGCACAGGCTCAGTGGCCATGGCTCACAGGCCCAGCCGCTCCGCGGCATGTGGGATCTTCCCAGACCAGGGCACGAACCCATGTCTCCTGCATCAGCAGGCAGACTCTCAACCACTGTACCACGAGGGAAGCCCCCAGCAAGTTTTAAAATTTTCTGTTATTGTATTTTTCAGTTCTATCATTTCCTTTTATATATATATATATATATATACTTTCTATTTCTTTATTGAGATTTTCCATTTTTTTCATTTTCATTCATTTCATTGTAATTGATTGTCAAAACCTTTTTTTTTTTATGATGGATGCTTTAAAACCTGACATCTCTGTGTTGGTGTCAGTTGATTGACATTTCTTATTCAAATTGATGTTCTTGGTTCTCTGTATTTTAGGTAACTTCCCATTTGTAGTCTGTACATTTTGCCTATTTTATTAGGAGACTATGCGCTCTGTGAAAATCTTTTATTTTAGCAGTCAGTCACCTTGTTTAGGTTTAGCATGTGGGTCTTGACTTACTCTGTGGGCTGTGGTTTCAATGACGGCTTAATTTTCAGAGACTTTGTAATGTTATTTTGGTCCACTTGGTTTATCTGGTACTTCTGGTGCAATCTGAGGGGGCAGAAGAGATTTCCCCTGGCCAGGCCACCAGATGTCTCTTGGTGAGGGAGGGATGTGGTAGAATCTCCCTGCTGGTGGCCCCCAGCCTCCTTGTTGTCCTTGGGTGAAGGAGGAGAGTTTTGAGCCACTGAGAAAAAGAAGCTTCCTGAACCAGGCCACCTGATGTTACTGAGGCTCTCCAGCAAGCCTCCACCTATCTGCCTCAGTTTCTCTTGGCAGAAATGGACAGTCTCAGGCCTGGCAAGGTAAAAAAGACCTCAGTTGAGTTTTGAATGTTAAGTTAATCTTGTATTTCTGGAATGAGCCCTACTTGGTCATGTTTTCTAATCCTTTTTATACTGTTGCATTCAATTTGCTAATTTTTTGCTAAGAATTTTTGCATCAATGCTCCTGAGGGATATTGATCTGTAACTTTTTTTTTTTTTTTTGGTAATGTCTTTCTCAGATCTGGGTATTAAGGTTATGCTGGCCTCATAAAATGAGTGAGGAAGTCTTCTCTCCTCTCTTTCCTGACAGCGATGATGTAATGGTGGTCTTATATCTTCCTTGAGTGTTTGATACCATTGACCAGTGGAACCATCTGGGCTTTAGAAGGTGTTTTATTTTAGGGAAGATCTTTGATAAAGTATTTGATTTCTCTAAGAGATGTAGGACTATTGAGATTTTCTGTTTCACCTTATATCAGTTTAGGTAAATTATATTTTTCAAGAAATTTGTCAGTTTCATCTAGCTTGTTGAATTTGTTGGCATAAAGATGTTTATAATATTATATTATCCTTTTAATGCCCATAGGATCTGTAAGAAAAAGATCTATTTAATTCCTGATGGTGGTGATTTGTGTTTTGTTTTTCCCTTGATGGTTCTAGCTAGGGGGTCGTCAATTTTGTTGATCATTTCAAAGAATCAACTTCTTGATTCATTAATTCTCCTTATTCTTTATCTGTTTTTATTGATCGGCTCCTATCTTTATTATTTTTTCCTTCTTCTTGAAAATATATAACTTTGGTCACTGATATAAGCATTTAAAGATTTATCTTTTCTTCTAAATGCTGTTTTGGCTTCATCCTTCAAAAACCTGTTGTATGTTCTTTACCATATAGTTTAAAATATTTTCTAATTTCCTCTGTTATTTCTTCAGCTCATGAATTATTTAGAAGTATATTGTTTAATTTCTGAATATTCAAGATTTTCCTAGATATTGTATTGTATTGATTATTTTTAATTTAATTCCTCCACAGTCAGAAAACATACTTTGTATGATTTAATTTCCTATAAATTTATTGAGACGTTTTATGACCTAGCTTATGGTCTACTTTTAAGAATACATTGTGAGACCTTGAAAAGAATGTGCATTCTGCAGTTCCTGGTATAATATCCTATAAATACTAATCAAATCAAGGTGGTTGTTAGTGTTGTTCAAATATTCCACGTCTTTACTAAGTTGTTTGGTCAGTTTTTCTTTTCATTCTTGTGATGGAGTATTAAAATTTAGAACTATAATTGTGGAATTGTCTTTCTCCCTTTAATTCTGTCCATTTTCCCTCATGTATTCTGAAACTTAGCAGTAAGAAACAGCAGGATGTAGTCAGGAAACCTACATTCAAAGTGGGTAAGGCTGGGCATGGAGTAATGTTGGAGCTATTAATTTTCATCTTTATTAAATAATGATTGCATAGGTAGCAATAACAACATTATCATGCTATTCCCAGCTCAGGCCGTAAGACTTTATTACAATAAAAATAGTGTTACCAGGAGAATCTGCAGGCAGTTCCAGAACCAAATAATATTAGATGGAGTTTAAATGAGATTCTTTATAGAAAATTATCTTAAAATGTATAAACACAAGTAGGAGTGATCATAATCATCATCATTATAAAATCATAGAGTCCTCTTCTATCCAATTCCGTGCTAAAAAAAGTTGTGTTCTATCAACGCTTTAGTATTCTTAATGTTTAATAGAGCCATTTTAAAAACTCTTTAAAGAATCATTACAGTGTTAGTCAAGGGGAGCTCTTTTCTGTGAAAAATAGGGGGAGTGGTAGATAAAAATATCCTGAAAATTGCAAAAGGTACATGATATGGAATATAATATCATGATAATAAATTTATACATAAGCATATGGAAAGTTGAGTAGGATATATTGTTAAATGAAAAAAATTTGTAGAATAACATGTAATGTGGTTTTTAAAAAATGCACAAGTCTATAGATGCATATGTATATTTGTATAGGCCTAGATCAAGAATTAAATTATTAACTGTGGGCAACTCTGTGGAGGGCTATTTCAGGATGAGGAACTGGCTTGGGGGCAGGGGATGGGAATGAAAGAGGGGCACTTTTTCTTTTAACTTTCTGTAGTTTTATATTATTTGTATTCTCTCTTACAACCAACATGCATTGTTAAACAATATTTTTTTTAAGTTTGAGCAAATGACAGTTGATCAAAAAAGTGGAAAATATGCAAAAACAAGTTAAATTTTCTAATACTGGGACAGAACAGAACCTTGAATAAAGACGAAGAGGAATTCCTCAGTGAATTTACCTCTAAATTACAAGGCTAGATAAGATTACTGGAGTATTTTTTTTCATAAATGCATGAAAATAATCTGCTCTGAGATTAATGATACTTACACATTGTAACCTGTTTTTTTAATTGTATTTTAAATCAAACTTTAAAAAAATAAGCAAATACAAAGCTACCTCCTGAGCATTGCAGCACAATAGCCGCCTTCTCCTGTGCTGTCCTTTATTAGATTAATTAAATTCAACTGGCTCTTAGGGGACCACATATTCTACAGAACCCTAAAGGCAGAAGACACACAGGGCTCCCTAGTTATAGCCACATTGAATCAGGACTTAGTAGGATGGGGTGAGCAGTGAGAGACACAGGATTTGCTTGCAGACTGTAGCATCTTTAAGCAAGTTAATTTTGCCGCAACAAGATATGCCAGCCTGCTCGAGCATGGTCATTTATAATGTAGAGCGATCATATAACAAAAAGTGCAATTACCACTGTGTCAAAAAGCAGACACTTTTTGTTGCCAACCTAACAGCCAGAAGGCAGCCTTCTTTCTGCCTTCCTCATGTTCCAAAGGAAGCTGAAAATCCAGATACTTAATTTCTGAGCCCCCTTGAAGTTAAGGTACGGCTATGTGACTCAGGCCTGTCCAGTAGGACTGGAAGGGGATATTTTCTGGGATAAAGAGAGAAATGACTGAAAGAAGTCTTTCTCATTCCCTTCCTGCTTTTGGACATTGTCGCTTTTGCTACTGCAGGAGCCTTGTTATGCCTTTGAAGGAACACATGTCGCTGATATACTGGTGATGGCAGAGAGGAAATATGGAAGGAATCGGGGCCCATCAGTCAGCTGAGAACCCCACCTTGAAATCACCTACTTCTGTACTTCTACATTGCTTTGACACATAGAGTGGTCTGTGGTCAGATCAAGTGTTGAGCAGAAATTGTGGGCAAAGAGGAGGGGTCAGGTGTTATCCACATCTTTGACACAGTTTAGAAAATGGCCACATTGTTGCAGCAGAGGTATTAGGTATGTGAACAGGGAAAGCTTGTGAGTTCCCCACTGTAGTCTAGGAAGGTGCTGGAGACACGGCAGCTGGAAATGACAAATGAAATCCCCACTGGGAGACCTGCTGCCCATCCCCAAGACAGAGCTGCGTTTATAATTGGGAATTGCATCTGCCAGGCCAAACAGCAGTGAGAAAAAACCTGGTTGTTTAAAGGAGATGCCAGATCCATCCAATCTACCTCCTATGCAAGTCACTTTTTGTGCAGAATTTCTCACTGTTGGCTTCAAGACCACACATCCTCCATGGTTTCACCAAGAGCCCTTCTGCAGAGACTTCTTCCTCTATAGTCCTGAAGACTTCTGTACCTCACTGTTACTCCAGCTGAGGGCTCTAACTCCTAGGCAATAATAATAATATAATAATGAAATAGCTAACGTTTATGGAGCACTCATTCCATGCCAGGTGATATTTTAAGTGCTTTTTTTTTTTTTTTTTTTTCTGCGGTACGCGGGCCTCTCACTGTCGTGGCCTCTCCCGTTGTGGAGCACAGGCTGCGGACGCGCAGGCTCAGCGGCCATGGCTCATGGGCCCAGCCACGGATCTTCCCAGACCAGGGCACGAACCCGTGTCCCCTGCATCAGCAGGCGGATTCTCAACCACTGCGCCACCAGGGAAGCCCTTAAGTGCTTTAATGTACTAGCTCACAATAATTCGATAAGGAGGATACTATACATGTGAGGAAACAAAGGTGCTACGTAACTTGCCCAGCTCATATCTAGTAGGTAGTAGAGCTGAGCTACAATCCCTGGCAGTTTGGCTCCAACGCCTGTATATCCAAGCCCTACACAAAACTGCATCTTAGAAATAAGCCTTCTTCAGAGTCTAAGGAAGAGGCAGAAAAGAGGAATTAATCTGAAGAACAGATGTGTAGAAGTGACAGTGTAGGAAGACAGAGAGGCTCCAAGTGTAACAAGTAACACTGGAAAATATGACTAACAATGTGAGAGACTTTCCCTGTATCACCAAATCATTCCAAGCCCAATCCCCCATATTTCCATTTTTTTCTGCAAAAATGGAGAAGGCACCACTGCAGTCAAAATATCTCTAGCTTGCGAAGGTTACCAATCTCTTCTTCCACAGCTCCTACTTTGTTTGACTCTATCCATTCCTTCATTACTCTTTGTTTAATAATGTATTTACCATCTGATAGACTTCAGCTGCAGGTTGCTGTTTTACTTATTGTTTTGGAGACGATGGACTGTGTTACACTTTGGGTGGCATATGACAAGGACTCAATATCAGTTTTCTTAAACACAAAGGAGCCATAGTGGTGGGAAGATATAGAAGAAAAATATCCCTTTTTCCTAGTGTTCCTCTCACCTAAGGGCACTCACAGTCAACATAAAACTAGTCTCCAAACAATACCTCTCTCTAGTGACACCCACTCATAGCCATATTTCCCAGTGAGAATTCTGAAGCACCAAGGAGACTAGATAAGAAGTGGTTTCACTAGAACTTCCCTTAAGACAGTGATTCTCAACCCTGAGTACAGCTAGGATCACCAGGGGAGCCTAAAAAAACAAACAGTGCCCATGCCATGCTCCAGATCAACTACATCAGAATCTGTGGAGGAGGACCAAATAAACAAGAGTCCAGAGATAGATAAGGATGGAATTGGAGAGTCCAAAAATAAACCTATACATCTATAGTCAATTGATTTTATTTATTTATTTATTTTTTTTGCGGTACATGGGCCTCTCACTGTTGTGGCCTCTCCTGCTGCGGAGCACAGGCTCCAGACGTGCAGGCTCAGCGGCCATGGCTCACGGGCCCAGCCGCTCCACGGCATGTGGGATCTTCCTGGACCAGGGCATGAATCGGTGTCCCCTGTATCGGCAGGCGGACTCTCAACCACTGCGCTACCAGGGAAGCCCTAGTCAATTGATTTTTGCTGAAGGTGTGAAGACCATTCAATGAAGAAAGAAGAGTCTTCAAAAATTGGTCTGGTACAATAGATTATCCACATGCAAAAGAATTGAGTTGGACCCTTAACTCATACCATATACAAAAATGAACTCAAAATGGATCAAAGACCTAAAGAGCTAAAACTATAAAACCTAGAAGAAAACATAGGAGTAAATCTTCATGACTTTGGATTTGATAGTGGTTTCTTAGTTATGACACCAAAAGCACAAGCAACAGAAATAACCAAAAAGAAATAAATTGGACTTCATCAAGAGAGTGAGAAGACAACCCACAAAATGGGAGAAAATATTTGCAGATCATATATGTTATAGGGGTTTATTTAATATCCAGAATATATTAAGAATACCTACAAACTCAACAACAAAAAGATGAACAACCCAATTTAAAAATGGGCAAAGGACCTCAACAGATGTCACCAAAGAAGACATACAAGTGGCCAACAAGCACATAAAAAGATGCTCAATGTCATTAGTCATTAGGGAAATGCAAATTAAAGCCACAATGAGATCACAGCCACTAGGTTGGCCACAACCCCTAGAAAAGGAAAATAAGTGTTGAGAGGAATATGGAGAAATTGGAACACCTGTATGTTGCCACTGGAAATGTAAAATGGTATAGCCCCTATGGAAACCAGTTTAGTGCTTCCTCAAAAACTTAAAAATAAAATTGCTATGTGGTCTAGCATTTCCAGTCCTAGGTATATACCCAAGGGAATTAAAAACAGGTATTCAAACAAACACTTACATGAGAATGATCACAGTATCACTGTTCACAAGAGCCAAAAGGTGGAAACAACCCACAGGTCCATCAACAAAGGAATGGGTAAACAAAATGTGAGCTATCCATCTAGTGGAATATTACGTGGCCATGAAAAGGAAAGAAGTACTGATACATGCTACAACATGGATGAATCTCGGGACTTCCCTGGTGGTCCAGTGGCTAAGACTCTGAGCTCCCAATGCAGGGGGCCCAGGTTCGATCCCTGGTCAGGGAACTAGATCCCGCATGCCACAACTAAGAAGATCCCATGTGCCTCAACGAAGACCCGGCACAGCCAAAAATAAATAAATATATATTTTTTTAAATGGATGAATCTCAAAAACCTACTAAATGAATGGAGCCAGACACAAAAGGCAACATACTGTGTGATTCCATTTACATGAAACATCCAGAGTAAGCAACTTCATAGAGACAGAGAGCAGATCAGCGGTTGACAGGAACTAGGAATATGGCAGAATGGGGATTAACTGTTTAATGGGTACAGAGTTTCCTTTTGGGGTGATGGAGATGATTTAGAACTAGGTAGAGGTGATGGTTGCACAACATTCTGAATGTACTAAATACGACTAAATTGCACACTTTAAAAGAGTTAATGGTTAATTTTATGCTGTGTGAATTTTACCTCTTTTTTTTTTTTTTGGAAGAATTGGTTAATGTCCAACAGGATCATAAATTGTACCCTTTATGGTCTTCTGTTCTACCAGATAGAATTTAATTTCATCTAGCTAAACCCTATCAGACAAAAATCTACAAAGTCTCTGCCTCCTATGAGTTATGAAATGTCCTTGACAATGTAAAGTCAATCTAACACTACACTAAGGAACATCCAGCAATATCTCTCCTATTTCTAAATTTTAGATATTTTTTTTTCTGACCTCATATAGAGTCCAGACTTCACCCTTACTGAGAGTTACTTTCACCTTTTGAGAGGGCTGCCATTTTTTTTCAGTCAGCTGGCCTCATTGAGGACTATTTCAGACAAATATGTCCGAATGGTATATTTTCTTTCGGGGCCTAAAGTTAAAAATAAGATTTACTTTGCATGCACCATTAAAGGTGATAAATCTCCCAACTTCAGTTAAGAACATAACAGCATCAGATGTCATAGAAATTCTTTCTTTATGCCACTTATTTCATTATGAAATTTAAAGCAGAAGTTAAAGTTGTTTTTTAGAAGTGTCATAGAATTGATGAACAATGCTTCTGGAAAGATCATAAAAGCTATAAAACAAGGGCTAGTAATCAGTTGCCATTCACCAGTACTCAGTGTGGTGTTTTACATCAAGCATCCCTTCTCATTGGGCCAGTGTCCATTCTAATTGATCAGGCATCCCCAGTCTCAGCACTGAAAGTCCAACATCCTGGAAACCCTTTTAGTTCTGGGGAAACTGGGGCAGCTGTTACCCTAATGAACCCTTTCAGCAAAACCCCACATTATTAATTTAAAAGCAACTCAAGTCCACATTTTGTAAATAACTGACCCTCTTCAGGTTTGTAATACACCCTGAAGATTTTTTTTTTAATACTCAAAACATATTTAAGATTAGAATGGAAATTACATGAGTATCATGTCAGGGAAGCCTGGTAGCAGAAAGAATAATTTGCATTGGCATTTATAATGGAGAGAATTTACATATCACTTGTGAAATTAAAAATAAAGATTTTTTTTAAGAGATAGATTTGGAAATATGCCTAAAAGTTGTTAATCTGAGACGAGCGTAGAATAGAATTTCTTCTGTGAGATTTGTTGTTTTTAAATTTGAATTGTATTGATTGGAATAGGTATAAATTTACATAGTACAAAAGTTTAAAGGAACAAACAGTGTATGTACAATGAAGCATCTTCCTCCCACCCTTGTTTCCCAGCCATACAACTGCCTATACAATTGTTATTAATATCTAATCATTGTCCAGAGATGTTTTGTGCAAATATAAACAAAGACATAGAATTTTTAGAGGGCAAAATAATTATTAAAGATGAGATCAGGGCTTCCCTGGTGGTGCAGTGGTTGAGAATCCGCCTGCCAAAGCAGGGGACGCAGGTTCGAGCCCTGGTCCGGGAAGATCCCACATGCAGCAGAGCAGGTAAGCCTGCGTGCCACAACTACTGAGCCTGTGCTCTAGAGCCCGTGAGCCACAACTACTGAAGCCTACACGCCTAGAGCCTGTGCTCCGCAACAATAGAAGCCACTGCAATGAGAAGCCTGCACATGGCAACAAAGAGTAGCCCCCGCTCGCTGCAACTAGAGAAAGCCTGAGTGCAGCAACGAAGACCCAACGCAGCCAAAAAAAAATTAATTAATTAATTAAATTTTTTTTTTAAAAGAGAGAGATCAGGGCTTCCCTGGTGGCGCAGTGGTTGAGAATCCGCCTGCCAATGCAGGGGACACGGGTTCGTGCCCCGGTCCGGGAAGATCCCACATGCCGTGGAGCGGCTGAGCCCGTGAGCCATGGCCGCTGAGCCTGCGCGTCCGGAGCCTGTGCTCCGCAAAGGGAGAGGCCACAGCAGTGAGAGGCCCACGTACCACCAAAAAAAAAAAAAAAAAAGAGAGAGAGATCAGAATGGTGTAGAGATACTGAGTTTGGAGTTGAAGGATAGGAGTTAGCCAAGCCAAAAAAGAAGGCAAGGAAAAGCAAAGGAATAGCACAGGTTAAGGTGCAGAGTATGGAGTAACTTGGAGCATTCAGGGAACTGCAAGCAGTTCAGGTCAGAGCCAAGGGTACAAAATCAGTGAGGGCAGTGAAAGATTAATCTGGAGAGGCAGGCAAAGCTAGCACAGTTTTTTCGGTATGAAAGCATAATTTTTGTTTTAAATGAATACGAGCCAAAGAAAAGCAGATTAAGTCTCCAGGGGGGTGAGGGTGAGGGGAACAATCAAAGGTCTTGATAGGCAGTTCTCCAAGCCCAGTTTGAACCAAACTCTGGATGATATTTTAGATAGTTTGGAGGGGGAAAGATATCTACATTCAAGACCAAACAGGTTCTTCCAAGACTGATGTCCACCTCTGTTAAGTGAACCACAAGTGAAGCTTTGGCAAAGGTACACATTAGAGGAAATTAGTTCAGCAAGGGCTCCTACTTCCGTGCAGACTGCCTTGAGAAACTCTGTGTGTCTTTAGAGTGTTGGAAAGTGCAGCTTTAAACCGCTCTCATTGGAGGAGCCCTGCCTCCTCCAATCTTAGCTCAACAGCTGTCATCACCGTGATCTTTTAGAAGGCATTCTCTGTGACTGAAGCTCCTTATTGGAGAAGCTTAGGGAACACTGTCCTTGCTTTCGCATTCGGTCTGCATGTCAATTGACTTCTGGCAACTGTAAACATGTTCCCAGTTACTGAGCCAATAAATAGGGACTCCCATTCTAGAGAGAATGACTTGCACCATTGCATAGTAATTTCTAAGAAAAAAGAAAGAGTTGCCACAGTGCAACACAGGAGTTCCTTAACCTAGCTCTTGAGAATTTAAAAAAAAAAAAAAAAAAAGAAAGAGAAAGAAGAAAAGATTCAGGGCACCAACCTTGACTGATCAGGTCAGAATGGAGGTTAAGAATAAAAGAGTTTATCTTTTTAAAAGAGCGCCCCAGGGGTTAGGATGATCAATCAATTTTAGGAGCCTCCATCTCTGCTAATCCACAATGGGACAGTCCTCAAACACTCTTGTAATCACAGACTCATTCCAAATAAGCCTGATTGCACTGAGGGTGTTGAAAGGGTTTGAACCACTTAGGTTGGGAGACTACCTTTCTGGCAATTTGTTAGTCTCCACAGCAGAGGAAATGACCGGTGGAGAAGAAAGTCCTTGTAGAAACCCATTGGTTATCTAATTGTATCAGTGTGCCTTAATACAGTAGGTATGCTCCAGAAAAAAACTGAATACCTCAAATTTTTATAAATGGAATTTTTTTTCAAGTGTACTAGGAGATGTAAACATTTAAAGGGATCTTGTGGGGCATTTTTCAGATCAGTATTGTATTTTAAATGTAATACATGCTCATGGTCTTTTTAAAACATCCACTCAGAGCAGAGAGGAAAATAATATAAAAAGTAAAATCATTCCTTTCCCTTCCTACTTCTCCCAAATAATCAATATTAACCCTTTCTTCTTTCGCAGCCACTTTTGCTATGTATTTCAGTATGATTTTATAAAATGTTTGCCTATTTTTTTTCACTTATCAATACATAACGGACTCCACTTCATGTTAGGACATAGAGAGCCCCCTCATTCTTGTAACTGCTGAACGGATGGTACCATATATCTACGATCTACATAATTACTGCTCTACTTATGGAAATTTAGGTGATTCTCTCTCTCTCTCTCTCTCTCTCTCTCTCTCATACACACACACGCGCGCGTGCACACACACACACACACACACACACACACACACACACACACCAATGCTCCAATAAATATCTCTGCCCATATATGCAAGTATATCTCTAGCAACTTCCAAGTGAAATTGCTGGGTGAAAGAGCATGTCCATTTTACATTTGGTAAATGTTCTCAAAATGCATTCCCCAAAACAGTACACCCACTTCCACTGCCATCAGCAATGTATGGGTCCCCACGCTCCCAATTCCTCACATCCTCTCCATATTATCAAACTGCTTCATCTAGGTCAGTTTCATTGGTGAAAAATAGTATCTCCTTCTTACTTTAACTAGTATTTATTTTATCATAAGGGAGGCTGAGTATATCTTCCTGCTTTTACTGACCGCTGAGATTTTTTTCCCCAGTCTATTGAGGATGCTTTTGCAAAGCAGACATTCATTTTTCAAAGTGAATCCTTCAGTTGCCATGATTTATCCCTTTCTAAGTTTCGGGCGTCACAAATCAGCCTGAACAAGTCATTTCCAAGGGATAACCGCACACAAAATAGGGTCACCCTCCTTTTGAAAAAGCCATTATTTGATCCTGCTCACATCACTTTTCTTTCCTTTGCTTTGCTGCCAAGAGGTTGGTTCTTGCTTCCTTTCCATCAGTACCTTCCTCAGTCCCCAAGGTCTGGCGTCTGTCCCCACCACTCTAATGAACGTGCTTTCTGGAAGGTCACCGAGAGCCTCCTTATTGCTAAAGCCACAAGCTCTGCTCTGTCATCATTCTCCTCTCTTTGTAGGGGCCTCAAATTCCTCAGGTGTTACTAATAATAACACCCTTTCTGTCTTGGGTTTGTTGGGAGGTTTTTGGTTTTTTTTTTGTTGTTGTTGTTTTTGTGGTACGTGGGCCTCTCACTGTTGCGGCCTCTCCCGTTGCGGAGCACAGGCTCTGGACGCGCAGGCTCAGCGGCCATGGCTCACGGGCCCAGGCGCTCCGCGGCACGTGGGATCTTCCCGGACCGGGGCACGAACTCGTGTCCCCTGCATCGGCAGGGGGTCTCCCAACCACTGCGCCACCAGGGAAGCCCTGTTGGGAGTTTTAAATGAAAACATATGAATGTGCTTTGTGAGCTATAAAATACTACATAAATACAAATTATTATTATTATTGTTTGCCTGGGCCCCTGAAGTTCCCTGCACAGGCTTAAAGCTTAAGCTTCATTCTTATCGATATTCTGAGGCACTGACTCCCTTAGATCCCTCTCTCTCTCTTTCTCTCCCTGTGAGAAATTAACTTTTATTAAGCACCTACTGTGTGGCAGGCAGCATGCAGGTGCTGGGGAAACAGCACTAACCACTTTTGGGAAACCTTCATTAAGTGTAGACAGGATGCCAGTACAGTGCTTAGAAGCCCATAGGGATAGCAATGCTTAACACTTTTATTAATTCTCAGAGTCAATATTATTCTTACCTCTGTTTTACAGATAGGAATCTGAGACCCAGAGAGGTTAAGTAATTTACCTGAAGCTACACAGCTAGTAAGTAGGGAAGCGAGGATTTGAACACAGATCTCTATGGCTGCACCATATAATGCTCATTACCCTGCATCCTGTCTTATATGGCTATTGGGTGGACTTCAGGACCAAGAATGTCAGCATGGTTAACTCTGGGAAAAGCAGATTTCAGACAGAACTGGCAGAGCTGGTGTACAGGCCTGGGGTGGGGTGGGAGAGGCACTTTGATGTTCCAGGTGAGCATAACAGCGGCGCTGCATGATAATCAGCTTGGGCCACAGCCAATTACCTATTTCCTTCTCTGCCACAGGAGGTCCATAGCAACTCATGTATTGGCCTCTCGCTGGACGGAACAAGGGATCAGATGTCACACTACAGTCCTGAGTCCCAAGAAAGACTTTTGAATCACGTGACTGCAGAGAGAGAGGTCAGTCTGCTTTCTTGGAAGAGAAACTTAAGCACTCTGGTGTGTGGATTGTATTCTCGTGAAGCAGGCACTCAGAATTAGGGAGTCTGGATCATTTTGCAGGCTTATCCGATAGGTCAAAGGGAGACAAAACTCACTGGCCAGCCATCATTCCAAAAAAATGAAAAACTTGCCTACACATTGCTCTATGGTTCTCTCAGAGGATACACGGGTCCTGTGGTACAATTAGCCGAGTGCTATTATGACAGTGATGGCTGCTGCCATTTCTCACCCAACCTAAAACAGCATGAATTGTAGAACATGTCACTTTTTAATGTGCCACCAAGAAAAAGCAATACTGCTTAAATTGTGGTGTTCCACCCATTGTAAGACACAGCCACATTCCTGAAAACGTTAAAAATGTGCAAAACGATGTGTATCTAAGAATGGACAAAATTGGTACTAGTAAGAACAGCTAAAATGTTAGTGTTTCCCACTGGCTGGGCAGACTTCCAGGTGCTTTGCCTACCGTACTGAATCTTCAGAAGCTTGCGAGGGGGGCCCTCCGCTCCCTGTTTCACAGCTGAGGACGCCCCGTGAGGCTTGGAAACACCCACCTCACACACACAAGATCACAAAAGTGCCTCTGGACCCCAGGTCTGTCCACGCCCAAGCGCTCTGTCTGTCACCACCCTCTGCCAGTTTGGAAAAGGTCAGCATGTCCTTCGCGATGCCTAGCAGGCAACGTGGAGTCTCTGAGACCAAGTTGGAGAAGTGGCCGTGGGAACAGTGCCCAGAGCTGCCACCTGCCAAATGAGGCAGACAACATGTGTGGATCCCTGAATAGTTTCACCAAGGTCATCTAACATGGAAGAACAAGAGAAAAAGTTCAAAACAAGTTCAGGAATGTAGTTTATACTAACAGACCATTATTAATCTCAAACAGTGAGCTGACATAATGAGGCTGACAGCCAGCACGGTGGGTGGAAGGGACTCAGCCCATCCTCACTGCATTTAATGTAGCTAAATTCCGGAAGGCTAAGAGCATCCGTGGACGAGGCCGGCGAGCCAGATCGGAAGCAGAAGGAAGCAGGCTCCTTTTGAACCTATTCTCTGAGAAACCGCAAATGAATGCTCCAGAAACACTTGCCGTAACCGTACTTGCTTCTCTTATGAAAGGCCTACTCTTAGCTCAACCTCTTCACACCCTTGCATGGAGCTACCTCATCCTCATTGTTACAGCCGAGGAAATGGACAAGAAGGGGGTCGTCCAAGTAGGCGTCACAGGGAAATAAAATTCAGCCCCCTGGCCGCCCAATGCAAGCTGGTTTGTCTCGGAGAGCAGAACAGCTGGATATTTGTACAAGGGAAATCAGTTCTGTGATTAATAAGGGACAGCAATGCTCTCTGGCGACACCCCCACCAGATTTAGTCTTAGGGATCCCCTGGGGAATCTCATTTAAATTTCTGGTGCCAGCAGCCTCTCATGCGTGCTAAATCAAATTATCTAAGAATAGATCTAAAATTTGTATTTTTTTTAAAAAGTGCCCTAGGTGATTCTTCTGAGCTGGATAGTTTGGAAAACCTTGCCCTGAGGGCAGTTCTTGTTTCAGTGGTTGGAGAACCATTGGAGTCAGGGTTACCTGGGGTGGGCAGATTGCTGGAATGCATGTTAGTCCTTGAGACAAATGGAAAATGGAAACATTGTTGGTTCTTAACCGTTATTTTCTCTTAAAAAAAAAAAAAAAGTCTTCCAGCCAATCACCTGCACATGGGTGAGGATGAGTTGTACCCTTAGTGGTACAGCATAAAGAAGGAAATTCGAGACTGCGGGTCAGGGACTGTTTTACGGGCTATTGTTAATCTTCATGAAAGCGTAGTTGGTAATGTCCCCATTTTACAAATGAGAATTCCAAAGCCCAGATAGGTTAGTAACTTGGTGGAGAGTCAAGTACGCATGATGCAAATGGGAGCTGAAGAGACAAGAAGCTTGAAACTGTCACTTAAGTAAATCCAGTTTCCATTTGGAAACCTTATCTCAGGCCTTTTAAAAATCACTGGGCTTTGAGTTACGAGGAGTAAACCCTGTTCTAAAGGAAATTAGCTTCCAACTTTTTCTGCCATTTTAACTCAATTGAAAAAAGTTATCAAAGCTCAAATATAACCAAATATTCTAAATATTCTACAGGTGTCCCCTGATGAGTTTTTTTTTTTTTAATTGGCCCACTGTCTTATCATCCTTATTAATAAGGATGGAGAAGATACTCATTGCACTTAAGCTATACCTTTTCCTGGTTCCAATTGCAAACTTACAAGAAAGGACATTAACTTCTACACAAATCCAAGCAAGACTACTCCGTCCTTCTGAGTGTTGTTAAAATAATTTCTTATAATTAATAATAATTTCTGATCAAAATTTAGTGTGCAAAAGAACCCTTGTACAGCTTGTTTAAGATGCACATTCCTGGACCCCAGCCCCTGAGATATTAATTCAATAGGTTAGGTCTCGGGTGAGACTCAGAAATGTAGTAATAAACTGCCCAGTTTAATCTCATAGTGGGGACCCATTTATTAGCTCTGTGTTAGTAAAACTTCTTGTAACCGCTTTCTACTCTTAACTGCTCTCTTTGACTCCAAGGAAGCCTGTTTTTATATTAGATTCACAACTGTCAGAGGTGGCTGAAAGAGCTCTGACTTTCAAGAAAAACAGGTAAATTACCAGCAGAGTGATTTATGAAGTGAAATAACTCCCTCATTTAGGCAAATCGGCTCCCCCTTGTGGAATGTATTCTATGGCAGGTTCAGGCTTCATAAAGGAACCACAGGTCCTGGTGCTGAGCTGATCTACACAACTCAACCAAGAATATTCTTATGGTTGTTGGAGCTGGAATTCTGGGAAAGTCTTTTGGTTTCCGGTGTCCTGCTTCACAAGATTTCTTGCATCTGATCTGATGCTTGGAGTTCCTGTTTCACCAGTGGCGTGAATAGAAATTAATTGAATTAGCCAGTCTCCAATTTTCATTTGCACAAACCCACTTAGAATTTAATTCTGCAATGTCTGCTTTCCTCAAAACCCTCCCTTTTTAGAGGTAAAATCCCTAGGTAAACAAACCACCAACAAACAGGTTTTTCCCTTGGCTATTTCCAAAGATAGATAAGCTAAATGAATTTTGTGTAATAGGTTCCATCATCATTTCTAAAACCAGTATTTTTTTTTTCCAAATCTCTTAATGCTATGATAATCTCTTGTAATGTGTGTTTGCTGTATTATTTAAGATTATCGTTCTGTGATGGAAAGTAAGAGAAACAAATAGGGAGAAGAGATGAAACTAAACATAGAAGCAAATAGCTTATGAGCTACATTAGACATAGATAAACAAAGTGGAGGAATACACGTGCTAGACAGACAGGAAGGGAGGGAAAAACGAGAGGCACCAAATACTCCTGCTATACACATTAAGGACAAGATTTTTTATAGGGATGTCGTGTAGGAAATTACATTGATGCAAGTGCCTCTAGGTACATGAATCACGCAATATTCAACCTGTGAGGTCTTAAATTGGCTCCCATTAATGACACTCATCCTGGTTCCAGAGTTTCCGCCCAAGAGTAGCTGCTCATCTGACTTTCTGGCAAAGTACAGATGTTGATCAGGGGTAATTGCAGGCATCTCATATAGAGCAAGTTTGTGTCTCGTCCCCAGTACCTTTCATTTTGGGGTATTTTGCTCAAATCTCACTTCTGGTCCTCATAAACACGCCATTGTCAGGAAGACTGACGTGGCAGAGACAGAGTGAGAAGGAGAGTGAGATTGAGAGAAAGAACAGGCAAACATCCCCAGAATTCAGATCACGTGAGCCTTTCACCTCATGGGTACCCTATATTAGGTATGTTAATCTATCCCATCTTGTCCCCCTTGCTTTGCAATGTGTTTTAAATTGCTTCAGTAAGCCAACATAATTTGAACATCTTACTTGGTATACGAGCCTTTCAGTTAAGTAACCTCTGGGTTAACTTGCCTGGCAGTTTATTTGGAGGCTATCAATGCATCCAGGTAATTTCCCACAAACATCTCTTATTTTTACATCGTCTATAACTTGTTGCTAAATATGTCAGTAGAGACATAAAGATATACGTGTTATCTATGTGCACCACCCAAGGTGTGGGAATTAACATTCAAAGTGCCCTAATCAAGAATCCACACTCAGTCGGCATGTGGAGGATGTTAATCAGGAACCAACACACCAGAGAAGTCCCTTCACCCAGAGCTTCAGATATCTCTAGCTGAATCCATACCAGAAGTTTTATTAATTAGCATAAGACATGTTAAAAGTAAGTTTTCATGTGTGAAATGATGAGAAGTTGGCAGTAAATTTTGTAAGGCACTTCGTTCTGGCGTGGATGAGGTATAATTATCTGGTGAGCCCAGAAGCCTACCACCCTCTGAGTGACACCTGAAGTTTATAACTCAGTTCAGTTCTGTGTCACCCGGACTGACTTACTGGAGGATTCTTTCATCAGATTCAACTAGAAGGTTAGTAGATCCTGCCAATGCAACATGGTCACATTTATCTTGGAATAAACCTTTCACGTGAAATGCTACCAATGGTCCTAAAATGACAAAGAACAGGGACTTGACTGAGTTCACAAGACTGGATGTGTGATTGTTTTGTGTCTGCTTGTCTGCATGGCAGAATTAGATCTGAGGTTTGCCATTGTTTTCTTGTTCCGTCATATTGTCAGGAGGAAGAACTAAAGCCCTCACCTACCCTAATTATTGGAGGTTATCGGTATCCATCAAAAAGAACACACGAATTGTGAACAACCAAATTGACTTATGGACCTCCCTGGTGGTCCAGTGGTTAAGACTCCACATTCCCACTGCAGGGGGCATGGGTTCCATCCCTGGTCAGGGAATTAAGGTCCCGCATGCTGTGAGGTGTGGACAAAAAAAGAAAATTGACTTAGGTTAATTTGAGGCATGTATTAGTTATCTAGCGCTGTGTAACAAATTACCCCAAAACTTAGTGGCTTAAGAAAATAAGCGTTCATTAGCTTCCAGTTTCCATGGGTCAGGAATTCAGGAGTGGTTTAGCTGCCTGGTCCTGGCTCAGGGTCTCTTATGATGTTGTTGTCAAGATGTCAAGAACTGCAGTCACCTGAAGCCTTGGCTGAGTCTGGCGGGCCCACTTTCAAGGTGGTTCAGCCACACGCCTGGCGGGATGGTGCTAGCTGGTGACAGGAAGCCCCTCTCCATAGAAGTCCTTGAGTGTCCTCAGGTTACTGAGGATGACTCTCCCAGAGTGAGTGATCCAAAAGACAGCAAGGTGACAATATCCTTTACGGTACAGGCTCTGGAATCACACATGCTGTCACTGCCACATTCTATTCATTAGAAGTGAGTGATTAAGTCTGTCCCACACTCAAGGGGAGGGGATTAGTCTCCACCTTTTATAGGGAGAAGTGCCAAATAAATTGTAGACATATTTTAAAACCTCCACAAGCACTTACTTGATCTTCATCTTTGCAAGTCTAATGGTGTTTGTTCTATCCTCTTCATGTTCTTACAATAAATATTTATCAAGAACTTACTGTGTGCCAGGTTTTGCTGTGGATATTAGGAATACATCTCTGAACAAAGCAGATGAGGTGGGGGCTGGAGCAGGAGGGAGGAGACCCAAGTTCAACTGAAGGGAGGTGCCAAGTGTGAGAATAGTAGGGATGGGTGAAATGGAAAGTACTTAACTTGTCAACAGAAGGCATTCTCTACCAAGTCGTGTGGGGGAAAAAGGGCTCAGTATATCCAGATCTTCTGATTTTTCAAGAGAAGGAGAAAAATATGGACATGTGTGTGAAATTTCCAGAATTTTAATGTTAGTATAGTTCAAATGTTAACAAAACACTGTGAGGGAAAAAAAGTCAATGGGCCTAATTCAACCAAAGTTTGCCATTATACAATGCCTAAACTTTTACTAAAAAACAAAACCCTGATGATTTCAGGATGGCATGAGCAAAAGTAAGGACATGATAAGCAAGGTCTAAATGATAAACACTTTAGCTAAGGGCTGAAAGATGAGACCTTCATATATAAATCTCAAATAGACAAAAGTATTCACAGAAAGCTCTGTGAATGTGTTACTGATGAGCTTACATACTAATAGATACGTATATTTTTAAATGATGTTAGTAACTTTTTTAAGGCTTACCACAAAAATCTCCGAGAAATAGAGCAGAAAAAAATGGTATCATGGAGGAAATTGAAATTTTCTGCATTTAAACAACATGAATTTACAATCAAGTAAGCAATATTCTGGATAAATTTTTGCCCTTTCTTCTTACTGAAAATAAAGCAATTATGGTATTTTTTAAAAAATAGATGGAAATAGGGACTTCCCTGGTGGTTCAGCAGTTAAGTCTCTGTGCTTCCAATGCAGGGGGCACAGGTTTGGTCTCTGGTTGGGGAACAAAGATCCCACGTGCCATGCAGCATGGCCAAAAAACAAACAAATAAACGAAAAAAACACAAAAAAATACACCATATGTACGTCAGCTAGAGGCAAGGACCATATCATATATTTCTCTGGTTCTAGCCTTGTGCATAATATGTAGTACGTTTCAATGAATAATGGATGAATAATTGAAAAACCTTCCTTTAAAAAAAATAGATGGAAATAGATAAAGATATAGAGATATGGATATGCCCTAAACCCAGATTGTTGCTTTTGGTGATTTAAAAATGAAAGCTATTGGGAATTCCCTGGTGGTCCAGTGGTTAGGACTTGGCACTTTCTCGGCTGGGGCCTGGTTTCAATCCCTAAGATCCCACAAGCCGCACAGCGTGGCCAAAAAAATATAAATAAATAAAAATAAGAGCTATTAATATTCTTAAATGATCAATGTCCTTGTCATTCATTTCATCCCCAAATTATTTATTCTGTTCTAAGATGCAGTTTACAATTAAGAAATAGAAATAATGACGTAGCATGTCTTGATTTAACAATGTGAACTTTGAAGTCAGTAAGGTTTAATCTACCAGGCTTTCAAATTTATATAAGAAATCATTATGACTGACACTCTGTAAATGAAGCAGAGTGGGTGTGGATATTTGGTTTAAGAAGGTGAATGACTTCTGCAGATATAATCACAGGGTTAATATCAGGAGGGTATTGGTTAGAATTTGAGCTTTCAGCTTCAGATTCTTGGTTCAAATTTTAGCCTTTGACTTTAGGCAGGTTGTTACATCTCTCTAAGGTTTTTATTTTTTAATTTGTAAAATGGAGATGATAAAATACACATCTCAGTGCATTGGAGAGATAATAAGGTCAGACAAGTAAAGTCCTGTGCATACTATCAGTGCTCAAGAAACGTCAGCTATGGCTATCACCGGGCCGCCTGCCTTCCATATGGCTGCCTCCTGGGAAGGAAATAAACCTGCCTTGTATAGATCTTCCTGACCCTCAAAATCCACAGGGTTTCTTGTAGGCCTCAATTTGGGCCAATAGCTGCTTTCTTCAAAGGTAGTTTAACATCACCAGATGGGTATTTGTTAAGTCCCTGAAAAATTGCCTTAACGGTCTTTGTGGAGACCTGTATGGAGTTCAAATCCTGAAATTCTGTCTGTGACCTCCTCTCTCAGAAAGGGTAAATCACTTAAACTCTCAGCTTGTTTGCCTGGAGAAAAGAAGAAAAAGTCACTTTCCCAACTATGATATTAATTAGGAGTAAAGTGTTTTGGCAATGCAGAATATGGTTAATTTTTAAAGGGTAAAACATAAATGTTAAGTGCAATGGAATTGTATCATACCATGGAGGGAATGTAACTGTTTCAACACATTTTTTTTTTGCAGGAAAACATAGATGGCGGTGATATTGCTTCACTTTCAGAGGTCTGGGTTCATTTTGAGCAGAGCTGAGAAGAGCCCTGGAAGATGAGGCAAGTTTTTAAAAATTGGAGGGAAAAAATAAAGCACTAGGAATTTTATATGACTGCTTTCTCCATGAGATCCCTTTAGTAAAAGTGAATTTGTTTCCAGTTTCCAAAGATTCCCAGTACTGAATATCTCTAGCTTTTAATATGGGCCTAATAGCACTCAGATTTCCTCTTTGTCACAAAGAGGTTCTCTGTTGAGTATTAAATTGCTCATTTCACTCGTGGAAGTGAGGGTCCCTGAGTCACCAAGTCAATATAATGGATTTTACGAGCTGGTTTAGATCAGTGAGGTGTTCTAGTATAACAACTTGCTTAAAGAACTATTTATCTTTTCAAAATGGAGGTATTATCCGTTTGACCAATAAAGTGCACATAGAAATCCCGAATGAGGGAATCATTGTCATGGCCCATGTAAAATTAGTGTTGCTTATGAGCAAGGAAACTGGTCTATTTTTTTTTTTTTTTTTTTGGCGGTAGGCGGGCCTCTCACTGTTGCGGCCTCTCCCATTGCGGAGCACAGGCTCCGGACGCGCAGGCTCAGCGGCCATGGCTCACGGGCCCAGCCGCTCCGCGGCACGTGGGATCTTCCCGGACCGGGGCATGAACCCGCGTCCCCTGCATCGGCAGGCGGACTCTCAACCACTGCGCCACCAGGGAAGCCCTATTTTTATTTTTTAAGTGTGCTGATTGTTATTTATTTATTATTCCGGGCTTTAAAAATCCCCTATGGAGTAGAAGAGCAATATTATCCCCATTGACTAGAGGAAATCGGGGCAGCTGGGCTCAGTAACTTTTCCTGAGTTTGTGATGGAATCCAATGAAAGAGCCCAAATTAGAATCGCTAAGTTCCTGCAGACTCTCTATTTTCGCCACGGAACCCCCCACCACTCCAGGCAAAAGCACTTCACTTTACTGTCTCCTGTTTGTTCTTGGAGGAGTTCTGCCCCTTCCTATTCTTTTTTCTTTTGTCTGACCTTCCAAAGACAGGAACATTTATCAAAATCCTCTCTCCAAATGATCTGGCTGGCACTAGCCACCTTCAGATTTACCGTAAAGAACGGACTGGTAACACCCCAGCATTTAGTGAACTTGTTTGAGAAGGCCATTGTGCCTCCAAAAAGGGGCTGACCATGATGAAAAGACCTGGGGAATGGGTCCTATGAGACAAGAATGGAATTAGCTGAGAAAAGGAAAACAAAATCTAAAGGAGGCCTGGGAAAGGAACTATTAAGGAGAAAGAAAAATAGTAACTGGTGTTCTCTAGTGATTGAGAACAGAGCTGGAAATCAAAGACTTAAATTGCAGACAAGAGGTTAAAAGAGGAGGAAATTTCCCGGCTCTGCAAAGAAAGGTGGATAACTTGATGATGATAATGCCTGAGTACTTTGAGAATTTGAATGCACTGCTTCCTGGGGCAGAGGGGTGGACTAAATGAGTCTGTTGGGTTTCGCTAAGCCACAGGGTTTCAGACAGTACAAAAAGTTACAGGATGAAAGTCTGAGAGGCATGCAGAGACACAAAGATCTTGGCCAAATGCAGAGTCTGATTCAGAACCCCTGAATGGGGCTTAAGCCTACACTTTTTTTTTTTTTTTTTTTTTTTTTCCGGTACGTGGGCCTCTCACTGCTGTGGCCTCTCCCACTGTGGAGCACAGGCTCCGGACGCGCAGGCTCAGCGGCCATGGGTCACGGGCCCAGCCGCTCCGCGGCATGTGGGATCTTCCCGGACCGGGGCCCGAACCCGTGTCCCCTGCATCGGCAGGCGATCTCCCAACCACTGCGCCACCAGGGAAGCCCTCAAGCCTACATTTTTAACAAGCTTGGAGAGGACACTGCTGCTTCTGGTCAGTGGACCACATTTTGATTAGCAAAGCCGCAGAGCTACACTTTTAAATGGAAATATAATGTGAACCACATATTGTATTCTAGTAGCCATCTTACAAAAATAAAACAAATTTTAATAGATTTTATTTAACCTAATTTATCTAAACTATTACTTTACCAAGTAAGCAATATAAAATTATTGATGAGATATGTTATTTTGTTTTTGTCCTGTACTGTCTTTGAAATCTAGTGTATATTTTACACTGACAGAACAACTCAATTTGGACCAGCCAAATGTGGCTGGTGGTTTCTGTTTTGGGAAGTGGAGGTCTAACCAACCCCAGCAAAATCTTAGCCACCAGTCCAGGGAATTCCCTGGTAGTCCAGTGGTTAGAACTCTGCTTTCATTGCCAAGGGCCCAGGTTCGATCCCTGGTTGGGGAACTAAGATCTGGCAAGCCTTGCAGTCAAAAACCGCCCCCCCCAAACAAACAAAAAAACCCCCAACACTTAGCCAGTCCAAAAGCTGAGGAAAAACATGTGTGCTTTCATGGGCTTCCCTGGGGGCGCAGTTGAGGGTCCACCTGCCGATGCAGGGGATGTGGGTTCGTGCCCCGGTCCGGGAAGATCCCACATGACGTGCTGGGCCCGTGAGCCATGGCTGCTGAGCCTGCGCCTCCGGAGCCTGTGCTCCGCAGCAGGAGAGGCCACAGCAGTGAGAGGCCCGTGTACCACAAAAAAAAAAAACAAACCACACACACGAAAAACATGCTTTCAGTACTGGAGCCTACTTAAGTGAAAGCCAGGAATTCCCAGGGGCTTAATGAATTCTCTGCTATGGAGAAGTCCTCAAAATATAATTATTCAACAGGATCCCCTGAGGATAGGGTTAAAATGCAGATTCCTCGGCTTCACCCCCAAATATTTTTTAAAAACCTTTTTATTATAGAAAAATATGTGAACATCTGTATCCTGAAATAGAGAAAGTAGATTATCAGATGTCTTTTGCCTTTTTAATGTCATTGAAGTGTTTGTTAGAGAAACTTGGGTTGTCACTCCTCCTCGACTTGGCTGGTTGCTTCCCCATGGTGTTATTTCACTTGTTCTCCTATTTCCCATATTTCCTGCAAACTGGCTTTTATTGTTGAGGAATTGATGAGTTGCAGGTCTCAGAGATTCTAATCGGGGCAGAGGTTCTCAACCCTTGTTCCACGTGGGAAACCCCTTGGAGCTTTAAAAATTTCAGGTGCCAGGGTCCCTCCACTAGAGCTTCTGATTTAATTGGTATGGCATACGGTCTGCACATCAGGATTTTTAAAAGCTTCTAGCTGGTTCCAGTAGAGCAAGGGTAGAGAACCACTAGATGAGACTAAGTGGTTTGAAAAAAGGCAAGGGTTCCATAAAGGTCTGAAAACAGACCTTCTCCACCTCCTTATCACTCTGCCCTAAACAGCCTTGCAAAGTTAGCGTCAAGACTATGTGATGCTAAGAACTAGAGTCACCTGGGGAGCAGAAAATACTACCAATGTCCAGATTCCAGCCCCAGAGAATCTGATATAATTGTTCTAGAGTGGGCTCTGGTATCTCTGGTTTTAAAGTATCCCCTTCTTTAATAGTGATTTAATGTAAAGCAAGGTTTTAATTGAAATATCTCCCAGGATTTAATGGTGATTCCAATAGACAGCAAGGATTGAGATCTGAGATAGTGCTCCAATTTTAATGAGCATATCAATCATCTGAGGATTGTGTAAAAATACAGATTCTGATTTTGCAAGTCTGGATGGACACCCAGGTTCTTCACTCTTACTGAACCCCCAGGTCACGTTGATGCTTCTGGGCCCAGTTTGAGTAATAAGTGTATAGATGGAAAATGTGTACTATGGAGCCAGAAAGAACTGGCTTTGAATTCCACTTTTGCAGCTTACTAGCTGGTGTGGCTTTCATTGAGTCACTTCACCTCACTGAGCCTTTTTCCTTATCTATGAAATAGAGATGATGATACCTACCTTTACACACCCCATGCCAGGTGTTCAGGAAACGGGACCCTGTTACTGGCTAATGCCAGTAGCACTATGTAGGAACCTAGTTGGATATTGAGTCTTTTTCCAAGCTCTTTTCCCGTTGATGCTAGATCATTTCTGGGGAAGTTTGTTTTGTCTTTCAGTCAATCCTTTGTTTAAAAGAGAAAGATCAGGGCATTTAAATAAGTATTCTGAGGGCAGCATCCATAGTTCTCTGCTTGGTGCCAGACTTTCTGCTTGGCAAAGCGGAATTTCAAGTTATCCATGACCTGTCTCTTCACATCTAGTCCTCATTACCTCTGATGGGTTTCCCTCCCACTCTGCTTTCCCCAGCACTCTGGATTAATTGTCTTTATGTCATTGTAAATCACAGCCAGCACCATGTGTTTCTGTGACTGTTGAAATAAAACCCCTCTTTTCTCAACATCTGCCTGGCTTGCCCCACGTCTGAATCTCAGAGGTTCTTCATGCCCTGACTTTCAGGGCTCAGAGCACAAGCCAAAAGGAATGCATCTACCCTGAGCTTGAGAGAGAAACTCTCCTGTTAACATCTCTTATGAACTACAAGTTCAGATCCTCTATTTTTAGCCATATGGAATAATTTGGAAGTCTGTAAATCACATGACTGTGGAAACTAAACTAAAACCACCTCTTTTTCGCATCTACCAAAAAGCTTATATTTTTTCTATTTTCCGAAGTTGACAGACAAAAACAAAATGTTTGCTGTGGCTTTCTGACTTTAGAAATGTGCCTTCCAGGTGCTTTCCACATTGTTCAGAGTGTTAACAGTTCACAGTGGAAACTGATTTAACACCATTAATAGTTTTCCAGTTCAACAGCCCTCTCCTGTCTGAGTGACTTTTAATATCTGTCTGTTTCTTTCCATGTGTCCCCCATTCAGGCACCTGACTTCCTCTCAATTTCAAGTTCCTATTATGTCTTTTGAGGGATCAGATAAATTAAAAGACTTTCTTTTGTTTTCCAGTAGAGATGTCCTTATGCTAATAAAGTGAAAATGCATTTTCTATCCAAATTAGGGGGGAGAAAAGATACTCTCAGTATTTTCAAAGCAAACTATGTATTCACTGATTCAATAAGCAATTATTGGGCGTTTCCTGTGTTAAGAACGTCATGCTGAGTGCTGGGGAGGGTGCCTACAGAGATGAAAATAATGCAGATATAAAGTCTGTGTCCCGAAGGACCTGAAAATCTAGAAAGGAAGAGAAATCTACATATATGAGCACCTACAATATGAGCACAAAGTGAAAGATGTTTCTCAAAGCCTTCCCAGGTCCTCTGAGATTTTTCTTGTACACTCTGTTTTCAATGCAAGTGTTAACCGTTGTTTTATTATTTTTTTTTATTTTTTTAATTTTGTGCAGTATGCGGGCCTCTCACTGCTGTGGCCTCTCCCATTGCGGAGCACAGGCTGCGGACGCGCAGGCTCAGCGGCCATGGCTCACGGGCCTAGCCGCTCCTTGGCATATGGGATCTTCCTGGACCGGGGCACGAACCCTTGTCCCCTGCATTGGCAGGCAGACTCTCAACCACTGCGCTACCAGGGAAGCCCTGTTTTGTTTTTTTAAATAGAACCCTCCTACACTGTTGGTGGGAATGTAAGTTGGTGCAGCCACTATGGAAAACAGTATGGAGGTTCCACAGAAAACTAAAAATCGAACTACCATATGATCCAGCAATCCCACTCTTGGGCATATACCCGGATGAAACTATAATTCAAAAAGATACATGCACCCCTATGTTCATAGCAGCACTACTCACAATACCCAAGACATGGAAACAACCTAAATATCCATTGACAGATGAATGGTTAAGCGTTGTTATAAGTCCTTGCCTACCCTGTGTCTCCTTGGGAGGGCAGTAAGGACTCTGAGGTCACAAATCTTACCTCACTACCTCTCTGATCTAAGCAGATTCTAAGGTCCTGGATGAATGAATGAGGAGAGGGAGGAAAAGAGAGCTAACATGGCCGCGAGTTGACCTTAAGAGTAAGAAGTCGCGCCTGTGCTCCAGACATTCATGGCTTCCCCGAAGAGGGAGGTGACATTTAAGTTAGGTCTTCAAACATGGGAAGAATAAGATTGGCTAAAAATGAGGCAGAATGATAGGATACGAGGCGAGGAACACAGCCAGGAAGGGCAGGGCCCATCTGAGGAATAACTCCTATGTTTGCTTCTCTAATTAAGCCCAAGATAGAGACACTGAGAAATGTTAAGAGGGGGAATTAAGAAGTAGAGACCCTCGGTAGTGGAAATGCCAAAGACTGAGCTGGTAAAATGCCTGGTGGCCATCACTCTTTCATTCGTTCACCCAGCATAATTAATTGTATGGATTGAGCCCTAACTATATGCATGTTGTAGTACACCTTCTGGAGGCCCACTGGTGATTGATTCAGATATGTGACTTTTCCTGTCTGCATAGGACTCATACTCCAGTGGCGTAAATAAACCAACAAAACCATACACATACATCACGTGCTAACTTACTGTGAAAGGGATAGTGTGCAGTGTTAGAAAGTGACCGGTTGGACAGTGTGGTCAGGGAGTGATACTTTACAACGATTAACCTGGACCCCACAGCTGTTAGAAATTACGATTTTCGGTGGATAAAGTATTTAATAACTTCAAAATAAACAAGTCATTGTTTTTGGTTGCTTTTCCCAGCTCTCTGCTATTCCAATAACAGAGCAAAAAATGATTTCACTACAATTTTCTTCTAAGAGCTTGAAGAAAAAATGTCCAAACAATTGGCCCCTTCATTCTGTGGATCAACAAAATTCCTGTAGTGAAGAGGGACCTAGAAAACGGAATCTTGTTTAATCCAATTCTCCAGTCTTCTGTCCTACATCTTTATGGCTCTTTTGCCCACCCAAACTGCAAATGTGGGAAGAAAGTCACCTTCATCACTGAGAACTCAGACATGCTGGATGATGATGTAATGATTGATTTGCCGTTGTTGGAAAACTTAGCTGTACATGTTAAAACTTCAGTGGAGGGCTTCCCGGGTGGCGCAGTGGTTGAGAGTCCGCCTGCTGATGCAGGGGACACGGGTTCGTGCCTGGGTCCGGGAGGATCTCACGTGCCGCGGAGAGGCTGGGCCCGTGAGCCACGGCCGCTGAGCCTGCGCGTCCGGAGCCTGTGCTCCGCAACGGGAGAGGCCACAGCAGTGAGAGGCCCGCGTACCGCAAAAACAAAACAAGACAAAACCTCGGTGGAGAGAAGCAAGATTAAATGGGAATGTGGCTGTTAATGTGGTCCGGAGAAACATGAAATCATGTGCCTTTAGAGGCTTGTGATGTATACACACAAATGTGTAGTTTTATAAACATGCTCATAAATGCTTAGTCATCGGTCACGCTATCACTCACTCGTGCTACTAATACTATTGAGCACCTACTAAGTTGAAAAACAAATGTGTATGGTGTTGGAAGCTAAAAAGAAAAATAAGACCGAGTCCTTGATTTCAAAGAATGTATGGCTTATGGGTAAGGTATGACTTAGACAGCAGGGTATAATATAATCCAGAATTAAAGAAAGGCCAGGTGGAAGACAGAGTCGTTTACAGTTTCTGCCTGTCTAGCGTATATTCTCTTTATTCTAGTGATAGCAACTTGATTTTTCTTCAGGGAACAACATCCTCCACGTCCTCCGTCGGTGTGGATTGGATCAGTTTGGCTCTCACTTACCCTCATGCCCCTAGCAGTGGGCACAAGACCCAGGCCCAGCCAATCAGCATATTCTTCCTCTGGCCAAAGGGTGGCATGGTCCACAACTCCAGGAAGACATTGGACTCAGCTTGGTCCAATGATGGTTACTCCCTTCAAAGGGAAGGCCAAGCTTAGAATAAATCCAGCCTAGAATAAAAGAGACAAAAGGTGGAGAGAGGTTACTTCTTTCTGACATTGTTTAAGGCCTTGGATTCAGTCATTCCCGAAGTCAGTATTCCCTGAATCACTAAAGTCCCATTTTGAAAAATTGTTTTTTTAAATTTACATACAGTAAAATGGACTTAATTTTTGATGCATAGTTCTGTGAGTGTTAACACAGGCATATATTCATGTAAATACCATCACAATTAAGATACAAACAATTTCATCACTCCAAAAAACTACCTCCCTCATGCTGCCCCTTTAAGGGGAAACCCTCTCTATACCCCTCACCCCTGGCAACTACTGATTTGTTCTCTACTCTTATAGTCTTAATCATTACAGAATGTTACATAACCATACCAATGCAACTTTATGAGACTGGCTTCTTACATTCAGGGTAATGCTTTTAAAATGCATCCAAGGTGTAGTGTGTATTAATAGTTCATACCTTTAGGGCTTCCCTGGTGGCGCAGTGATTTAGAATCTGCCTGCCAAGGCAGGGGACATGGGTTCGAGCCCTGGTCCGGGAAGATCCCACGTGCTGTGGAGCAACTAAGCCCGTGTGCCACAACTACTGAGCTTGCACTCTAGAGCCTGCATGCCACAACTACTGAAGCCTGCGTGCCGCAACTACTGAAGCCCGCCCGCCTAGAGCCCGTGCTCTGCAACAAGCGAAGCCACCACAATGAGAAGCCCACGCACCACAATGAAGAGTAGGTCCTGCTCACCTCAACTAGAGAAAGACGGCACGCAGCAACAAAGACCCAGCGCAGCCAAAAATAAATTAATTAAATAAATAAATTAGGGGCTTCCCTGGTGGCGCAGTGGTTGAGAGTCCGCCTGCCGATACAGGGGGCACGGATTCATGTCCCGGTCTGGGAAGATCCCACATGCCGCGGAGCGGCTGGGCCCGTGAGCCATGGCCGCTGAGCCTGTGCGTCCGGAGCCTGTGCTCCGCAACAGGAGAGGCCACAACAGTGAGAGGCCCGCGTACTGCAAAATAAATAAATAAATAAATAAATTTTAAAAACCTTAAGAACGTCATAAGCTTTAAAAGAAAAAAAGTTCATACCTTTATATTGCTGAGTAGTATTCCATTTTTTATATATACCATAATTCGTTTATCCATTTTCCCATTGAAGGGCATTTGCATTGTTCCCAGTTTTCAATTAAGAATACAGCTGCTACAAACATTATACATAGACTCTTGTGAAAACGTGTTTCATTTCACTTGGGTACATACTACAGTGGAATTGCTGGGTTATACAGTAAGTATATGTTCAACTTTATAATTTTCATAGTAGATGTACCATTTTATATCCCAACCAGCAATGAATGAGAGTTTCATATGCCATGCATCCTACCCAGCACTTGGTATTATCAGTCTTTTTTTTAAAATTAATTTTTATTGGAGTACAGTTGCTTTACAATGTGTTAGCTTCTACTGCACAGCAAGATGAATCACCCATACATATACATACATCCCCTCCCTTTTGGATTTCCCTTCCATTTAGGACACCACAGTGCATTAAGTAGAGTTCCCTGTGCTATGCAGTATGTTCCCCTCAGTTGTCTATTTTATACATAGTATATGTATCAATCCCAATCTCCCCATTCCTCCCACCCCACTCCATTCCCCTTGGTATCCATGCATTTTTCTATGTTATGTCTGTGTCTCTGTTTCTACTTTGCAGATAAGTTCATCTATACCATTTTTCTAGATTCCACCTATGTGCATTAATATACGATATTTGTTTTTCTCTTTCTGACTTTTCACTCTGTATGACACTCTCTAGGTCCAACCACGTCTCTACAAATGACCCAACTTTGAGTTCCGGAGGCTAGGAGTCCAAAATCAAAGTGTCAGCAGGGCCATGCTCCCTCTGAAACATGGAGGGGAAATCTTCCTACCTCTTCCTAGTTTCTGGTTTTTGCCATCAGGCTTTGGTGTTCCTTGGCTTGTAGATGCATTGTTCCAATCAGATGCATCTTCTTCCCATGTGTTTGCACATTGTTTTCTCTCTGTGCTTATCGGTATCTGTGTCCAAATTTCCCCTTTTTATAAGGATACCAATCATATTGGATTGGGCCCCACCCTAATGACCTCATTGTTACTTGATTACCTCTGTAAAGATCCAATTTCCAAATCAGTTCACATTCTGAGGTACTAAGCGTTAGGAGTTCAATATATTTTCTTTGGGGGACACAATTCAACCCATGCCAGCACCATTTAGATTAACATAGATGAAGTAGATTATTTGCAAAGGCCATAGTTCATGCCTCTGTGCAATGCAGTTTTACTGTTCTTCCCCTCAAGGACTAGAGGCTATTTCCACCTTCCCCTACCTCCGGGCTTTTAGACTTGCTTTGACCAATAAAATGCAGTGGAAGTGATGTTATGCCACTGCTAAGTCTAGATCTCAAGATGCCTTGTAGCTTCCACTCTCTGTCCTACTGGCCTGAGACATCTTTGTGAATAAGTCTGAGAGAGGCTACTGGAGATGTCATTGGCTGGGGAGCTTCAGCCAACAGCCAGTACCAATTGTCAGGCATGTGACTGAGGCCATCTTGCACTGTGCAGACCCAGTTGAGCCTCTGGAAGCTGGTGCTGTAGCTGCAGGTGTGACCTCAGACAAAACTAGCAGAACTGCCTAGCTGAGCTCAGCCCAAATTGCTGGCCTACAGAATCAAGAACAAACAGAATGATGGTTGTTTGAAGTGACTAAGTTTTGGAGTGATTTTTTTCCACAAGAAAGAAATGATTGCTACTGTAGACGGGGTGTCAGAAGCTTGAGTCTTCTGTTGTTTACTATCTCAATCACCTCAGCTAAATCACTTAATTCTAAGAGCTCCTGCTTCTTTCTTTGTAAAAGTGTAAAATGTGGATATTGCACTTATCTTTTGCCATAAGTTCCAGGTTTCAAGTTTTTAGTTCCAATTTAATAAAAACCCAACTCAAAGAGGTAAAAAGAGTAAAAGGGATTTATCAGCATAAGTAACTGAAAAGTCCAGGGTCTGGTCTGGCTTCACGTTAAGACTTAATCCAAGGATACAAGTGATGATATCAGAGGTTTGTTGGCCCCTATCACCCCCCTTTGCTTTTCTCCGTGTGTCCACTTCACCCCGAGCAGGCTCTTCTCAAGTCGGGACCTCCTTGCTTCTCAAGGCTGAAGTCTATCCAGCGCAGCAAACCCAGGAGGAAGTTTAACTTTCTTTGGAGCAGTTGGAAACATGTGGCCATCTCTAAGTCAATCAGGCCAGCGGGTTGAGATGGTCCAAACAGTCAGGCTGGGACAGGTGAGGGGAGCCAGTGAGGTGGAGAGGCAGAGGGCAGTGATGGAGGAATACAGGGTTAGGCTTCCCAAGACGATCTGGGGAGATTAGCACAGAGGAAACTGGAATGCATTTACTAGAAGAAAAGAAATGGAAGCTGAGCAGGTAGAATATAGCGGATGTTCACTCCTTATTGCTTAAGCTTGTTAAGAAAATAACAGTAATAGTGTATGTTTATCAGATGCTTATTAGGCACCTGGCACTGCTCTAAGTACTTTAGTCTTTTTAACTCCTTCTAATCTTCTCAATTTAAGAGTAGGTATAGTTACTATTCCCTCTTTACACATGAGGAACCTGAGGCACTCAAGTGATGAAAAGTTAAGTGATTAAGTTGCCCAAAGTCAAGCAGATGTAAGTATCAGAACCCAAATAGAATGGTTTGGGAGCTATTGCTTTTAACCACCAGTCTATACTCAAGATAGATCACCAGCACTATGGTAGGCAGAATTCTAAGATGAACCCCAAGACTCCTACCCCTGGTATATAATCCCCTCTTCGGAGAGTGGGTGAGACCCATGAATGTAATTGGATAGTCACTCCTTAATTAGGTTACATCATATGGCAAAAGTGATGGTATTGTCATTCCCAAGACTCCTTCATAGCCAACTGGAGGGAGATTCTCCTGTTGGTTTTAAAGAGGTAAGCTGTTATTTTGTGAGTTTGTGTGAAGGTGGCCTCTAGCCAAGACTTAACTTCTAGCCAACAGCCACCAAGAAAATAGGGACCTCCAGCCTACAACTACAAAGGGCTAAATTCTTAAAAAAAAAAAAACAAAAAAAAAAAACTGAATTCTGTCAACAATCTGAATGAGTTTTGAAGAGGACCGTGAGCTCCAGATAAGAACCCCTGGCCAACATCTTGATTTCAGCCTAGGGAGACCAGGAGCAGAGGACCCAGTTATGCCGTGCCCCAACTTCTGACCTACGGAGCTGTGAGATAATAAACGTGTATCGTATTGTTTTAAGACACTAAGTTTGGGGATAATTTATTACCCAAACCAGCAGCTTCTCTTTTGCGGCCTTCTTATTTTCCCATGGGGTCCTCCACACCTTTTGTGGCACTCATACGACCCTTCACACCAGCTGTCCCGGAGCGCTCACTGTATCATGCAGCTCCCACCTCACCGGGGGAGTTGTAACCAGCAGGTGAGAGCATTGTCAGGTCCCCTGCCTGTCATTTTGTGCCACTGACACTTGATAGAGTGTCTGGTGTGTATGAGCTATTCTGTAATTGGTTGTAGAATGAATGAAAAGCCATGCCGTGTGGTATGCCTATCACATTCTACTTTATTATGGGAACTGATGGGGCCTGGGTTGTCGGAGGGTGCTTCCAAGAGCAGTTCCTGGTATCCTTCAGCCTAGGGCCCCAGGACAGTCACCAGCCCAGACCTAATTTAATGTTAATTTTTAAGGTGGGGCCTCCTATATTATGAGGGTAGTGATAATTCTCTCTCCAAACCCATTGGAGGTCTCTCCATCCCACATTTTAGTGTCTTCTCAAACCATCATTTCTTTGCCTTTTCACATCTGTGGAGGCAGACAGACCTGAGAATCTCAGCTCTGCTACTCACTAGCTAGGGATCCATTATTTTACTCCTCTGAGTATGTTTCCTTGTCTATAAATGGGCAAAATAATTCTTACTGCTGACAGAACTGTTGTAAGCATTCTGAGAGTGTATCCTGTACTTTGGAAGGTAAGCTCCACACAGGTCACAGGCCTGCCCTTTTTGTTCATGGCTGTGTTCCCAGTTGCCCCCTCCCTCCCTCCCTCAGTAAGTGCTCAGTAAATGTATGGAATGAACAGCTTAGAGAAAGAATTTAGCACAGTACCTGGTAGGTAGTAAGCATCCCACAAATGGCAGTTTTTATTACATTATTTTGAAAAGGAGGAAAGTCACCTGGGGTTGTCTATCCAGGTGTTCTGTCCTGAATCAAATTCCACAGATTTCCCCATTTTATCACGCAATTTTTAATGAGGTAATCATACACGCAGGGGTCATAAGAACCTCTCTCAAAGCTCCCACTGACCAATGGACAACCCTTAAATACAACACTCCCAAGAAAAATGACCCTCTCCCAGCATTTATGGGGGAGTCAGGATTCCAACAAAACCAGGAAGGACCAAATTCCAAAGCAAATAAACTCGACTCATTCCTCACCCTGGGGGAGCGTGTTCACCCCCGTTTTGCTAAAGATAGAGCGCCGGCCCTCCCAGAGAACTTCCTGGCTTTTATTAGTTCGTAATCCCAAATGTAACTTTTCAAAGATTTTTCTTTTGGAAGTGTGGGTGTGAAAGTGCTTCCCTAATCACATCTTGCGGGAGGATCTGGAACATCTGTACATTATTTCAAAACCTAGCATCCGGTTCGGATGTTTGGGTGGGTGGGAGATACTGCGTGGTGGGATGAAACAGCAGGGGCACGTTAAAAACAAGTCAAGATGGCTTTTAAACAGAGGCAGAAAAATTAGGCAAAAATGACAAACGGCTAATCACCTTGGCTCAATTACACGTTTAATCAATAGCCCTCATCCCCCATTTTTAGCATCGGCGTAAGGGGGAAAAATAGGGCGCTAAGAAGTCTAAGCGATAAAGATCTTTCTCACCAAGAGCCAAGGGACAAAACTCATTACAGATAAGCCCAGTCCTCCATTTCCCCGGGACGCCTCTCCACGATTGCTAAAGTGGTTGCCGCTCCCCGGGGTAGCTGCCAGGAAATAGGTCCTGGCCCGCGGCGCAGCTTTCACCCAGCCAGGGGTTAGAGGCGCACTTCCTGCACCCTCCCCACCAGCAGGCTGTGGTGCGGCAACCTTCCCTCCTCCCGTGGAGCGGCGAGTTGGGAAAACTCCGCCACTGATCCACCGTGGCGCGGGGAAAGGGTGTGTGGGACTCGAAAGGGCTGGTTTTTGCAAGCCCAGGATAGATATTTCTCCCCTCCCCCACCTCTCCCTGGCCGGGAACAAGACCAAAAGAAGCCCAAAAAGAAAAAAAAAAGGAAGAAAGAAATTAAACCCCAACGCGGAGCCCGAGTGCGAAGGCCGCTTGGCTTTGTTTCCAGGCGGGGGCATTCGCCGGGTTGGGGGCGCGAGCATGGAGAGAGCAGGGGGCGGGCAGGGCGCGCCCCACCGCGGTGCTGCCAGGGCGAAGAAACACAACATGAAACCTCCTCGCCCTGTAAAGGCAGCAGGCCGCCCCCTCCTCTCCTCAAACCGGAGCCAGGGCCCCCCAAGTCTCGGATACGCGAGCAATGCAGAGGGGGTGGGGGAAACCTCGCGAAGCCCGCTCGCAGCGCGGCGTCTTTAAGAACTCGCAGGACGGGAATCTGGGAGAGACTCGCCGGTCCCGAAGGCAGTCGCTCTCCTCCCTCTCTCCGAGACCCGTCCTGAGCGGCCCCCAGCCCCAAAGCTGCCCCAGACGACTCGGCAGCACCCGGGGCTGCGGGCGGGGAGAACCGGATTGTAGGACGCCTGCGAGGCGGGATCCGAGTGCGGCTGCTTTAAGAGCGCGAGGCGCGCGCGCCCGCCGCCGGCAGCCCGGCTGCGCGCCCTGGGTTGCGCGCCGCCGCCACCGCCGCCGCGCGCCCCTTGCTCGCTCGCTCGCCGGCTTTAAAGTCTCTGCCAGGATCCATGCTCACATGTTACTTCCTGTATGGAGGCATGGCTAGTTTCCAGCCCCGCGCTCCCCGATCCTCCCCAGCTCGCGCCAGAGCCACAACTTTCAGGAGCATGGACTGAAGGCGCCCTCGCCCCAGCGTCCCTCTGAGATCCTTTGTGTTTCCCTCGGTTTCCTCTGGCTGTTTCTATTTTGGGGGGCTCTTCGCTCCCCCCGCCTTTACCCGCCCCTTCCCCGCTCGCAAACATGCCTTCTTCCTTCCCCGGGCCCTGGAAGGAGCTGCCTGCCTGAAGCCCGGAGACGCAGCGCCGCGCTCAGCCCCGCCGCCGCCCGCCGGCTCTCGGGCTGCGCTGCCGACTCAAGTTGGGGATCCTCGGCTGCTCGCCGCCGCCGACTGCGGTCCCTGCCTACCCCGGGCCCCAGGCATCACCGCCGCCCGCCGACTCCTCGCCCTGCCCGCTCGGCTCGCTCCTTTTTGAACGGAAAGCAACCTTTCTCCGCCGAGGATCGTCCCCAGCGTGGCTCCGCGTTCTCGGTCACTTTTTGAGATTTTCCGGGGGGCGCTCGGCGGCTTCCCGGATTCCAGGGGGACTCGGTCCGCCGAGCGCGGGGGCCCAGTAGAGCGGACTAGCAGGGGAAGAACCCGGGCTTAGCGGAGGCTTACACCGAGGCAAGAACTTACTCAACAAGTTTACCCCCCCTGCTTTCTTCTTTTCGATGTGCGTTTTCGGACATGCGGAGGTTACTGGAACCGTGTTGGTGGATTTTGTTCCTGAAAATCACCAGTTCCGTGCTCCATTATGTCGTGTGCTTCCCCGGTGAGTGCCGGCCGCCGAGGGGACGCGGCCCTGGCCAGCACGCGCGGGGGCTGCGGAGTTGCCGCCGGGGCATGGAGCTCGGGTGCCCGTCCCGGGGACCCCGGAGAGGGTGGAGGGGGGTCGACGCCCGCGGAGGAGAGAGGAAGCCGCTCCGCTGGGTCTGGCGGCGTAATTAGGGAGGCTGGTGGTTGGGCAGGGTAGAAGCAGGGGCTGGCCGGGGAGGGGGGGGACAGGGGCCGCAGGAGTCTGTCTCTCGCTCGGGTTTAGGGGACCTGGGGGAGTCGGAGTCAGGAGAAAAGAAGACTCGTTCTGTTGACCCGCCGCTGTTCGGGAGAGCTAGCGCTCTGGGGCTGTTGGGGAGATTGGGGCCAGGGGGAGTATCTCTCTGTGGGTTTGGGGGGCCCAGGGTGCGTCCCTCGCTCAGGCGAGGATTGAAGGGGCTCAGAAGGGGGGGGACTTGATTTGTTGCTCCCCGACTCTTTGTAGACGCTAGTGTTTGGGGAATGGAAGCTGGAGGCTGGCCGTGGAGGACTGGGGATGTTGGGAACAGCCTGCGTTCTGGTCTCGGGGGTCAGGGACGACCCTGGCTCGGGGCTGGGGCACGGGCTGAGCTTCGGTGCCAGCGCGATGGAGCCTTCCTGGGCGCGGGGGCCTGGGCACGGTGGGAGGGCAGGGAGCAGGCGGTTTAGGGAGATTCGTGGCTCCCCCAGCCTGGGCCCGCGACCCCTTTATCCCCCAACTCTGCTTGGCTGGGCTGCTCGGGTTGGGGCGCGGGGGGGGGGGGCGGCCGGGTCGTCAACTGAATTGCTGTTCGTGCCGGGGCAGATTTTTTTCTGTCTCGCGCCTTGCCTACCTTCATCTTTACCTTTTTGCAGGCTGTTCGCGGCTGGCAGACCCAGACCCGCTCCTTTCTGGTCAGGTTCAGACAGGAACAGTATTGGCCATTGATGAAGATAATAAATCACCGCACGTAGCGGTGCGCGGCTCGGCGACCCTCCACTTCCAGCCCTCTACCGGCCGACCCCCCCCTTCCTCTTTCCACTAGGGGAGGGCAGAAGCCAGCTGTCTCCCTCTTTCCTCTTGTAGCCTCCCCTTCCCACCCCCCCCCCCCCGGCCCAGGCTGCAGCCCGGAGCTCCCTTCGGTCTGTCCGGCCCCCTCCCCCAGGTGGAGGCCTTGTCCTGTGCCCTAGTTGGGGAAGGGGTGGGAAGAAGGGAGCGATTCGTTTTTCATCCTTTGCTCTCCTAAGGACAGGAACCCGCCCCCACCCCGCTCCGTTTTTCTGCCTTCTCATCCACCAGCTCCTGGATATTCGGAGGAGGGTGTTATCCAGAAAAAAAGGAACCTGCCTCCCGACGTTTTTGTTCCCCCTTGTCATAGCCGCCTGTCCCCGGATGGCCCGAGCGCACGGTTTTGGTGCACCGGGTCCCCAGCTCCGTCGTGCGCCCTGGAGGAGGTCGCGGGCGCTCTTGCTGCCCTCGGGGACTGGCAGCGAGGTTCCCCTTTGCAGACACGGAGGTGGCCTCGAGGGGCAGAGAGGCAAACCGCTGTCTTTTCTCCGGGCACCTCGCATTTCCCTCTGCGCATTCTCCTGTCCCCGGAACCGCACGGAACTCCGGCCACAGCCCAGAACCCCAGCTCGGATGCCGAGCGAGGACGTGCGTTCACACTCACCCGAGGCCTGGGGTTTGCTCACCAGGGTCCTGCCTCCACTGGGACCCCGGGGCCGGTGTGGACATTTACCCTTAAGCACCCTCCCCCCTGCTTCCCCAGTGCTCAGTATTTGTGTTAATCATTGCTCCTCCTAGACTTTTTTCTTTGTCGTGGACTTGCCCTCTGAATGGGTTCAGGTGCACACTGGGGTTGAACTTTGTAAGGGTCACGTTTTAATGGAGTGAGTGGGAGGCAGCAGGGGAGCAGCCTTGCGAAATATGGAGAATTTCTAATTCCACGTCTGGCCTTCTCCTTACACTCGGGTGTGCAGTCAGTGGGCCAAGCCTCGATTTCTTTTTCCTGATGTCTGAGGAAGCCTGGAAATCCAAAATGGGACCACCAGTGATGCCGCCTGCGTCGGGCTGGGACAGTTTTCGTCTTCCACATTTTCTATACGTGCTCACGCTGCGAGGTAAATAAATAGCCCATTCCGTGGTTCGGGAGCCGAAGGGTGTCGGAAAGGGAAGGGGCAGTAGTGCGAGGCGCGGGGAAGGAAGGCTGTGGTTTGGGAAAGTGCGCCCGGAGAGGGTGCAGCAGCAGCCTTTGCAACCAAAGTTAAAATGTCAAGAGCCAGAGACGCCTGCTTTCCATTTTCCGAAACTGCCGCGACGCTGCTGGACCTCAGGGGGCGCCCCCGAGCCACTCGTCAGGCTCCCGCCACCTCCACCCGCCTAGGTGCCATGGGGCCGCGGTGGGACGAGTCTGGGGCTGGAGGCTGGGCCGCTGCAGATGCGCCTGGGAGCGGAGAGGCGGCCTCAGCTCCACCCTGGTGCTCCTGGGCGGCTCTCAGCCGGTGGGGACCCGAGTTCTCTTTGGGACGCCCCTTCTTACCAGCCCTGACCTGGGAAGGCTTTATCTGCTTGACAGGAGGGATAAAGATGCTTCTGGTGTTGGATTAGGGTCCTCCTTGTGACATCTTCACCAAAATCCCTTGCTGGTTATTTTGTTTGATTCCTCTCAGAATCGTGCTAACTTTTCTGATACATTGTTCTCAGCTTCTGTGAAAGAAACAGGGTAACTGTAATTTGGGAGGGTTTTGGAAACATTGCCCTGGCCTGAGCCTTTCCCCAGAGGATGGGAAAGAGTGGCTTTTAGTCTCGCAACGGCAGTATGGCAGGTGTGGGACCCGTGTCGCCGTTAATGTTTCAACTGATGTTTCCATTTCCAGAGCGCAAGTGTTATCAACATGATGTAGTGCATAGGACGTTGTTTTCTGACATCTAAAAAAAAAAAATACTCTATTATGGAAAAATTTATGAAAATGGAAAAATATAATGGGCCCCTGTGAACCCCCTACTCAGCTGAAACAGTTACAACTCAATTTTACCTCTTCCTTTACCCACCCCATCCACCCCAACACCTCATTATTTTAAAGCAAATCTTACAGTTCATTTAAGCATTTGGTGTATATATCTCTAATCATTGAGAATTTAAGTGCCTACAACAGCAAATAAATTGTTATTTGGAAGGGTTAACATTTTGTGTGTTTTACATTCTTAGGCTATTCAGCGGAAACTTAATTATTTTTTAAATTGACTTCTCTTTCTGCTCTCAGAGTTGAAACCCTTCTCTTTGATTCTGATATGTTTTGTACAGTAATTACATTACCTCTAGGAGGCTGATGTTGGAAACATTTCAGATGGGTAAGCTCTGCTGTGTACCTTGGATGTGTCAGAATCGGAGGATCCCTGATTGATGTCCTGCGAATCTCCCTCAGAGCTGTCTCTTGGTGTATTTGCATGTACATGCTTTAGTCCTGGCGGACATCCTCTATGGACTTATTAGAAAAATGCAGAAGTAACATTTGTAAGTCAGCAGTCTTACTCTTCAGGGATGGGGTGAGAAACCATGCCCCCCCCCAGCCCCTTTCCTGAAGTGTCTTATTTGAAAATGGAGGATCTTTGTCCAGCCTTGAAACTTGGTTCCTCTAATGCAGTCATGGAATAAAATTTTCAATGTTTCCTTCTAAACAGTGTTCATATTACAGAGTTGATGAAGAATATTAGTACAAATAGGCATGACAGGACCTTCTGGAAGTAGGGAAGTTGCTGTTGTCACAGGCAGAATGGTTATTGGAAAGGTTGGCTGAAATGAGAAAAAGAACTAACCAGTTGTGAAGCTCTGGGCATCTCCCCTTAATTATGGACCCGTTTTCACAGAATAAAAGGTAACATTGTTTAAATGAGGCAGTACGGGGAATGCTGATGATTTAACACACAGCAAAATAAAACAAAAACCCTTTCTGATTCATCTTTCTATTCTGAAAAACTCCCAAGTTAATGTATTATAATCAGTAACATACCACTGCACTAATCGAAATGAACTTTCTTGCTTTTTATGAAAGAGCATTTAAAATGCACCAAAACAATTATTATTAGGGATCCCCTTCTACTTCCTTACCCCTCCCTCATTTTCCTGGAAACTTCTTGACCAAAAGGACAGTCTGGACACATTAGCCATACCTAGGTGAGGAAAGCAATTAAGTGTTGCTAGTGCTTTGTTGCTTTACCTCTTTACTTTTATGGTGAAAGTTTTTTGTTTGTTTGTTTGTTTTTGTTTTTTTAAAAAATCTGAATTTACCTTAGCATTCTACTCACAGCATGCAGGACAATGCAATGTCATTCCTAAGCAGGATAAAGTTGTAATATGGGTGTGCATTCTGAGTTGCAAGAATGACAAAAAGTTGTGATTAACACTTTAATTCTAGGGCATATCTTTCATGTAGTCACATTTAATAAATCAGACTTTATGGGAGAAATTCAAAGCATCTGAAGTTATCTCAAAAGTGCTTGACCCCCCAGTAAGCTCTTGGTGGGCTTTGGTTATAGCTTGACCATTATCAGGTGAGGGGGGGTAATGAGTGAAGCTGCGTTTTTGGCTGGCTGTATATCTAACAATATAAAGGAAGCCAAGGAGGCAGGAAGCCCTGCCTCCACTTTTAGTTCTCCGTCTGAGCTTGACCTGGGCAAAGCTGGTAGCTACAGAGGGAGGGGCTCAGGAAAGTGAGAATGTTCTTCTGAGAATAGCCTGCCTCCAACAGGCGGTGAGAGCTGCTTGTGGAATTCCATGGGCCGTTGCTGAATTTGAACCAGAATGAGGTTGCCTTGGTACACATTAGGCCCTCAGTAAGTATTCCCAAATGATTAAACGATCCCATACGCTTTGTTTGCCTGTCTGAGAAATGGAAGTGACCATCTTGCTTGTAAAAGACCCAGTTCCAGAACTATGGTAGTGCTCTGTGCCCTCAGAAGAGCAAATGCACATCTGTAAAAAAAGTTCTCTGTTACTGACTTTGCTTTGACTTTTTATTTTTTATTTGTTTACATGGAGTTCTAACCAAAGAAATCACTCCAAAAATGATGCATGTTTTTAAATACCGTTTACCTCTCCTTGCTTTTTTCTTACAATTCCTTTTTGTCTCAAATTTTCAAGACAAAGAAATTGTTAATATCTCTTAAAAAAAAGTTTAGACGTAATGAAGGTGAATTTCATTTTCAGAAAAGCCTGTGATGATTGAAATATACAACAGATAAGTTTGTGGTTTTTTCCTATTATGGGAAGGACAGGTTTATCAGAGATGGCTGTGCAAGATCGCTTGAGGTAGCTAGAGGGCTTCATGAGCAGTTGTCTCCTTCTATAGGGACACCTGTAATTGGAGGGGCTATTTCATCTGGTATGACTTGTAGCAAAGTGTTTGGTGTTTTGACAGAAAAAAATATATGATCTTTGTGAGTTGGCTTGCCAGGCCTATGCAGTCTCAAAAATTTTATGACTACAGCACTTGATATGATGTTTTTGTTTTTTTTTTTTTTTAAATTGTAAAAAGTGCTCTTAGGCTTCCCTGGTGGCACAGTGGTTGAGAGTCCGCCACAACAGTGAGAGGCCCGCATACCGCAAAAAAAAAAAAAAAAAAAAGAAAAAGTGCTCTTAGGGCTGGGTCCGTCAGCTAACCAGGTTCCAGATGTGCCCGGTTTCTCTCTTCGGAGCCCCCTTAAGTGAATTGGGTGGTGTTCCTGCTGCTTTCGGGGTGGAGGCAACTTCTCCATTGAAGGAGAATCACTGTACTGTTTTATCTGCTTATGAAAAAGAGAGATCTTTTAGGATCCTAGAACTTGTTAATACTTTTTATTTCCTTTCTGAACCAGGTAGCTATGGAAAGTTGTTTAAAATATATCAGAATATCATCTCTAAGCCAATCGGCCTCTGCCATTAATAGCTGTGCCGCTTTAGACAAGTTACTTAACTTCTCTGTGCCTCACTTTTTTGCCCTCTCTTTCTCTGCAAAATGGCATAGTGATAGGACCCTGACTCCTGAGGTCTTTGTGAGGCTTGAATGAGAATGCATGCTAAAGGACTTAGCACAGTGCATGGTAAATAGTAAGTGCTCAATAAATTAACCTTTGGTACGCGGGCCTTTCACTGTTGTGGCCTCTCCCATTGCGGAGCACAGGCTCCGGACACGCAGGCTCAGTGGCCATGGCTCACGGGCCCAGCCGCTCTGCGGCATGTGGGATCTTCCCGGACCGGGGCACGAACCCGTGTCCCTTGCATTGGCAGGTGGACTCTCAACCACTGCACCACCAGGGAAGCCCCCAAATTAACCTTTTTTGGTGTGTATGTGTTAAAGAGATTTGGATAGGAGTATAGAGAAAGAAGAAAATTGAACTGAAAAAGAATATATGTAAAAACAAAAAAACATTTTCAAAAAATTTATATAAACTTGCATGATGATTTTTGTGCCTGGATTTGCTCTTGAGGGCGAGGGAGGCTGGCATGAGAGCATCCCATGTATAATTAGTAAAATGGTTACATTTTGAGGTTTAAAGCAATGAGAAAGCCTCCATGAAGTCTGAGATAACCTCCTTGCTCACATCGCAAAGGAGATATCCTGTTCCCTGCTTAAAAGGTGAAAAATGTTTTCTGCAGGCTTAAAATATACCATGCAAGATCCCCGTGTAGTGTTATCCTCTGTAGAAAGAGCTGCTTGGTCCTGCATCCTGGAATGCCCATCCCCCTTGTAAGGCCTGCTGTGCTGTGTGGTAACCAAGGAGAATGGGTCTGCCTTTGACTGTCATTTCTGGGTTTTAATTGTGTGCCACTAATGGGAAACAAACAGTAGTCTTTGGGTGTTGCTTTTATTTTGTACTTGTGTGACACTTGAGCACACATATGCCCTTGGCTGCATATCTTCATGGATTCAGACCTGCAGAGTATACAAGAGAGAGCCACACACTGTGCGTGCAAAGCTCCTGCCCTCTAATCAGTTTTATTGCAAACTGAAATCAGCATGATGGTTTTCTGACCAAACAACAAAATATGATTTTAAACTACTCGACTTAGCTATTTTGGGGCTGTAGCAAAGTGACACAGTTGGCTGCCGAAATCTAGCAACTAAAAAAGAAGCAATGAAAGCATAGTTCATGGAATATGTAACACTTCCATGTAAGAAAATAGGACAACTGCTCTTATTTTTGGGTCTGTGATACTATTTTCTTAACAAGGAGAGGGAAGCAGGTTGTCGATTGATACTGCAGTGGGTATACTTTTGAGGAATTCATACGAGTTATTAGATGAATCAAAGAGGGCTTTGAATTCTGACACCACTCCAGCCACATGAATTCCACAGTGCACTTAAATCAGATAAACTCATCAATTTGGAATAATTTGGGTAGGAGACACAGGCATTAGCCATTTACCAAACATAAAAGCATAGTCCAGATAAGTGAGGAAATGTCATTGACTTTTCAAGAGTCAAGTTAGTCATGAATCATCAGTAGGATTCATTTACAAAGAGATGGTTATTTATAAAAAGTGAGTTCTGTTCGTTTTTTAAAATATATCATTTTTCCTGAAGTGTTTCAGTTCAGTGAGTGTGGAGGTTAAGAGCCATAGTCTTGGCCTTGGCTATGTCACTGGGTAGCTGTCATGTCACTAGGTCACTGGGCAAATTCCTCAACATCCTGTGGAAATGGGGTTGGTTGGTAGTGGGGGTCTGGGAGACCTCAGAGGTCCAGGATGAAGTTCTTGATCTGTTGTAGCAGTGTTATGTTGAGCACATGGGCCTCATTTTTTGAATCTCTAAAATGGGGACAATGGTTATAACAGCCCATACTCACCAAGCACTTGCCGTGATCTAGCTGCTGTGTCTGAGCTTCTTATATGCCTTTAATCCTCTCTGGAAGAAACCGTGAGTATCCTTACTTTAGGATGAGAAAACTAAACCCAAAAGGAGGTTGTCACTTGTTCAAGGTCACCTTTGTTGGGGGGGGGGTAGGTAAAATATGTCTCTCTAGTTGTCTTTCAGAATTATTTTTAGTCAGGGACTTCCCTGGTGGTGCAGTGGTTAAGAATCTGCCTGCCAGTGCAGGGGACACGGGTTTGATCCCTGGTCTGGGAAGATCCCACATTCCGAGGAGCACCTAAGCCCGTGCGCCACAGCTACTGAGCCTGCGCTCTAGAGCCCGCGAGCCGCAACTACTGAGCCGCGTGCCGCAACTACTGAGCCGCGTGCCTAGAGCCTGTGCTCCGCAACAAGAGAAGCCACGCGGTAAGAAGCCCACACACCACAGCAAAGCGTAGTCCCCGCTTGCCGGGAAAGCCCGCGCGAAGGAAGGAAGACCCAATGCAGACAAAGACAAATAAATAAATAAATGAATGAATGGAAAAGAAAAATTTCGAGTCAGAATGGTTGCTGTTCATTTGGAAGATGTTTTTCCTAATTGCACAGGAAGGCCGGTTAAAAGACAGACCCAGCCCTTTGTATTTGACACTACTGTTCCCATATAAGCAAGTACCATAAACTGATGAAATAAAGGTGTTTTCCTGTATTTGCTACAATTAAATAAGGAAGTAAGGCAATTACTATAGGATTTTATTTGGTTACATTGAAGAGATGACCTTTCTGCAAATTACTTTAGCTTCTGAATAAGCTGATAATAACTGTGAATAGAGTGAGTTTGTTGGTGGTGAGTTTTTCTGAATCCTCTTCAAAAAGATCTAAACTGATTTAGTTTATAATTTGAGAACTTTTGTTTGGGGCATTGAATATGGTTATGTTATAATAATGGGGTATTATTATCATCCCATGTATCGTTTGAGTGTGGCCTGCAGGCTCTGAATTACGACTTCAGGAAAATGTCTGAGGGAGTTGTGCTTGGCACGAGTTGGTTTTGGGTTCTGGATTTTTTCTCTGGAGTTTAGAACTAGCCATGGAAGCCCGTCAAGCCAGCTGTGGGATCGGGGCAAGACCCTCAGTTTCTTTGGGGTTGTTTGCCTCACCCTTAACTAAATGGCTTCTAAAATTCTTCTGGAATTTTTAGGGGTTGTTGATTACACGCTCGGTGGTTTGGGAGGTTGTGGCCTTTCTGCAATACACAATTCAGATTCCCAGTCCATATTATAATGTGATTTGTGAGGGGTCCTTCCGGTTAGCTTTACCCCGAGAGTTTGCTTTTTTTTTTTTTTTTTTTTTGCGGTATGCGGGCCTCTCACCATTGTGGCCTCTCCCATTGCAGAGCACAGGCTCCAGATGCGCAGGCTCAGCGGCCACGGCTCACGGGCCCAGCCGCTCTGCGGCATGTGGGATCTTCCCGGACCGGGGCACGAACCCGTGTCCTCTGAGTCAGCAGGCAGGCTCTCAACCACTGCGCCACCAGGGAAGCCGGAGAGAGTTTGCTTTTTAAGGCGTTAAGAACCCTTTGATTATTTCGCAAACCCTGCTGCACAATATCCTGGGTGAGTTAACAAACAAAGTAGTGAGTGGATCTTGGTTAATGAAATGCCTCTAAGCTATTTTTTTTTTTTTAAACAGGAAACCTGATTTCTCCTGGAGTCCAGGTTAAAAAAAAGGAGAAAAGGAAGTTTGCTCTTGCCAATGAAGTTATGCCTGGATTTTAAAACTATTGAATGTGATTTAGGATTGGGTTGGTGGTGGCAGGATTCTTTATCTAAAAAGAAATCCCGCAGGTAGTTCCTGAGCTTACCCTGGAAAAGAGAAATGGAGAAAGGCCAGTCATTCGGGTTATTTGGACCTCTGCAGGGCACCTCTGGCCAGCAGGTGCTCTGTTTGGCCATACTGTGTTGAAAAACAGTTGAATTAAAAAACGGGGCAGGGCTTCCCTGGTGGCGCAGTGGTTGAGAATCCGCCTGCCGATGCAGGGGACGCGGGTTCGTGCCCCGGTCTGGGAAGATCCCACGTGCCGCGGAGCAGCTGGGCCCGTGAGCCATGGCCGCTGAGCCTGCGCGTCCGGAGCCTGTGCTCCGCAACGGGAGAGGCCACAACAGTGAGAGGCCCGCGAACCACCACCACCACAACAACAACAACAAAAAACCGGGGCATTTCTCATTCATGTCATCAACAAGTGTATCCTGAATGCCTGCAGGGTGCCAGGCACTGGGGAGACAGTGGTGACCAAAACGGATGGAGACTCCTGCCCTCATGGGGGCTTCTCATAAAAGTCTGGGCAACTCCTGGAAAATTGGAAGGTATAGCAACGTAGGGCGTGTGTCTTGCTGGGTGACAACAGTAAGCTGGAATTAAATAGTGGGTGCCCCTTGAGATGGGGCCCTCACCTGGCCTGCGGTGGTTATCTACAATTCTCAGCTGACCTCTGGAGGTGTTTGCCACCTGCATAGGTGATTTCTAGATTTCTACCCGCGGGACACTTTTTTTCTCTTTTTCTTTTTTTGCTGTTGTTTGTTTGGGGTTTTGATGGCCTGGATTGCTTGTGTGTATATGTGTATGTGTGCGCGTGTGCTAGCGCAACCAAGTGCATCATTGGCTGATGAAGTGGCATCCTTCCTATGGGTCTGAAGTTCAACTCTCCTGGCTGTGCTGTTTTTTTGGATCTGCTCATAGCCTGCTGCTTGGATACTTCATAATAATGTGGCAGGTTTACTGCTGATCTAAATTGCTGTTGGCTTGTTCAATTTAAAAAAGTTTCTCATTTAAGAACTAGTGCCCTTGGTCACTTTCTTGTTACCAAACTCTCCAAGAAGGGCATGATATGGGGGGTAAGAGAGGGAAGGCCAGTGACCAATACAGTAGAATCTAGTAAATTAATATTGGAGATGTCACCTTAGTGGGTCCCTTGCCAAAGAGCTTAATTTTTTCATATAATCTCCCTGGTCTAATAATTTTTTGCATGTGACACATGTATGGATTTCTAATCTGTGTTGGAAATATCACGTAGCTTAATTCATCCAACAACAACGTAGGAAAACCTGAACTTTGGATGGAGTAGCGTGTCCAGCTTTTGGTATGGGCATTTGGAAGATTTGAGGAGGTAATTCCTTCACCCTAATTCCAGCACATGTTCTTTAAGTAGTCATTGTAATATACGGTACATCTGTATGAATTGTTCGTGTATGACTCAGAGCCTAATTAGGCTCTGTGCCCTTTGAGGGCAAGACCTCAGTCCTTCCACCTGCGGAATCCTCAGTGTCTAGGTGGTGGTAGTCATTTTTGAGCACTGAGAGAATGAGTAGCTAATGCTCTCTAGAACGCTTACAGGACATTTTACAAGACAGTAATAATATCATTGTGTGTGTTTTCCAGAAATGTCACATTGCATCCTCTTGAGAGACATGATATCCAAGGTCAACATCTTTCTTAAGAGAACTCAGAGTTTATATATATTGTCATGGTGTTTGAAGTCTATCTTTAAAAATGGAGAAGCTAAATTTGTACTTTCTATTACTGGTCACCAGGGTATCTATTGCTGAAAATGATATATTCTAATTAGGGGTCAGATGTCTCATGGGGCAGCAGGGTTAGGTTTTGATGGTCACAAACCTTTTTTTTTTTTTTCTCTCTTATGGAATAATTTAGGCTAAATTCTGTGAATCTGGTGTTCATTTGCATCAGAAATGACCTTGGCTGTAGGGTCGATCCAGGAGAAGTAGGCGGTCTCATTTCTGCTTCGGTTGTCTTGGTGACAGTGACACGAGGTAGGTAGAGGGCAGCAGAACTTGCTTGAGCTGACTGTAGAGCTGAAGATGAATGTTGATCTGTTGCCTGGTAATGGCTTTGGGCAGGTTGGTCTAGGAGAAGGGCTTGGTTGACCATGTTGTCTAATGCCCTTGGTTAAACAGGTGTTAGCTGTGCATCATGTCAGTTCAAATGTGCTTAGGCATAAGTTAAGTTTTCTAGCGCACATCGCTACTCGGTGCCTGCCCTCTTTTATTTGTCTCCCAGCCAGTTGTTTTCTCTTCCAAAACTAGTCATTTTCTCTGCTTACGTGTGTGCAGAGGCCAAGTGTGGAGGGTGCGGAAAGTCACTTGACAGTTTTAGGCATCAGCCCCTTATTTTCTCAATTGGTCAATTTGCGCAGAAACTGCTGAAATTATTTTATGTGATAGAGGGTGGGTGACTCTGGCATTAGAGTTCTTTCTGGACCTTTTTAGGATGTGCTTTTTAAAAGAAAAACGTCTCAGTTACTGCCGTGTGTTAACTGATGTGAGGGACCTGCTGGTTCCTGAGGTTTGTGCCTTCACTCGAGATGCCGGGTCAAGGGAAAATTGATTTCTGGAGAAGCTGGGGGAACTGTAAGCACTCTGACCAGATAAACAAAGCAGTCTGTGGAAATTACTCTCAGATGCCTGGGGACCTTTAACAGGGTTTTGAGGAAATGAGACTTAAGATGGGTGGATTCAGATGAAAGAGGCCAGTGGCAAATGCATGTTTTTGGAATTGCACAGATCTGTCAGTCAGGTTAACTGGCTCAAGTTAGTGAATCTGAGCTTTGTCCTGTACTAACTTGGGTCTGTACCTACTTGATTGTTTTTCTCATCTGTAGAATGGAAGTTTCAATATCCCAGAGTCCTTGCGAACATGGAATGAGATCCTGTGTGCAAAGCACCAGGAAAGCATTAGGCGCATAGGACAGTATAAATGGTACCTGTTTTTAATAGCTGTTGCTTAAGATTTATGAAAGAAGTGCTTGCATAACTATGCCCTCAGTTAATACCATGCAGCCCTAAGAAAAGGTGGGAGGGCTAGAACTCGGGGAGAGCAGAGATCCCACAGTTAATGAAGTAGCAGGATCAGAATTTGAATTTGGCTTTCTGGATGACATCATGTTCCTTCTCTGCTGGCAGAATAGGTGGTGAATGAATTAAGGCACACGTGACCACTCAGGAACATTGTCTGTTGATGGAGATGTATTAAAAGGTATGTTAGGTTTTAATTTGCCCTAAATACCCACTGCTTGAAGGAACAGCCTTAGGTTACTCTTGGTATTCTTATTACTGAAATTATCTGTGTGGGTAAGATGTACATGCCTTGCTGTATCTCTCTGTTAATGTGGGACCCTTCACATGCTCTGCATGCATGCAGATAGAAACATTCAGTGACAGTCTGTAGCACGTGTGTTTGTATCCTTCTTGCCCCTGTGTTTTTTTGTACTTTTTCTACACAGGGATGGCAAATTGACACATGAGGCCCTTCATCTTTACCCATAGCCATGGCAGACATTGCTAATTGATCACAGAACTCTTTCCTGCTAAGGCCTGCTGGGACTGGAGTTTAGAATCCTTTGTAAGAGTTGGCCTGGGAAAGGACTTTTGTGCCATCCCTGCGCTATACTGAGATGTGTTAGTCAACCTGTGAAAATAGCGTTTGGAGAGGCATATCCAAGGGGCTTTTATATCCTTGCAAATAGGTTTGCTGCTATACAGGCAATTTTTAAGCCATACAGCTATTTTGAAATTGATCTGAAGCAGCAGGTATCAATAGCAAGTACCTGTGCAAAGGCTTCCTGATCCATGAAATTGATTTGGGCTCATACTTGACTCACATTCATTTATTCAGGGGGAAAAAAGTCCAGTCTCTTGATGGTTGTTACATCATGTTTTAATGGGTAAGCTTTACTAATGGAGGTTTAGAGGTCTAAAATTAGTTGCTTATTTTTTTTTTTTTTTTTTTTTTTGCGGTATTCGGCCTCTCACTGTTGTGGCCTCTCCCGTTGCGGAGCACAGGCTCCGGACGCGCAGGCCCAGCGGCCATGGCTCACGGGCTTAGTTGCTCCGCGGCATGTGGGATCCTCCCGGACCAGGGCACGAACCCGCGTCTCCTGCATCGGCAGGCGGACTCTCAACCACTGCGCCACCAGGGAAGCCCTAGTTGCTTATTTTTTCATTTCTTCAAAGCCCAGAGGTTTTGCATCAGATGATGGCTCTTTTAGGACTGTTTATATTCCAAAGTGACACCTTTTTGAATTCCTAGTTATTTAAGTAAGTGTTACATATGGACTTGGTAACAACAGTTTTCAAAACTGTGGCTAAATGGGCCCTTTCCCCCTGCTGTTTATACCTGGTAAAGTATCTTGTGTTTACTCTGAATACATTGGTTGTTACCTTTAGGGTAGCTTGTTTCTCAAAATTTGAGCAGTCCTCTGATCAGTATTATGTTTGATAAGGAAATTGGAGAGCAGGGATAAAAGGCAAAAGGAATTCTTTCCTGAAGCTGACATCAGATAAATTTGTGGTGTTGGTAATATACCAAGTAGTTGGATGACATCAAGTGAGCCCATATTTGTTTCCTGGGTGTGGATTTTCCCCCTAAAGGTCCCTCCTAATGTTGAGCCTTAGGTAATTTACTGTGAAATATCTGTAGAGCTGTGCTGTCCAGTATGGGCGCCCCCAGCCACATGTGGCCATTGAGCACTTGACATGTGACTTGTCTAAATTGAGAGGTGTTTTTTTTTGTTTGTTTGTTTGTTTGTTTGCGGTGTGCGGGCCTCTCACTGCCGTGGCCTCTCCCGTTGCGGAGCACAGGCTCCGGACGCGCAGGCTCAGCGGCCATGGCTCACGGGCCCAGCTGCTCCGCGGCACGTGGTATCTTCCCGGACCGGGGCACGAACCCGCGTCCCCTGCATCGGCAGGCGGACTCGCAACCACTGCGCCACCAGGGAAGCCCAAATTGAGAGGTGTTTTAAGTGTAAAATACACACTGGATTTCCAAGACATATGGAAAAAGTATGTAAAACATCTCATTAAAATTTTACATTGTCTATTGAAATGATAATGTTTTAGATATGTAGGGTTAAGTGGACTATATTAAGAGTAATATCACCTGTTTCTTTTTACTGTTTCATGTGACTGTCATAAAATTTAAAATTATATATGTGGCTCCCATTCGTGGCCCGCACTGTATTTTTATTGGATAGCGCCGGTTTAGGGCACTCCTTCAGACCTTCCCTGACCTTTCACAAGAACATTTCGTGACTGCAGTCCCCTGTGTGACAGCGATCACATTTTCCATCCCAGCCCCTTGAAAACACAGGACCGAGAGAGACCCTTGTCATTGACGGAGAGAGTTGCCTTCTGGGAGGCACTGGCACTAGGAAGCACTGGAGTCTGGGTGATGTCAGGATAGAGGGCTGTGGCTTTGTTTGCCCGTCTGTGAAATGGGGTAATAGTCCCTGCTCCACGAATTTGTTGGGTGTAAATGAGATAAGTCATGGAAGGCGTTTGGCACCGGCCTGGCAAATAGGAAGCACTTGAAAATAATAGCCGTTATTGTTTTAGCTCGTGAGTGGGCATTCAGCAGAGCTCCTGGCTTCGATTTCTCCCCATTCTGGTTCCAGTTGGTGATGCCTTGTGGGACCTGTGGAGGGTTGCAAACAGGCCTGCGTGCTTTTAAGACACCAGCCTCTGCTGCCTAGGAAATCCAGGACTGCGTAGAATACCTTAAGCATTCTGACTGCTCAGCAATTCGAAAAGCAGCGGGGGGGCTTCCCTGGGGGCGCAGTGGTTGAGAATCCGCCTGCCGATGCAGGGGTGACGGGTTCGTGCCCTGGTCCGGGAAGATCCCACATGCCGCGGAGCAACTACGCCCGTGAGCCATGGCCGCTGGGCCTGCGCGTCCGGAGCCTGTGCTCCGCAACGGGAGAGGCCACAGCAGTGAGAGGCCCGCATACAGCAAAAAAAAAAAAAAAAAAGAAAGAAAAGCAGCGGGGACCTTCGAGATCTTCGGAGATTGCCAGTGGCCTGCAGAAGTTCCCTGACAAGACCGTTAATGGGTCGTAGCGCCTGTGCCCTCCTGCCAGGTGGAAGAGGCCATAGAATCTTTCCTCACACAGTCTCCCAGGCCCGTGTGTTTACTCTCCTGGGTATTTGGTTTTATTGCGGCCCAAGTTCGTGTTTCTGGCCAACCTCATACCAGATCCAAGCACTTCACTCTGGGTTATTACCAGGAAGTTGTCCAAGCTTTGCCACAGCTTTGGATTTGTTGAGATGGGTCGGGGGGTTGTCTCTGCGTTAGTAAAGTAGAGACACATCCAGAACGTCTCTAGAGCATGTTTGATTCCTTCCTACAACAGAATGTTAAAATGAAAAGCTCTTCCAAGTAGAGTAGATATTCTGTACTTGCCAACCTGCTGCTGAATTTGGACATGGAAAATAGGGGGAATGTGAGAGACGTAACACACTTCTATCAGCAAGCTCAGGTCCGCCTACAAGGGTTTCTAGCCAGGGTCCTGTGTATCAGTGCACATCTGCAGGCCAAGAACTTGGACGAGGGTGGCTGCTGCTGGGCAGGGAAGCAGCGAGTTGGCTGGGAAAATCCATCCCTGTTTAATTGTTCTTCAGGTTCTGGATGGGGCTGCTTCCTTCCCAGGGAACGATTGGCAGGGTGGACACATACCCTTTGTTTGGTGCAGCTGATAAGAATCTGGGTTTCAGTTTTAAGTTCTTTTATGAGGGATAAACAAGGATGTTGAAATCTTCAAGTTAGGGTGTTGAAGGAGTGTCAGTGGGTCCTCAGGCCCCGCCCTGAGCCTGCCTTGGAAACCCGGGGTGGGGGGTGATGAGAGCAGCTGTGTGTGCCCATGTGGGAAGGGGAAGAAAAGGAGCTCCCCGAGGACTTTCTCATTCTCTTTGGCAGAGCCAGATTTCAGAGTGACTCTTAAAGGGAAATAGTCCTCCAGACCTTTCTGTCCGCACAGAGTTTTAGTATTTCTCTTGAGTTACCAAGGCAAATCCCTTTTTAGGGATGGTGTGATCGCCTGTGTCTGCTGCTACTGACAGCTGCCCCCCTCCCTGTCCTTTCACAAGGTCTGGGAATTTTATTCCTTGGTAGTGTTTCCTGCCTCAAGCCGTGATTTCTGCAGGGCTTGTTCACAGATGAACACGTCTGTGCCCAGCCAGTCTGGCAGGGAAGAGGGAGGGTGTCTGGAAATTCTGCTGTTACCCTTCTGCAGGTGTGTCGCACTGTGGCGTGGCCATTGGTTGAGCACCTACTATGAGCGTGGTGGGCCTCTTGCTAGGGGCTGGACACGCCTTATCTGAAATGCATGCTTGTGCTTCCCACCTGAGCACATGGAAGTTTTGCTTAATTAAGAAACTTACCCAGCATCTGATACTTTTGAAAGTGGTGGATCCAGGCTTCTGACTCCAAAGCCATCCATCTTTTTCCTAACAACATGGTACTTCTGTTCATACATAGATGAGTGTGCCAGCTCGGCACATCTTGTGAACTGCACTTACTGGATTGAACTCTGGGTACTTTAAGACTGATAGCCGGGTTCTGGAAAGGGGAAAGGCCAAGTGATTGAAGATTGAAGGCCAAGTTGGACAGATGTCTAAATTCTTTCCTACTTGGCCGCTGTACGGGATCAAGGCTTTGTATGTATTCTGATATAAGGTTGATGAAATGCTAGAGTGTATTTTAAACTCAGTAAATGATATGTGTGTTAACAGAAGTAAGGGAAAAAAGCATTACTGGGTAAGTGTATTTTCTTCCTATGGCCAAGAATAAAGTAAAGGGACTTAAAAGATTATTATTTTCTTTTGGCTGCAGAAACCTTTCGGGAGCTCTTAGTAAGTTACCTTGGGTAACAGGATATGATTATATCTTTTGTCTGTAGAGGGCATGTTTGCAAGGTAGTGTGTGATTTGTACTGGTTTCTGGACGTTTCCAAGTAGTTACAGAGAAGTAATGTCTTTGATGGAGGGAAAATATTTGTGCTTCCTTCATTGCTGTCTTAGCCCCGGGGCCGGGCAAACTCACATTCTCGCACTCTGATTTCTCCAAGGCTTCGGGCTTGGTCTGCTCCCGTGTTTTTGTCCATGATATTTTGGGCACTGTCTATAGCCAAGGAAGGCATCATGTAGTCGGGGATGAATTCTTAACTTTTCCTTCTTGGTGGTGGGTACACTGGAAGGCCGAATAGGTGGACACTGTGAATAATGAACTCGCCTCACTGAGTTCTCTGCCAGTTGTGTCCTAAAGGAGCTGTTATAAATCTGGAGTCATCAGTTCCCGAGAGAAAGTTACCAAGGTTTGTTTTCCTTCTTTCTTTCTTGCCACACCTGTTAATTAGTTCCAGACACTAGCTAATCAGACGGCAAGCATGAAAGCTCAGGGGTGAGAAGGAAGGTCAAATCAGCTTTGTCTCCATACAACCAAAGCCCTTGTTTTAATAGAAAGGGTTTGCAGCCTCTGTTTTGCTCTGCTCCCTGATTCTGTGTTTAAGTCATTTCTGGGTGCAGGCTGCGCACAGCTGTGGTGGGGCTTTTTGTCGGCTGTGATGTGAGACTTGTGCTCAGCAATTTGGGAGCATGTGGCCACAAGAATGTGAGAGAGCAGTGAAGAATGCAAAGAGTAGATGAGAACACCCAGAATTGCTTCTTTATTTTGGTGGTTGCTATATCCTTATCTTTTTGACCGGCAATGCTTAATATATAATATATTCATGTATATTACAGTATGTCTATGATAAAAATTACAAGGGTAGCAATGGATGGGGCAAAGTGGTAAGTTTCTTTTAATGCATTATTTCTCATCACCCTGGAATGACTCTGAGATAGATACTCCTTCTCTAGTGGGGCAGAGAGACAGTAAGAGATTGAACCGTTTGGCCAAGACAGCGAACACAGCTAGGAAGTAGCCTAATTTGAACCCAAGGAGCCTTTTGCTTATGTTTGACAAGAATTGGAACACTCAGTGTTGAATTTAACCATGTCTTGGGTGAAACCATTGACTTCTGGACGTTACTTTTCTGGTCCTTAGATACAGAAATGAAGGCTTGAGCTGTCCAGTGGGACATTATGGTTTTTTTTTTAAACTTCAAAAGGTATCCTCTTGGGCTTGCCTGGTGGAGCAGTGGTTGAGAGTCCGCCTGCCAATGCAGGGGACGCGGGTTCGTGCCCTGGTCCGGGAAGATCCCACATGCCGCGGAGCAGCTGCGCCCGTGAGCCATGGCCGCTGAGCCTGCGCGTCTGGAGCCTGTTCTCCGCAACGGGAGAGGCCACAGCAGTGAAAGGCCTGCATACCGCACAAAAAAAAAAAAAAAAAAAGATATCCTCTTGCATGTTATTGCAAGGCAAGTAATGGGTTCAAGTCAAATATTAGTGGACACTTTACACGTATAGCACTTTGCTTGGTGTTATAAAGGTTCTAAAAATGTGTGCAAATTGGGGAAATAAAATGAAGCCCCCCCCAAAACCATATAATAAAATGCTGAAATACTGATTCAGTCCCTTAGTGTTCAGGAGCCACAGAGTAAGGAGAAAGGTACCTTCCTGGGAGCAGGTGTTCTATAAACCTTTCAAAGCCTGGCTCATATCTTATACGTGCCCAGGGAACTAGTGAGCAGAGGCAGTAGTGAATGGGTGAAGGTGGTTCACCATGGGCAAAGTCATGCAGTTCTGGGGCTCGGACCCATGTCTGCCTTGTATCTTAGCTGCTTCTTTATGGCATAAAGGCATTAGTGACTGTCAGCTTACAGGTGGACACTGCTGAGATTTGAGAGGCCCCCCGTGTTGGAGACATTGGCCGTCAAATTCCAGGTAGAGGCATTTGGGTTTGATTTTGTTGTCTGGAGACCGTAAAATAGCACAGGGAAAGGCTGAATGACTTTCTCATGGTGGTCTTGTATACTGAGTCTGTAGTGTCTTCTTGGTTTGTCATGGACTAGCTCTGTGTCTTTTCCTCATCTGTGAGATGGAATAACGATTGCTATCTCATAGAAGTGACGTAAAAATTAAATGAGGATATAATTAAGTCTCCGGTCCCTAGCAAGCACATGGCTGTTGTTATTATTATGCTGCTCTTGTTTTTGCCTCCCAGCATTTCTTTACCTTTTTTTTTTTTTCCTACTCTTTGGGTATTGATCCCTCCTCCATGGTCTTGATGGGACCTTCTGCTAATAAACAGGCTCTGTCTACCCCTATCTGAGGTCCAAAACCCAGGCTGGGCCAGTCGTACCTTCTCTCCCTGGAATTGGAGGCTTGAGGCAAGTGACATGAAGACATCTCTCTCAGTTCCTGCTGCCTGAATCCGCCCCCCCCCCCCCCCCCCCCGCCCCAGCTGCTCTGATCCTTCCCTTTCAGAAGCTGGATTCTTCGGTGGTTGATTGGATTCTTTGAGATGTCCAGGATCCTTTCAATACATTCTTTTTCTGCTTATGTTAACCAAGGGTTGATATGGGTCATTTTCAATCAAAGGGCACCAGCATTAGCTGGAAGTACATCAAAGGGAAGGTAACTAGGTGTATCGAGGAGGACAGGGACCGTCTCCCCTGCCTGCCAAAAACAGTCCTTTCATAATGGTTTCATTCCTCCATTTGGATTTTCGAGTTCATTCATTTTGAGCTTTTTATCTCCAGGAATTCGAGGGCTTTTATTTTGGTGCTAAGGACTGCCTCTCTTGAGGAGACATGCTGATAACACTTGGCCTTAACTGCTTCTCTTGATTTTATTTGTAAATGAGAATCCTAAGGATCTTTAAGGAAAACGAGTAAAAGTTAATTGAACAACATTTAGAGCTGGAATTTAAAAAAATAATAAAAAGAATCCATAATGGTAAGAGGCCCTGGAGGATGAGACGAATGCAAAATGGTGCATCTGGGTGTCTATTTTACCTGCACCTAATCCTGCCTATCACGTTTTAACTACAGCTGAGACCGGAGGTCAGTCGAGTATCTGATGGCCTCCAGAGTTTGTCTCTTTTATCATGTCTTGTCCCCGCTCACAGTTTCCTTTGTTGGCATTATTGAACAGCAAGTGTTCCAACCTAAATTAAAATCAATAAGAAGCAATTTTATTTGTTTTTAACTACGGAGACAAGCGCTTCCAGCAGAGTACTGTACTTCCAAGTAAAGTTCAGTTTTTTGTTTTGGTTTTTTTCCCCCTCTTTCTGGCTGGAGCCCAAAATGCATTAATTTTTCAGTGTAGGACTTTGCTGGTGTTGCCCTGGTTTGATTTAAGGCCTTGTCACCATCATCATCTCTTTAAAACTGGGATTGCTGGTATCTGAATTACTTTTGTGTTTTATAGTCTTGGCAGTCAAAGCTCAGTAGGGTTTGTCCAACTATAGCGTGGGAGCTTGTTAGCCATGCAAGACCTCAGCCCCGCCCGAGACTAATGGAACCAGAATTTGCCTTTCAACAAGACCTTCAGGTGATTTGGAGCACCTTGCAGTTTGAGGACTGCTCTCTGTTTGAATGAGAATGTTATTTGCATCTCCTTGTTTTTCATAATTAAAAAAAATTAAAATGTAATAAATGTTCATTGTGGAAAATAGGGGAATTCAGAAAGGTACATAGAGGAAAAATAAAATCATCTGTAATCTCAACACTCATTTGTTTACCACGTTGGTCTACAGCCTTTTGGTGGGTTGTTGGAACATTAAAATATATATTAAAATCATTTTGTGAAAGATATTAAAACATCTTTTATTCGGCATAAATCTTAATTCTTAGGAGATGAAAGATGAAGATCCAAGTTCTCCTTTGGTCAAGGACAGGAGATTCTTGGAGAAAGAAACCTCTCCTCCCAGGCCTGTATCATTTGTTAGGGACTTACTATGTGCCAGGTGTACTGTGACCTGCCTGTGGGACCCTTATGTTGGTAATCACAGAATAAGATGAAAATTAAGACACTGACTGGGCTTTTGAATCCTAATATGCATTTTTCTGGACAGTTGAGACAAAGGAAATTATTAATAAGGCTTGCTCTTTGCTTATTTTTCCCCCTTTTTATTTTTTGCCTTTTGCTGGTATGGATTTTGAATTAATTGCTACTTTAATTGCTCTCATTAGGTGATAGATTGCTCTGATTAAGCAGACCTTTCCATCCGAAAATATCTAGGATTTGAAACTTACTGTCAGGAAGAACAACTTCTCCAGCGGTGAGGTGGGGGGAAGGTGTTGCCTTGGCAGGGAGCCTGCTAATTACACTGCCAGTTGTAGTATCTATTTCTGATGGAGACACGGGGGACCCAATAAGCAGGTCATTTTCATATGAGGGTTTTGGAATTGGACTCTGCTGTGTGAAGATGGGATGGCAACCAGCGAGCACCTTCTCAAGTGCAGGGGAATTGGGGATGGTTTTAGATCGCTTCACCTGCGATTGCCCCAGGTCACTGATAGGAATGGAAAGCTCTGCTGTTTCTTCTGTTCCTTTGAACCAACAGTTTCTAAACTTGTTTTGTCTGCAGGGCCGACAGCACTAAAAAGTTGCTACTCTTGAGAGAGGCTGGCTTCCCGGATAGGAACTGGCCATGTGATGAGGCCAGGAGGGTCGTGAGAATCAGCAGACTGGAATTACAGGGAGGGGACAGGCAGCCAGACAATCCTTTTGGTCTGGGTTTGTTTCCCATTTGTCTTTGGTGGGGGGCGAAGGAGGAGTCTCCCTTCCCTGGAAGGAATCTAACCTTTTTCTCTCCTTGTTTATTCCTTATCGTTTGTGGTGCCAGGTATCCCCAGGTAGATCTGCCTGCTTCCACTCCTCTGCCCACAGGAGGGATGTAGAGGGAATGTGATTGACCTGGTGGGTGCCCAGGGCAGAGAGGTTGCCTGTGATGGCATCACTGTTAGGGTTTGAGGGTATTTTAACTTCTTTTTAGTCCTATGGTGACATGAAACACCATCTTGATTTTAGCTTATTTACAGTATTAATGGCAAACGTCACCTTCCATTATTTTGTAAAATAGAAACAACAGAAAGCAAATAGGCATGCTATCTATATAAGGTCTTTAAGTGGAGAACTTGTTGGAATCATTTATTCTTGGGCCTTAGATTTTTAAGTTTTGAAATGATTTCAGATTTCCTAAGATGTTGCAAAAATAGTACAAGGAATTTCTGTATCCCCTTGTGCCCACATTACCCAAGTATTAAGTTTACCACGTTTACTTTCTCTTTCTCTCTTCTCTCTGTCTCTCTCCTCTCTATCAGACACACACACACACATTATTTTCTTCTGGACAGTTTGAGAGGAAGTTGTAGCCATGTTGCTCTTTACCCTTAAATACCTCAAGGTGTGTTTCTTCAAAACAAGGACATCATCTTATAAAAGCATAATACAGTCATCCATAGCAGAAAATTAATGTACAGTTCTATAATCTATAGACCTTACTCAAATTTAGTCAATTAGCCCACCTACTAGTGTCCTTTATAGGAAAACAAAAATTTTAAGTTTTTAAAAACTTTTAACTTTTTCCTAGTTTAGGATCCAAATACACGATCACACATTACATGGGGTTGTCCTACCTCTGTAGTCTTAAATTTGGGATTTTCTTTGCCTTTCATGAGCTTGTCCTTTGAAGAGTACAGGCCACTTATTTTGTAAAATCTCTCTCATGTTGGATTTGTGTGATGTTTTCTCAGGTTTGGATGCAGTTACCATTTGTTCTTTATTGCAGTTGTATGTCCTACTTCTTTATTTAAAAAAAATAATTTATTCTTGGCTGCGTTGGGTCTTCGTTGCTGTGCACGGGCTTTCTCTAGTTGCGGTGAGCGGGGACTACTCTTCGTTGCAGTGTGTGGGCTTCTCATTGCGGTGGCTTGTCTTTGTCGTGGAGCAAGGGCTCTAGGCATGCGGGCTTCAGTAGTTAATGGCACGCGGGCTCAGCAGTTGTGGTTCAAGGGCTCTAGAGCACAGGCTCAGTAGTTGTGGTGCACAGGCTTAGCTGCTCTGCGGCATGTGGGATCTTCCTGGACCAGGGCTCGAACCCATGTCCCCTGCATTGGCAGGCGGATTCTTAACCACCGCGCCACCAGGGAAGCACCTGCATGTCCTGTTTCTGAGAAGGATCATGTAGAACTTGCCTCAGCTCTCCCTCTACCCCAACTTTATACTTCAGCTCTTTTTGATCTGATACTCTTATTGGGAGGAGAAAGTTTTGATCATATACCCCTAATATACATATTTCTCTAAATTATAGGTTATATAAGTCAGCTTGGGCCGCTTTAACAAAATATCACAGATTGTGTGGCTTAAACAACAGAAATTTCTTACAGTTCTGGAGGCTGGGAAGTCCAAGAGCAAGGTGCCAGCCAGTTTGGTTCCTTATGAGGCCCTTCTTCCTGGGTGACAGATGGCTGTCTTCTTGCTGTGTCCTCACATGGCAGAGAGAGAATGAGAGAGAGAGAGGGCACTCTTCTCATAAGGGCACTAATCCCGTCATGGGGCTCCACCTTCATGACCTAATTACCTACCAAAGGCCCCACTTCAAAATACCATCAACTGGGGGTTACTTCAACATATGAATTTGGGGGGAACAGAATTCATTCTATAGCATGGATGTACTGTGCTGATGTTATGTACCTCATGAAACATTACCCAAATACAAGTTAAGAAGGATAAATGAATATTTATATACATATTTGTATGTAATTATACAGACATATAGATGTAAGTTTATATATGTGTATAATTTATATACACACATGTTTATATACATATATTTATCCATGTATATATATATATATATATATATATACACACACACACATACGTACATGTATATGATTGTGTAGGTGTTCTGTTGTTCTCCTTCAAGTAGCCCAGCGCTGGAGACTCCTGCAACAGCCAGCAGTTATAGCTCTACAGGGAGGAAAAACTTGTTACATGATAGGTTGGGATTTCTTGATCTCTCTAGTTTATAGGATTTGCCCTAACACAGGGGTCAGCAAACTATAGCCTGGGCCCAGATCTGACCTGCCGATTGTTTTTGCACAGCCAGTGTGCTAAGAATGTTGTTTTACATTTTTGAACTGTTGAAAAGATGAAAAACGTAATAATTTGAGACAGGTGAAAATATGTCATTCACACTGAAGGTCAGTAAATCAAGTTTTATTGCAGTACAGCCACTCCCATGTGCTTACAAGCAGGAGAATACTGCCTGAGCTGCAGGCTTAAATTATTTAATATATATAATATATCAACTCTATGGCCCATTACAGAAAAACTTTGCCAACTCCTCCTCTAACACCAGGTTATTAATGAAACTACCACTTACTGAATGATGTGTTCCAGGTCATGAACTTAAGAGCTATGCAGGTATTAATTTAATCCTCACCACAACTCCATGAGGGAGGGGTCTTCTAAGATATCTCCTTCCAGGATATTGTCTCCATCCAAAAATGAGGAACTCGGAGCTTCACAGGGAGCAAAATTTGCCCCAGTGACATAGCTGGTAAGTGAAGGGACTAGGCTTTAAAAGCAGCTGTTTTGCACCTTGGCTCTTGGTGGTTCAAGCTTATTCTGGCCTTGGAGAATTTAGGCGATTGCTGGGGTGAGTTGGGGGTGGGTGCAGGTAGCCCAGTCCACTAGACTGGACTGCGCAGTCGGTATAGCCTTGCCCATTGCTGTGTCTTTGGCGTGCTGGGCACCGGGAAGCTGCTTAGTAAAGTGTTGATGGATGGATGAATGGATAGAGAGATGATGCCCAAACCCAGCCTGGAAAGCGGAAATGGAATACGGGGGTGTGGTCAGGGTCAGTCGTTAGATTAGATTTGCCAAGAACAGCTGCTTCAAGCTGGGCTAGAGCGAGAGTCCCACAGCCTTGACATCTGAGGCAGGAAGTTGATGAGGTAGGAGTGAGAGATGAGGCTGGAAGCGCTCAGTGTGTCAGACCTAGGGTTTCTCGGATATTCTGGTGAGTGGTGACCAAGGACTACACAGTCCTTTGGTAATGCCTGGTCTGTCTCGTCTCTGTCCCAAGGACAGGTGCCTTCTCAGGACGCTATCATCCTCTGTTTCTGATAGAAATGATGGGCCAGGAGCAAGGAGCACCTACTGTTCTGGTAGGTACCCCTGGCCTTTATTTTTTTCTTTAATTAAAAAAATTGCATATAATATATGAATATGTTCTTGCTTAGAACATTACAGCTAAAGCTTAAATCTGTTGACTTCTTCTCATCCTGCCTCCCCAGAGTGTGAAGCTATTTTAGTAGGTTTACATATACTTATACAAATACATAGATTATTTTTACAGAAGTAATTTACTGTATTCATTCTGCTGCTTTTTGTGGGGGGGAGGGGTTCAACAATGGTTTTAAAAAGTATTTCATTGTTGATACCTAATAATGCATTTAACGCAGTCCTTTTAGCGACTTCCCTGGTGGTCCAGTGGTTAAGACTCCGTGCTCCCAATGCAGGGGGCCGGGGTTCGATCCCTGGTCGGGGAACTAGCTCCCACACGCTGCAACTAAAGATCCCGCATGCTGCAACGAAGATCCCACACGCTGCAATGAAGATCCCACACGCAGCAATGAAGATCCTGCATGCGGCAACTAAGACCAGGCACAGCCAAGTAAATAAAAAAAGGAAAAAAACACCCACAGTCCTTTTAGTTGCACTATACTATTCTGTTGTTAAGAACAGGCTGTGGGGGGCTTCCCTGGTGGTCCAGTGGCTAAGACTCCACGCTCCCACTGCGAGGGGCCCAGGTTTGGTCCCTGATCAGGGAACTAGATCCCACATGCCACAACTAAGAGCCTACATGCTGCAGCTAAAGATCCCACATGCCACAGCTGAAGATCCTGCATGTGGCAACGAAGATCCCCCGTGCTGCAACTAAGACCCAGCACAGCCAAACAAACAAATATATATATATTTAAGAAAGAAAAAAAAAGAATAGGCTGTGGAGGTAATGAGCTATTTTCCTGCTGGTGGTCATTAAGGTCACTTTGTGCTCGTTTGCCAGTATTGGTTTAGGGTCGATACAGAGAATTGGAACTGCTGGGTCATAGGTTAATAGAAATGGGGGTCTTGGCTAGTCCGTCCCTCCCTCTGGTCCTGGACACAGGAGGGTGTGATTCTTCTTCCAGCAGCTGGTCTGCTTATCCTTGCTTCTTGTGGATATTGTTTCCTTTTCTTTCTTTTTGGAGGTTGAGAGGGCAAGAGGATAGACTTACTGTGGTATTTGCAGGTCAAGTGTACACGAATCCAGGGATGTCCCACATACTGTGTCACTGCCCCCTTGATGAATTTTCTTCCCTCGGTTTGTTGTGGAGTGACAGAGATGTGTCGGATTTGCCCGGGCATCCTTGCCTTAATGCTAACCTGTCTTAGCAGGAGGGGCCAGTGGCATCCACCTCCAGGTGAGTGATGTGGAAACTAGGTGAATAGGCAGTAGGAAGGGGGGCGGCAATGAGGGTGTAGAGGGACTAGAAAGAACCTAAGCTAAGTTAGTCAGCCTGCTCTGAACCTGGGTTTCCATGAGAATCCTTGGGAATCTTTCCTCAAAGGTGAGAATCCAGAAGATAATGGATGTGAAGGGCCACCCACACTGCCTGACACTTACTAAGTGCTAATTGTTAATCCTCTGCTCTGTGCCACTTGGTGAGTTTAGCTTGGTGCTGAGATTAGAAAGGGTAACTAGGACATGTTCTCCTGTTCAGAGCACTCAGGGCCTGGAAACTGACATGTAACTAAATGAGCATATACCACATGTACATGTTGGATGAGTCTAAAGGAGACAGAGGAACTTCTTGGAGTTGCCTCTGTAAGAGGCACTGGAGAAAAAAAAAACAAAACATGCCTGAATTGTCCCTTTCTCTGGAGCTTAAACTGTGCCAGAGCAAGTGGATACTGCAGCATTACCAGTTTTGTTTTTATATAAAGTTTATACCTATCCAAAATGATTTTAAATTATTTTCTTAGTAAAAATTGTAAGAAATACCCGTCTTTGGAGAAAGGGGCTGGATCTGCCCATCTTGTGAACTTGATACTCACACTGTCTTTGAAAATCACCTTCTTTTTGTCAAGACACCCCAATAAAGTGGGGGGGGCGGGGGGGAGGAAAAAAAACCACCCTCTTACCTCCCTGAAGGCTGATTGGTTCTCTGCACTCCCACAATGGATGCTAAGCAGGCAAAACCAACACAGGGTAGTTATTCTAGGCTATTCCATATCTTACTAGTCAAAGTGTCATCCTCTCATCAGCAGCATCAGTATCACCTGGGAACCTGTTAGAAACGCAGAATCTTAGAGTCTCAACCTCCACTCTAGATCTGCACTTAGCAAGACTCCCCAAGCGATTCCTGTGCACATGGACATTTTTGAGAAGTCAGGGCCACCTGGCCCCCATCTGCACACCCCCTCTGTGCAACGTTTCCCCACAAACACCACAGGTACCTCTGACCCCCATCAGGACAGACACCTTTGGAACCCTAAAACAGTGTGTGTCAGGAAAGGCCCCACTGAAGTGAATTGCTTTTAGGGAGCTCTCTACTTTCCTCCAGCCCAGGAATCAGCATTTCCTTTGCCAACTAGGTAAAAATAATTAGAGTATAAAAAAAGGAAAAAAAGGTGGTCCAAATTTTCCTCACTGTGCAAACAGCTGTAGTGACACAGGTAGGAATTACTGCTTCAGACTTAAAAGTCTACTCCTTAAAAGTAAGCTGTGTATATATACAGTTCTCCTTTTCTTAGCCAAACAAAATGAAATGGGTTTTGAAAATTGAGGATAGATGAATGAGGTCTTTATAATAATCACTTGCATTTACTCTTCAGTTCTTGTTCTTGCTCTCTTCATTTCTTTTCAGATGGAAGCATTTTTAATGAGGAGAGGAATTGGAAAAGTGGGTCAGGGAAACCAAAACACAGAAAAATTCTGCTGAGCTCGGGAGCTGTTCTCAGTTCTTTTTTGTTTTTTATATTTTTTTAAAAATTTATTTATTTTATTTATTTATTTTTGGCTGCATTGGGTCTTCGTTCCCGCACGCGGGCTTTCTCTAGTTGCGGCGAGCGGGGGCTACTCTTCGTTGCGGTGCACGGGCTTCTCGTTGCGGTGGCTTCTCTTGTTGCGGAGCACGGGCTCTAGGTGAGTGGGCTTCAGTAGCTGTAGCACGTGGGCTCAGTGGTTGTGGCTCGCGGGCTCTAGAGTGCAGGCTCAGTCGGTGTGGCGCATGGGCTTAGTTGCTACACGGCATTTGGGATCTTCCTGGACCAGGGTTTGAACCCGTGTCGCCTGCATTGGCAGGTGGATTCCACTGTGCCACCAGGGAAGTCCCTGTTCTCAGCTCTTTAAAGCGCTTGAAAACTATTTTGTTGCTACTAAGTCTAGTTAATAGCTACCTGGTAGTCATCAAGACCTCATTTTTTTCAACCTTGAAGGCAGTTGGAAAGATACACAGATCTCTGTATTATCACAGCAAACAAATTCTCTTTTTTCCTTAATCACTTAGAACTTTATCAGCAATGTCGGCAGTAGGTGGACAGCTGAGTTTAAAAAAATAGAATGCATCTCAGGGTGTTCAGTGTGGCATGTAATAAGTGTGCATTGATTGATAGAATTACTTTTTAAAAAATACAGTTTTGAAACCAGAGTCTAAACGTGTACCAGGAAAGCCTGGTTCTTGACTGAGTCTCCAGCCTGTTCCTGAAAATTTGGATGGAATCAACAAGTCTTTGGAAGCCTGTTCTCTGCCCAGCACCAACTAATCAGAAATGCTGTGGACCAAAATGGATTTAAACACAAAGAGAGGGTGAAAATGCTCATCTGGGAGGAGGGGGGCACCAGGGGATTACTGTGCAGAGCCCTGCATCTCTGCCGGTGCAGGGTGTAGCTGTGGGTTGTTAGCGACAAAGGCATTCTTCCATTCTGAGCAGACCAAGTATGAATCGACTTGGTGGCTGATGTGCTGACAGGCTCAAGTAAAGTAGCTCAGGCCTTAATTGTAGCGATCAGATATCGGGAGTCCAGGCAGAAGAGAGGCAGTGACTGCCCACGCTGCTTATTCCGAGGGCCAGAGCTGCTTCCGAGGGCTGCCTGAGCACCCGCTCTTCACACACCCTCTCCCTCATCCAAGTCAATTATTTCTGTTGAAGCACACCGACGACTGCATGATGTTTTGTGTTTGTCAGGTAGAGCGGTACTTAGTTTGGCAAATATTTATTAAGTGTCTACTTTGTGCCAAGTCCTTGGTGCAGCAGTTTAAGCCTCAGATCCGCCGTTTGGTGGGTCGTGAGAGTGCAGCCAACACCCATCAGTGCTTTGCATGTCTGTAAATTATACTATGGTAATAACCTGGCAGCCCTGCTTTCAAGCCCGACGCTTATCAATAAAGCATGACAGAGAAATCTGCACAGTGTGTTTGGGGAAATAGCTTACAGGAAGAAACACGATGTTACAACAAAATTGGCCTGATTGAAACATAGCTAAGGGCTGACATGGACAGGGAATTGTTACAATTAATACTTTTCTTTTTTTTTTTTTTTAAAAAAAAAAAACGTTTTTAATCTGTTGTGGGAAAATGAAGGAGTTTTTCGTAATCTGGGTGAAAAGTGAGAAAGCCTGTCTGTTTACAGATGTTTGTCATTTAGTCCAAACACACAGATGATAGTCTGTCCTTTTTGGGTGTCACCTGGACATGCTCCGTGTGCCTGTATACAGAGCACGGTGATGATCTCCCACCTCCCTGGACAGAACTGAGCAAGAGGTGGGGTGTTTGCTTTGTAGCCTGAACGTAGAAGTTTTGCCATCTGTGTCTGTGGATGCACCGGTTGTTTCCACAATAGGAGGATGGTGGGATCAGCGCAGTCATTCACATTTTAAGAATTTTATTCATTGTCTTTGTATCTTTTGTAGATGGGGAGATATACCCGTTATATAGTGTTTCCACTCAAAGAAATTAACTAAGTAAAACGATGGGAAGTCTAGCATGTCTTTTCTTCCAGCTGGGAATGTGCCCTCAAAGTTTGGGTGTTCTCCAGGCAGTGTCAACAATGTTGTGGATACAGGAAAGGGACTAGGCGCCAGAACCTGGGTAAAGGGGTATTTCTTATGGCTACTTGAGGGAAGGTGTAAAAAAGAATTTCATTTATAACTTGGTAGTTTGGCCCTAGGCCTTGATGCTTCTACTAAATGAAATAATATATTCATAAGCTAGTAAGCAGAGTACCATTTATATACACAAAGCGGCTGTGTAGCTCTAGGTAGAACTGTATCTAAGATTTCCATACAGGATGGGATTTGGGTTTTAGTGTTTTCTGTTTTTTTAAAAAAATATTTATTTATTTATTTGGCTGAGCTGGGTCTTAGTTGCGGCACGCTGGATCTTTGTTGCTCTGTGCGGGATCTTTTTTTTTTTTTTTTTTTTTTTTTTTAAGTTGTAGCATGCGGGATCTAGTTCCCTGAGCAGGGATGGAACCCAGGCCCCCTGCATTGGGAGCACGGAGTCTTACCCACTGGACCATCAGGGAAGTCCCTGGGTTTTAGTCTTTATTAGTTTTATAGGTTTGGGCAGCTGGTTTCTATAATGGGTATGAAGTCTAGATTATGTTCACGTCAGGGTAAAAGATTAGAAAATTTATTTAGCACCATTGTGTTCTTTAGCAAAGCTTGAAAATTAAAAATATTTTTGAAAAGAAAAGCTTTTCTTTTAATTTAATTTATATACCTTCAAGGCAAAACCTATGTAGGCATGTGGACAAGTGGTCTTGAAAACAAGTTTGAACACTCTCAATCTGACTTTGGTTTCAGCAGGTGTAGAAAATGTATGCTTTTAGGAATAGTTTTCAGTAACATTGGCCAAAAAATATCTCAAGGCAGAAAGTCTTCAAAAATTGCTTGGTTTGAAATGGTTAAGGCCAATATGCATCTTTGGTCCCCTCCTCATTCTTGAACTGCCCTAAAATTAGTCTCAACTTCGTTTTCTCACTGTATGTGAAGACACTGGATATCCACATTTAGCTTAAAAATAAGTGGAATCTTAAAGTTCACGATATTTAATAAGTGTGAAAGAATATACACATTCATTTCTACAAGTAACGGGATTATTTTTGAAAAAAAAAAATACCACCACCAAAGCAAAAGACCAAATTTCACCAGTCGTTTTCAAACTTTTTTTTTAAAGCACAGAATCCTTTCTTCGAATCTCAGTTTTCTTGTTGGAGCATGGAATGTGAAACATATAGAATGCCTTATTTATTTGACAGATGATTAGGGGGCTGCTCATGAGACCTTTGCCATCTTAGGCTTTACAACAGGTATTTGTTTTTTTTTTTTTTTTTTTTTTTTTTTGCGGTATGCGGGCCTCTCACTGTTGTGGCCTCTCCCGTTGCGGAGCACAGGCTCCGGACGCACAGGCTCAGCGGCCATGGCTCACGGGCTTAGTTGCTCCGCGGCATGTGGGATCTTCCCGGACCAGGGCACGAACCCGTGTCCCCTGCATCGGCAGGCGGACTCTCAACCACTGCGCCACCAGGGAAGCCCCAGGTATTTGTTTTTTGATGCAGGCCAGCCCTTCTCTCCTTCCTGATGAGGATACTGAAGTCTGGGGGGTTCCTAGACTCGTTCAAGGGCACAGTGAGAGGGACTTTCCTGGTGGTGCAGTGGTTAAGAATCCGCCTGCCAATGCAGGGGACACGGGTTTGAGCCCTGGGCCGGGAAGATCCCATGTGCTGCAGAGCAACTAAGCCCGTGTGCCACAACTACTGAGCCTGTGCTCTAGAGCCTGCGAGCCACAACTACTGAGCCTGAGTGCCACAACTACTGAAGCCCGAGTGCTTAGGGCCTGTGCTCCACAAGAGAAGCCACCGTAATGAGAAGCCCACGCACTGTAAGGAAGAGTAGCCCCCGCTCACCGCAACTAGAGAAAGCCTGCACGCAGCAGCAAAGACCCGGTGCAGCCAAAATTAATTAATTAATTTTTAAAAAGCTTTTGGAACCATTATCTTGGAGAATCAAACAAAACAAAACATTATTCTAGCATGAAAAATCCACTTAAAGGGCACAGTTGTTGCCACAATTTGTTTTTCTTTACCAACTAAGATAGGACTTTGGAACCAAGGGGCATTGGCCATGGAAAGGACCACTGGCATGCAAAAGAATAGAAATTTTACACATGCTTGTTTTGAAATGCAGCTACTTCTGTTCAGGTTTGACTGGTCTCAGTGGTAATGAGCTTAAAATGAAATAATGCCTTTTTGTCAACGCCATCTTGATTCTTCTTGTATGGACTGCTTGAGCCAATGTAACACATAATGTAGAGCAAAACAAGGAATCGATAAAGCCATTAAGCTGCTGGCTGTCTGGCCAGGAATGTTGATGAATGGGTTTGCATTTCCCCTTGGGTGTTTTTATTCACCACGGGAAGAAAAGGCGTGGGCCAACAAAGTAGAGAAATTGAGAAGAAAGGCTTTCTTGCTTGAGTGAGGCCGTGCAGCTTGCATCTCTGTCTTGTTCCCTTGGAGACTCCTTTTCTTATCTGTGAACCAGGACATGGAGTTGGTCATCGTGTGCTGCCCCCTTCCTGTCTCTTACTTTAAGGTTTATTAGTGGATGATAGAGTGGAGATATATCAGACACACTCAACTCATGAGTGAGTTAAATTTGTAACTCCACTTGGAGTCATGAGACCAGTGCCCCAAAGCTTGGGTGCAATGGCCTGTCGTGGGACGGCAGGAGAAAATGTGAACTTGGTGGTTGTGTTAGTTTGCCAGGGCTGCAGTAACAGGGTACCACAGTGTGGGTGCCTTAGATAAATAGAAATGTATTGTCTCATAGGCTAGAAATCCAAGATCAAAGTGTGCACGGGATTGGTTCCTTCTGAAGGCTATGAGGAGAATCTGTTCCCTGGTGGTTTGCTGCCAATTTTTGGCATTCCTTAGCTTGTAGAAACATCACCTTGATCTCTGCCTTCGTGGTGAGAAGTTCATGTGGTGTTCTCCCTATGTGCCCATTTCCCCTTTTGATAAGGACACTAGTTGTATTGGATTAGGGTCCACCCTAATGACTTCATATGTAATTACTTCTGTGATGACCCTATTTCTAACTGAGGTCACATTCTGAGGTACTGGGGGTTTGGTCCTGGGGTTGGGATGTATGAATTTGTGGAACACAGTTCAACTCATAACAGGTGGATAAGATGGCTGGTTCTGTGTCTCTAAAATTTCAAGTCAGAGTGGTTTCAATCAAGCAAACTACAGTTTCAAAATGAGTAAGCATATAGTGTGTTTTACAATTTTTTTTAGGTGCTTTCACATATCCTGTGTTCCTTACCATAGCAGACAAATATATTCGTGTTTATGAAGCTTGTAGAGACTATAGTGGAATAGAGAGTAAACCCTGTAGACGAGCAGGAACACTTTAGAATCTTCTACTTATCTTCTGTTTTCTTTTGGGTATCGAAAAACATTACAATTCTTATCTGTAGTCGCCTGCATGAAGACTTTGATTTACTTCAATCACGCTCATTGGGGGACAGATGTTGGCATTACACAATATATGTACTATATCATAACATAAAAGATGCACTGTACTTTTTGGGTGATTCAAGGGAATTGTCAAGGGTAATTCTGACTCTTGCTAAAACCTTATACACTGACTTTTGAATGTAACCTCACTACCGCAGCTGGTGATCTACTCTGATTAAATGAAAGTTTGGTTATGATGCACTCCACCCCCGAACCCCCAACCACCGAAGTCTTCAAGTTGAGTATTTTCAAGTCTACCATCAGCCGTGGAACCTGTTTTGCAAATAATACCTTACTTGATGTGGACTTTTAAGATCTACTTCCTTAGCAACTTTCAAATATGCAATACAGTATTATTAACTGTAGTTACCACGTTGTACATTACATCCCCAGGACTTATTTATTTTATAACTGGAAGTTTGTACCTTTTGACCCCCCTTCACTCATTTCTTCCACCCCTCACTGCCTGCCTCTGGCAACCAACAAGCTGTTCTCCATACCTGTGAGCTTGTTTTTTTGTTTTTGTTTTTTTAGATCCCAGAGAGAAGCATGTCTATACCTAACAAAAAAAAGCATATAGGAAAAAATTAAATAAATAAAACTTCTCCCATGTGGGGGAGAGAAACCAAAACAATCATACTTGAAATCTCAAATATATAAAATAGGTTTTAAAAAGGATCTTCTCTGGGGACTTCTCTGGCAGTCCAGTGGTTAAGACTGTGCTTCCACTGCAAGGGGCACGGGTTCAATCCCTGGTCAGGGATTCTCCATGCCTTGCTGTGCAGCCAAAAAGAAAAAAAAAAAAAAAAAAACAAACGACTCAAGGTATATAGGCTTCAGCCTCTCTCTGTACTTTCCTTAGTTGAGTTCCCTCAACCAGGACATAGTTGGAGAAAACATGGGTAAACCATGGTATGTGAGCGTGTTTGCCATGTGATGAGTTTTCTCACCTAGAGGGAAATTAGAACAAGTAAGGATATTATATCTTTTGGGTAATCTCAGGTTATTTGTGGGCTCACATTACTGTGCATGGTGTATTCTTTTGTTCATTTATTCAACAAAAATTGACAGCCATTTGTGTAAGATGTTGGAGATTCAAAGATCAGTGAGATATAGTCTCTTCCAGAAGAGTTTTTAGTCTCCATTGTGCATCCACCCATCCTTCATATTTCTTGAGTGCCTTCTATGTGCTATGCCCATTTTAGGTATTTGAAAAAGTGGCAAAACTAACAAATAATACGTGTCTTCTGGGGCTTGTGTGTTAGTGGGGTAAACAAGCTAACATGTTAGAAGGTGACCAGTGCCAGGAAAAAGGAAGGAAGGCTGAGGGAAATTGGTACTTGTTGGAGGTGGGGACTTGGGTTGCTGCCACCTGTTTTAAATAGACCTTGTTGGAAAAAGTTGACATCTAGTATAGGTGTGAAGGAGGGAAAGTTAAGCATGGGGTGTCCGGGAACAGAAGGGACAGATGATAGCTCACTCACCTGCGTAATCTTGCTTGGACCCCACAGTAGCCCTATAAGAGCAGGTACTGTAGTGATTTATATCAGGCTGAGGCCAAAGTTGCCCAGGATCAAGGGCCTAAGCAACAGTGGTGGGATTCCAGCCACTGTTACGAGATGCAGCTGGCTCACTGGACAGGTGTCTCTCCCTGACTGTGAACGGGAACGTTCTTAGGCCTCTGTTTCAGGACGTCCTCACCTTTCGCCAGCCTGTGCATGCCAGAGGGGCTGAGGTTGTATCCATCTTGCTCACTCACCAGCGTGCCTAGCTCAGAGCTGCCGCTCATTTATGTGTATTGATTAAAGAAGGATATAATAGGCCCCTGGGCACCTTGTAATGAAGAGAGAGGTGGTGATGGATGACATAGTTCGGAGGGGAGGAAGATCAGCTTCTTCACGGTGGTGGTACCAGTCAAGCATCCAGCTTTGAGGTGGAATCCTGGAGTGCCCTGGGCTGGGGCTCCATGGGGGCTGCCTCATGGTCATGAGCTTCTAATTTTCTCTGTAGGTCACACGAAATAGTCCATTATTCATCAAGGAGAGGGGAAATTGATTTCAAATTACTCCTGTATTGGTTAATACCCAGACTGCCACGGATGCTTTATGGGATCAGGGAGAAGATAGGCCCTGGGTTTTAGCTGCACTAAAACCTGCTTAATTAACCGAACACTGTCTATTACCATCAGACAGAAAGCGTGACCCCTCTTCTGCAGAAGGGCTTGGGTTTGAAGACCATACTGCCAGGGCCAGGAGTAGTTGAGACCTGTGAGGGTAGAGGATTAATGCTTTGTGTCCTTCCCTTCTTCTCTGCACATCCTTACTTGGGGTCTGGGAGCTGCTTGCATAGATTCGTGAAAACTGGTGGTTAAGTTCTCAGGAATTTCCTGAGCTGGTTATTAAACACAATCCTATTTCTTTTATCTTTGGCCGCGCCGCTCGGCTTGCAGGATCTGAGTTCCCTGACCAGGTATCCGACCCGTGCCGCCTGCAGTGGAAGCGTGGAGTCCTAACCACTGGACAGCCAGGGAATTCCCTAAACACAGTCTTTTAAAGCACAATATTATGTAAATGTACAATTAAATTATACTTAAGAAGTTAAAAAGTACCCCCCCAGTTTGTCACTTAGAATTATTGTAATACATTTGATTCTTGCCTATGCTCTTGGGCGTCTGTCTGTTTTATCTATAGGGTAGAAATGCTGTATGATGATGTGCATTTCCTTCCTGCTTCACATTTAGTGCTGTCACATTGGTAGGTTAAAATCAGCTGTGGTGGGAATATTTACACCATGGTCATCAGCAAATACTACAAACCAACCCCCTCCCAGAGCTGGATGGTAAACATTTACAAATACACCACTGACTGGGGCCATCGTCCTTATTAGTTTGCTAGGGCTGCCATAACAAAGTGCCAGAAACTAGGTGGTTTAAAACAACAGAAATGTATTGCTTCATAGTTCTGGGGTCAAGGAGTCCAAGATCAAGGTGTCGGTTGGGTTGGTTCCTTTTTGGAGGCTCTGAGCCTGTTTCTTGCCACTTCTTGGTTTCTGGTCTTTGCCACCAATCCGTGGCATCCCTTGGCTTATAGGTGCTTCAGTCCAATCTCTGCCTTCATCTTCACAGGGCGTTCTCCCTGTGTCTGTGTCTTCACATGGCCATCTTCCTTCTGTCTCTTACTGCTTATTATAAGGACCCCAATCGTATTGGATCAAGGGCCCAACCTATCCCAGTGTGGCCTCATTTTAACTAATTACATCCGCAGTGGCTCTATTTCCAAATAAGGTCACATCTGAAGTGCTGCAAGTTAGGACTTTAACAAATCTTTTTGTGGGGACACAGTTCAATCCCCAAAGTTCTCCAATGGCCTTATATCGCCTATTGGGAGACCTTGCCTTTGCTCAAATAATAAAATGAAACATAAGAGCCCATATGTATAATAATTTTAGTGGCTAACTAGGTACTAGTTTTATTCGTTTTTCCTCACATGTGTTGTCATTTAACCTTATTAACCACCTTGTAATGTAGGGGCCATTATTCTTATTTAACAAATTTGAATTGGGGTCCGGGCAAATTGTAGTAACTGTCCTAGTTAGCGTATTAAGTATTTGGACCTAATACCACTGCCTTTTGTCAACTTACTTGTCATGAGCTTTGTTTCCCCAGAACTTGATCAGCTGTACCAAATCCACATGAAGGGTTAATTGTGGCAGAGTGGGAGAGAAGAAGAAAGCTAATTTTTATAAAACATCTTGCAGAATCAGGCACCAGTGCTGGTGTCCTTTTATATGTGTTGCTTAATTTAGTCCTCTTGACAGATTTTTGAATTGTTAGTCTGTGTAGATGAGAAAATGCAACTGTAGGGCCATAAGGTGAGCTCTGTTCACCGGCCAGGATCCCAGAGCTGAATAAAGGGGACAGCTGAGATAGGAGCCCGATCTCCCTGGACCAAAGACCCTTCTTGTTAGCCCTCCTCTGTCCTTCAGCAAATCCCACATCTGATAAATGGGCCCGTCCCATGCCTGATCTTTCTCGTTGGTTGAGGTGTTAGTTGTGCATCTATTTCTTTTCCCATCCACTTAGTAAGTACGCAGAGAGCCCAGATCATGTGCCAAGGACTGTGCTGAGGGATGAGTTGTGAGTTGTAAATGGGTCTTAACAGCTCACGTTTCAGAACTAGGAGGCCTTAAAGCCCTCTGCAGCCATGCTTCCTTAAAAGGTCACCAGGTCTCACCTCTGTCTCTGCCATTTTTTCCTAGTTAGTCCTTAGCCTGTCTGGTGCACTGTCTCCTGTTGTTGTATAACACGTCAGCACACACTCAGCGAGTTAACATGTTTATTATCTCACAGTTTCCGTGGGTCATGAGTCTGGGAATGAGTTGGGTCTTCTGTTCAGGCTGAAATCAAGGAATGGGCCAGGGCTGTGATCTCATCTGAGACTCAGGGTCACCCTCCAAGTTCGCTGTGGTTGGCAGAATTCAGTTCTTTGTAGGACTGAGGCCTCAGCCTCTAAAGGCTGCTGCCTTTGCCTGCTTGTGGCCATCTTCACAACATGGGCCTTTGCTTCTTCAAGGCCAAGAGAAGAGTAACTCTGCTGCTTCCCGTCCGCCCCACCCAGGATGGATTCTCTATTCATTAAATTAAGGTCAGCTGATTAGGGATATTAATTATATCTACAAAATCCCTTCACCTTTGCCAGTTTTAAGAAAACCATAGGTTCTGCCCCTACTCAAGGGACAGGGGGATTATACAGGATGTAACCCAAGGGGTGAGAATCATGGAGGCCCACGTGGAATTCTTCTACCATATCTGGGATCTCCCTCAGACTCTTCCACCCCTTTGGGTTTGGATCCATGTTTTTCTCACTTATTCTCTCCCTTACCTTAGCCAGGTATGTCCACACGGTTCATGAACAATTCATGGTTTGAGTTCACCATGGTTTGAATGCATAAACTGTGTCTGGCTTATGTATGACTAGCTTCTGCTTTACCCATCCTTGGACGTAGTATAAAGCTGTTTCTTCAGATTGTTTGCATAGAGTCCCAGATCTCTGGCCTCAATTTCTGATGCCTTTGTTTTCTATTACTTAAATAGTCTTAATTTCAAAAAATTAGGGGAACACTGAATTGAAGTTTCAGTTGGAAGGGAGAGAAATCAACACAAAGTAGCTCAAGTAGCTCGAAGAACTTATTGGTACCATAATGCAAGGGTGTACTGGGTTCAGGCATGGCTGGAGCCAGGTCCTCCACACATGTATCAGGGCTTTCTTTTCCTTTTTAAACTACCCTTTTTTGGCAACTCTTGTCATGTTGCTAGATGGCCACCTTCAATCCCCTAACACCTGCAGACTTTATCTACATAGCTCCATATTTCTAAAGAGAAAAAAAAAAAAATCTTCCTGAGTCTAGACATCATGACTCACTGTTAATTATCAAGATTTGGGTTGCATTTGGCTGGGCCAGTAACTGGACAGGCTCAGATGATGTCCCCACCACTGTGACTGAGGTAGAAGTGAACTCCCCAACCTTAGCTTCTTGGAATGGTTTTCTCTTAGGAAAAAGGGGTCTTTGCCAGGAGAAGAGAGAAGGAGCACTGAACGGGTGAAAATAACAAACACCCGCTTTGGACCCTGGAGTGATATTGGTATTCCTCATCCTTCCTTCCTTCCTCAGTACCATCGCTGGTAAAACAAGTGGTGTGGACAGTCACCTGTGGAATACAGGCTTTGAGGAAGCGGCGGTCCCTGGGAGGTTTTTGTTTTAGTGTAAATCTTCCGTCTTCTTGACATGGGCCTCCTTTAAAGACTTATGAATATTGTCCTGAGAAAATGCCACATGAACTCAGAAGTCGGATCAAACTGTGTGTTCTCTGGGATTCATTAAACCTGAGATGCCTGGGGCCAGTTCCTAGCCAGATGCATCAAACGTTGCACCAAATCTGAGGCTGCACAGACCTGGAGCGTGCTGACGCTCTCATCTTACATGATTTTTCTTTACCACAAAAGGACAGGTCTACAAACTCTTTAAATCTTACATGACTGTTTTCTGGGGGTCTGAGAGTGTAGCTAGACAGTTTGGAATATGAACTTCTGTCTTTTGCTTCTCCTTAGAATTAAATTTGCTGTGAATCAGCCTAGAGGTGGATGTTCTCCTCGTTGGGTTTTATCAGTTTGAGGGCCCACTTTCTGCAATGGTTTCTTTGGTGGCCAATACTGAGGTTGCAAAGTCAAATAAATGCCAGCTGGGCCCAGGAAGCTGAAGTAAACTAATAAGGTAGGAGAGCCAGGGGGTGGCCACACTTTAGAGAACTGGACACAGTTTGCCTTTCTCCAGGGCCAACACCATTTGGCTGGGGCTGATTGCCGCCCTTTTGGAATTTGAGCCAGTGTTAGATCATTCCAGTGTTTCAAGGGAAACTAGAGGTCCTAAATTCACCTCATTCCTCCCAATTTTAAATTTGGCTAATGACTTCAGTTGTTAGTACACCATGAAGGCTTAAGTAATTGTCTTTTGGCTAGACTTGACTCCAGTTTTGATCTCTGGTCTGCGTTTTGCCCAGGACAGAAGGCCTGTTTGGCTCCTTTGCAGCATTCGTCTCTTTCTTCCTAATAGAACCTTCGTTTTATACAGGTGTCCACCCTTCTCTGTGAAGCCACGTAGCTAAACCCTAGTTCCACAGTTGGGTTTATTTGGTTTACATCCCTTACTAGTGATTGGTTCAGGACTGGCCATGTGATCTGAGTTTGTCCCGTGGAACGGGCAGATGTGCCCGCTGGGGCCCTCCCAAGGAAAGCTGCATCTTGCCTTGAAGCCAGGGAAGCTGTGGTCTCTACTTACTGTGGGTGCTGTCAGGATGTGCCACCCGCCAGTGCTGCAGCTGTCCCGGGGCTGGCCTGAGGATGAAGTCATGTTTCCAGGAGGGCCGGCCTGGAAAGGAAGGGAAGAATCTGGATTCTTGTTGATACCTTTGAGCTGCTGACTCAGCCAGCCCTGAAGCCTGTCCTTCCACTGGACTTTATTTTATGTGAGATAATAAACTCAGTATAAGTCAGCCTGAGAAGCTGACCAGGGAAAGGACCCAGTCCATTTCTAGACCCAGTGGACTATTGTTGATGAGGGAGGCCTTCCCTGATGCTGGGCTGGGCTCTCAGTGATGTAGGGTTAGGTGATGGAAGGATGTCTCACGTCTTTACTCTGATCCCTTGCTGTTGGCCGCTTGACTCGGGCCAGTGTTATCCGAGATAATATTCCATCCTTCTGTTGAGAAGGATAGGCTCCTTCCATGGGGAAGGGGAACATGGTCAGTTACATCCACCAAGGGGAAAAGGGGGCTCAGAGTGACGAGTGGGGAGCACACTGTGTGTCTGCCGTCAATAGTTTATGGTCAGATTCAGCCTGAACATGTTATCAAGGCCTTTGGTCTCTGTAGGTGGTTAGATAGATTCATAATAACGAAACTATGACTTCACCATTTATGAAAAATATCCTTCAGGTTTATAAGCTTTCATTACAGAAAGAGCCTCACCCGTCAGGGAAAGGCTGAGTTGGGTTTAACATAATCCAAAAAGTTTCATGCTCTTGGAAGAGTACAAAACAGAAAGGGGTCCCTGCCTGACCTTTACTGTGAATGCAAATCAGCTGGAAGCCCCCCATCAACTCTAAACAGTCCAGATATTTCTTACTCTTTTTTCAGATAAGAAATAACGTTGCATTTTTAAGAAAATGTTTTCTTATTTCTATCAGTTTATGTCTTTTATTCTTCCCAGTCTTTTTCCGATTAGTTAACAATTAAAGACGGCCCTTCTACTAATAATAATGCAGGTAAGCCTGGTTATGCGTAATGGATTTTCACACTTAAGCGTTTTTATTTGACCTAGTATGGAGAGGCAGCGAGGTGTGTGTTAAGAGTATCAACTCTCATCAGTGCAGCCTGGGTTTGAATCCCAGCTCGGTCACCTACTGGCTATGGGACCTTGGCAAATTCCTTAATTTCTTTTTGCCTCAGCTTCCTGATCTTTAAAATAAAAGTAACTATAGTGCTGACCTTGTAGGGATGTGCGGATTAACAGTTTACTACAGGAGTCCATTTAAAGTGCTTGTAACAGTGCCTGGGACACTGTCAGTGCTCTGTGTACTTGGTACTAGGCATCGTCACAATAATTGTAATAAAATCCGCAAGGCTGCTGCTACTGACTGTACCAACTGGCTTTGTTAAGAGATTTTGGAAGACTTGAATCATTTGGTAGATGTAGTGTCACTGTCTCTTAGATTATGAGTGACTTATTGCTGGATATAAAAAATTTCCCTGGGAAGCAAGCATGGGGGAAGGAGTCTCCGTAGGGCAAGGATGCTGGGTTGTAGCCAGCAGTCTTCGTAGCAGATGGATAAAGAGATTATATAGTGTGTTTGCCTAGATGGATTTGGCTGTACTCAGGGTGATAGTACAGGAACTGATTGTTACTTAAGAGCTCAACACTAAAGCATGCAGCATTTAATAAGACAAACATTTGTCTGTTAAATGGCCCTTCCTTTCAAAGGTAGAGAGATCTCTCGTTTCATTCACTTCAATGTTATTTATTCTCTTACTGTCTCATTCTTTTTCTCCGAATTGCAAGAGAGGTATGAGTTTTTGAACAGGAATTCTAGTCACCTCTGATAGTTAAAAGTATGGGGTTCAGAGCCGACAAAACCTGGGCTCCAGCTCTGAAGACACAGGTACTGCCGTGACCTTGTGAGGACATTAGACAACCTCTCCTGGGCTCAATCTCCTCATCTGTAAAATGGGGACAACCCTTCCTCAGAACCTTGCTGTGCCCATCAAATGGAATCCTGTATGTGAAGAGACCAGCACAGTGCCTTCCTTGTCATTTTTTATTTTCGTCTTTTTCCTGCTTTATTTCAAATCACCGTCTTGGCTACTAGGTCAGCAAACTTAAAACCTTTTCTGGGAACTTTATGTACATTGTGCTGTTTCTGCCGAGTTTTCTGAGAAGGGAGCCTTATTTAGATGGTAAAGAACAATTTTTCTTTCATAATTTTCTAGTGGGCCTTTAGTTTGTTTGAAGCTGTTTTCCTGAAATTTGTGGGTGAATTAAGGCAAGCGTCGGCAAACATTTTCTGTCAAGAGCCGGGTAGAGATTTTTGTCTTTCTGGGCCGTATATCTCAGCTGTACCTACTCATTGCCATGTAGCTTGGAAGTAGCCAGGGGAGATATGTCGGTGATCAGGCATGGTGGTGTTCCGATGAGACTTTATTTACGGATGCTGAAATTTGAATTTCATATACTTTTCCTGTGTCACAAGATATTATTATCCTTTTGATTTTTTTCCTAACCATTAAAAAATATAGGGCTTCCATTGTGGCTCAGTGGTTAAGAATCTGCCTGCCAATGCAGGAGACACAGGTTTGAACCCTGGTCTGGGACTAAGCCCGTGAGCCACAACTACTGAGCCCACATGCTGCAACTACTGAAGCTGGTGTGCCTAGAGCCCGTGCTCTGCAGCAAGAGAAGCCACCACAGTGAGAAACCTGCACACTGCGATGCAGAGCAGCCCCCGCTCACTGCAACTAGAGAAAGCCGGCGTGCAGCAACGAACACCCAACACAGCCAAAAATAATAAATAAATGAATAAAATAAATTTATATAAAAACTATATATATATATATATATATATATATATATATATATATATATATATATAAACCATTCTTAGCTTGAAGACTGTACAAAAGGAGACAGTGGATCAGTGTTTGTCAACCCTTGCATTAAGGTTTTGGTAAATCATATTATAATCCATGCAGTGATGAGGGCTCTAGAGCTTGTCCAGCCAGCGTCTTGGAATCAGAAGCATCTTTTAGTAATATTCATGGCGATTCCGCAGTTTGACCAGGTAAAGGCACTCTTTTCTCTTATGGCTGTGGTCCAAAGTGAGGGGCCCACATGCTTCTGGTTCACTGTGTACGTGGCCTATTTCCAGTTAGAAAACTTAATGCTTTGAGCCCGGGTAGCTGCTGGGCATGAATTGCCTGACTGCCTCCCTGAAAAGCTGTGAACTTTTTCACTGCTTCTGAAAAGAACTTCAGCTTTATGCATTCTCCAGCCTGTTTTGCTCCTTGGGTATTTGTTTGTTTGTTTGTTTTGTTTTTTCCTCCTGTCTTCTCTGCATTAAAGGTGCATTCGTGTATTCTCAGTGCAACACTTTAGCATTCTTGGAATGGGCAGAGAGCAGTTATATCCCATAATAGCAGGATAATCAATGGAAAGAGATAGATTGCCAGGTTGTAAATCATGTGAGAGAATTTGATGATATCAGCTTCGGGGGGGATGGGACCCTATTACTTGTTCTGAATTCTCTGGTTCCTGGAATTAATTTTTTTTTTTGTACTTGTAATCATTTGATGGAACAGACTTTGCCGTGAACGAGAGGCTGACAAAGAACAGGTCAGCTGCCCTGCGTGCTCCCTCCTTGCCTGGCTCTCCGTGCTCACCCTGGTATAATTTCAGATCTGGGATGTGAAACGGTATTTCTATAGCCATAGTCAGCACTGCAGAGTGGAATACACTTAGGCTGTCAGAGTTGAAAGAACATTTATTCCTCCATATTCAAAAGTGAAGGAAAGAACATTTTATTCCTCCATATTCAAAACTGAAGAAAATCACACTCTTTAGACTAGGACACTAAAAAACCTAGCAGCATTCTAGCAAATGCAATTACCAGCAATCGAAAGCAAAGGACTTTTTTTTTTTTTCATTTTTAAGAGAAATAAACTGTGCCTTTTACTTTCTGACTTAATGCAGAGAGATGAAAATATGCTAAAGTCTTTTTTTTTTTTTTTTAAAGGCATAGACCAGAGACATTTTGGAATCTTTCCATCGAGCAAATCCAGCTTCCCTCTTTAAAGCAAAGCCTCAGGATTGCTTCAGTATTTAGGTATTAATATTCCCTCGTGGTTCAATCAGCTCTTTGAAAATGAATTTCTCGGCACTGCTGTCACAATTAAGAAAGACATGCTGAGGTAAAAGGGAATTTGTATGTTTCTTAGATTGGAAGGATGTGTTGAGTCAAATGAACATTCTTTCAAGGTTAAATGATCTATTTAAAACCCTCCCAATTATAGTGCGAGGTACAATCTTTGATGTGATTCCGGGAGAAGAGATGACAGTCGGTAGAAGAGAGAGATTCTCTGTATGGAAGAAAGCTGTTGGACATTGTTTACTATCAGGGGAAAATGGTTACATAAATTGAACATGGTATAGTCTCAGTAAACCATGAGCCATTTTTGGGTCACTGAAGGACTCATAATAGGACAGGGGTGGATTCTTTGCTGTTTGTGCTTTTTTTTTTTTTTTTTTTTTTTTTGATATGCGGGCCTCTCACTGCTGTGGCCTCTCCCGTTGCGAAGCACAGGCTCCGGACGCGCAGGCCCAGCGGCCATGGCTCACGGGCCCAGCCGCTCCGCGGCACGTGGGATCCTCCCGGACCGGGGCACGAACCCGTGTTCCCTGCATCGGCAGGCGGACTCTCAACCACTGCGCCACCAGGGAAGCCCTCTGCATACATTCTGACCCAAGGAATTTGGATGGTGTATACAGTTTTGCTTAAAAGGTGGTCTCATAACCTGGCTTTCTAGAACAATCATCCAAGTCCTACTGGCTTTCCCTAAGAAATAAATCTTGACTCTCTCTGGCCAGAGCTCTCCATCTCCTATGATACTGATTTGGTCTAGGCCACCATCCTGCCTTGCCTAGGAGGCAGCCTACTAAGTAGTCACCCTGCTTCAGAAACATATTCTCATGACAAATGATAAATTCAGATTCTCGCCTATGGGCCTACCTCCATTTCTTACATCTTCTCCTACTGTCCCCACTCATTTACTCGCTCACTTACGCCAGTCTTCATGGCTAGGATGGTTCAACAGTTCTGGCTCCATCCTGTCTCCGCATCCTTACAGTTAGTTGCCTGGAGTTGCTTTGATGGTGTAACAGTTGAGTATAGACCCTGGAGCCAGACTGGTGTTCAGATCCTGGTCGTGCTACTAACTAACCTGGGTGAGTTACTGAAAACTTTCTGTGTCTCAGTTTCCTCATCTTTAAGTTGGGTGTAATAATAATTCTACTTGATAATACTTTTTTTGTTTGTTCTTAAGATTTTGGGGTTTTTTTTTTTGGCTGCACCGCAGCAGCGTGTAGAACTTCCCCAACCAGGGATCAAACCCGTGCCCCCTGCAGTGGAAGCGTGGAGTCTTAACCAGTGGACCACCAGGGAAGTCCTCTACTTGATAATACTTAATAATTCTACATAAGGTTGTTGTGAGGAATAAATGAGTTAAAATATGGAAAGCACTTAGACGGTTGCTTTGCACTCAGTAAGATTGTATAAGAGTTAAATGATGGTACTGTTTTGTTGTACAATCAGCCTCATAATTGCCATCTCTACCCCTTGGATTTTTGTGTGTTTGCTCTTTCTCTTGTATATCTCAGTGCAATTGTCCTTTCTGAGTGACCTTCCCTATTCACCTTCTGAAAGGGCTCATGCCTTCCATAGCCACGTTGTACTCTGCCCATTACAGGTTAAAAAAAAATTTGTTTTTAAACATAGAAGAAAATACAACCTACAGAATGGGAGAAAATATTTGCAAATGATGAGACTGACAAGGGGTTAATTTCCAAAATATACAAACAGCTCATACAACTCAATATGAAAAAAACAAAACAACCCAATCAAAAAGTGGACAGAGACCTAAATAGACATTCTCCAAAGAAGACATACAGATGGTCAACAGGCACATGAAAAGCTGATCAACGTTGCTAATTATTAGAGAAATGCAAATCAAAACTACAATGAGGTGTCACCTCACACTGGTCAGGATGGCTATCATCAAAAAGTCTACAAATAATAAATGCTGCAGAAGGTGTGGAGAAAAGGGAACCTTCCTACACTGTTGGTGGGAATGTAAATTGGTGCAGCCACTATGGAAAACAGTGTGGATGTTCCTTAAAAATCTAAACATAGAGCTACCATATGATCTACAGTCCCACTCCTGGGCATATATCTGGAAAAGACAAAAACTCTAATTTGAAAGGACACATGCACCCCAATGTTCATAGCCACACTATTTACAATGGCTAAGACATGGAAGCAACCTAAATGTCCATCAACAGATGAATAGATAAAGAAGATGTGGTATATATACTGTGGGATATTACACAGCTATTAAAGAGAATGAAATAATGCCATTAGCAGCAACATGGATGGACCTAGAGAATATCATACTGAGTGAATTTTCATTCAGACAAAGACAAATACCATATGATATCACTTATATGTGAAATCTAAAAAAGAATACAGATGAATTTATTTACAAAACAGAAACAGACTCACAGATGTAGAAAACAAACTTAAGGTAACCAAAGGGGAAAAGGGGGTAGGGAGGGATAAATTAGGAGTATGGGATTAACAGATACACACTACTATATATAAAATAGATAAACAATAAGGATTTGCTGTATGGTGTTGGGAACTATATTCAATATGTTGTAATAACCTCTAGTGGAAAAAAATCTGAAAAAATGTATAACTGATTCACTTTGTTGTATATCTGAACCTAACACAATATTGTAAATCAACTATACTTCAACTTAAAAAAAACGTAGAGGGCTTCCCTGGTGGCGCAGTGGTTGAGAGTCCGCCTGCCGATGCAGAGGACGCGGGTTCGTGCCCTGGTCCGGGAGGATCCCATATGCCGCGGAGCGGCTGGGCCCATGAGCCATGGCCGCTGAGCCTGCGCATCCGGAGCCTGTGCTCCACAACGGGAGAGGCCACAACAGTGAGAGGCCCGCATACCACACACACACACACACACACACACACACACACACACACACACACACACACACACGTAGAAGAAATTACAACAAATAAAGGACCACCCCTGGCCCCACAGACCAGTTTGCATTCATTGCCAACCTGGTACCCTTTCATCTCTGAACACTTGTATGTATTTCCTAGAAATAAGGACATTCTCCAATAATACCACACTACATCCATCGAAATTGAGAAATTAACTTTGACACTACACTATCATTTAATCCTTAGACCCCATTCAGATTTACCCAGATTCTCCCAATTAAAAAAGGAGCCATTTGAAGTCATGTGCTAGTTGTTGTGTCCTCTGTTTCTGGAGCAATTCCTCAGGCTTTCCTGGACCTTTATGACCTTGACAATTTTGAAGTTAACCAATTATTTTGTAGACTGTCCATCAATTTCAGTTTGTCTGAGGACTCTTCACAGTTAGATATGGATTATGTATCAGGGCAGAAATATCACTGAAATGATGCTCTGTTCCTTTCATTGCATCTTATCAGGTGGCACATGATTTCCATGTGTCCCTTTGCTGGTGATGTTAAATTTGATCACTTGATAAAGGCAACATCTGTGAGGCTTCTACATTGTGAAGTTACTCTTTTTCCCCTCTTATATTTTGTGGATAGGTACTCTAAGACGATTCTACTTAAACTTTCAAGCTGTTTATTCATTGCATCCATTGGAACTCATGGATTTCTATTTTACTTAATGGGTTATAATATATTACTATCATTATTTTGATGCTCACATTTCTCCCACATTTAGGTTGTGGGAGTTCCTTCCAGCCCATTCCTGTGTCCTTTTGACATGTGTTGCTTTCATTATTTCAGTGCTTTCTTACTTTCTGGAACAAGAAGTTCTAGGTTCATTTTGTACTTTGCTGGCCCCATCCCTGGATTTGGCCAAGGAGTTGAGGAGCCATGGAGCTCTGATTCCTTGTAGAGGAGAATGAGATTTAGAAACCAAGATCTGGGCATTAGGTGTGTTCATTGCTCCTGAGATGTTACAGCTCTCAGACCCTTTTAGTGGACACAACTGGGGATTGTATATGTCTATGTATGTACACACACACACATTTACATCTGTATTTGTTTATTTAAAAAAACCCTTTGACTTGAGTGACTATTTATTTATTTATTTTTGGCAGCATTGGGTCTTTTTTGCTGCACATGGGCTTTCTCTAGTGGTGGCTACTCTTCGTCGTGGTGCGCAGGCTTCTCATTGCGGTGGCTTCTCTTGTTGCGGAGTACAGGCTCTAGGCACGCGGGCTTCAGTAGTTATGGCGCATGGACTTAGCTGCTCCACGGCATGTGGGATCTTCCCGGACCAGGGCTCGAATCCATGTCGCCTGCATTGTCAGACGGATTCTTAACCACTCCGCCACCAGGGAAGTCACACATCTGTATTTATTACTGTGTTTTTATGTGTTAAAAATCAGAGTTCACTACCTCCAATTCTATTTTAACACCATGTGGCTCAATTTAGTTTTCTCCTTTCTGTATTTGTAACTCCCTTCTCTTAATAGTGAGAAACCTAGTTCCTACTATCTTGAATATGGTTACTTTATTCAATCACTTCCACCCTATGTTGGGCCACTCTACCATGTAGACACTCTCTTTAACTCTCTGAGATACCAATACTCCATGCCAAGTCCTCCCCACCACCTCCCCTCCCTCCCTCCAGACCCAGAAGCCTTCTTCACCATACTTGGGTGCCTCTTGTGGACAGATTTTTGCTTTTATGGAAAGAAATGGTAGCTCTTATCTCCTGGCAGAAAGCAGCCCTATGCCAAGGTACTCAGCTTGGCAAGCTGGGGTGTGGCCTGATTTCACTTCTTTAGATTGACCTTCATGCTATACATCGAGTACCCAACTTTATGTGGCTCTTGATGACTCTACCCATGGCTACACTGGATTGGTTGATGGTGGGGTCCGAACCTACCTTGGGGCTGAGGCACTGAGCTGTTTTTGCAGGTATGCTGCTGTGTTGAACCAAGGGGATTTGAATTTTGGAAGAAGCTGGAGGTTTGAGAAAGGATGTTACTAGTAACTAACTTCCTGCCTTTGGCACTGGAAGATAAAGTCTGGTTGGACAGACAAACAAGAAAGTTGATGGACAGAGAGGGCATGGAGATGGAGGACTTTTGGAGGCTTCATAGAGGAATTGAGTGCCTGATCCTAGTTTGTGTCTGAGATTGGCTGCATCCCTGTCCTTGGTATTTGAGTGGCATTCCCATATTCTTACACTAAATTCACTCTTCAAGTTAAGCTACTTCAACCTAAGCAAGTCATATGGCCAATCCCCAAGTCAAAGGACAGAGAAGTACTCTGTGGAACTGTACAGTTGACTGGCAGAGGACCTGGATACAGGGAGCCAATTATCCAGTCTTACAACGGAGAGGTCAAATTGCTCGCTAAAGGCTAACCCGTTAATAAGTGGCATTTAATCACTCTTGTATTGCTTCTGGATAAAATAGTAAGGGGCTTGATCCGCATGTGGGTTTATCAGGGTGTGCAGGCAGTTTTAAAGAGGATTCCTCTCCTTGCTTTCTCCTGCCCTCTTGTATATAGGAAGTTTACTTTCAAGAAGATAGCATTAATCAGATACAGAACTTCTTCCAAGAACCAGATGGCCTTCATTTCTTTCTTCCTGATTAGCTATATAAAGCTAATTGTCCAACTGAGAGAGGCTTAATTTTACAGGCTTGCATGGGAGGCATGCTTATTGTTTACAGCTTTCCACCCCACCCCCTTTCCTTCCTTGCCAGAGGCTCTGCTCCAGCAGGGGAACCTGAATCTAACATTTATGGATTTTGGAAGAAGTTGAATTTTTAGAAGGAGTCACCACATACTGGATAGGTATGGGAGCATTTCTCTTTAATCCTGCAGGTTAAAGGTAGCCTGTGTTCTTCTGAGGTCCTCTGTTCTATGTCTTCTTTTATTTGTCTGATGGTGCTGGAGACCATATTAAGGAATTGTAATATAAAAATTACACTGAATTATAAACATGCAGGGGCATATTATCATAGCTAATTATTAAGCTTACCAAGAGGCCAAGTGGTTATTATTTAGCGTGGTGGGAAAACTATTTTGCATCAGTGGAAATACTGCCCTGAAATATCGTGCCTTTTAGGCAGAGTAAAGATAATAGTGTCTGGAATACAGGATCAGCCATGTGCTGTGTGAAAGATGGTAGGCTTAAAAAAACTATTTGTACTCCTGGCAAATTGTCTTAACCTAATCCACATACCTTTCTAATTTAAAATATGAAAGTGAAACAAAGTTTATACTGAAGTTACATCCATGAAGAAACTGGTAAAATAGTTAAGTCTCCCAAGCCTAGACTCCAGTGTTGGGTGTGTGTGTCTGTGTGTGTGTGTGTCTGTGTGTGTGTGTCTGTGTCTGTGTATGTCCTGCTCACATATGAATTGTGAATTCATATTGCATTTCCTTGTAAGGATGTGCCATTTTTAATGAAGACCAAAACATGGTGGGGTATTCTAAATGAAGCCTGATTATAATTGCAGATGGCAGTTGAGCTTTTGGAAGCTGGTTTCTTTAACTGTTAAATAAAAATTGTCTTTTTTAGTATTGGTTTGTAGAAGTTCAGTGGTGGTTGTTTAGGGGGAAAAAACCCACTTTTGCCTCTTTATTTCCATTAAATTAAATCTCACAGCATACCCATCTTCTGTTAAGGGGTTTGACTCGGAAGAAATTTTTCTGAAGGCTTTCTTGACTGTCGATTAAATGAAAACTTTTGGTCCATAAAGCTGATCTTTCTGGAGGCTTTCTTTTGTTGAATATGGAAAACCTGTGACAGATATTTTCCGCGTGTTCTTCCCTGGATAGTTATTGAGCCAATGCAATAATAAAGTGGTAGGTTTTGTTTTGTTTTTTTTAATATAAGGAATGCCTTTCACTATTAGTAGACTTTTAATGATCAGAATTAGTACCTTAACCTAGCCTTCTTCTGTTTGGTAGGCAAACTTGACATTGTTCAGTGTCCCAGAAAGGGTTATGGTTGTGATAGACATTGCCTGGGTGTGCAGTGGATTTATGCTTCTTGTTCCCAGCTTATACGACCACATACATAAAATTTCTGCCTGTTGATGGGTATGTAGGCCCACTAGACCAGTGGTTTGCAACCAGGGGTTCACAGTTTTGCAGCCCCCCTCCCAAGGGGACATTTGGCAATGCCTGGAAACACTTTCAGTTGTCAGGACTGGGAGGTGGTGCTACTTTCCTTTGGTTGGTAGAGGCCAGGGATGCTGCTAAACATCCTACAGTACACAGGCCACCGTCCCACAGGAAAGAGTTATCTGGTACAAAATGTCGATAGTGAGGCTGTTGAGAAGCCCAGCACTAAGCAGTGGACTCATAGTATCTCCCTTTGTTTCCCACTGTCCAAGTGGGCACGGATTCGCCATGGATCTGCTCCATCTCATCCTCCCATTACGGTGCCAGTGGGTAGTACATTAAATTAAACACGAATTGTTAAGAAATAGTGTTTTCTGGAAGTATTCAACAAGGAAGTCAAAGGGAGAGATGAACCAGCAATGTGTTAGTAGGTAAGTGGTGTCTTGGAGAGAGCCAGAGTTTGTAACAGGCCTTGGGGCTTTGGGGACGATGGATTGCTTTGTCCCCGCGGAAGTCTCCTTTTGTTAGAGTAGATGTCACCCTTAAATGTTCGTTCTTGTAGGTGACGGATTCATCAAAAGCTGGTGATGAAAACATCTTAATAAACAACATCACACAATCATGTTTCTCCTTCACAATGAATTCTGCCTAATGAAGATTGGCTGTGTACAGCCACCACTGCTTAATTTTGTTGCATTTTGTGTACACAGCTCAGAAAATTAAGAGACCAGGGAACTACTCTTGAGGAGAATATAAAAGGACTTTCTTGAATGACGGCACTTTTGATGTTTTTTTTTTTTTTTTTTTTCCTGACATACGTGCCTGGAGGAGTAAGAGAGGAAGATGTCAGGGGACTTATAAGCAGCTGATAACAACAGGCTTCATTTACATTTTGTAGCGTGTACAGCCCCCGTTCCTTCAAGCACATGTGTAGGGAATTGAAATTGCAGTTTGCCTATTGTGTGTTGGCAGTAATCTTGCCAAAAAATTTTTTATGTTTCAAAATCAGGCAGCCAATAGCAGTAGCCAGTGATATATGGGGCTATTGATGTGAATTGAATTTGCAGAGGGAAAATGGGATTTGGTGCAGTATGAACTTGTAATGAGGTGGCCCCGAAGATTTGTAATGGTCAGCCATTGTTTATGCCAAGAATCAGCTAGGAATCAAATACCTTTCAAAGGGAGACAAGTAAAACTTGAGTTTTCTTTCTTTTTCCAGCTAATGGAGTGGTTCCAAAGTGATGTCATTTAGTTTGGCTCTTGAGGGTACTGGAAGTTAACAAATTACCCTTTTAATAAGTGTGTGGATCACTGGTCTTCACTGATCTCAGTTATTGTCTTGTAAGAAAAAAAAATTGGACCTGTGTCCTCAATATACGTGTATTTATTTTTATCTATTATGTGTATGTGTTCTTACACGAAAATATTATGTAAATTATAAAATGTAAAGCATGTAAAAAACATTTATGGGTAAAAGGTTAAATTTTTCGTATCCCCAAGGAATCATCTTAGGTACCCCTGGGTGCTTGGTGCTGGAAATGACAGGCACTAGTATTGCCTTAGGTGACAGTGTTAGGTACTGGAGAAGACTGGCCTGCCTTCCCTTCCATACTGCAGGCATCTCTTTAAAATATGTGACACTTACTCTTGAACGTTTACTATGATTGTGTGGTGTGAGCTGCAGATCGGATTGGATTAATACCAGACATTCAGAAGTGGTTCTCCTCCCCAGGTGTGATGTGTAGAATAGAAATGCAGTAAGTCAGCTAAAGCTGACCTCATGTTTTATCTGAATGCTGTGTCTTAGAAGTTTACTCCCTGATTTATCTGGGTAATTTTTCCCTTGCCTCCTTCCCTTCTTTCCTTTCCTTTTTTCTTTTTTCTTTTTTTTTGGTGCCAGGGGAAACTGGGACACAGTAATTCCAAATATATTTCTTCTCTGAGGGTCAATTAGAGTTTGTAGGTTAAGAGTAGGGGGTTTGAAGTTAGAATAATTACAGCCTACGAATGACTGAATGGAAGAATTAATACATTTATCCCTTAGTTGAAACTATGCTGCTTAGGTGATTTTGGTGAGCAAGCTGGTAAATTCCTCTGATTCTTTGTTTTCTTTTCTGTGAAGTGGGGATCGTTTCTAACCCCTGTGGTTTTCTGTAGAATTAAGTAGGGTGTGTATGTGAAATAGCCAGCATAGGGCATTAGGTAAATGTCCATTTAATAATGGTGTATTTATTTTCAGTAGCCCCTGTCCTTCTTGGAATTCTTCTTTTTTTTTTTTTTTTTTTTTTTTTTTTTAAGGTAAGAAGTGGATTTATTTAGAGAGATACACATTCTATACACAGAATGCGGTCCGTTTCAAAAGGTGAGTGGCCATATGGGAGAAACACATTCCACACAGTGTGGACCATCTCAGAAAGCAAGAGCCTTCTTGGAATTCTGAATTTCTTGAATGTCTTCACTTACTCTGGCCAACACTGATTTCCCCAACCTCAGAGCTCTTAGATACCAGAACGACTAGCGGTACAGTATCGCTGGGCACAGTTATCCCATCATTCACTTATGTGTTCTTTCCCTTTCCTTCTCCCCAGGTAAATTCAGTTTCTGGAGGGTGGAAACCAAGTCTTAACTTTCTCTTGCGGTGGGTTGCCTGCCTTTCCTTGCCTCCTTCCCCGACATCAGGCCGAGTGAGTAATCCAGGAACTAATTTTTAGTGGTCAGGTGAAAAGGCATGTGTGGAATCGGAAGACCTACCTTTTGGAAGAATCAGAAGACTTGCTTTGGAATTAGAGAAGGTGAATGAGGTGCAGGGAGCTGGAAAGAGGATTTCAGAAGGGAGATTTTGCTGATTGTAATTAGCGCTAAACAGAAGTTGGTATACTTCTGTAGTTTTCCGTTGTCAATTACTTTGGATGATAAATATATTTTTTTGCTATTATTTTTAAGTGACAGATTGCAGTACGTTTCAGGACCTGCCACCCATTTTGATTTGAAAGATTATGTTGTCAGAATTTTAGACGGTGCGGGTAAAGACCTAATTTTACTAAATAACAGGGACTTTTGAATCTTGTAAATTACTTTCCTCTTGCCATGGAAAGTGTTTTTCTCTGATTTATTATGCAAATTATGGTAAATCCTAGAACTGAGCAAAGTAAAACCATTTCATGTCTTTTAGAATCTGTTTTCTAGTTTTGCTCATTCTGTAACAGTCTTACCTTAATAGGCAAGAAGTATAAATTGTGTGAATTACTGAGCAGAGATAATGGAAAGTATATTTTGGTTATTTCCAGTTAGCAACCAGCCTCTTAATGAATCAGATTAAGTGCCTCAGTCACTTCCTCTTTTTACAAGTTGTCTTTAGGAAGGCACATTTGCACCCTGAGTACAATAAAAGGAAATTAGTATTTTGCTACTTTTACTAAAAGTAATGATATTCCTATTTTCCTGTTATAGAGTTTCAGGCATCACCCCCTGCAGCTGAAGAAGAGACTAATTTTCCACTGTGTGTCTTAATATCAAGGAAATATCTCACATGCCTATCAGGCTGATAAAAGAGGGTTTTCCTTGATTGCTAATAATGGGATGGATTCTGAAAGCCTTAGTCAAAATTTGGCTTTGGAAGGCTACTACAGGTTTATTTTCAGGATGAAGGAAAAATGAGACAGCCAACTTGGAAAGGGCAGGAACCAGGACAGGAGGAGCTAATTGGCCAACGGGGTACTGGAAAGAGTTGACCCCTCCTGTGTCTTGGTTTTAGGGATAACGCTCAGCTCAAGAACAAGATGCCTTTCTGGGAGAGGTTCTGGTTGGCTTGGCAGGGCGGGACAGGATGCCCGCATGGATAATGCAGGGGAAAATTGGGGGATTATAACCTGGAGAGGTTGGGGGGAAAGGACCATGAAGTAAACTACAGCTGGAGATGTCTTTCTCTTAAGGTTATCCGTTTCATGGCTTCAATCATAGAGTGGATTGCCAAATCTTGAAGCAAAAAGGGCTCCAAATCCCTCCTGGAAACGAGTGGGTGACTTGTTCAGGGGGTGCTACAGCTGTGGGTGATGCTCAGGTTAGTTTTCATTACCTTTGCCTCTAGCATCAGGCTAGAGAATTTGGTTCCTGAGTGATGTTATCTAACATTGGGAAAGGAAATCTCTTTCAGTTAGCAGAGATAAAGTATTGACAAGGCAGTGGAGTGGATGCCTATAAATACATGCCTTCTATAATTGGAAAGGAGCAAAGAAGACGTGAAGAAAACTTCCAGTTGCTGTTTGTAGAGGCTGAGTAAAGGACTACCTGTGCAAGGCTTCACCTGTTCGAGGACTATAAATATCACTTGACTAAACAAGCATCCAAGGGATTAGTAGCAGGCAGGGTATGTCTATTCCTAAATTTGACGGCTAAGCACTGAAAGCAGCCTCTAGCCATTTATTCAGAAAATGCCATCGTTTGGGGGCACATCAGATGCACTGTTGGCCCGACTGCTTTCTTGGATACTCAGAGCTTCTCACTTTACTCAGAAACCCGAAAGGAGAGGCAGCTGAGCTCAGGAGACACTCCCGGGGGACCAAACTCTCTCCAACTCTTTTTCAATTAGGACCACCCTTTCATAAGGTTTTGGGTTTGCAGAGGGTGAAGTATAGCATGGTGGTTCCAAGTATGGTTTGGGGATTAAGATGAGATTTGGGGGCTTCCCTGGTGGCGCAGTGGTTAAGAATCCTCCTGCCGATGCAGGGGACAAGGCTTCGAGCCCTGGTGCGGGAAGATCCCACATGCCGCGGAGCAACTAAGCCCGTGCGCCACAACTACTGAGTCTGCGCTCTAGAGCCTACCAGCCACAGCTACTGAGCCCACGTGCTGCAATTACTGAAGCCCGCGCGCCTAGAGCCCGTGCTCCACAACAAGAGAAGGTGGCGCACCACAACGAAGAGTAGCCCCCCCGCTCGCCACAACCAGAGAAAGCCCGCGTGCACAGTAACAAAGACCCAATGCAGCCAAAATAAATAAATAAATAAATTTATTTTAAAAAATATAAGATGAGATTTGGATGTGAATCCTGACCCTCCCACTTAATAGCTGTGAATGTGGGGAAGTTTCTAACCTCTTTGGGCCTCTGATAGATTTGCTTAATTAAGGTTCATTTCCTCCTTCCTTGTAACTGGATCTTTGTGTCAATATTATTGGGGATTGCAGTGAACCTAACAAACCCCCTTGCTTTATTACCTTCCCATGTGAATAGGGATGGTTGATGAGTCACAAGAAGAAGCTGTTGTCTGGGGTTTCCAGGAAAGTTGTTCCGAAGGGATTCATTCAGTTGGGAAGTGCGCTCTTTTTGATATTTCATATTTTGCATTTTTGATGTGAAATACAGATGTGATAGCTTGGAGCTACAGCTGCCATTTTGAGACCAGGAGGGAAAGGCCAAGGGAATTGCAGAGACGGGGGCATCTTTTACCTGCAGCTACCTACCTCCACACTTCCTGTTAGATGGAATAAATCAACCCTTACGTCTTTAAGTCTCTGTAATGGGTCTCTGATAGTAGCATCAAAATATAGTTTCTGCCTCCTACACGATTGGTGGGAAGGTAAGTTGGTGCAGCCACTATGGAGAATAGTATGGAGGTTCCTCAAGAAACTAAAAATAAGAGTTGCCATATGATCCTGCAATCCCCCTCCTGGGCATGTATCTGTAGATAACCATAATTCAAAAAGATACATGCATCCCAGTGTTCATTGCAGCTCTATTTACAATAGCCAAGACATGGAAACAACCTAAATGCCCATTGACAGATGAACGGATACAATGGAATACTATTCAGCCATGAAAAAATGAAATAATGCCATTTGCAGCAACATGGATGGACCTAGAGATTATCATACTAGTGAAGTAAGTCAGAAAGAGAAAGACAAATACCATATGATATCACTTATATGTAGAATCTAAAATATGACACAAATGAACTTATCTGTGAAACAGACTCATAGACATAGAGAACAGACTTGTGGCTGCCAAGCAGGAGGGGGTGTGGGAGAGGGAAGGACTGGGAGTTTGGGATTAGCAGATGCAAACAGAATTATATACAGAATGGATAAACACAAAGGTCCTACTGTATAGTACAGGGAACTATATTCAATATCCTGTGATAAACCATAATGGAAAAGAATATGAAAAATAATGTATGTATGTATATATATACATATATATGTATTACTGAATCACTTTGCTGTACACTAGAAGTTAACTCAACACTGTAAATCAACTATACTTCAATAAAATAAATTTGAAAGAAAAGAACATAGGTTCCGATATCAAACCTCATATTCCCTGTCTGCAAAATGAGGATAGTAGAATGTATGCTGTGGGGTCATTCTGAAGATTTGAAGACAGCATGTGCCAAGTATTGATTGGCAGCTGCTACTTTTGTTTTGAAATTACACTGCTAGCATTATCACATATAACATATATATTACAGATATAGGTAAATGTATTCGAACCCTAAGATTGCTGTTACAAAGTACTAAAGACTGGGTGGCTCAAACAGCAGAAATTTATTGTCTCAGAGTTCTGGAGGCCAGAAGTGTCCCACATCAAGGTGTCTGCAGGATTGGTTCCTTCTGAGGGCTGTGAGGGAAGGATCTGCTCCAGGTCTCTCTCCTTGACTAGTAGATGATTGTCTTCTCTCTGTGTCTTCACATTGTCTTCCCTCTATGCATGTCTGTGTCCAGATATCCCCTTTTTACAAAGACTCTAGTCATACTGGATTAGGGCACCCTAATGACCTCATTGTAACTTGATTACCTCTGTAAAGACACTGTCTTCAAATAAGGTCACTTTCTGAGTTACTGAGCATATATCCAATATACCCTTTTTGGGGGGACACAATTCAATTCACTATCAGTGAAGTTTTAGTCTCTCACCCTTTCTCTGATTACAAAAACTCTTTACCAAAAAAGTCAAATATTCTTTATGAAAAATAGCCCCCCTCAAGTGTCCTTTTTTGCAAATGACTTTAACTTAGTTATCTAGATACTGGAATCGGCGAGGGCGTCTGAATTCGTTGTCGTTTTAAGGCAGTGATTTGTCAGTTCTCATGGCTCTCTTGGATTTAGGTATTCTCTTGGGTAGGTTTTAAGCTCATTACTGAGAAACACAAGAGTCTACTGTGTGTTAGTCCACAGTCTTTAGAATTCTTTAGAATAAGGTCTTTATGTGGCCAGTCATACATGTGGGCTGTTTGGTGCTCTTGGTGAATTCATGTGACAGAGATGTCCCAGAGTGTGACCCTACTGTGTGCCCAAGTCTCGCTGCGCCAGGTTACAGCGTCTATAACAATACCTCTGAACATCTCAGCCTCCAAGCTGAGTTCAGTGATGGAGGACTTGTTTAAATCCTATTCTGAGTATAAGCATTTAAAAATGCTGAAGTTTCCGCCGTTGGAGAATTTCTTCAACTCTGTTTAACTCTGGAAAAAGATGTTAGTCCAGTGTTCCTACAGCTGCTTTCTTTTTCTTTGCAAATATTTCAGACATTGGGACCATTACCTCTGGAATGAGGCAGAGTACTTTATGCATTAAATAAATAACTTTCCTGTCTTGACGGGGTTTTTTTTGAAGATCACTTTTAGTTGACATTATGTGCTTGGAGGGGCTTGTCTTCAAATAAAAGGCATAAATTGAAATACAGCTGAATAGGAATCAAGAGTGGGGTTCAAGTATAAGGTAAAATTGATGACATCTCTTATTGCTTTATAGATGAATTACTTTTATGGTGGCCTATTTCAGTTTAAAAACTAAAAATGCATTTTTCTACACGCTAATCGTCCGTCCTGACAGCAGTAAAAAAGAAAGGCTGTTTTTCCCCCACCCTTCCTTACCACTGATAGTAGAAATTGCTTATTGCTTGAAAATCTGTATTTACCTGCTGGTTTGCCATTAAAAAGGGATTTTGTAACCTGAATTCCATTTTTTTATTTAACATAAGGGGTTATATTTTCTGTATTGGCAGGTCGTGGCATGGGTAGGTGACTTGAATGCAGTCCTTTTCATTGAGCGTTACTGTTCAAAATCTATGTGTGTCAAGGAATTGGGAAGGTTTGCATCTGAGCAGGAAGAAGGTGATACTGGGGTTAGTTCTCTGCATCCACCCAATTATTAACCTTCTCAGAGTAAGGAGCTCAGCCAAGGGAGGAAGATCACCCCTCTTTAACTGATGTGCTGTGTCTTGCAGCCGGATGCCAATGTTCTAGCAATGTCAGGAGCAAAAGCTTTGTGGGGGTGGGGAGGAAGGCAGATTGACAAATCATTAAATTGTCATTCAGTATAATTTACATGGTCCATCTCACCACCTATGATGTATTCTTGGAAAAAAAGAATAATAAATGGAATCAGAGCCAGCTTCTCCCATCAGGTGCTGGGGATAGAGCATAATGTAAAAGGACACACCTGGCATGCCATTAGCAAAACCCAGAATGAGGGAACTTCTATGCTTTACATGACCCCCTTTGTTCAACAAATATGTTGAACAGTTAAAAGAGGCAGAGAAGAACCTTTGGATTAAAAGAGCTTAAAGAGGGCTTCCCTGGTGGCGCAGTGGTTGGGAGTCCGCCTGCCGATGCAGGGGACACGGGTTCGTGCCCTGGTCCCGGAAGATCCCGCGTGCCGCGGAGCGGCTGGGCCCGTGAGCCATGGCCGCTGAGCCTGCGCATCCGGAGCCTGTGCTCCGCAACGGGAGAGGCCACAGCAGTGAGAGGCCCTCGTGCAAAAAAAAAGATTAAAGAGACATATCAACCAAATGCAGCGTATGGACTTTGGATCCTGATATGATCAAATCAGTGTTAAACTTTTTTTTTTTTTTTTTTTTTGAGTTGGGGAAATTTGGATTAGATATTATCTGACATGGCATTTTTGTTACTTTTTTAGGTATAGAAAAGATAGTAGTGTTGTAATTACATTTTAAAAGAGTCCTTGTATTTTAGTGATAGATACTGAATTAGATATGGGGGAAATTATGTCTGGAATTTGCTTCAAGTTAATCCAGTTGGAGTAGGGAGTGGGTCGGGGTAAAAAGAAGTAATATTTTCCATATATGTTAATCGTTGAAGGTAGGAGATAGATAGGTGGGGACTCTTCTATTTTTGAATGTTTGAAATTTTCATAACAGAAAATTGAATCATATGAATGACCTACCTGTGTTCTATTCTTCATGATGGCTTCTGACTTTATAAGACCTACTTCTTTTTAAGTATTCTTGGGATAATAAATATTTTAATATACAACCTTTTTTCCTCAAAGTAATCCAGACATAAATATGGTCACTAACTATAGCAACCAAGCCTCCAAGAATTGACAGGTTTTATTTAATGACCCATTTTCCTTCAATTGAACTCAGCCCTGTGGAATAACGGGAATGTTTTATTCATCAGACTCTGCTTTTTATAAATTGTCGAATGCCTTGGTAGGAATTAGCAGATGTTGAATTATCAGTGGGAGGATTCTTTATTTGCTAAATGCAATAGAAAGTCATTAAAAGTAGTTTAAAATATGAAAGAATCAAATGGCAGAACTTGAGGGGAAACGAATACATTTGTTCTCTTGCATCCTGGGCTTATTAAGGTCAAATGAGGTGCAGCTTAATGTTTGGCAGCTTCATTGTAAACTGAGCCGAAAGGAAAACCTTTCTGCCCTTTGGTCCAACATTCCTGTGTGAAGAGGACAACAGCTACAATGGAACATTGCCAAGGTTTTTTGGGGGGTCATACCTTAGACCTTAAGATAGTTGAGATAAGCCAGGATTTATGTACACATATATCCCCGGTCTCGGTGTTGAGCCATTACTTCCATTTTTGCATTTTTTTTTTCATGGTACAAGGTCTTTGTTTTGTTTTGAGTGCCCACTGTGTAATCAGCTCTGGACTAGGCACTGAGGAACAAGGACAAACCAAAGTTGTATTTTTTTGCTCTGTTGTCTAACTTGAACATGAACTGTCTCCTCCTCCCTCTCATGTCCCCCCACCCTACCCCCCCATTCTTTTATCTTTGCTACCTTTCTCTTTTTCTGGCAACACTGCCCTATCAGTTTGTAATGATGTAATCCCTAAGGTGATGGTTAGTTATTTGGATCCGGGAAAAAGCTGTGATTAAGTTGAAACAGTTTAGAACTGGGTGAGGGTGTGGTGGGGAGCCACCATGTACCTGCTCTGCCCCTGTGCCAGTTACTGCCCAAAGAAATACCTCATTTGTTCCGTGCCCAAGCCCTGCAGGGAAAGAATCACTCCCATTCTACAAGGAAGGAGAGGAAGCTTCAGGGAGCTTGAGGGACTTGGTCAGTCCTCATGGCTCCTGAGCATCTTTGTTGGTCAGTATGCCCTCGTCTGTGCAAAATTGTGCTTTAACCAACACACCGTATATGTCCTCCAGGGTGTAGGTAATGAGGGCAGTTTTTCAGTGAAACCTCAGCCATCTGTTTTCTCCATGATGTTGCTTCTTTTTTTTTTTTTTTTTTTTTTTCATGATGTTGCTTCTTACTGATTCTGTATGGGACGTTGAGGGGCAGGGAGGAGGGTCACCTGGGGGACAGCCTTCTGTGCCTTCACTTGGGGCACCTGCATGAATTTCAAGATGGCCTAAATTAGATGTATAACTCACATATCTTCTGGATAGAACAGGGGCACAGGAAGGACAAAACAGGCACTGGTAGCTTGGTGACTGTGAAATGGCTTGGCTCGCTCCTTGTCTGCACTACTGTTTGTCTTAACCACAGAGTTGAATAGGTCTCCATGCTATGTAATATAGAGAGATCTTTGTGAACACAGCTGCTTACGAGCCCTGGGCATCAGCAGGAAAGCAATATCTTCGTCTTCTTTTTTTAAAAAAATAAATTTATTTATGTATTTATTTATTTGTGGCTGCGTTGGGTCCTCGTTGCTGTGCGTGGGCTTTCTCTAGTTGCGGCGAGCGGAGGCTACTCTTCGTTGAGGTGCGTGGGCTTCTCTGTTGCAGGGCACAGGCTCTAGGCACGTGAACTTCAGTAGTTGTGGCATGCGGGCTCAGTAGTTGTGGCGCACAGGCTTAGTTGCTCCGTGGCATGTGGGATCTTCCCAGACCAGGGATCGAACCTGTGTTCCCTACATTGGCAGGCGGATTCTTAACCACTGCACCACCAGGGAAGTCCCAAGCAATATCTTCTTAAGGTTTGCAACTGGTAATACTTTTGTGGTCTCTCGTAAGCAGGAGATAAAAAGAGTAAAGGTTTCTTGGAGACTGTTTTGAAGGCCTGAGGAGTTTGTGAAGTGTAGTAAGTGGATTCCAGTTGATCTAGAGGCTCTCCAAGTTAACCGGGGTTTTGAGTGTGCCTGTCTTCAGCTTTGGGCTCCTACTGCATTCAAGACCTCTTTTGTCAGGCTGGTGAGGAGTATATTGCCAGGAATGAAGCCCGGTGTTGGAGCAGAACGTTTGAAAACAGATGGAGAACAGCAACTTCAAGTAGTAGACAGGAAATCATCGAATTGGAGAAGTTACTCAGGCTGGGGTACCGTGCCCAAAGGCACCAAGCCTAGGCTGATGATGGAGAAGGGCGCTTAAGTGGTGTTTCTTGGCCACAGGGCAGTAGGAATTGTTCAGCTGAATGTGTGCTTTAAATGGGTGATGTTATTAGTAGGAGATAAAATGGTGGGGAGAGAAGTGGAGGCTTGCTTCCTGTACCTTACTCTGGATCTTTTTGATGGAGTTGTTGGCTGGAGCAGATTTCGAGATGAGTATTCCTTTAGGTAAAGAGGTTGTCATGCTCTTCTTTCTGAAAGAGTTTACTTGAGCTAACTCACTTAATATGAATAGATTCCACTGTTCTGGCAATCTCCCTTCCTATATGAATTAAAAAGCCACAGAGAAAGTAAACGTTTAAGTTTTCTTTAATAAAACGTTTCAGGTACTAAACTATAAAATCCCTAGTTAAGACTTTAGCAGTCTATGCTTTCCTATTAATAGTGACTTTTTTTTTTTTTTTTTTCCAAATCAAAGATGTTTTATCTTGTCATCCACCCCCAATCAGAAAAAGAAGTTACTCTCTTTTTTCGGAGAGTTCTTTGGGGGAATCTTTTTTTTTTTTTTTTTTTTTTTTTTGTTTGTTTGTTTTTTTGCGGTATGCGGGCCTCTCACTGTTGTGGCCTCTCCCTTTGCGGAGCACAGGCTCCGGACGCGCAGGCTCCGCGGCATGTGGGATCTTCCCGGACCGGGGAACGAACCTGCGTCCCCTGCATCGGCAGGCGGGCTCGCAACCACTGCGCCACCAGGGAAGCCCGGGGAATCTTTTTAAAGATTGGTTTGCTACCAAGTGGTTTTCGTGGCTTTCCCTGATCAGTGGAAATGGACTAGAGGCCAGACAAGAAATTCAGGCAAGGCTTTATTGCGGCACCTGCTGCAGCAGGACGGAGCGAGAACAAACAGGTTCCCTTGCCTGCTCGTTCCCTGAGGGGGGGGCGAGCTGGTTACTTGGGTGAGGGTAGGGGTGTGTCCAGGGGCCGGGCCCACCCCTTAGGTGGTGGTGTGTGCAGGGGGCATGCGCAGTACCCTGCTTTTGCTGCCGAAATCCTGCTTTTGCTCCAGGCTCTTCAAAAGTGTCAGTTGGGGTTTTGTTTTGGTCTCTGTATCTTTTGGGCCCAGATTTGCCCCAGCTGCGTGTGCACGCAGTTATTTTTAGTCCCGTACAGTGTCTTTGTATTTTGTTGCCAGGGCAGAGGTTGTGTCCAGGTGCAGGCACTGCAGCACTGCAGCAAAGGGCCCCAGGTCCCAGCCCGTCTCAGGTTCAGTGCAAGAAATTTTCCAGTTCAGTTGACATTCTTGGCAGTGGGTTTGTGGTTTGGCATATGGTTCAAAATTTTTATCATGTCAAGTTCCTTCGACAACAAGGGTAGAAAGAAATATTAGTGTACTTTCCCCAAAGTGCTCTAGTAATTGTCAACTACTTAGAAATGTATCTTTAATGAGAGAGGAGGACGTCCTGCCTCTTGTGACAACATGCATGGACCTTGAGTACATTATGCCGAGTGAGAGAAGTCAAGCAGAAAGACAAGGACTGTGTGATATCACTTGTATGTGGAATCTAAAAGAGCCCAAATTAAAAAAAAAATAAATCTGTCTAAAGGGAGTTCCCTGGTAGTCTAATGGTTAGGAATCGGTGCTTTCTCTGCCATGGCCCAGCTTCAGTCCTTGCTCAGGGAACTGAGATCCCACAAGCCAAGTGGCGTGCCTGCACTGCACCCCCCCCAAAAAAAAAAATCTAAGAAAGCCCAAATTCTTTATCTCAATTAGTCATCCCCAAAGGCAACAGTCCTGTAGGTAAGCATAATCTCCACTTACATGTAAGAAACCCAAATCATAGAAACGAAGCAACTTGTCTGTAGACAGAAAAGTATTAATTATACCCAGGTGTTAAGAATGAAGGACACAAAAATTAACATTTGTGCCAGTTCTGACTGAAATCTTCAACCACTGTATTATCCTGCTGTCCAGTAGATTCTGGCTTCTTCGCTTTGTTTTCTAGATATTCCCCAGTGTTTCCTTTAGACTGGATAAGGACTTAACCATGAAGTAAGTTCTGAACACCAGATCAAGGACTTTATAGAAGGTTTGAAACATCAGCCACCACAAAATCTTTGCCTGATTACAGTCTAGATTCAAATCTTCTGATTCTAGTTTTCTCTATTTAGGATGGCTCTTTCACTTGTTTTTTTTTTTTGGAAAATTCTTACTCTCTAAAGTTTTAATTGAAACATAGCTTCCTCTGTGGAGCCTTTTCGGATCTCCTGAGATAAACAGGTTCTTCTTCCCCGTATAAGACCCTTGTTTCTTACACATGGCTTCACTGAAACATGTGTTCTCAGAATTATTTTCCTTAAAGTCAGTAAGTCGTATGCAGTGTGAGAGGCCATTTTTAATCTGCATAGCACAGTGATTCTCAAACTTCAACATGAATCAGAATTATCTGGGGCTCTTTTTTTTTTTCTTTTTTTTTTGGCCGTGCCACATGGCACGCAGGATCTTAGTTCCCTGACCAGGCATCGAACCCGCGTCCCCTGCAGTGGAGTCGCAGAGTCTTAACCACTGGACCGCCAGGGAATTCCCCTATGTGGGACTCTTTAAAACTCAGACTACTGACCCTTCCCCCCAGAGATTCTGACTCTGTAGGTCTGGGGTGCGGTCCTCAAATTTACATTTCTCACATCCCTGTTGCTGTCCCTACTACTGGGCTGGACCGCAATTAGAACCACTCAACTATCAACTGAAACATAACAAGTGAGATGAACACCTGACTGTAGGCTGATATTTATTCCTCAGAACAAGTTGCTAATAAGTTTTCAGTATGAAAAGTGATGAACTAGTAACAGGTGTGAAACTGGTTCCCGCACAGGGAGAAGGGATTCTCAGAAGAGACAATGGACGTACAGTCCGGGTTTCATCTTCCTCTCCAAGCTTCCTTATTTTGAACTGAGAGTAGAAAGTGGAAAGGGAGACCCCTAACTTTGAAAGAAAAGAGGAACTTCAGATTTGTGTGTCTTCTGCTTTGTGTCTGTAGTTACTTTGACGCATTTATCAAAAATACAAAAAGTATTTCAGTTTGCATTATTTTGGTGGGATGGATGTCACACAATAGGAATGAGACTTGGATTTTAAATATTTTATGGAACCTATTAGATTTAAAATGATTGTCTGAGTCTACATGAAATTAAGTTAATTGATTGGTGTTCTTCAATAAAATAACTTCACATTTTGTATTATTAAAAAAATAAGTAAAAGAGCCAAACTCATAAAAAGCAGGAAGAAAATACGGGTTACCAGGGGATGGGAGTGGGAGATAGGCTAGATATTTAAGAATACAAGCTGAGGGGGCTTCCCTGGTGGCGCAGTGGTTGAGAGTCCGCCTGCTGATGCAGGAGACACGGGTTCGTGCCCCGGTCCGGGAAGATCCCACATGCCGTGGAGCGGCTGGGCCCGTGAGCCATGGCCGCTGAGCCTGCGCATCCGGAGCCTGTGCTCCGCAACGGGAGAGGCCACAACAGTGAGAGGCCCACGTACTGCAAAAATTAAAAAAAAAAAAAAGAATACAAGCTGAAAGGCTAGATATTTAAGGATACAAGCTGAAAACAAGTAATAAATAAGCCCTAGAGATCTAATGCACAGCATAGTGACTATAGACAATATTGTTATAATCAACAAATTTGCTAAGATACTAGAACTTAATTATTCCAACCACTAAAGAAAAGATACTTATGTAATGTGATAGAGGTGCTAATAAGCGCTGCAATGGCAGTCATATTGCAATATATAAGTGTAACAAGTTAACATGTTCTACATCTTAAATTCACACAATGTTATATACCAAATATGTATCTTTAAGATTAACTGAAATTCAAATCTTGAGACTGGGTGCAGGACTATTATTGTCATTGAGGAATCAAAGCTAATGGTTATAGTTTTACTAACTTGATATTGTATAGCTATTTAAAAAAATGAATGCCTTTCTTTTGATCCTCTCAGGTTTGTTAAGTGAGTATATTATTTTCTAAAAATTGCATTTGTTATCTACAAATACATGTTGCCAAAGTTTGTAAGCCCTTTGTTTTTGCAAACAGTTTGAATACTGTAAGAATCTTTATTCTACTCACATCTTAAGGAGATTCTTGCTCAGTAGAGAAAAGGGATATTGCAAACACATGGAAAGCTTCCCCTTGGTTTTTCAGTGATGTTGGCACTGGTGGTATAGATATGAGCAAGACATGGATCCTTCTTTTAAGGAATTCATAATCTGGTGACAAAGAAGGACAGGTAAATAATCAATTGCAATAAAATGATGTAGAGGCTCTGATTGTAGTCTAGAGTGCAGACAGTGGAAGTCAGTAATAGGGAGTTACCAGTTCTGCCAAAGTGAGATTTGAGTCAACAGTCTATAAAGTATAGAAGAAGTGATAAGATACATAGAAAATGCTTATAATATTGGATAGAAAGCGATAAGTGTTGAAAGAGGTGGACAGATAAAGTGCTTTGTGTTTCTAGAGAAAGAAATTACTTCTCTTTTAGATTAGGGAAGCCTCAGTAAGGCTGATGATAATTTTGCTGTACATTCAGCAGCAAATTTCAGTTTGCAAAGAACTTTCAAAGTACTCCATCTGCTAGTTCCACAGAAAATCTGGGAGGCAGTCGAGATATATTAGATGCTGGCTTATGTTACATACTCGCAGTTGACATATATTAGATACTGTGTGACATACTGAGGGTCACACAGCAGGTGATTACACAAGCATGTGTTTGAGTTCAGCATTTCTGACCTTTTATTCCACAAAGAAGCAGAGTGATCACATCATTACTTCCTTTGTTCTCTTTTCCCCTCCTTGCCCATGGCTTCCGAGGGTAAAGGTTTTGCTCTGGATCATGGTCTGTAAGTCTCCACATGATCTGGCTCCTGTCTTCCCCCAGGACTTGCCTTGGACAAGCCCCCCTGCTTACCTTGTGTTCTGGCTGTTTCAGGAACACACCAGGCGTGTTTCCACCCCAGGATTCTTAAACGTGCTTTTCCAGTTGCACTGAAAGTCACCCCCAACCCGATTCTAGATTTAGTTCATTGTTAGAATAGCACCTCCTCAGGGAGGCTTCCTTGACCTCTGCATGTAAAACTCACGCCACTTTCCCGTCAGCCTCCATCTCTGTTCTCTGTGTTATTTTTTAAATGACACTTAGCACTATCAGAAGTTATAATTTTCTGTTTATCTGTTTGATGACTTGTATTGGCAAGTGGAATATGAATTTTATGAAGGGAGAGTGGCAGGAATTTTTTTGTTGTTCACTGCTGTTTCCCTAGTGCCTGGGATATAGGAAGTACTTGATAAGTATTTACTGAATGAACAAATGAGTCTTTAATTGCTTAAGGTATGATTGAGGTAGTTTTCTAAGAGCCAGAAATGAGTATCATTGAAGTGACTTTATAATTTCCGGCTTAAAGGTTGGAAATCTGGAATTTAATTTAGGGTAAGACTGATGTGAAACACAAACTTTTAATTTCATTTTTGGATGGTTCGTTGCTAATGTATAGAAATATGATTGATTTTTGTGTATTCATCTTGTATCCTGCAACTTTGTTGATCTGTTAGCTCTGATAGCTTTTTTTGTGGATTCCTTAGAATTTTCTATATGCAGGATCATGACACCTGCAAATAGAGATAGTTTTACTTCTTCCTTTCAAATCTGGAACCCTTTTGTTTCTCTTTCTTGCCTAATTGCCCTGGCTAGAACCTCCAGTGTAGAAGTGAAAAGAAGTGGCCTCCAGAATAGAAGTGGTGTGAGAGCAGACACTGTTATCTTCTTGATCTTAGTGGGAAAGCCTACAGTCTTTTGAGTATGATGTTCGCTGTAGGTTTTTCATAGATGTCCTGTGTCAGGTTGGGTAAGTTTCCTTTTATTCCTCATTTGCTGAGTGTTTTTATTATGGAAGGGTGTTGGATTTTGTCCAATGATTTTTCTGCAGAAAATTAAACTTTTAGACGAGAATACTTCTTCTTTTTTAAAAAAAAAAAAAAATTACTCTTTTTTTTTTTTTTAAACCAGGCTGCCCTGTTTTATTTTATTTTTAAAAAATTTTGGTCACGTCGCATGTGGCATGCCGGATCTTAGTTCCCCGACCAGAGATCGAACCTGTGCCCCCTGCAGTGGAAACGCAGAGTCTTAACCACTGGACAGCCAGGGAAGTCCCAAGAATTCTTCCTTTTAAATCACAGATTGCAAGATAAAACTTTCCTTCTTGACCCCCGCTCAGCAGAGGTTTGGGTGTTTCCACCTTTCCTCCCCTGAGCTCCCCAGTTACCTGGAGCAGCGTTTGTCATGGGCTGAACTGTCCAGGAAGGACGCCTGTGCTGGCCCTCTGAAAACAGTGCTAGTGATGGGATATTTCCCTATATGTCTCAGAAACAAACTGCTGGAATGTGATGTGCACACGCTGCCATGTTTGCTTTCCGGGTGTGATACTGTCAAAGCACTGTTGAATGAGCGGATTCCGAGCTGTTGATATAGTTCAGACCTTGGCAGTTCTCTAATCTCCTTGAAGCTTTAGTGTTTGATTGCATTCGTTTGCCCCGCAAATAGTCAATGGTGTAAGTGATCTCAGAGTGAGAATATATCTAAAGCCCGTATTTATAAGAGACAAGGTTCGAAGGAGAGTGGACACCTTGTAAAATACACATTTGGACTTTCTGAGCGAGTAATAAAGACTTAACTTCTACTTGATGGGGCCTGTCAAACAGCCATATTACAGGCATGATTGGGTTGCATGAGACTTTTTGTGTGTGTGTGGTATGCGGGCCTCTCACTGTTGTGGCCTCTCCTGTTGCGGAGCACAGGCTCCGGACGCGCAGGCTCCACGGCATGTGGGATCTTCCCGGACCGGGGCACGAACCCGTGTCCCCTGCATCGGCAGGCGGACTCTCAACCACTGTGCCACCAGGGAAAACGAGACTTCTGTTCTTGATGTTAAAATAACATCCAGGAAAGCGAATTGGTGAAAAAACAAGCTGTCAAGCATGAGAAGGAAGGAAAAAGGAGGATATCCATAAAACGGTATTGTGTTAATTTAGCAAGATCAGTAGTTTGAGGCACATTAGTGTTTTTGTTGGGAGCATTCTACTGTCCGACATTATACTGTGTCTTCTCCATTGCGATATTAAAATAGCACTGATATTTCTAAGAGCGCTTGGATATTTATTGGAAAACAGTATGTATTTTGGGATCTCTGTTTAGTAGAGGGTCCTGTCCCTTTTAATCAGTGAATGCTACTGGGTGATATTTTAGTTTTAGTTAGAAGCTGTTATAGTTCATGTAGTGTTACTAAAAATGTTGAGAGGCTATGGTGATGGCTCCTAGGATTAAAATCCAGTGAGATGCTGTGAGAAAGTCCTCATCATTATGTTGTTTAATTCTTACCAATTAGCTTATAATGTATTGATTTATGTTATTATTATTATTGACTCCATTTTACAAAACTGAGACTTGGGTTGATTGTTTCCCTAAGGCCATACTGTTAAATAGTGGAGTATGGATTTGATTCCAGGCAGCTTACCTCCACATCTTGTACTCTTCTTTAAAAAATATTTTTTTGAAATATAGTTGATTTACAATGTTGTGTTAGTTTCAGGTGTACAGCAAAGTGATTCAGATCTATATCTATATATGTAATATATATATACTTTCTTTTACGTTCTCTTCCATTATAGGTTATTACAAGATATTGAGTATAGTTCCCTGTGCTATACAGTAGGTCCTTGTTGGTTTTCTATTTTATATACAGTAGTGTGTGTATATATATTTTTTTAAATTTTTATTAGAGTATAGTTGATTTCCAATGTTGTGTTAGTAGTGTGTATATTTTAATCCCAAACTCCTAATTTATCCCTGCCCCCCTTTCCCCTTTGGTAACCATAAGTTTGCTTTCTATGTCTGTGAGTCTATTTCTGTTTTGTAAATAAGTTCATTTGTATCATTGTTTTAGATTCCACATGTAAGGGCTTACTTCACTTAGTACGCTCATCTCTATCTAGGTCCATCCATGTTGCTGCAAATGGCATTATTTCACTGTTTTTTTATGGCTGAGTAAGAGTCCATTGTATATATATATATATATATATATATATATATATATATATATATATCACATATTCTTTATCCATTCATCCATATACAAAAATGAACTTTAAATGGATTAAAGACCTAAATATAAATCTGAATACTATGACGCCTACATGTTTTGTACATTCCTAATTCAGTGTCTAATTCTTCAATCACTTAGGTGTCATCCATGACAAAAATTAGAATTTTAGTATCTTAGAGATACAAGCTTGGAGCCCAGAGTTGAAATAAATCCCTTTGGTTGTATTCTTGACCAAAAAGTCAGATAGTCTCTGCTTAAATTCTTTCAGCACTGAAGAACTCACTACTTCATGTTGGTGATCTTTTACACTGTTGTGTAAGTTCTTTCTTATTTTGAGCCAATCTGAAGGTCAAGTTAGCTTTCCTAACAATTATAGTATATTGCTGTCTCTATTGAAATATATAGACAACTAAATGCTCCAGACCGTTTCTTTTGCTGGGGGGGATGTAACAGCTCTATTGAGATGGAATTTATGTGCCATGAAATTCCCCATCTAAAGGGTTTTCTTATGTTTACAGAGTTGTGAAACCATCACTACATTTAATTTTAGAACATTTGCATCACCCTCAAAAGAAGCCATATACTCTTTAGCAGTTACCCCACTCCCATTTCCCCTTAACCCCTCCTAGCCCTAGGCAATTACTTATCTACTTTGTTTTTATAAATGTGCCTATTCTAGACATTTCCCAAAAATGAAATCATACAATATACGGCCTTTTGTGACTGACTTTTTTCACTTAGCAGAATGCTTTTCAAGGTTCATCCATCTTGTTGTATGTATCAGACTTCATTCCTTTTTCTGGACAAATATTAGTCTACTTATGACTATACCACGTTATGTTTCTCCACTCATCATTTGATGGGCGCTTGAGTACTTTCCACTATTCAGCTATTACGAATAATGCCTGTATTAACATTTGTTCCAAATGCTTTTTTGACTGAATGGTCTGGTCTCCTTCTGCACTGTATTTCCTTACTGATCAATCTGAATATAATATTTTATATGGTTAAAGTCTCATGTGGTTGGTTTTTAGTCTGGTTCCACCTTGCTGAAATTTTTCTTTTTTAAAATAAATTTATTTATTTTTGGCTGCATTGGGTCTTTGTTGCCGCGCACAGCCTTTTTCTCTAGTTGCGGCGAGCAGGGTCTACTCTTCGTTGTGGTGCGCAGGCTTCTCATTGCGGTGGCTTCTCTTGTTGCAGTGCACAGGCTCTAGGTGCGCGGGCTTCAGTAGTTGTGGCGCTTGGGCTTAGTTGCTCCGCGGCATGTGGGATCCTCCCGGACCAGGGCTCAAACCCATGTCTCCTGCATTGGCAGGTGGATTCTTAACGATTGTGCCACCAGGGAAGTCCCGAAATTTTGGTGTTTTGATTGATTGTGTGACCTGTTCATTCCAACCTTGTATATTTTGCCAATTGGTTAAATCTCCAGCCTCTGCCTTCATCCAAATCATAGATCAAAATACTGTTCATTATGGGGTGGCTTCTCAGCCACGTGACTCGTTACCGTGGAGCAGGGCCATCTTCTCGCAGCCACTGGTCTGCGTGCAGATAGGGAACTGACGCACTTTTATGTTAACATGAAGTATTTCAGGCTGTAAAAGCATCCTAGTATTTTTTGCCAGCACCAAGATGTTGTGGTATCACAGGCTTATCTATGCCAGCTTGTCATATCTAGTTAGTTGTTTCATATTCCAGCTCAGATGAGAATCTGAACTCCGGCTCTCGCTCTCGCACCACGTGTTATCAGAATGACCTTGGACAAGTTACTGGAAGCCTAACTTGGTGAATTTTCTCATCTGGGAAGTGAGGCTAGTAGGAGCACTTCCTTTACAAGGCTACTGAATGGACCGAATGAAGGGAGCCGTACCAGACACGCATCGTGTGCAGAGCGTGTCGGTAAAGGGCTGCATTTCACCAAAGAAGATGGAGACCAGAGAATTTTCTGTGATGTCTCAGTGCCAGAGCTGGAGCTACGTAGATCAAGCAGATCCTGTTCCTTGGGAGCCTTGTTCCCTCAGGGCTTCAGTTTCTGAAGGAAGAGAAGCTGTTGGTGATAGTGGAACACACACCTGCGGAACTTCTGATTTCCCGGCAGTTACCCAGCTTCCGTACAGCCCATGCCTCGGCTGTGCTGTCTTGGCATTTTTGTGTGCGTGTTTATCAGTGTCGGCCTTGTGCTGCAAACGAAGATGTCAGTCATACCTGAAACTCTGCCGGTCACTAGGTACAGAAGAGTCCTGCGTGAGAACTCAGTCCAGCTTTGAGGATCTTACCTGCTTGTGATGATGATAAAACAAGAGAGCCATCTTATCATACAAATCTGTGGATTATTATTTCTTCAGACTGGAATAATTTTGTTAAGAGAGCTGTGTATGATCTCTGCATTATAATTGGATTTCAGTTATCACTTGGAGCTGTGTCTCAGTCTTGTGGATTTTTAAGGGTATAATTTAAAGAAAATATTCCTGGCTGCCTTTTAAAAGGGGGTTTCTGGTCCACCTTCAGCCCTTATTTTCAGAGTTCTGGTCCTAAATTACCATTTGCAGATACTCACACAGCCCAGTCCTTTGAGGGCTTAGGAAAACCAAAAAGCCTGAGGGAAGAGAAGCATCTTATTACTAATTCTCTTCAGATGCTGTCATGGAAATGATTCTGATTTTTTTTTTTTGTATTCAAGGTTAAGGATATTTAAATTCATATTTGCCTATAGTTGTTTTCTTTCTGTTCCGTTTAGCAAAATGTCAGGACGGTACATAGAGTAGTACTTCTCAAATTTACATACAGATCCCTTATCAAAGGGGGAAATATCTTGCAAGAATCCTATGAATTTACCTAAGCCCCACAAACATAAAATACCTAAGTTTTATTGTGTGAAAGTGTCTTCTGACTGCCATTTATCAGAGTTCTTGCTTGGTTTGGTGTTCATAAATGGGAATGTTTTGTTTTTTGATTATCATAGAAATAAAAATCCTTGAACTTGTTTTGAAAATACCCTAGTGGTCTTCTGACCCCATTTTGAGAAACCCTGCTCCAGAGAGGAGCCCACTGGTGGGAAGTGAGGGCTTTGATTGTCTCTAGAAGGTTGCAGGATGTATATCCCTGAAGCTCTGGCTCAGGCTATAACACATGTTCTTTTCTTCTGTGATTTTGTAAGCTAGAGGTTTGAAGTTTACAGGTAGTTAAAAAATAATTACATGTGTATACGTGTGTATATAATATAAATATGTATTTATCAGCCTCAAATATCAGGCGGTCTTATCTACAGCTGACATTGATGTTTTCCTAAATACCTGATAATCGTGCTATACCATCCTTGCATTCTTTCCTGGCCCTTTGAGCTGCACTGTTGCTTCCTTACTTTCTTTTTTTATTTTTATTATTATTATTTTTTAACATCTTTATTGGAGTATAATTGCTTTCCAATGGTGTGTTAGTTTCTGCTTTACAACAGAGTGAATCAGTTATACATATACATATGTTCCCGTATCTCTTCCCTCTTGTGTCTCCCTCCCTATCCCAGCCCTCTAGGTGGTCACAAAGCACCAAGCTGATCTCCCTGTGCCATGCGGCTGCTTCCCACTAGCTATCCACCCTACTTTGGTAGTGTATATATGTCCATGCCACTCTCTCACTTTGTCACAGCTTACCCTTCCCCCTTCATTACTTTCTAACACAGCTCTTTACCTGGTACCTGCCTGGTTCGACTTGTGGCTCCTGGGCTAATTAAGAGGGAGGAGATGCTGACTCAGCTCTGTTACTTTGTGTATTTACCTGTGAGTGAGGTAACTGTTTTAGTTTCTTAGGGCACACAGCAAAACCTCAAACTACAGAAATCTATTCTCTAGCAATTCCGGAAATGTGAAGTCAGAAGTCAAGGTGGTGGGAAGGTCATATTCTCTCTTTGTATATCTCGATTAAAAAAAAAAAAAAATAGAAAAAAAGTATCAATGTACATTGCTGGACGCTCAGTAGAAGAACATTGCTCACTCTTGAGAGCTGCCACTTTTCCTTCCAGGGAACAAGGTGGTGTTGGTCTCCTGTTGGTGTTGGTCTTTTCTCATTCTTTGTTTTTCGTTCAGTAAAAACTTAGCATGTACTAGGCTCAGGGTAGGCATGTGGGGATACCCTTCAAAGCATTAGAGATGCTACATCTGTCTTTAATTAGGTCTGCATCCCACTGGAGATGCACCGTGTGTTGCCTCCTCCCACTTGCTAGCCTTCTAGACATTTCCTTCACCCTGTCTTCCCTCTCAGAGAGTCCTGCCCACGGTCCACGATCGACAGCCTCGTTTCCCGGTTAGTGCTTTCTGTGAACATGAAAATTCATAGCAGCCTGAAGGGAGGAAATGAAGCGGATGAGGTTGGTGGGCAACGGGCAGCCATCGCTGTCTTGTCTCTCCCCAGAATGAAAGCGACCCCCTGGAGAAACCGGAGTTGGACACGGGGTGTATAACCTGGCTGTTTCCAACACTAAAATGGGCCTTCTTTCCATTCTGTGATAGATATGTGTTCCTCTTCATCATCTTTATTATTCTCATCCTCCTACTGAACACAACTTGTTGAGCATATACGGGGTGGGGGTGGGGGTCAGACCCTGTACGTTTTGCATGTTATCATATTTGATCCTCATACAACCCCCCAAAGGGGCTACTATTATCATCCCACTTAATTGATGAGGCAGACAAGGCTCAGAGCAAAGAAGTCATGTGTTTACAATGCCTGTGGCTAGTACATGTCCGAGTTGTCTGGTCTAGAACCTGAGTTCTACCCTTAAGCAGTCCTCCCCCTTTATTCATCCTGGTTTTCATGTTTTAAGGAAATGAAGTTTAACACAAAAGCAGGGCCTCAGCCCTTGGAGTTTCTTTCCTCTTCCTTCAGTGCTTTAAGTGGGAAGTTGTTTGCACGTCAGAGGAGAGGGTGATGGTTTGCCTGGTGCCTCTCACTGTTTGTGGGGGAGCTCTGAACAAGGTAGCGTGGAGATTGGGGGAGATCAGGGGGAAGCTCTGCCAGCTTCGGCTGGAGGGGGTCCAGGCATGTTTTCTGTTATGTGAAAATAGAGGCATGTTTACAGACAAGAATCTGAAGCTTAACCCTTTGGCCATTTCCTTGGCCCTCCCGTTAACTCTGAAGTACCCCTGCTTCTAGTGAAATGAATAAAACTCCTGTCTCCCTTCTTCCTTTCCTTGCCTTCTCCCCCTCCCTCAAATATATATAGAACACCTACCATAACGCATTGTCCTTGGCACTGAGATACAGCAATGAACAGAGACAGATGAGAACCCTTGCCCCTGTGAATGCTTATGTGAATGGGACAGAAGGAAAACTTCAGGAGATCAGGAAGCCAGAGCACGTGGTTATCCTGTGGAGGGCAGTTACGTTGTGAGTGGTTTGTTAGCTAATTACTTACGTGTTGATCTGGGGGAGAGAGATTTTGCAAATGTTTATTCCTCCTTGCTTTCTTCTTTGCCACCCTGTAAAGTGGCACAGTGATTTAAAGGAAAAATCACTGAGTTTGTTCTGACTGTCATTTAGGTAAATGTTTCCAATTCATTTAAGGCTTACCAGCTTTGGGGTTTTGGCTCACTACAGATGGGCTGGTGGCTCTGTTTAAAAGGCGGGCCATTAGTATTTATATAGACACTTAATCCAGGTTTAGGAGTGTCTACAGATGCCTCCTGAAATCTGACAGTGATTAAGAAAAAACCAATTTCTTGTTTTGGTTTGGGAGAGGTGGGGACCCAATCTAGAAGTGTACTCACGGGCTCTTATCATTTCAGCGCTTATGCCGTTTAGAAAAATTCAAAGCAGAAAGTAGACCCCTCCTGCTGCAGAGATCTGAGATTTAGGGTGGATTGGTCTAATTTTGTTTTGCATATATATTTAATGGCGCAGGTCCCTTTCCTGTACGTTTAACTAACGAATGCCTTCTGAGGAGACCTTGTGGGCAGTAAGGAGGTCATGGCCAGTCTCCGCATCTGGAAGCCCCGGAGAGGCATCCTGAGCGCTGGCTGCTGGGGCCAAGGTAGGGCTTTTACCTGTGGAGTTGTTTTCATGCTCCCCACTTGCCTGGATTGTTACTTTGTAAAAATCAAAGGACCGAGGCAGAAGCCCACGTGCTGGCCCTGAGTTATTAAGTCAGCTCCTCTGGCCACTTATCACAGCCTCAGAGCTGCCCCCCAGCTGCAGAGCCTGACCCCATGCTGGGGTGTGCGTCGGCCTCTGCCTTGGGCCTGCCAGCCTTCCGATTTGTAAAGCCATCGTTAACTTGAGTTCAGACTGTTGGTTCCATTTTTCTCAGGTTCAGTTTGTCACTTCTCTCTGCTCTGCTGCCCTCCCGCAAGGACTTTTCTTGGCCGGCCTCCGGGGATCTTTTGTTTGGTTCAAGATGCTTCTTTCCAGTTTGGAGCGCATGGCCCAGGGTCCTGTGATGGTTCTGGCAAAGCCACTGAGGTGTGGTCTGCTTGCAAGAGCTGGAACCAGCTGAGCCTGTGCAGAGAGGTGGCCTGCCATCCCTAGAACAGGTCTGCACTGTGCTGCCAGGCACCACAGCACAGTGGTGGGAGAGGGAGACCCGAGTTCTGTGTGGATTCCACGCGGGTGCTCTAGGCTGCCCTAGGCTGCCCTTTATTCTGTGTAACCCAGCAAGATGCTCTGGGGCTTTCCCGGGACAGACCCTTTCCCCATACCCTCTGCTTTAGCTCCTCTCGGATGTTCCTATAGTATCTGGTGTACACATCCTGAATTGTTTTACAGACGCTAAAACCCCCCAACAAATGCAAGAAATTAACTACTTGATGACCTTGAGCTTGTAGCCCCCGACCTACTGGAGCGTAAGGATTAATCATGTTAACTCCTGTGACACCGCCCTGATACCTCACCATCAAGTCAGAGAATTGTGCACCAGCTGATCACAACCCCAGGACCCTCCTCTGTCACCTTGCCTTTAAAAGTGCTTTGCTGAAACCCATCGGAGAGTTTGGGCTTTTTGAGTATTAGCTGTCCCGACTCCTTGTTTGGCACCTCACAATAAATGCTGCAGTTTCACCCCCACCCGGTGTCAGTAGGTTGGCTTTACTGTCTGCGGGCGAGTAGATCCAAGTTTGATTCGGTAACAAGTGACTTAAAATCAAGTGTGTACGTCCTGACCTTTTTGGGGACACCTTGAACTCCAGATTTGACTTGACAATCATGAGGATTTTGGTTGTAGCTTCTGGCCATTCTCTACATAGTGGAAACTTAGATGTGTAAGTATGTATGTATTTTAAAAGTTGAAAATAGCTCTAAATACTGAATAACCCAAGTAGTAGAAGAGGGGAAGTTTTCCCTCCATGAAATAATTGTAGCTAAAAATGAATATGGAGTGGTAGAAGTAGAGGATGGCCATTTTGCAGTACATTCATGAATTGATGGATCTAGGCATGGGGCATCAACATGTAGTATCACAGAGACAACCGAATATGAGCCCTTAATGGTAGAACACGTTACCTCTTCAGGCAGTCCTGCAGTATGCTGCTCCCCGCCTCTCTGTGCTATAAATAAAAACAAAAACACCTGAATCTGTTCAAGTGTCCAAGTACCAATTTACAGGAATTACAGAGGACTGAAAAACATGGTAAACGACACCATTGGAATACAATAGGCAAATTCCAGACTGGCCAAAGATCTGGATTAAAAAAAAAAATTATTTAGTTTTGGCCTCATTGGGTCTTCATTACTGTGCGCAGGTTTCTCATTGCATTGGCTTCTCTTGTTGCATCTAGAGTGCAGGCTCAGTAGTTGTGGCTCGTGGGCTTAGTTGCTCTGCGGCATGTGGGACCTTCCTGCACCAAGGCTTGAATCCGTGTCCCCTGCATTGGCAGGTGGATTCTCAACCACGGTGCCACCAGAGAAGCCCAGATCTGGATTTCTTAATGAAGAAATTGCAGGGGGAAATAGAGAGATGAAGAAGAAAACCTAAAAGATTTTAAAAGACATACCAATCACTCTAGATAGACCTTAACTTGGATCCTAATTCAAATGAATTAACTAGTAAAAACTAGGCATTAGAAACGGGACAGTATTAGGGAACTATCTTTAAATTCTTTAAAGGTGATGATAGTTCTGGTGTGTGTGTTTTTTTAAGGGCCCTACCTTTTAAATATTTTTGGAGGAAATTTTATGTCAGATTGGTTGCAAATAATATGCAGGAGGGAATGTGGGTGGACATCGTGGAACAGGACTGGTTATGGGTTCGCAAGGCTGGGCAGTGAGTATATGGGACTTCTATTTATCTTAGTGTTTGTTGGAAATTTTCCATAATTGGAAATAAAAAAGGGAGAAGGACTTCCCTGGTGGTGCAGTGGTTAAGAATCTGCCTGCTAATGCAGGTGACATGGGTTTGAACCCTCTGGGAAGATCACACGTGCCACAGAGCAACTAAGCTCGTGGGCTACAACTGCTGAGCCTGTGCTCTAGAGCCCACAAGCCACAACTACTGAGCCCGCATGCCACAACTACTGAAGCCCATGTTCCACAACAAGAGAAGCCACCGCAATGAGAAGCCTGCACACCACAACGAAGAGTAGCCCCTGCTCTCTGCAAGTAGAGAAAGCCCGCGCACAGCAATGAAGACCTGATGCAGCCATAAAAAACAAAAACAAACACAAACAAACAAACAAATAAATAAATATATATATATATGGAGATATGATAAGGTCTCTCCAAAAAAGCTTTACCTAATATGAAAGCCATATGTGTTCATTGTAATAAATGCAGATAAAATAATCTGTTTTTGAGTTAGGTGCTTTGAATACCTTGGTTTATTTGTGTTTATATACGAGTGTCTTATATTTTTTTTGATGACACGAACATGAATACTATTGTCCTCTGTTGTAACCTGCCCTTTTCAGTGAATAATTTCTTTTCTGTATTGTCCTAGGCCATTAAATATTCTTCTAAAACCTTTAGAATTGACTGTCAGTAAATGTTTGATTTAATGCTTGTATGATGGTTGTATTTAACGATTTTTTATCGTTAAATAAATGGTGCTTACGATTTTTGATATTATAATGAGGGCTGTAATTAAAATCCTTCGAACTAAATCTGCACACATTTCCTTCTTGCCTTAAATAAAGTCCTTAGAAGTGCTAAGGCACTATCCATCCCCAGCGTTTCTGATAGCTTTTGCTTGCATGCTTTGCATATGAAGTGTTCTTAACTTTCTTTTAGATAAATTTCTTTTTTCTTCCAGAATAGTAAGCTTCTTGAAGCCAGGCCCCATATTTTCAATATCCGTGTATCTTATAAACTTATCTAGCTGTCCACAGATATTCACACAACTACTTGTTGTTCACTGGATCTTCAAAAGAAACAGTATTCTTATTGGAGCCTGGCAAGGAAGGTGCCATCTCTGTTACTTATGTGTAGCATCTATAAAATAAAATGAATATTCAACATTTTCATCCAGCTAAAAACAATGAGCCCCAGCCTAGGCTCTGACATGTATTAATCTGAAGCTAAAATTTCCTTTGTGAGCATGGAGCACTGAAAGTGAAATTGCAAGGAGATGACTCTATAGTGATTGTGTTCTGTGCAAGTTTGGAAAAAGACTTAATACTGCCTTTACCAGTGTTTCAAATTGCTTTGGGTTGGGTGGCTTGGGTGCAGCCAGCTGCTAGGGTTGTTTAGAGACTTCGTAGAAACATATATTTTGTGATCAGAGGGCGGGTCCTGCTCCTCCCATGTCTCTATATCCTATTTTCTCCTTTCCTCACCCTGGCCTGGGTGTGAGGCTGGGTCATCCTTGGAAGGATGGACATGAAATTGGTGTGTGTTTCCAAATTCCACAGGAGAGCCCGTCCATTTCTCGTCACTGCGTAAGGGAACTTCAGTAACTATAGAGTGAGAGGTTTGGTTTGGAGGTGCGGGGTGTTGGGAGGGGTGTTTTTGTGCCTGTGGATAACAGAAATATGCGTCCTATTTTAAAAATGAGGGACAATATGATCCAGAGATGAAGGAGCCCATTTACAGTCACAATACTGATGATGAACGCCAGATTCCCACCCAGGCCTTCTGAGAAGGCAGCCCAGCGAACAGGACTCTCCTTAGCCTTATCAACCTACTGATGTGGAGTTCTGTACACAGCCTCAGAGGAAAGTGGTCAGCTCCAGCTTAGTGGATGAAAGCAAAGGCTGCCGTGTAGACAGAACTGAGTTTGAAAACTACTGTGCCACGTGTAGTTTTGCGCTGTTTGGCAAACTACATGAACTCGTGCCTCAGTTGCCCCATTTGTAAAATGGTGGATAAGAATTGGGCGCACCTCACAGGGTGCTTGTGAGGAGTAAATGAAATAATAAATGAAGTACTGCATGTGTTTAAAGTGATTAGATCGGTGCCTGGCATGTAATAATGACTTTATAAATAATAATTATCGATGTGGTGGTTTTCTGAGAAGCATTGAAGGCATCTAATCTAGCACAGTGACTGCAATCAGCAAATGCATGTTACATGGTCAGTTTGATTGTGTATTATAATAGTTTAGTTTAACTCTTCCAAATTAACTAGGATACCCTTTTTTGCCTGAGTTGACCATTTACACCCTGTAGAAAAGAACAAATTAGGCTCCCATCCCCCCACCCTGCCTTCGGGCTCTGTGAAATCAAATCTATTATGTATACAGCACCTACCCTAACAGAGATAATCACAATCACATGTAAATTATGCTGCATAACTACAGAGATTCAGCAGATGTGTGAATATTTAGTTATTAATAACCAATTGGGTGCTAATTACGTGCCCTGGGGTTCTTGGAGCTGATACAGAGGTGTCACCTACTGTGTCAGGCCTCTGTTCAGCTCTGGAAAATCCTTTATGGCAGATGTGCCAAAGTTACCTTTCGGAATTTAGGTTTCAGACATAGTCTCCACAGGTCTTGGTTTTATTATTTTTTTTATTTTTTATTTTTTATTTTTTCTGCGGTAAGCGGGCCTCTCACTGTTGTGGCCTCTCCCGTTGCGGAGCACAGGCTCCAGCCGCTCCGCGGCATGTGGGATCTTTCCGGACCGGGGCACGAACCCGCGTCCCCTGCATCGGCAGGCGGACTCTCAACCACTGCGCCATCAGGGAAGCCCCTTGGTTTTATTTTTTGTGCTTTGTGGAGTCTTCCTACGAAACGGATGTGACTTCCCATGGGTAGAAATTCAACGCACCCTTTCCAAAGAGGAGGGTCGCCAATATGTGGCCATAGTTTATCATCTCTAAGGAGAGAGAAGGACTCGGAATTAAGAGTCATCTCAGGGAAGAACTAAAAGCTCCTGAAGGGAATTCAAGGGCAATTCTAAAGCCCAGTGGGTAACCGTATATTTTGGGAGATGACTATTTTTGAAGGGCCTTGACCTTAGATCTTGCAAGATTTTGCTTCAGCACTAAAGATATGCATCTCTTATCTGACCCTACGCTAACTCCACCCCATCAATCATTCCACCTCCATCCCAGTTTAGTTTGGTTTTAGTTTGGTTTTCGTTAACTGGAAGTAACCTTTCAGTTAGAAATCCTAGATTCTAGTCAGCATGCTGGGAATATGATCCATGCTATCTAAGATTTTGTGGGACCATATACAATGAAAGGAGATGTGGATGAGATAATTGTTGAAAATACCACCCTCTTCCCCTTTTATCTCTCTTTATTTGCAAGCTTTAGATTGCTGGACCTTTCTGCCTCTTGCTTTGAACAGACAAGATACTCATTTGTGTTAAAGTCAATCCAAGGAGAGAAGAAGGTGTTGCTTTATGGCTGACAGAACCCATTTGCTGCTAGGAAGTTGTTAGAACATTAGGGCTGCCTGGTTTGCTTTGTCTTTTAAAATTAGCTTCATAAACGCACACAATTGAAGAGGCTCCTGGGCCTTAGGTATTGCCTTTCCTCTGTACCAAACTAAGAGCAATTAAAAAAAAAATCAAAGCATTTCCAGACCAAGGATAAAAATATAGTATAAAAGATACAAGGAAAGGCTGAAGATGAAAGTAAACAAATAGAAGCCCAGGCTTAGCAAATATTGACAATAATTAACACCTCTTCTTGGTCAAGTTGGCAGAAACGCCAGTGTTTGGGTTGAATGCAGAAAATAACTACCACCCAGTTGGGCTGTGGTTGATGGCTTTGTCCACATTCCACAATCCCCCTTCTCTGCTGTGGTTTTGGCTGCCCATTGTCTGAGACTCCTTTCTGGGTTTGGACCTTGACCACTCTATGAGTCCTGGCAGAGTCTGTGTGATGTTCAAGTTTCCAGCCTCCCTTGCAGCTAGTGTGGGGCATGTGACCTGGACTCCACCAATGACATACAGCTGCCCCAGACTTTGGATCTGTTGTTAGTTTTGCAAAGAAAAAGGGGCAGAGGAAAAGCCATTTTGTCAGTGACTACAATAGTGGTGGCAGTGGAGGGGCCTCAATGACTTTACTGGTCTCATTCCTGAGCTTGATTATTGAGGCCAGGGGTTGGCAATTTTTTTTTTTTTCTGTAAAAGGCCTAGTAGTAAATATTTCAGTAAATATGTCCATACAGTCTTTGTTGGAACTATTCAGTTCTGCTGTTGCACTGTGAGAGTGGCCATAGACCATGTGTGGGTTTGGCTGTAGCTTACCAGTCCCTAATCTGGCCTGCCCAGTGGTCCTGGGAGCTGAGCTACCTAATGCTTTCCATAAATTCTTTTTCTTAGGTTGGGAAGAGTAGATTTATTTTGCTTACCTCTAGGATATGCATTTTTACTTCCAGATTCCTTAGTCCTACTTTACTGTGTGTAGGGGCTGTAAAATCCTCCCTGCTTTGTGCAGACACAAATAGGGGCTGTCCTATCTCCAAAGAGATAGCAGCTCTTTGGGAGTAAACTATGGCTCACTCCTGATTCTCTGCAGTAGATAATTTAATTCTTAATTGAATGTATCCTCTTGCCCAAAACTCTTCTGGAGTTAATCATCCAGAAATACTTCCATTCAAAGCTCTTTTTTCCCTACAGGGGTCCTGTATACAGTTTACCCAGTCTCATCCAATGGTACATTCTGTATAACTGTAGTATATCAAAACTAAGAAACTGACATTGTCACATTCACAGACTTCATTCAGATTTCACCAGTTTTACGTGTTCTCAGTTGTGTCTGTGGTGTGTATGTATGTGTAATTCTGTGCATTTTTGTCATATATGTAGGTTCATGTAGCTACCACCACAATCAAGATACAAGATTGTTCCATCACCACAAAGATCCCTTGTGTTTGTAGCCACATGGAGCCCACCCCTGGCCCTTGGCTATCACTAATCCATTGTCATTTCAAGTATGTTGGATGAATATAGTCATACAGTATGTCACCTTTTGGCGTTGGCTTTCTTCACTCAGCGTAATTCCCCCCGACGCATCCAATTTTGGTCCTTTTTTTTTTTTTTTTTTTTTTTTCTGAGTGGTATTCCATGGTATAGATGTAGCTCAGTTTGTTTAATCATTCATCTGTTGAAGGACATCTGGGTTTTTCCAGAACTGGGCTATTGCAACTAATGCTGCTACGAACGTAAGTGTACAGGCTTTTGAGTGAACCTTACTTTTTGTTTCTCTGAGATAAATGCCCAAGAGTGCAAATGCTGGGTCAGGTGGTAAATGCATGTTTAGTTTTATACAAAACTGCCAAACTCTTTTCCTTGACTAAGTGCACAACAACTTGAATTGGCAGTTTTTGAACCATTCTCCCTGTCTCTCATTTTACTCCCTTTCAAACCATTATCTGAATTAATTTTCCCAAAACATGAACTGCAGTTCTCCTATGTGACAGATATTATACTAAGCACCGTACCTATACTATCTAACTTAATCCTCATAATATCTCTCCAAAGGAGGGTCGATACCTTGACTTCTCTAGAAAGGGAAAGTGAGTCAGAGTGTGTAATTCGCTTGCTCAAGTTCATCCAGGTCATTAAGAGGCAGATTCAGCACCTCCCAGTCTGTCTTGGAGCCAGCGCTGTTAACTGCCTCGCTGGACTGCCTTGCTAAAGCATACCGAATGCTTGATAAACTCGATGCCTTGAGATGGTCCGGACACTTAGTGTCCGGATTCTCATCATGGTCTTTTTGGGGCCCATTACAGCCTACGTACCTCCCTTGCACCCATCCTGAATCCTCTGCCACTTTGGATTTTATTAGCCCTCTTGCTTTTGACATAATGGAAGCCCAAGACATTCCACAATTTCCAAAGTGGAGGCTTAATGTTCGGCTAAACCGATCGCACTGCGTGGTCACCTGAGAAGTTTCTCACAGTGGAAGTAGTGAAGGAAACTGTTGGAGGGTGTAGTGAGCCACACAGGGGATGAAGACTTTAGGAGATTAAAATAATCCCAGCAGGGCTTCCCTGGTGGCGCAGTGGTTGAGAGTCCGCCTGCCGATGCAGGAGACACGGGTTCGTGCCCTGGTCCGGGAGGATCCCACATGCCGCGGAGCAACTAAGCCCGTGAGCCGTGGCCGCTGAGCCTGTGCGTCCGGAGCCTGTGCTCTGCAACGGGAGAGGCCACGGCAGTGAGAGGCCCGCATACCGCAAAAAGAAAAAAAAAAAAAAAAAAAAAAATCCCAGCATACTCATGTAGCGGTAGGTTTGTTTCTCCTGCAGTCCTGTTCCGTGCCCAAGCCCTCATAGCTGGATCTTAGCTAACAGTATCTAACCACTAAGGATTACCTGGCTTCCTCATCTTGAATGCCTTCATGTGTTTCAGGCACAGTCCTAGGCTCCAAGGATCCAGACATAAGACACTTAGTCTGCCCCTATCAGGGTGTACACATTCACCCCAAGAAGGAGCAATGAAAACTAGACAGCAACGCAGAGTATCCAGGGAAAGAAGGAAATTCCCCCAACTTCTTTTGGGATAAGAGACATTTTCTTCTGGATTGCACATCTTGAAATACCAAAACTCCTCTGTCCTGAGAAGAAAAGCATTTCATTTTGTGCCAACAGCTAAATGCAGATTTTTTGATTGGGGTGACCCCAGGCTAATGTACCAAGGGAACGCCTGCACCTCCCCTGCTTCCTGTTGCTCAACGCACACTCCTGATACACCCATTTGGCTGCCATCTGGAATACACTGCTTCCAAAGAGAGGGGGTGGAGAAAGTTCTGTTAGGTTCTGTTACTCTGTATTGGAAGAAGAATGGCATATTGTTTGAATGTTTCTCCAGAGAATATTTTCATGTGTTCCTTGAAACTCCAAATAAGAGAGTCACGGTGGTGACGGGAGGTGAGGGGTTGGGTAGCACACCTCCACTTTAAATTCTGATCTTTGCTGAAGCAATTATTTATTTATATGAGAAAACAAAGAGTGTCTTTTCCTTGAATTGCCTCAGCATGCCCATAAGCTAAAAAATGTGTGCAGGTTTAATATTCTGATGCTAAGGACCAGTCAGATGTGAGTTTACTACCAAAGTTTAAAAAACCTAGTGGCAACTTTGGGTTCAATCAGAATAACAGCTAGGCTTCGTTGTGCTAAGAGTAGCCCAAGGTTCTTTGGTTGTATCTTGACTCCTCTCAGAAGTAGGTTGTCCTGTTTTACGGATGAGGAAAATGACTTTAAGAACATTTTAGTTTTTTTGCTCAAGATTATATGGCTGGTGACAGGGCATGTAATTGGTGGAGCCCGGGTTTGGACCTTGCTTTGTTATGTCTGGAATCCTGTTATTTCAGCCAGCAGCTGATGTTCTGGCTCATCAAAAGCAGATTATAAATAAAGAACACCCTTTACAAATAATAGCCAGAAAGTCCAAATAAACATGGCACTGGGTTTTACTACTAAACTTAATAAGGGCATCTCTGGTTTCTGTCGATGTCTCCTTGTTCTTAATTCTCTTCTCTTTTCTTACCCAAAGGAGAAATAAAACCTTATAAGCACCAAGAGTTACAGAGCTGGGGTGGTTTTGCTTTTCCCTGTAGAAGTGCTGTGATGCGTAGTGAAAGTATGAGGGGGCAGAACTGCATGCTGCTGTTGAAAAACGATCTTTCGATGCATCCGAGTCACAAAACCGAATCAAGGGAGCTCTAAGGGTGGAGGCTGCGTATACCATAATCCTAAAAATGTTGAGTGCCAGTGAAGGATTATGGAATTGGCCACTGCCGCGTCCCCGGGAACATCAGCGGGAATGTGCAACACAAGATTTTTGTCGAATAAGACTCACGTTCGAAAAGCATGGTGGAGAGTTCTGCGCAAAACTGCTGAGAAGCGGCCAAAAAAAGAGCTCATGAATGATTGAGCCCTGGCCAGAAGGGAAATTTGGCACCTAACTTAGTAGGATGCAGGAGTTCTCCAACTGTTGGGTGCGTCTGCGGTTTTCATGAGGAAGACCAAGGGACCCCGGGGTGATGATTGTGCTATAGGAAGAAGCTTCCTGTTGGAGCCTATGGGTTCCTAACCCGGTGTTCTTTTCTGCGGAATAAATGTTTCCGAGCACTAGTGGGAACATATAATCAGATTAAATAAACATCTCATCATCAAATGCACAGTCAAGTTTTATTTTAAAATTTACTAATGCGATCATTTTCAGCTGCTTTGTGTTCTTTTTTTTTTTGCGGTATGCGGGCCTCTCACTGTTGTGGCCTCTCCCGTTGCGGAGCACAGGCTCCGGACGCACAGGCTCAGCGGCCACGGCTCACGGGCTCAGCCGCTCCGCGGCATGTGGGATCCTCCCGGACCGGGGCACGAACCCGTGTCCCCTGCATCGGCATGCGGACTCTCAACCACTGCGCCACCAGGGAAGCCCTGCTTTGTGTTCTTTTAACTCTTGAAATGCAAATGAGCTTCTTTGTCAGATGTGCCCCTTTGGAAGGGGCTTTCACCACTGTTTGGCTTTATGGCTTTGCTTTTCTTTTTTACTTTATGTTGTAAACTAATTTTAACTAGCAATAAAAGTTTTAGGAATCCTATTTACATCTGAACAATGATTCAGCAACTTGGGCCTATATCTATTGCTGCGAGTTGTCTAGTAAAAAGTTTATGTGATTCTGCTAACTCTAATTGTTCAGATAAATTATACATTTATCTGTGTGTCTGTTTATATTTCTTTCCTCGTTGCCTATACTTTTAGAACCCTATTCATCAACCTCAATTACACAGGTGTATGTGGACAATCTCTCTCTCTTTTTTTTTTTTTTTTAAAGGAAAAACATAATTTCTGTTTGCTTCCAGATGGGTATTTTGGCTGTAAGATAAAAATCCCAAAATACTTAGCAGACCATCTGGTGCCTTTGGTAGGGTTTTGTTGATTAAGTTCTTGCGTACTGATTTCTAGTCTCAGCAGAGGTAATCTTACCCGTTTGGATTTCTACTTTAAAAAAAGTTGTTTATATTTTGTCCTATTGTTAATTTTTCTTTTAGAACTTTCACAAAAAGTATTGGTGGTAGATGATACCGGTCTTATTTATGTGCTGGTGCATTTCCCAACTGCAGGCCTGATGAGGCTGGAGGATTAGGCTTTGTTCAATGGGACATAACTTTCTCAAGAAGATGGCGACCGGTCCGTATGGGGATCGACTTTCCCTGGGTTCATTGGCATTGAGCTTGGAAGCTCAGAAGTTTCCTTGCACCACCCTGTTGGAAGTTTTTGGGTGTGTATATTGTACTTAGCAGGTCACCTCTTAACGCGGTGGTTCTTGTGTATCTTGGACAGTGTTAAAAGCTTCATAAACATTACCCCCTAGAAGTCATATAAGAATTAGATAAATAGCACTATAATCCTCATTTTGCAGATGCCAGAGAGTGTTAGCCATCGGCAGAGCTGATCTTCAAGTCTCTCTGCGCCTGGTTCTGCAGTTGGGATTTTCTCTCCGGTGCAGCTCTGTGTTCCCTGATGGATGGGACCTTGCTAAGCCCTCGCTCTGTGCCATGGACAGTGCTAGGATTAACGGTGCTCAAAGGAACAAATGTTCCCCCCTCTCTGTCCTTTTGGAAGCTTGCTTTGCTGGTAACAAAGCATTTTAAGTACGGTTAATAATAATTTTTCTTCTCCTCTTACTTATATTTAAGATTGGCCTTTGGACTCCCCAGGGTATGATTTCATCCTAATACTCTAAAGCAGGTTTCCTTAACCTCAGCACCTTTGGGGCCCAGTGAGTCTGTGTTGCGGGGAGCTGCCCTGTGCCTTGTGGGTTGTTTAGCAGCATCTCCGGCCCCTACTCCTTAGATGACTCTAACTCTCCCCTCCCCCCTCATTTGGGACAAATAAAAGTATCTCCGGGCACTGCCAAATATCCCCTGAGGACGAATTCCCTCCCGTTGAGAACCATTCTTCTAAAGTAACTGCCAGCTACTTGTCACTGGCTAAAGGGTCAGAAGCCTGTTTCGGCACTTGCAGAATCTCTCTGTTAGAGGAGGGGAGATTTACAGCACAATGGCTGGATGTCACAGAGGTGGAAATTATGTCAACCAACAAATGTGTATTCATTGTAGAACATTTTATAAGTACATGTAGGATAGGGGAAAGGCAGTTTTTTAAAAGTCCATCTAAGCAAAAAAAGGGAAGAACATTTAAGAAGTCATCTCAGGGCTTCTCTGCTGGCGCAGTGGTTGAGAGTCCGCCTGTCGATGCAGGGGACCCGGGTTCGTGCCCCGGTCCGGGAGGATCCCACGTGCCGCGGAGCGGCCGGGCCCGTGAGCCATGGCCGCTGAGCCTGTGCGTCCGGAACCTGTGCTCCGCAACGGGAGAGGCCACAGCGGTGAGAGGCCCGCGTACCGCAAAAAAAAAAAAAAAAAAAAAAGTCATCTCACAATCTAGAGATAACTGTGACTTGGCAGTTTGCTTCGCATCCTGCTAATGCGCTGTACATATTATGTCTAAGAAAGACATGGTATACGTACAGGGATAGAAAGGATATACTGCCCCTGATGTTTTGCCATCTACTTTTTCACTTTCTGTTGTGAACACCTCCCATTTCTTTTAAGTTCCCTTCTCCAGCATGGTTCTTAATGGACAGTACACCTTCTTGGCTATTCCTTGCCATTTTTAACAGCTACAGTAGTAATCCTCAGTTAATGGAACAATGTCTGTCTTTCTATTATTGGACATTTAATTTGTTTTTAGGTTTTTTTTTTTTCCCTGTTCCAAATAATGCTTTGATTTATTTTCCAAGAATTTATTTATAACGTCCTAGGTGTGCCAAGCATTCCTGTTCAGGTACCCAGGAGAAGAAGACAAGTGAACAAAAACAACCCCTGCCTTCAGTGTTCTTACAGTCTAGCTGATCTTTGTAGCTCCACATTGTATGGATCTTCCTTTGTTTTGTCGGGGTTCACTGTGCCCCGTGTTTTCTCCTATGCATTGTCTCGCTCTCCAGCTTTCTTTGCTCTTCTGGACAACCTCTTTGCAGTGTAAGGGCTCAGCCTCTATGAAAGGGAAGCTGTAGAATCTGCTTGCCTGAGATTAGATTAGCCTTGGCTCACACTGCTATCGGTTTTCTAGTGATATCAGCACGAGCCAGAATCTTCTGGTAACAGCATGTGAGTGCTTGGTTGACTGGGGGAGCTGTCAAGGAACATGTAAGGCTAATGAAGGAATTTAGTCTGTTACACAGAGAATTGACTGAATGGTGTCTTTCTTGACCTGTTTTTCATAGCTGGCCTCATGGGAAGCCCAGTGTAGCATGGGAGAGGCATAAATGGGGTATGAGAATGCATGCCTTTCCTGAGTCCTTGACTTGGCAAATTACTTAATCTCTCTGGGCCTTGGTTTACTCTTGTGCCTCTTAGAGTGGTTGCTAGAAGTGGATCAGATGTGTGAGCAGCATTTGGCATGGGGTCTGGGGAGTGGTGGTCACTCAAGAGAATGGAGGCTACTCTTGTTTCCACCCCACCTTTAAACAGCCTTTTGCATCACTCTGTGAGTACTGCTGTATACCTCCCGTAGGTACTTGACATGCATTCTCATAGCAGATACTTGACATGCATTCCCATAGCAGATCGATGTAAGTGGAATTCTGTCTGTTTTTGCTTCACATATTTTGAGGCTCGTTCGTCAGTGAATTTGTAATATCTTTCTGGTATGTTGACCATTCTACTCACGTGACCCAAGGCTTGGGTGGTTTGAACTTACAGCCTATGACAAACAAGGGTTTATGCATGCTTTCTTATCATCGTGTCAAGACGTGAGGCGTAAGGGACCCTGGCTGCCTAGTAATCCTGCAGGTTGGTTGAGTCTCTGAGTCCCATGCCACGTTGGTCCAGAGTTGCACATGGCGTAGCACTGCCTCAAAACCAGAAAATGGCTAGTCTCTCTCCCTCCCCTATTTCTCCTTATTTCATCACTGATGATCATCTTCCCAGCATTCTACCACATTTGTAAGTTACATTTTTCACCTATTTGTTGATCTGCTCATGATCTTCCTTTACCCTGTAGATTAAGGTAAGATTGACAGTATCAGCTTTCATTTATTTATTTATTTGGCTATGCCGGGTCTTAGTTGAGGCATGCGGGATCTAGTTCCCTGACCAGGGATGAATCCGGGCCCCCTGCATTGGCAGCATGGAGTCTTCACTTCCGGACCACTAAAGAAGTCCCAAGATTGACAGTATCAGTTTTATTCATTCCTATGTTACACGTTCCTAGAACAGTGCCTGGCACATAGTGCTTAAAAATATGATTGAACGAATGTTATCATTGAAACGTTTCAGTCAAGAAGGAATGTCAGTTCCACTCAGTTGTTTTTCTTGAAGGTGTATTCAAGTTGATATGTGCTAATGCGTGGGTGCGCAGTTTGGCTATTTCGCTTTTAAAGTGGATGTCATTTATTTTGTCAAAGGGTTTCCTTCAGTGTCCCTCACCTGATGCAAAAGCTGAGGTGACACAAAAGTGGCCTTAGTCCCAGGGATTAGCAAATGTAGAATTGAAGTGCTTGTATAATCTCTAATTTATATGTGAATAATTAAGAGCTGTTGGTTCCACAAAATAGCAAACTAGTGAGAATGTGTTTTAAGGAACAAATCCTGTGGTGGATGGGTTTCCAGAGTAAAGAGATACCAGTGCCAATTATTTGGTACCAATGCCAGCCATTGGTATTATGTTATTTTTATTTTTAAAAAATTTATTTATTTTATTTATTTATTTTTGGTTGCGTGGGCCTTTGTTGCTACGTGTGGGCTTTCTCTAGTTGCGTGAGCGGGGGCTGCTCTTTGTTGCGGTGCGTGGGCCTCATTGCGGTGGCTTCTCTTGTTGTGGAGCACAGGCTCTAGGTGTGCCGGGCTTCAGTAGTTGTGGTGCGTGGGCTCAGTAGTTGTGGCTCACGTGCTCTAGAGCACAGGCTCAGTAGTTGTGGCGCACGGGCTTAGTTGCTCCGCGGCATGTGGGATCTTCCTGGACCAGGGCTCGAACCCGTTTCCCCTGTATTGGTAGGCGGATTCTTAACAACTGCGCCACCAGGGAAGCCCTGGCAACATTATTTTAAAAATTCACTTTTAAGAATTTCTGGGCTTCCCTGGTGGTGCAGTGGTTGAGAGTCCGCCTGCTGATGCAGGGCACACGGGTTCTTGCCCCGGTCCGGGAAGATCCCACATGCCGCGGAGCAGCTGGGCCCGTGAGCCATGGCTGCTGAGCCTGCGCGTCCGGAGCCTGTGCTCCGCAACGGGAGAGGCCACAACAGTGAGAGGCCCGCGTACCGCAAAAAAAAAATAATAATAATAATTTCTTCTCCAAGTGGATTTTTGGTTCAGCCTCCTAACAGTTCATCCACCTGCTTTTGTTTGATGAATCTATTCGAATTCAGAATCTATAAGATTTTGAACATCAATTTTATGTTTTAGGTGGGTTGGCTGGATGGTGTCCAATGTGCTTGTGTACTGAAGATATTTTCCTTAGTTTCTTGATCTTTCCTTTTTAGCCTTATAGACTTTAGTTTTTTTCTCAATTTTTTACTCTTGGAAACACTTTTAATATATTGTCCAGATATTATTTAAAACATACTTTATGCCAGGCACCCAGGGTAGAACAGTGAACCAAACAGATCCTACCCTCATGGAGCTTACATTCTATTGTCCAGGCTTACATTCAGTAGTACAGGCTTGCAGCCAAATCATTGTCTGTATCTTTGATTTGTTTTCACGGAATTCGTTAATGCCCTCATGTCCCTTGGTTGTGCTGTCTCTCTCCCCTCCAACTTTCTTAGCTTAAAGTGAAGTCAGTTGATTAAAAGTGAAAAGAATACAGGAGACTTTCAAGCAGTTATTCACAGTCGAGCATTTGGATGTTCTTTTCTAAATTTTGTGGTTCACATGGCTGCTCAGAGTGCTGTGGAGGCCCCCTTGTCCTTAAGCTGACCCACAGCAGCCATCAGTGGGGAAGATGCCTGTGCTTTGCTTTTTGGAAAATGGGCTGCTGAGCAGCTGGGGTCCACTTGGCTTGGCCTAGCTGCTGTTGGTGTTGTGAGTGTGCACTTCCACAATGGTTGCTGTGCTCTCCTGGGCACGCACACTGGGTACCCACCCCCTGGACATCTCCATGAAGAAGATGTTTGGGAAATACAAGAACTCCAGGCCCTGGATGGGATAGAAAGAGGACCTAACTCTCAGAGGCTGTAAAAGCTGCCAGAATAGGAATCCAGCCTGGACCAAGTGGGTACCAATGTCTGTGTATTTGGGGCTGATTTTGTTGCAGCTGGACCTTGTGCGTCCAGATGTCCCTGACAAGAAGGTGTCCTAGGAGAGCGATTAGGCGAAGTGTCAGGGACAAGTACAGAGTTATAGGAGGCAATGTGCCATCATGATCAGGAGCTTGGACTGGCCCTACAGTCAGGTGGTTGTGGATTCAAATTCCAGTTGTGCCATTAACTATTTTGTGTGACCTTGGCAATGTTGGATGACAATTTGAGCTCAGGTCTATTTCTCCATCCCTAAATAGGGGTCTAAATGTCTAACTTAGCCACCCTGATTTCTATTTCCCCAACCTACCACCATCAATCACATTCGTGCTTTCAAATTTTATCTATCACTTATCGCTAAGTGTTTGTTTTGTTGTTTATTTCCCCAGCTAGGATACCGATTCTTTGAGAGTCAGGGATTTGATTCATGTTATTTTCACTGCTCTATCCCAGCACCCAGCACCTAATAGATGAAATATTTATAGAATAAAAGAATGTTTGTTAGAGGCTCGTGGTCATTATCTTGTGTTCCCTGGCCCATATTTCTTTGCTGCTTCCACGAAAAGATCATTTTCAAGTAAGAATTCAGTCTGTGTCTGTGTTTTAGACATCATGGATTCTGCCTACCATGTCCTTGGCATTTAATTTCTGAGTCTGTTTTCAGACCAAGAATGTAACACTTGTTCCCATGGCTTGCTTTGGAGCATGTCTTTGGGAATTGTCGCTGACAACCTTCTCTGCATGAGCTCTGCTGTCTTTTCTCCTGCCACTGCCCCGTTCCTTGTTCCCCTTTCTCCTAGAGTGCCCAAGTCCTGACAGGAGCACCCCGGGGCTCCTGCACCCTCAAAGACCTGCTGATCCTTTCTTCTAAGGGTCCTGATCTGTGACCTGATGAACATCAAAGACAGAATGCTTGCGGTGTTTTTTGTTTTTGTTTTTGTTTTTGCTCCACAGCTGTCAGTTTGATTAGATGTCCTCAGGGCTTCATATAGACATCGAAAATGTATGTTTTCTTTCATCAACAAAGGCTATGATTGTGTGAGTCCAGACACTGCTTCTCAGTTGAGTATTTTCTAGTTCAGTTTTCGGTAGCTCTTGACCGATTGCATTCTGCTTCGCTGGAGAAGTAGATGGTTTGGTGTTGCCGTGTACGATTCTTAATGTGAAGAAGCCTTTGCAGATAGTTTATCTAGGCAGTGGCATGTCGCAGGGAGGAGAGTCCGAAAATAAGGATCTGCGTCCTGATTTTGAGTAGTCACAACCCCAAAAAAGCTCAGGCAGATATACATTTAAAAAAAACTTTTAAGTGTCAAATTCCTCCTCTGTCTGAAGAGTGGATTAGATTCCATGGAGTACAGTTAGTAGATTTCATTATGAGTGTCATTGGTGATTAACAGGTACAGACTGCTTAGAACACTGTGTCGAGAAGGACTCTGAAGTCATATCTGGACCCAGAGGTGAAGTGTCATGATTGACTTGCTTTTGGTAACCTTTTTACCTGAATCAAATGATTGTAGTTTTTCATTCCTGGATGTAATGTAAAGTTTCTTTCCTTCTTTCTTTTTTAAAAATAAATTTATTCATTTATTTATTTTTGGCTGAGTTGGGTCTTTGTTGCTGTGCGTGGGCTTTCTCTAGTTGTGGCCAGCGGGGGCTACTCTTCGTTGTGGTGCGCAGACTTCTCATTGTGGTGGCTTCTCTTGTTGCGGAGCGCGGGCTCTAGGCGCGTGGGCTTCAGTAGTTATGGCACACGGGCTCAGTAGTTGTGACTTGTAGGCTTAGGTGCTTTGCGGCACGTGGGATCTTCCTGGACCAGGGATTGAACCCATGTCCCCTGCATTGGCAGGCAGAATCTTAACCACTGTACCACCAGGGAAGCCCCTGTAAAGTTTCTTTAAAAATAACAAGTTCATTTAATTGAAGGAACTGAGTTGATTTTTGAAATGAGTAGATTGGAGTTATGAGGGGACATGTTGATATGGCAGAAACCATGAACGTGGTATGAGAGAGAATGAAATTTGGGAACCATTAAGTAGATGAATGTTAACCTTCGTGACAGGATTGTTTCAGAGTTTTTAGGACAGATTGAAGCTTGTGATTTCTAAAGGCAGTGCAGAGGTATTACGTTGTGTTCAGTTTCTTTTTTGACCAGTGTTAGTTCTGAACTCAAAGCTTTCCTTAAAGCACTCTTTAAGAGAGGCTTTATGTGTATAGTATGAACAGCAGTACAGAATAGTGGTCAAAAGCGTGGGTTCTAAAAAAAAAAAAAAAGCGTGGGTTCTGAAGCTGGCTTTGCCTAATATTCACGTACCTAGTAAGTGATAAAGTTATTTAACTGCCCTGAGACTCAGTTCTCTCTTCATGAATATAGACGTAATAGGTAATAGGCATGCCTACCTTATGGTGTTGATGCGAAGATTACAGGGGTCAGTGCAATGGAAACCTCTAGAATCGTGTTGGGTTCAGGACAGCCCAGGAAGCACATGTTGACAGTAATGATGATTATTGGACATAGGAAACTTTAAACAGCTCATTAAGCAGGTTTGAACATTTCCCGAGAGGTGGCTGGCCTTACTGATTGCTGAGGCTACCCTGAAGTCAGAAGTTTTATTTATTTATTTATTTATTTTTCGTGGAAGTTTGCTTTTTTTTTTTTTTTTTTCTTCGTTGTTTAAGAGAGAAGTTGTTTCTGGATGGCGGAGTAGCAAATCTTGACTTTGGTGACCGTGTTACTTCTCCCCTAGTTTCTATATGCTCTTTCTTGTGTTTCTGTGTGGCTTATTTATCTGGTTGCGTGAGGCAGTGTAGAATATGTCAGCGTTTATGCAGCTGAATATTTCTTAGAATTATGGCATCTTTGAGGAATAACTCTTTCTAGGCTGAGACATTTTATCATGCATATCAGAAACACTAGAAATTTAAAAGTAAGTTTATTTCATTTTTGTTTATAAATCCTATTCCCTTTGTTTTGCAGTGGATAAAGGACTTTGTTTGCAAGTCACTTAGCTTTTGTTCTCCTTTCTGTAGAGTAAAAGGTAGATATCCATTTGTACATGGATATTAACATTCTTATATAAACAATTCAGTCTTAGGCACATTAGCAATCCAGCACCTATGAGATAGTTTTGAAACATGACTATGGAAAAGAGAATAATGGTTTAGGAACAATGGTCTGTCAAAAAAAACAGTCTCTTTTTAAACACTGATAATTTAAATTTTAATAAGTCTAGGCCTAATGCCTCCTCACTTATGATCTTATTTCTTTATAATCGTACACATTTTGGTGTAGCTAACTTTTAATTCGATCTGCTTAGCAGACGAACCAATAGAAACCAGCTCTAAACTTCTAGGTCTAGGCTCGTGGTTAATAGACCTGAGTTCTCTTGAAGCTCTAATTTCTTCTTCTCATTTGGACAGGGTTATGAGGTTACAGTCATCTTAAAATATGTCCACAAATTCTTTGCTCTTCCTTTTATCAGGAGCTGAAGTTTAATTCTTGTCCCACTGAATATGGACCGGACTTAGTGACTCAGTTCTAATGAAAAGAATAAGGTGGAGGTGATAGTACCTTTCGAGACTAGGTCTCTAAAGAGACTTGCTCTCCTGGGTCCCTCACTCTGAGGCAAGCCACCTGCCATGTTGTGAAGTTGCTCAAACAGCCCTTAGAGAGGCCGATGTGGTGAGGGACTGAGGCCTGCTGAAAGCCATGTGAGTTTGGAAGTGCACCCTCCACTCCAAGTCAGATACTGACACTACAGCCCAGCTGACACCTTGACTGCAACCTCACGAGAGATCCTGAGCCAGAAGCAGCCGGCTTAAACTGCTCTGGAATCCCAGACCCACAGAAACAATGAGATGGTGTTTGTTGTTAGAAGGACATAGTTATCCCATTATGTCCTGGAATAATTTGTTACACAGTAGTGGATAACTATTACAAGTTAATGGTGGGGCCTATAGATTGGAACAGTCAATCAGCACTGAATCCCTAAGCAGATTCCTTTCCTTGGCATACTCTCTGACTGGGGACCAACGATGGTGGACACCCTGGGAAAGGCCTTTCTAGGGCCAGAATGGGCATCATTTTGGGGTCAGGTTTGGTACTTTACATGCACAAGGAAGATCTCTTCCAATCCCAGTTTTTAAAGATCTGCCAACTGAGAGTTGATAATGACTTGTCACATCATGGGAGGGGAGAGCAGGTGCTCTAGATGCAGAGGCTTCTGGTTTATCTCCAAGTCTCTAGTAGCTTCTGAAGTGACTCATATATATAGTTTTCAGTACCATTGGAAAGAGCAAGGATATTGGCATTCCACTTAGGCTTGGGTATGAAATTGGGCTTTGCCACTTAAAAGAGTATACTTGCCACCAAGACCAAGATGTGTCTGTGTCGTTTACTTCTTTCTCAATGCCTGGTGTCATGGAACATGGAATGAATATCATCATGTGATTTTGAGCAGATAACATACTCTGTTTGAGCCTCCATCTTCTGCTCTGTATAACGGGGATAAATAATTCCTATCTTACAAGGTTACTGTAAGGTCTGGAGATAGTATGTCTAAAGCAGGTCCTAGAAGGAATGGCCAACAGGAGGTGTGCATGTATTTCTCAGAGTCAGAAATCAATTCTGGTTGTGTTGGTCCGAGAATGAATGTGCACTTTTGGTCATGTTGCACATTCTGCTTGGACAGAACTGGGTATTTCAGTTCCTTAAATTGTCAGTGATGAACTCAGAAAGTGAACGGTTTGGATTTGGCTTCATGTCTGGATCATATTAAGTGGATTATCACCGAGTTCCCACTCTCCATGTTCCTTGTAGTCAAGCTTATGTCACACCCCCCTCTCATTTCCAAGAAGATAATGTCACAGCTCTGAGTCATAGTTATCCAGCAAGAAGCCACATTCCTGGGACTCACTTATGGGGTGGCCAGGACCAGAGCTCTCAATCCTGATGGACCGTTTCCTGTTCTTGTAATCTTCAGTCCAAGAGCTTGTCCAGATAATTTCTTTCTTTCACTAAGATTGTTTCCATAAAGTGACCTAGTAGAAATTTGGATATTCATTAAAGACAGTTCTACTTTTCTGCTGTAAATAATACTTATGAATGATAGGTTTGGGGGTAAAAAAGGCAGTATGGGAAGATAGTAGGAATTTTCTGTGTGAAGGGTTGTATGAAGTTTAACCAATAAGATATACCCTAGTTTTGTTTTAGGTTTGTCTGTTTTGGTACTTCTGGCAAATAGTTTTCTGATATTTCTTAGTGCTACTGTCAGTATCATTCCTGTTTGAATGGGGATTCTCCTAGGGGGATTCGGATTTAATGTCAGATTTGTTCTGTGTTGTTTTGTATTGCTGGGCTGTGTGGTTAGGGGTAAAATTCTGAGGAAAGGAAATCTTGTGTAGTACATAGGGGTAATCTTGATTTGCAAGCTACTACCTTTCTACTATTTAGAACTGGAGACCTAGAAGAGGTAAGAAATGGGGATCCAAGAAATACATTGTCAGGCCTTCTGCAATACTTGCCTGTCTGTGTGTTTTCACCATCCTCTTCCTGGAAATGTGATTTTTTTTTTTTTTTTTTTTTTTTTCGTGGTACGCAGGCCTCTCACTGTTGTGGCCTCTCCCGTTGCGGAGCACAGGCTCCGGACGTGCAGGCCCAGCGGCCATGGCTCACGGGCCCAGCTGCTCCGCGGCACGCAGGATCCTCCCGGACTGAGGCACGAACCTGCGTCCCCTGCATTGGCAGGCGGACTCTCAACCACTACGCCACCGGGGAAGGCCCTGGAAATGTGATTTTAAATCCACTGTGGAAAGCCAGAGAAATAAGTTTGTTTTAGTCAATGGTTCTTTTCTAAAGATGTGTGTACGTGTTATGCAGGCTCAGACAGTTACCTTGCACGTTTGGACTAAATTGTGACTTTAAAAGTACACAGCAGGGGACTTCCCTGGTGGCTCAATGGTTAAGAATCCACCTGCCAGTGCAGGGGACACGGGTTCGATCCCTGGTCCGGGAAGATCCCACATGCCACGGAGCAACTAAGACCATGTGCCACAACTGCTGAGCTCACGAAAACCGCAACTACTGAAGCCCGGGGGCCTAGAGCCTGTGCTCTGCAACAAGAGAAGCCACCGCAATGAGAAGCCCGCGCACCGCAACGACGTGTAGCCCCCGCTCACCACAATTAGAGAAAGCCTGTGCGCAGCAACGAAGACCCAACGCAGCCAAAAATAAATTAAAAAAATTTTTTTAATGTATAGAGCAGGGCTTCCCCGGTGGCGCAGTGGTTGAGAGTCTGCCTGTCGATGCAGGGGACGTGGGTTCGTGCCCCGGTCCGGGAAGATCCCACAGGCTGCAGAGCTGCTGGGCCCGTGAGCCATGGCCACTGAGCCTGCGCGTCCGGAGTCTGTGCTCTGCAACGGGAGAGGCCACAACAGTGAGAGGCCCGCATACCGCAGGGGGAAAAAAAAAAAAAAGTATAGAGCAAAGATACTGAGTTAAAACACACAGACATTCACATAATTAAAGATTTTATTTTTCTAAAAATCAAATGTACAGGCAAAGCTCTTTTACTGGGAATTTTATATGTGAATTTGAGAAGTCGCCAAAATGACATAAAATAAGATTATATTGGAAAGGACTAGAAGTCTGTCTCTTAAAGACTTACACTCCCCCACCCCAAACAAAGTGGCTAATTACACTGGGAACCAGAGGCAGGTGGCTGTGTATCTTACTTGGTAAATAAAGAATGATGTTAACCTCTCCAGAATGCTGGTGGCTCTTGAGTTTGGGCAGAAAATCCTATAAAGGATAAAGAGCTGCAGAGTGTAATAAACTCCCAGGTGCTCAATAAAAGCCCTGTTCCTCGTACTGCTGGCTGGCCAAGATCAAGGGCACCGCTGTGGAGCTGTGGAAGGCTCCTTCCTGATATGAAGGTGATGAGATTTTTCCCTTCCTGCTCTCTGTCTGAATTACTTCTGCACCCGACAGATATGGGGAATCTGTTTGGATAGCAGCTCAGAGACTGTGGATATCTTATTTCCTTGAAGCTAAACCTACCAGTCTTCATTTGCCAAATAGTTTCCACTTCTGTGAAGGGTGTGTGGTAAACCTGACAAGCTTGTATTCAGTTCTCTGCTGTCAGTTACTTTGAGTCCGTGGTGTCTGGAGCAAGCAGGCCACCCTCTCTGTGCCATCTTTCTGATGTCTGCCAGTGGACCAAAGGAAAACCAGCTTTGTAGAGTAGTTATGAAGGTGAAACGAAATAATAAACACATTGTACCTGGCAGGTGGTTTTACTATTCCTGGTTTTCTCTAAGACTAAAGCAGCGTTTCTCACCCTTAGCACGATTTCTATTTGGGGCTGCATAATTCTTTCTACTTGTGATATCAAAGATATTTCCAGACAGATTTGCTTCTGATCACTGATGGAAAGGTACTTCGGAAAGCCTGATGTCAGATTTTTCCCTTTGATCCAAAATGGTTTAGAACAGTACTTGGAATGAATGAGTGACTTCCATTTGCTATTACCTCCTATATTTAATAAAGAAATTTTGTAATGGTAATATGTACTCATTCATTGAATTGATGATTTAAAAGGTGATTTTAAAACTCAAGCCAAGCCATCTGCTACTTCCTCTTGCTTGCGTTAAACCAGCATTAATTGCTTTGGATGGATTTTGAAAATAATAGCAGAAATGCTCTGCTGTGACCCCAAATCATAATAGAACAACTCAAATCCTAAAAGAATCACAAAAAGCTTACGAATAAGTTCAAAAGTTAAATGCGTCCGCAACAAGCTAAACTTGGATTGCATAAGTTGTGTTTGATTTGACATTTTTTTTTTTTTTTTTTTTTTTTTTTTTTTGTGGTACGCGGGCCTCTCACTGTTGTGGCCTCTCCCATTGCGGGGCACAGGCTCCGGACGCGCAGGCTCAGCGGCCACGGCTCACGGGCCCAGCCGCTCCGCGGCATGTGGGATCTTCCCGGACCGGGGCACGAACCCGTATCCCCTGCATCGGCAGGCGGATTCTCAACCACTGCGCCACCAGGGAAGCCCTGATTTGACATTTTAACCTCTATAAATCTCTTTAAAATTTTGTTTATTAGGTGTTGACATAGGGATGGAGAGAAAATCTCCAACTTTTCCTAGAACGTCTGGCATCTTCAACGTAGGCATAGGAGAAATAAAAATATTCGTATTTGGTACTCGTTCTGGGATAATGATATTAATCACATTAAGAATAATGCTTTAGTGAGCTTTATGGTACTTAATATGTGGCAGCTACTGTTTCTGTATTAATTCACTTGCTTCTCAGAATAAACCTATGAAGTAGTTTGTGTCATGTTGGCCCCTCTCTCTGCATTTTATACACAAGGAAACCAAAGCAAAGAAAGATTAAATAACTTGCCCAGAATTACCTCACTATTAAGTGACAGCCTGTGTCTTTAAAACTTCATTTATGTGGATTCTAAGACTTGATCCTCAAGACCCGGGCTTGGCAAATGAAAGTCAATGGGCAAACATCTGGCCCACTGCTAGTTTTTGTTAGTAAGGTTTCATTGGAACACAGCCATGCTGTTCGTTGACTTACTGTCTATGGCTGTTATCTTGCTACAGTGGCAGAGTTGAGTGTTTACGACAGAGGCCATGTGGCCGGCCAATGCTATCTGGCTTCTTTACAGAAAAAGTCTGCCCACTCCTGCACGAGGTCAAGACCATTCTCATCCACAGGTGCGGTCCAGAAAGGTAGGAAAATAAAGAGAATCATAATTCCATTACCTTTCAAATAGGACTTAGCTAACATTCCTCTCATACATTGAAGGTCCAGGTTTTTGGTGTCATTCTTAGCGTTACGGTGGATGTCAGAGTGTTTATAGGATACATCTCTTCCTTAGGGCGTTCCCAGCAGCTCTTTCTGGGAGAGGGGAAAGGACTAGATAAAGGTAAATGCATTAAAAATGGGAGAGAGCTTGGCAAGACAGAGAGACACTTGTCAGTGAGTGTGCAGTTATAAGGCACTGCAGAAATGGAAATAAGTGTGGACAGGATGACTCTACAAAACGGGCTTTAACTCATTGCAAAATTGGAAAATCGCCCTCTTCAAGTTTCCATTCTTTTTTCCACAACAGCTTCACAAGAGAAACTGCCCGTTTTTTGGGTTTTTTGGTCGAAAGCAAATGGCAGCCTGTGGGGTGGAACCTTATGACCCAGTGGCTCAAGGTTGGGGGAGGGGGAGACAAGAAATGAATTTCTTTTGTCAAATCAGAAATTATGCAAATTTTACAAAAAGTATTAGAGGAAATGTGTAAAGCTTTAATTGGTTTTATGGTTTTACTGCTTTCTTTAAAAGGTTACTTTGTGAGCATTACCCTTCACTGAACATTGTAGACACTTCTGAAGTTTAATGAGATTTTGGAGTAAAAGCACAACAAATGTGACTCTCCAATATTTTCAAGAGATGATATTATTTCGGGCTAAAAATATGTTACGGGAGGCTTCATTTACTGGGAGGATTCACTCCACCACACACACGCCTCTTTATCTGAAATTACTATGAGCTGCAGCGTAAGACTTTCTGCTCACCCCTAATTCACAGAATACTTATTTAGTATATATTAAATCAACGGTGGCCTAGTTTTTTAGGCTTCTTTATTATGCTGAACTTTACTTAATATAGAAATGCCTTATAATTATAATTCTGTCCCCTGGTAAAACTAACACTGTGTTCTTCATATTATTGACACCTCCTTCTAAGGTCCTTGTGAGTGAAGGATACTAGCTGCTCTCCAGGACTGGTTATTTAACATTTTGATTTTTGGTTGAGAGTGGACCAATGCAAACAGATCTTGTCTATATCAAAACAGAAAGTAAGTGCCGAAATGTTCGTTTCAGGAAGAGATTTTTTTCAGAGCCTCATTTCCCCTGGGGTTGATGGATGGTTTTTGCAGTTTTGAGCTTGAGATGTTATGGGTTCCTCCCTGAGACCCAGAATCGAGTCAGTAGGACCATTTCCAAGTAGCGTGGCGTACTCGGACGCTGGTCTCCGTCCTGAGAGGCTGAAAGGAACCCTGAGCCTCCTCTTAGTAACGACAGCACAGTGACACCTGCCGCCTGCCCATGGCTGTCTGTGTGTGCAGGGACACCCACTCCTGTCCTTCTCACCCCGCCTTACTGCCTGGCACAGCCTTACCGCCACAGATAATTACAGTTCTGTGTCTATTTCAGAAGTCTTATTTAAAAGTTTACTAGGGGACCCTGGTGCCTACAGGATACTGTTGAATGACTGAGTGTTTCGCCTATTTCTTCTCTGAATCAAGGAATTTCCTACTTATAATCACATCACACAGGTTTATCTTAACATTCTGTAGAACACGTTACTTTTTGAGGTACATGCCCTCCGTTGCTGCAAAAATCAGTTGTACTCGAGACCGACTGGCCCAGATTGAGAAGAGATGTGGCATTATCTTGGCGTCACAGGTGACTGGTTAGCGGTGGGGAAGGAGGTGGCGGGTGGGGCTTGGAGGTCCCACGGGCCGGAAGTGTCTCGTCTGTGAATGAGTGCAGGGATGTGGGGCTGCTCCTCCTGGGGAAGGGGCAACTTGATAGGGTGCTTGAAAGCCTCAGTCCTGGAGTCCAGCCGACCTAAATTTCTGTCCAAAACCTGGCTCGTGGCTCACTGGCTGTTGGAACTTGGAAAACGTTATTCAACCCTTTCAGCATTCGTTTTTATTTTAGTCCCTTTGGGCTGCTATAACAAGAGTATCATAAAGCAGGTGGCTTCTAAGCCAGTTTATTTCTCACCGTTCTGGAGGCTAGGGAGTCCAAGGTCAGGGTGCCAGCAGATTTAGTGTCTGGTGAGGGCTACTTTCTGGTTCACAGATGGTGTCTTCTTGTGTTCTCACATGATGGGGGGCTTGGTGAGCTGGCTTTCTGGGATCTCATTTTTAAGGGCAGCCCAGTTTCAATCGTGAGGGCTCTGCCCTCCTGACCACATTACCTCTCAGGGGTGCTACCTCCTAATACCATCACTTTGGGAGGTTAGGGTTTCAACATAAGAATTTTGGGGGACACAGACGTTTAGTACATAGCAGTCTCCTTGTCTCTTTGATGGGGATAAATACTTGCCTCATATGTAGCATCTTGGGAGCATGTTATAAAACTCAACACTGGGGCTGGTATGCAGTAAATGCTCTCTAAATGTTAGCTTTTTGAAGTTGAATTTGAAGGGATCGAATTGCATTGGCATTCGTAGGTTCGTGGCTAATGTTCAGTTACTTGGGAAGCCTCACGAGGGGGTTGACTTATCCTGAAATCAGGTTCTTTTTGAAGTTCTTTCAGGCCAGCTAGGTGTCATCTAAGGATGCCAGAGCATTAACTCGTTCCCAGGGGTCTCAAAATGTTGCCGTGGTTTTCAGACATAACCTAAGTTATTCTTAAGAGCACCTTGCTTGGGAGGAGGGCGTATTGTAATATTTGTTTAAATTATGTTACAGAGCATTGCGGATTTGTAATCTGTGTTCAAAATGGCATTATCTGCCCCCATATTGATCAGCGTCACATCTTTTTCTTGATTATCTCTGCTTGCCCTATGGTCAAACTCCAGAGTTAGACCTTCAGGAGACCCGCTAACTCATTAACCTCTGTGACATGGAATAGGAACCTTCCAGAAGGGGCCTGGCTGTAGGAGACAGAATGTTTAAAATCTGTTTCAGCCCCACTGCATGTCCCTGAGTCCCAGTCAGAGGCATTAACCTTAATGCAGATTCTCGTAACATGCAAGAATTTGTGACGGTCCAGTTTGTGCTGTCATTTCAAAATTACTGCTTTGTTTTTGGAGAAATCCTTAAGTAGAATAGCAGAGAAGACCCCCTCCTTGACATTTTTTGTTGCCATTGTGGTTGTTGAAATCTCAGCCCTCACCCTAACTTGGGGGAGATGTGAAGGAAAAGCATTGTACAAGGTGAGGAATCAGGCCAGGTAAGGCAATGCTTCAGTTGACCTCAGTTCAGAACATGATGGGATCCTGGAGGGTTGGATGAAAAAAAAAGTCTTAGGTGTCTTTGGGAAACCATGTTTCCCAGTGGCTTGATGATTGTGTTTGAGGTATTAGGATTTCCCTTGACATGGGGTGAATGCTTTGCAGAGAAAACTGTTTCTTAGAGCATCTCATGGTTTGGAGTCTAAAAGTTATAAGTTGTCTCTGTATGTAAAACAAAAGTTGTCCCTGCATCTAAGGCCAGTTCTTTGTGCTTTCTCAAAGGAACTGAAATTTCTGTGGATTCATGGCTTGGTCAAGGTTCTTTCTAAACTCTGGCTTAGGGTGTTTTGGTAAATAACCAAGAACCTGAATGGTCCCAAAGGATAAAATACCAGATTGAGACTTTACAAAGCTGAGCTCTCATTGTGATATTTCAGCCTGCAAAGTAAGGGTAATACATGATGGATGTTACTGTAATTCAGTGTTATTCTTCAGTGCAAACCTGGCATTAGGTGTCAAGACTGAGTAGAAAATATAACGTCATGTGATCACCTTCTTAAATATGGAACTCTGAATAACACTCGATTGGATGTGAAACGTTGTCTTGAGTAGAAAATCTGGATACTGATTCCCATCACCCCCTCTTTCAGTGTTGGATTTTACTATTACCTTATGTAGCTGAAGCCAGAATGGAACTCTATAAATGCATACTCTATTTTTTTCTTTTTTTATAATTAATTTTTATTGGAGTATAGTTGATTTACAATGTTGTATTAGTTTCTGCTGTATAGCAAAGTGAATCAGTTATACATATAGATGAATCCACTCTTTTCTAGGTTCTTTTTCCATATAGGTCATTACAGAGTATTGAGTAGCGTTCCCTGTGCTATACAGTAGGTTCTTATTAGTTACCTGTTTTAATTATAGTAGTGTGTATACATCAATCGCAATCTCCCAATTTATCCCTCCCCGCCTTCTCCCTCGATAACCATAAATTTGTTTTCTACACCTCTGACTCTATTTCTGTTGTGTAAATAACATACTCTATTTTTATGGGGTGGGAGTAGAAGGAGAAGATTCCTCTTTCCTCCAAAAAGTTAGATCGATGTGCCGCCCATGTCTGCTTCTTTAGCAAATGTTATTGGGCACCTGTTTGTTGAATTGGTTGAAAATGAATTTAAAATAATTTTATCTTGACCTTTCCTTTTTGCAATTTTGCTGTCACCTTATGAGGTAGCTGGAGATGTCTTGGAATGTCTTTCAAACTCTGGATGGGAATGTGTGTTTAGAAGTTGCCAGCTAGTGTCACTAGGTGATAATTCCTCTCTGTGTGCATGTCATGGTTACAGCCTGCTTTTTTGCCTCTAAAAGAACAATTATATTCAAGAAATTTCCTAGTGCATTTAAAAACAGCTGGGTGAAAGTCATTTTAAATCCCCAAATCCAACACATTAGTTCTTTTATGCATTTAATTAAGCAGAAGTTAAAATAAATTGGAACAGAAGACATTCAGTGCTGATTGTTGAATCAACAAAGCAAGAAACAGCCTAGCATTACCCCACCACAGATGTCTGTCACTCAGCACTGTTGCCCTATAAATTTGCATCAACTCTTAACATTTTTGGAATAATGATTTCTTTTCTAGTAAAAACTGGCCCCTGATGTATGGCAAGCAAGTTTCTTTATACAAACTTTATTTCTGCATTTGCATGCCTTCGTGTGTACCTGTGTGTGTATGCATAATCTTTTTTTCACTTATGATACATTTACGTTGCTGGATCCTTTTGGGGTGGGGGAGGGGAAGACTTAGCTAAAATGGTAAACTTTAGGAAGATATAGTAAATAGAAAACAAAGATTTAGCAGTCAATTTGGATTATTTTTAGTGGAAATGAATGCTGAGATTGTTTCAATTTCAGTATTAAAATATTTTTAAGGACATGATGAGTTTGAGTTTAATTTGACTTTATAATATGAGAGTACTGTATGGTTGGTTCATTGTAGAAATAGTTGATTAAAAACACACCAGCCGGAAACTTAACTCTATATTCTCCTCAACCACAGCTATCGCTGTTATCATTTGGGCGTATAGACTTTTTCCTAATAGATATGTACTTTCGGCTGTTTTTTGTTTTTTTAAACAGGGTTATGCTTTATAGAGAGTTTTATATTACTGCCCCCCCATTTAATAGAATTTCGTGATTGATATGGTATCTGGTATTGGCTTCCAAATAATCGAGGGGCAACGTGAGGGTATGTCTAGTGTTTCAGCTGAAACAAGATTTAGCCTTAATTTTTGGAAAATTTTCTGCAGCTGGGTAATGGGTACATAAAGATTCATTACGCTCTTTCTTTTGCACAAATTTTGAATTTTCCTTAATAAGATAATTTATGTATGTGTGCGTGTCACTTAGTCATAAACATCTTCCCAGGTCTGCAGATTAACAGTGCTGTCATTCATTCGTAGGAGCCACGTGTCATGCCATTGTAGCATGGACCATAATTTGTAGCATAGTTATAATTTAACCATTACCGAATTGTTAGATCACAGTTTTTAGGGTCATTTTTGCAAATGGATGCAAACTTGTTTGGTCATTTTCTTAAGAATTTGTTGATTGAATTTTTATTTTTTCATTACTCAGCGAGGAATCTTAAATTATGATAACTGTAGAGATGAGAACCAGAAACCTTTTTTAAGAAAAGTTACTAAAGTCTGTGATATCTGTACATTCTCTGAATGCTTAGTCGTAAATCAGTTGAATCCTACAGTCTCTCTTTCTTTCTCTCACGCACATACGCACACATATGCACATACAGACACGCACTCTTGCCCACCAAATACTTTTGTTGCCGTAGGTCTTAGTAGCCTCGGTATATTTTAATGCGTGATGCAGTTGTACTTGGTTCTCCTGGAGACACCTATTGGGTACACGGAGACTGGATAGTTTACGGGTGGTAGTTCATCTTTATATCCTTTATGCATCACAAGCTACTAATTCCCACTTCTCAGCCAACGGCTATTCTAGGCCTTGCCCTGGTCAGAGGGCAGTGGAGCCAGACAGAATAGAGACCGAGTAACTGTGGGTACATGGACCAGCCATTTCTTATCTGCTTCCACAGTTAGTGATTGAGAATCCTGAGTGAGGAGTATCACGTGTTCCATAAGCCTCAAAGTTAATTTGGGTAAGAAGAATATATTTTACATCACTTCCTCTTCCATGAGCTATTAAATACGCGATAGGTTCTGCGTTACACCTGGTACGTGCTTTGTCCAAGTGAATCATCACAACAGTCTTCAGAGGCAGTTTCTATTATTCTTCCCATTTTACAAATGAGGAAATGAAGCCTAGAGTGACAAAGAAGCTTGCTTCGTGCAGGCCACACTGCTAAATATAGATTTTTGAACACTGTAGTCAACGCATTTACTAGCTTGGATCAAAATCCCAGTGGATCAGCGGTGAGGTTTCGGTCAATACGTATTTACTTATTAATTATAATGTGTGCAAAGGGGGAGCCCGAGATGTAGCCCTGGGATTAAAATCTGCCCATTGATTATTGTCTAAAAGTTTCTTATCCATGCCTCAGTTGCTAAATCTTACCAACGTTCCATTTTTAGTCCCTATTGACTTGATTTGGAATAAATCAGATTTCTAATGTGCAGGGTCCCAGAGTGGTAGAGTGGCTTGCTTGTGTGATACAGTTTTTAAGTTAGCAGTTTCTGAAAACTGGCAGCCCCCTTTGATGTGGAAGACCTCAGTTAGGCAGGCATCAGTTATAAAGAGTGCTTATGATTACTGGGCCGTGTGACGGGAGGGGAAGGGAAGTGACCGGGAGAGTTTTGAAAGGTAGCTTCTGTTCAGCAGTTCCTCACAAATTAAAATTTATGAAAGCTGTTTGGGAAATTCAATACCCAGAGGTACAGACACCTCGTTTGGAAAGACAACATGCAGTGCATAGGGCCTGAGCAGAGCCTCGTGTCAAGTAGTTGGGGTGCTTTATCATCATTAGACATACAGTGCAGGCCTCCCGTGGCTGCGAGGAGCTGAGTCCACTTGGGCAGCTTCCAGTCGTTGACTTGTGAGCATACCAGAGGCCTGGGTACCACGGACCGCCCCCCGAGCCAAAGGAGCATGGATGATGCATGTAAAATGGCTGTCTTTTTGAAAGATGCTTGAAAAGCAGCAGCCGGGGAAACCATTCAGAATACCTGACGGGGTAGCCTGGTGGGTTTTTAAAAATGGAGGAAGGGATGCATATTGATGTTTGATCCAGGGAAGAAATCATCAACATGTGTTTTAGAATGTCTGCTCAGTGGTCTAGTCTTTACAAATAAAGTTGTCTGAGTACACAAAGTGGGAGTCAAGAACGGAGGGGCCTGGTGGGATTAGAATTGTCAGGCACAACCTGATGGGACTTCCCTGCATCCCCTTTCTTATTTTGAAAGAAGTGACATCTGTCGTAGCTTTGCCCTCCGTCTTTGTGTCTTTGAGCTCTCCAGCTCCGAGCATCATCTGACGGGAGGGCCACCTCCCTGATAAAAAGTTCATTGGCTAAGATCCCGAGGTGCATTTCCCATCCCGGCTTCCAGCTTTCTCATCTTGGCATCCCATGTTTTCAGAAAAGAATCACCTGAGCTATTTTGCAATCCTGTTACAACCATGTCCCATTTTGATAACTGTTAAAAATAACCCCCTGGTTCTTCCACTTTCTATTGGTTGGTTGACTGAAACTTTATTTTTGTTCTTGAAAAGTAGATGCTTGTTATATCTCCTAGTATGCTCTTTGATATTGTATCCCCACCCCTAAATATTGGGATGCCTTTGAATGCCCATTCTTCATTGCAGATCTCTGTATTAGATAAAACAAGTTTTTCTTTTTCTTGTAAGGTTTTCTGAAATAGTGACTTTTTTTTTTTTGCTTAAATGAAGACAGTCATCCCTAAGTTAAGTTTAATTGACTAGGAGAAAGAGAGAATGAATATTCAGGAGGACACCAGCTGGATATGGTTGGAGAGTCTGATAGACACACCGCAAGACTGTGCCATAGTCAAATTGGACAGTTTGGAAAGCTTGCTGCCTCAAGGATGGATGTATATACAGAGTCCCAAATGGTACGTTAATTGATTTGGATTACATGACTCCAAAGCTCGAGCATTTCAAACTGTTTTCAAACTAATGGCTGCCACATTTGGCAAACAATCCAACTGTGTGTTGCGTTCGTTATAAAAAGAGATCTTGACAACTTGTCTGGAGGACAGCATGCATGCTAGGTTTTTTGAGTAGTTGCTCAGTTTCAGAGGAGCCTGTATTGTTTTTCTTTAAAGGGTTCTGTACATTTTGCACCCTTGCCACCAGCCAGGCCAGAGTGACTCTGGTTGGCACTTGAAGAACCATAACGGTATGGCCTCAAAGTTTCCTCGTTAATTCCAGCTAATAAATCCTCTGGCAATCAGAGGTTCACGGGGTTTAATGGAATTTGATGGAAAGTTTAGATGATCCCGGGAGAAGTAAAATCCGTGACACTTTGCCCTCTTCATCTTGTCCCAGTTTTCCTCGGCTGCCCCACTACTGGAACATTTTCTGTCTTAATTTCAGTTGACCCCTTAAGCAATGTACTAATTAGACGTTACAATTTCCCAGCCTCTCAATCCCAAAGCAAAACTGATGAACACAGCAAACCAAAGCATTTGGGTTAGAAAAGAACAAAAGACATACCTGCTGCAGAGCGTTGAAGCTGGTAACCTACTGGTAACCCGAGTAGGGTGACCATATGCCCCGTTAATGCCAGCTTGTCCTTGTGTAATTATTAACAGTGCTTCCCCTTCACTCTCAAAGGCATCCCATTTAATTTTATTTATTTATTTATTTATCTATGGCTGCGTTGGGTCTTTGTTGCTACGCGCGGGCTTTCTCTAGTTGCAGCGAATGGGGCCTACTCTTCACTGCGGGGCACGGGCTTCTCATTGCAGTGGCTTCTCTTGTTGTGGAGCGCAGGCTCAGTAGCTGTGGCACACGGGCTTAGTTGCTCCACGGCATGTGGGATCTTCCCGGACCAGGGGTCGAACCCATGTCCCCTGCATTGGCAGGCATATTCTTAACCACTGTGCCACCAGGGAAGTCCAGGCATCCCATTTTAGACCGTTAATTATGTGGTTATCATAGGAAAGAGTGGCAGTGAGTGAAATAGGGTGCTGGGGGGTGGCAGGATGTGGTATACGGGTGGGTACTCATCTCGGGGGGTGACTATCACTCCTATCCACCAGCAGTGCCCTGGGTGGATGTGTACCCAGAATTGCCCTAATTGAGTCTCATGGGAAGCCAGAAATCTGGATTTTAAGGCAAATGCCCTAATTTTAACATGTTGGCAATTATTTATTTTCTTTTTTTAAAAAATAAAGTTATTCATTTATTTATCTATTTTTGGCTGTGATGGGTCTTTGTTGCTGTGTGTGGGCTTTCTCTCTAGTTGTGGCGAGAGGGGCTACTCTTCATTGTGGTGCACGGATTTCTCTTGTGGTGGCTGCTCTAGGCATCTGGGTGTCATAGTTGTGGCACATGGGCTCAGTAGTTGTGGCTCGTGGGCTCTAGAGCACAGGCTCAGTAGTCGTGGCGCACGGGCTTAGTTGCTCCCTGGCGTGTGGGATCTTCCTGGAAGAGGGATCGAACCCATGTCCCCTGCATTGGCAGGCAGGTTCTTAACAACTGCGCCACCAGAGAAGTCCCTAGTTTTCTAATAAACTGTGAGAGCAAGCAAAATATGTGAATGACACATTGGCTGCTTTTGAAGAAAGTCCTCCATTCTTTCCTTCACAACACACACACACACACACACACAGGCAAGCGATAAAAGGGGGAAAAAAGGAGAACATGGAGATACCAGTCTCTGGGATGAGGTTCATTTGTGAGCGGACTTTTTCTGTGGCTATTTCTGATCATCAGGTTCCAGTACAGGGTGTTAGGTGGGGATGATTAGAGGTGCAGGATGCAATAGAATAATATTGGCACCTGGCTGGTGATTGGTGTCTATAGTATAACTTGCTGGGTGATGGAAATCTGTACATGGCACATGTCAAGTGCATCATGGGATGTGTTTAAAGGGAAATAAGTGTGGAATAGAAATCATTTTTTTCAAATGTGGCCATGGCTTTTAGATCATGAATTTTCGTTGCTTGCTTACATCTTTATAACATTTTTTAGGAGAACATAATGCCCAAGCTTCCCTGGAGCCATTTCTGTCTCTGTGAAATAGGCGATTTAAGGTCCATCCCATCCTAAAAAGCTTTTAGCTTGTGAAAAACTTCTTTTCTTGCTTTTAAAACCTTTACTCTGTGTTTAGAATAAATGGCATTCCTGGATCTGTTAAAGATGCAGTTAATAATGCCATAGAAACTGCCCATTGCACAACCAACCATAAAACTTGCTCCAAGGGCAGGACATGTATTGGAATATTCTGTAGTGATCAAATGCTGAAACATTACAGTCAGCTGTGACCCTGCAATCTGCATTCTTAATTGCAGTCTTCATTTACAGTGGAGTATTGATCTGCTTTTAGTAGTTTGTCCTGAAGGTTGACAAGGATCTCGGTAATCTATTCATGTCAGAGTGCCTGCTAGCATTCACCTCTTCAGAGGGAGACTTGTCATAGGGAGAAGTCTAGGTTTGTTTCACCTTGATATATTTTCCAATAGATGCTTCAGTCTCAGGGGCTGGTTTTTCTTTCCTCTTTCATAAACTGTGGATTATAAGGACTCATGCCCTGTGGAGGTTTTTTTTTTTTTTTTTTTTTTAAGTGCGGCTTAAATGAGCTAATTCATGTAAAATGCTTGCTATGGGAACGTAGTAAGCACCAAATAAATGGTAGCCGTTTTGATGTTTCTTACCCCAGGTTTAAATGTTTTTTAAATCTTGAGTTTTGGGTCAGTAATCTTGTTGACCATTGAGGAGAGTTGAAAAAAGATGTTGGTTTCATTTTCTTTTTTTTTTTTTTTTTTGGTGGTACGTGGGCCTCTCACTGCTGTGGCCTCTCCCATTGCGGAGCACAGGCTCCGGACGCGCAGGCTCAGCGCGGCCATGGCTCACGGGCCCAGCCGCTCTGCGGCATGTGGGATCTTCCCGGACGGGGGCACGAACCCGTGTCCCCTGCATCGGCAGGTGGGTTCTCAACCACTGCGCCACCAGGGAAGCCCTATTATTATTATTATTATTATTATTTGGTTTCATTTTCTTGATTATTTTGAGTTAGCAATGAAAACAAAAGACATAAAAGAAATGTGTGCGATAATTCAAATTCAAATATGGATTGTGAGTTCAATCACGGCAACGTTAAATTTCCTGAATTTGATCATTGTAATATAGTTATGTAGGAGAATGTCCTCGTTCTCAAGAAATGCACGGAAGTATTTTGGGGTTGAAGGAGTATGATGCCTGCAGCTTACTCTCAAATCGTTGAGGAAAAAAAATGTGTACATAGAGAAGAATAAAGCAGGTGCAGCTACATGGTGACAATGTTGGCTAAGAGTGAAGGATATATAGGAGTTTTTTGTACTGTTCAACATAAAAATTTTTTTGAAAAAGTAGGACGGTGAGAAAATCTGCAGCTGGTAAAACCACCAGTTCAGTTAGTTCTCTGAGGACCTCCCATTGAAAAGTGGATTTCTCCCAACTGGAGAGTTCGTCCTGCTCTCCTTTCCCACCTTCCAGTCTTTCATTCCTGTGTACAGTTATTTGAAAAGCAGAACTTCTTTGCCCGGTGGTTAGTACTCCCCGCTGTTTCACTTCCAAATCCACATCATAATCCTTTGTTGCTGACATTTATAATCATCATCACAAGTGGCTAATTGTGATGTCACAAACAGGCGACTATGACTCAAATGAGGAATAAACAGCAGGGGTGGGTTAATTCCTAAGCAAGGAAGAAGATTCTGTTGGTACAAATGCCCCAGGGTAATAAAATTTAAAGCCAGAAAAAGGCAAGAGGAAGACAAAGCTGAACATACGTGATCCATTAGCCAAATTGTCTTTAAGTGGAAGGCTTTTTCTTTCTTGTTTTTTTTCTCCCCCCTTCCCCTTCTTACTTAATTTTCCTTGTGGTGTGAATAGCTCCTCTATGGCAGATAAATGGATTTGTTTTTAGGTCTCCCAAAGCTCAAGGTGTCTTGCTGACTAATTACAGGGATGTCACACCTGGGCTGAAAAGTGAGTCATTACGGAGCCATGGAGGTGTTTTTATTTTCTGTAAAGTTGAGTTGCTCTTTGCAGTCAGCATTGCAAAAGTCAGGCTCTAAAGATCAGTACAGTGGCTGCAGACAGCTGGGCTGATAATTGAGAGCAGCCCCGACCTGGAAAGCCCGGGCACTTATGGCCACAGCAGAATGAAAATGTCATCCGTTGCTCAGGCTCAGGACAGTTTTCTGAATGGGTTACATGTAAATGAAGCAGTGGTAACAGCTGTTGCTATGGATTGGGCTAGAATTAGTAGTCCATTCTCCGTGGAACTGTAATTTTCAATTCCAAGTCAAGGATATATTTTTTCCCTTTTAGGAAATGTGTGGTTCCCATGCCCTTTGGTTAACCAACATCTAAATTCTCCTGCAAATGACAGTTAACAGCTCCTTTATCCCTGGGGTTGTTTGGCTGTCTCAGGAGTACTTTTGAATTTATGGCCTTTGAAAAAACCATGGTTTCAGTAGCCAAACTAAACTGGAAATCCTTTGAATTGTTTTCCTCTTCATAGGACATAGTGTTCCCTTCTGTCTGTTAGATTCAGTTGTGCTCTTGGAGCCCTCTCTCCACTTAGGACTTAACCCTCACTTGAATTTTGGAAGCCTTCCTGAAAAACATTGGGGAAAGACTTGAGGCTCCAGTCTCGCATCAAGTGAGCAAATAAACCCACATTTTAAAAACACGGTAAATTTAGTTATAAGGAAGACTTCCCATTTGAGTCTAGGCATTTCATAATAGCCTTGCTGCACAAAGTAGAAATTATGTGATTATTGTCTTGGGGCTGTGATTAGAATGTGTTGTTATATTGGTGACATTTAGAAATGTGTAACCTCATCCATGGCTTAGATGAAGCTGCTCCGTAGTACCAGCAAACATGGCATAACGTGGTCTTGCGATCCACGCTGGTGTGACATTCCCCGGAGACAGAACAGCCGTGAGAAAGCCAGGCCTCCACTTGCCACTGTTTTCTCCTGTTTCCTGAAGTGACCAGAGATGTTTTCTTGACTTTTAAGAGTAGCTCCAACAGAAGTGTTGCCTTCTGGGTGGTGAGGTCATCCTCGCCTTTCCTGTTTCACACATGGGTGTGTGGTTTCGGGGCAGGGGCTGGCGCATTGTTTTTCCTCCTGTTTCCCCGTTAGGACACTGTGGTCAGCTCTTCTCCATGACCTGTTGTCAGCATGAAGGTCTGTGCCTGTGTGTGTCCTGCAGGAGGTGGCCGGCTGTTCTTTCACGGTGAACGTGCATTTAGTTTTTCCTTGAAGGATCTTGTTTGGAGCATTTAAGGTCCTTCAAAAATGCAGTCACTTGAGTGTGGGTTTTCTCTGAGCTACTAACCACACTCCAGTGATACTGGGAGAAACACAGGGAACACATCCAGGTCCAGAGGGGCTCTCTCAGCATGTGACAGGAGCTCCCAGACCTGATTCTTCTTGTTGGAAGTCGCACACCAAGTGCTGTGGGAACCGGGAGAGTCGTAAAAGTGGTGGCCTCTGATCCTGCGGTGTTTACAGCTTCGTGTGGGAGCCCAAACTGGACCATGTGAAATCACTTAGGATGGTTTCAAAACCAAGAGTCAGCAAATGTGGATTAATATAGATTGCCTGTGAGATTTCAGGGACTTGAGAATTTCAGTTTTATAGTTTTTTTTGGAGAAGGGTTCCTGGAGTAGTTGAGTTTGGGAACCAGATTTTTAAAGAACCTATAGAGGACAGTGAAGATGGCCATGATTTATGTCACCAGAGGCAGCTGGGGGTGAGTCCCTTCCCTGCCATTTACTCAGCCTGGGACAAACTATTTAACCTAAGCCTAGTCTCCTGGAGATGAGACTCTCTCTCTCTCTCTCTCTCTCTCATCTCTTTCATTCTCTCTGTTTCTGTCTCCCTCTTTGTTCTCCCTCTCAAATTCTCTCTCATGAACACAAGAGTACCTACTTACCCCATAAGGTGATTTTGACGATTACATCAGACGGTACCTGTGATGAGTTGGGCAGATTGCCTGCACTTATTAATTGGGAATTTGGAATTACTGGAAGCAGAATGTATGTAAGATGGGGAAGCTGGCGTGTGTGAACGGGAGTGCTGATGCAGAAGGCTTAGACAAAGGCCCCTATTGGGGAGGCCCGTTTCTATATTTTCTATCTTGTTTATTTCCTTCACCGCATTTTATCATCAACTGTAATAAAAATTGTGTACACGTTATCTCTCTCATCAGGGTGTGGCCCATGGCTAACTAGTTGCCAGCACACCAGTGGACACAGAGAGGGCATTTCCTGGCAGCCGGGCATCTGATGGTGTCTCGTCTCTTATTGCCATGATCTCTCATTTGGGCTTGGAAGGATTACTTACCTCTTGTTGGACTGTGAGTGGGAACGCAGTCACTGAGAACATTTGCTAAACATTCATGGGGGCCATGCTTTGTGGCTGTCTCATTTAATCCTTCCTGCCTTCCAGCATGGGGAAGGACCAGCTTATTATAGTTGTTTAGAAGAAGGATGCACGCATGCGTGCTCACTTTGTGAGCGAGGACACTGAGCTTTAGCGAACTTAAGATATGCAGACTCTGCAGGGTCATGCAACACAGGAGTGGCAGAGATGGGACTTCAGCTCTTTCTGCCCATGAAGCCCGTGATCTTGATGGCTCTGCTACCTTGAAGCAGATGGAGTTGAGAGTTAGTGGAAGGAATGGAAGGAGGTTTTGGTCCACAAGAGCCCCTGAAGCTCTCATTGTTCTCCGTGCTTGAGTTAATAGCCTTTTCGAATTGGCCTGTTCTGTACATCAGGGGCCCCCAACCCCCAGGGCAGCCTGTTAGGACCCAGGCCGCACAGCAGGAGGTGAGCAGTGGGCGAGCGAGCGAGCGAAGCTTCATCTGCTGCTCCCCGCGGCTCCCCCTCGCTCCTCCCCCTCGCTCCTCCCCCTCGCTCCTCCCCCTCGCTCCTCCCCCTCGCTCCTCCCCCTCGCTCCTCCCCCTCGCTCCCCCTCGCTCCTCCCCCTCGCTCCCCCCACCCCCACTCCTCCCCGTCGCTCCCCCTCGCTCCCCATCGCTCACATCACTGCCTGAACCATCCCCCCTATACCCACCCCCCCACCACACCCCACCCCCGTCCTGGGTCCATGGAAAAATTGTCTTCCAAGAAACTGGTCCCTGGTGCCAAAAAGGTTGGGGACCGCTGCTATAAATAGTTGGTGAGGCTCTGGGGACTTGGGTAACCTTAGGTGTCACTGGCGGGGATTTGGAATTGGTACAGCTTCTTTGAAAGCATTAGGCTATGTCCATCACAATTGTACATGCACATAACCGTTGAGCCAGCAACTGTGCCCCCAGGTGCTTATCCTGCAGGTGAACTTCCACAGGTGCAAAATGACTTATGTCGGGGTTATTCTTGTAACAGTCTCTGGATTTGAAGAGGATTAGAAACAACCTGACAACCCATTAATAGGGGCTGTTTTAATAAATTACGGTACTGCTAAATAATGGCATATGTGCAGCTGTTATAGTGAAGCAACTGTATGTGAACTGATACATATATTTATCCAAATATTGATATCTATGTTTCCCCGGATATCTTGTTAATCGGGGGAAAAAATCAAGGTGCACAACAGTACCTAGATTAGGCTACTTTTTTCTGGGACACTAGCATCTTGGTGATAGGTGTTGCCTTAGGAGGGCTCTGGAGGAGGTGAGAGAAGAAGAGGTAGTTTCCACTGTCTATTTTTGGTACCTTTGAGTTTGGATAATACATGCATATTCAGAAAATTAAATAAGGAAATCTGCCAAAACCAACTAACCCAAAATGAATTAGGTGTTGACCATTAGGACCAAGAAGAAGAGATCATATAAAGTTGACCAGTTAGATAACACCTACATTGACATAAAAGGAAAGATCTTTTTATTTTCCTGCTGAGAGAAAAACACCAGGGAGATTTTCACCAAATTTGGAGGAAATATTGGGAATAGTTCCACTTGAAAGTCTTTTTATCTGGCTTAATTTGCTTTGGGGGACCTTCAGTGGCACCTCAAATTGGAACGTAGACATTTGCAAGGGTACCCACAGACCAGGCTTGCAGTGGAGGGTGCATGGACTGTCCACGTCAGCTCTCTTCAAGTGACAGCCAACATTTGTTCATGTAACAACTGTTAATGATTCTTCCAGGCGGGGTGTGGGTGTCTACCACACAGATGTGTCTGTCCAGACCATAAACGGACTCTGGGGCTAGACATTAGGGGATCTGGCCTGAGCTGACTAGACGTGGCTTTGGGACCCTTCTGTTTGTTTTTTTGTTAGTTTTTAATTTTTAAATTTTTTATTGAAGTATAGCTGATTTATCATGTGTTAATTACTGCCGTACAGGAAAGTGATTCAGTTATACATATATATGTATAGTTATATACACCTTTAAAAAAATTATTTATTTATTTATTTTTGGCTGTGTTGGGTCTTCGTTTCTGTGCGAGGGCTTTCTCTAGTTGCGGCAAGCGGGGGCCGCTCTTCATCGCGGTGTGCGGGCCTCTCACTATCACGGCCTCTCTTGTTGCGGAGCACAGGCTCCAGACGCGCAGGCTTAGTAGTTGTGGCTTACCAGCCCAGTTGCTCCGCGGCATGTGGGATCTTCCCAGACCAGGGCTCGAACCCTCGTCCCCTTCATTGGCAGGCAGATTCTCAACCACTGTGCCACCAGTGAAGCCCTACACCTTTTTTAAGATTCTTTTCCATTACGGTTTATCATAGGCTACTGAGTATAGTTCTCTGTGCTATACAGTAGGACCTTGTTGTTTATCCATCCTATATATACTAGTTTACATCTGCTAATCCCAAACTCCCACTCCATCCCTCCCCCAACCCCCTCCCCCTTGGCAACCACCAGTCTGTCCTCCATGTGGGACCCTTTTGGAAGTTACTGGTTGATGTTGCTTTTTTCTCCCAGTGACTGCGATGAAAAGAACCTGAAATCGTTAACTTTCCTATTTATACAAAAGTATGAAAAAGAATTAGAAGTTAGGAGAGCGTGAATTATTTCTTAATTAAGACTTTATAGCTTCATTGGTCGTAGAAATCGTTTTATTGACACATTAGACAAATTCTTTAGAGGCCAATTTGCATTCACTTATAGAAACATTTGCGGGGGTGGTGTATACTATGGACAATACCTGCTCTTTTTCGGGAAATCAATTTGTTAAATAGCTCTCAAACTATGACAGCTTTATGGTAAGATTATGACTTTTTTTGTTTCCATATCTGCTCAAGGGCTAACAGAAAAAGACAGTTTAATCACATGCCATTATGTTCATAGGGCTGCGGGAAGCTCAGACGAACTTCCAGAAGTGAAACTGGGTACCCGGCTTTTGCAAGCTGCTTCTTAGCAGAAGTCATTTAAGTACAGCTCCTTGATAATTCATGGTTTGGAGATGTACTCACTCACTGAGTCCCTTTCTTCCAAGGGTGTGTGACCTTCCGAGCTGCGGCTGCCATCAGTTTCTGTACCTAGGATCCATTGAGGTGGTTGTCAGGGAACGCGTGTTGCCAGGTGGGCATGTCGTTGCCAGAGAGGGTGGCCTCCACCAGAGTACTCCATGTTTTCAGCCAGATTTATATTATTTACAGGGGATTAGGCAAAGAGCAGGATTTAGACCTGTGTTGCCCTGGAAAATTGTTTTCTGACCAAAAGGGCTGTGTCCTGCCCAACCTAGGAAGCAGGTCCCCAAGTGGCGGTCTAGACTCTGTCTCCAGGAGTTTGTCATCGCAGCTGGGGATCTTTGAGGAATCAGAGCTAGAGAAAGCGTGAGCTCGTTAGAGGGCCCTTTTCCTTGGCCACTTCCCATCTTTCCAGAGACTCAGAGGCCACCAGCTGTGGAAGCGGTCTTGAGCTTTGTGGGTGATTAGCTGCACTGTGGGAAGGCTCTTTGTGTTTCCCTGAGTCCTGGAGCTCTTTGGTGGATCGGAGCCGTCTAATCTGGCTCTTCACTGAGCTGGATGTGGGCAGCTCTGAGTAAAAGAAAGGAGCCAATGTCCGGTCCTCCGTCTCTGGTGTATTTCCACACCAAAGGACTTAACACTTAATGTTTGCAAAATTCAGTGGTGAGTGCCCCTGTCAGCTGCTACTTTAAATTCTGTGTCCTTTTCCTGTTTCTGGGTCATTGCCTAGTAAACATTGCCATGTCCCAGCTTTCTTTTTCCTAGGTTATTTTGTGTGAGGCCTGTCAATAGCAGAATCCGAGGGTGGCTTGACCTTGACTTTTGCCTGCCGAAACCGTGGACCGCCCTACCTGGCTTCTCAGTGCATCAGGGAAAATATCCTAACACCGCCCGGTGTAACCTTTCGCTTTACAGAGCAGGGAAAGCTTGGGGAGGTTTGGCGATAAACCTGACATTGGTTAAGGATCCCGCGCTGGCGAATCAGACCTTCTTCAACCCAGGTGTCCTGACTCCTGTTTGAGGACTCCTTTTTATCACAGAATAATCCATCACTCTGGGCTTTATGTTCTAGGAATGAAAATTATATTTACCATTAGCCTAGGGAAAACGTTTTGCAATTCATATTAGGAGCTGCTGTAACAAAGTTTGATCCCTAATGCTAACCAGAAGTGATGTGATGATTGGAATTACCTATTTTGGGGGAATGATTCATTTAACTGTCCTCTATCATCATCACTAATAAAGAGTTGAAACTGTATTTATACATTCACATACATGTATACACACACACACACACACACACACACACCACAATAGTTTACTGATCTAGAAGGATTTTCAACAAGACTACATGCATATTTATGATGGTCTCACTTAAAAGATAGACTCTGTGGCATATATAAAATTCACTTTGGAGGGGACTTTGGGAAAGCACCCCAAATAAATAGGTAATCAGCCTCTTCTAGGGCATCTGAAATTGAATGAGGCTCAATGAGAGGCTGGCGTGACTGCCCAGCTGGGAAGACTGGATCTCTGTGATAGGATGCTGACTCTGTAGTGTCCTTGGCATTTTAGGCGCCAAAGCTGAAGTGGCAAGGGCAAATGTTAATTACAGGCATTGATTTGCATCGGATCTGCTTCTCTCTGGGGGCATTTCTGTGTGTACAGGTGAAAGGAGCATCAGAAATTCTAGTCTTTTCTGTGTATTGACGGTGAATAATTTTCTCAAGAAATGGAGGGGAACAAACTAATATGATGATCATAGTGATGAAAAAGTAGAAGTCTGTCTCATTGTAGAGTGTGCTTATTCTGTCACTGAAATTATTTAATCAGAGAAATTAAGGATTTATCCAGCTTTTGTTTATTTTATACTGGAAGGGTTTTGGGAATCTCAGTTTGCGTCTGAAAATTCTCAGCTGCTAAGTGGGGTGAGTGTTCCTCTCAAATGCTTTGGAATGAAAGCACATCAGTGGAACGGTGTCAGTCAGGCAAGGGGCTTACCTCCAACAATTCCCAGTATGATTGTGATTGTTCTGCTTGCATGTTTCCCCCTTCCTCTGGGGAAAGTCCAAGCCCTCCCCTGGGTTAGGTGATGGGGGAGAACTTTGCCAGGCTTTGTTCTGGCATTAATCCCAGTCAGGCAGTGGACTTCACTTGTGATAACTTCACCAGCTCTTATTATTTGCAGCCAATGGCTTTGAATGCAAATTTGGTGGTCTGGGTGGGTGCTGTCACTTTTTGTAAGTGCTGGGGCTTCTTGGTTCTTCAAGGCCACTAGACCCAAGAAGGGAGAGAGTGTGAGATAGCAGAGACCCACAAAGGGGCACAGTCAAATTCCTTCTGAGTGTTTGTTTCAGGGTAACCCATTAACCTATTCTCTTCAGGACAAGAGGCAGTTGCTTAATTGTCCCTGTGCTTGATGGGGACATGTGTTGCATACAACAGCTGTTTCAGGACCTTGTCTTCCTTGTTTTCCATCTCTTGGACACCTGAAACATGCAAAGTGGAGGAAATGTACAAAGGAGTGGGAGGCGGGTTGAACAAATATAAACAAAACTAGAAGCCCGGGACCCTAAACCGCTCAGTGTAATCCTATTTGTGTTTTTTAAGGGGGTGTAAGGACCAGCCTATATATGTATGTGTATTTCTGTGTATATGTATTTGTAATCACTTAGAAAAATGACCAAAAAAGCTGTAAACCAAGCTGTGTTCTTTCAGGGGCATGAAAGAGCATTGGGTAGAAGGGGACAAAGAGTGACCAGCATGCTTCATTTGGACCTATGTGTTGTCCTAATCTTGTGCAGGAGGATATATTTATACATTAAGGACATATAAATTCTGGAAAGTATCCCAGCAAGACTAATGCAGTCAGTACTTTGCGTTAGGTCACCATTTGTGTTACCACCAAGAACAGATACAACATCAAGTATTTCAGGGTAATTTTAATACCTTGAAGGGCAGGTGGGGCTTTCCTAAGATCTGGGAGGTATAGTGGAGTCACATTCAGGACTAATGTTTGGAACCTGACTCATAAAGAATTTACTCATGGGTGACAGAAAAGGGATGTTACTTCATATACAGGTTGAGATAAATACATTATAGGTTATGGAGACTACATATAGTAAGTAGGATGAAGAATAAACATTCTGTGCTGTGTTTTTTTTTTTTTTTTTGCGGTACGCGGGCCTCTCACTGTTGTGGCCTCTCCCGTTGCGGAGCACAGGCTCCGGACGTGCAGGTTCAGCGGCCATGGCTCACGGGCCCAGCCGCTCCGCGGCACGTGGGATCTTCCCGGACCGGGGCACGAACCCGTGTCCCCTGCATCGGCAGGCGGACTCTCAACCACTGCGCCACCAGGGAAGCCCCTGAGTTTACTTTTATTCTTCCTTTTTTGTACATTCCAGTGCTAAACTGTGAATAATATATGGTAAATAACAAATTTTCTTCTAGTTACATCTAGTGTCCTCTCTTTAAGGATTCAGCTGCCCTTTTGTGTATGTAGTGCCAATTAATGGTTTGATGAAGAGTTTTGTGCTGTATGTAAGTCACAAATAACATCTTAAAAAATTGAAAACAGAAAACTGGGAATTTATAAAACACATGGAGTTGAGATTTAGGTGGTGATAAAGAGCATGCCCCATGGTTTTAGACAAATCTGGTTAGGTCTCCCTTTTACAACTTGGCAGTAATACACCCTTGTATTAAGCTTTCAGCTGGGGGTTTTCAGCTATGAAATGTGATTTTAAAAATCACTTAACTCCATACAGTTCATGTGAGGATTAAGTGAAGTACTGTACAACAGTGCCCTAACCACAGTTTGTTTCAATGTTGTTTGATAGCTATTACCTGCTATTACTATGTATTATACTGTGGAAATGATCAGAAGTGAAAAACTCCTGGCAAAGTTGCTACTACTGTGTAAGCACATGTAAAACTTTTTAGTATGTTGTGCATTTTATTCAGTATCTTCACAGCCCTTTTATTAACAGTTGTTTTTATAGCAATAGGATGTGATGTGAGACTAAGAATTTTTATTAATTCGTTGCTATTCCTTGGAATAAAAATGAAAAAAAGATTAACAGTGAAAGAACATTAAAAATGCAATTTGCTCATTTGTTACACTAGACAATTCAGTTTTACGGAGAGGTAGGCATCATATTAATGTCCAACTATTTAGCAAGATGTATAAATGATTAATATATGAGAAATTCTGAATTTAATACCTGTCCAAAACTTGTTAGAATAAATGATCTTTTTGTTTCCATTAGGTTTTGTGATGGGAAATAATATATTTTCTGTAAAGGAATATAAATACTCCTCCTACTCATTACCCATGAGATGTCCTTAAACTTGGCAGTGTATTCCTTTTTTGCTAATATATTCTGAACTCTTACGGTGAAATGCCCATGTAATGTGTTATAATTGAATATACATTCATATCTGTATTGTCTGTTAGCCAGGATCCAGTAGATTGAGCAGACATTTTCTTCCCATTAGGTGGCTGGATTTAGTGCTAATGAACACCAGAAAAAAAAGGTTGAGTCCTTGCCCTAGAAAGATGTGCTAGGGCTTCCCTGGTGGCGCAGTGGTTGAGAGTCCGCTTGCCGATGCAGGGGACGCGGGTTCGTGCCCCGGTCCGGGAGGATCCCACGTGCCGCGGAGCGGCTGGTACCGTGAGCCATGGCCGCTGAGCCTGCGCCTGCGCGTCCGGAGCCAGTGCTCCGCAACGGGAGAGGCCACAACAGTGAGAGGCCCGCTTACTGCAAAAAAAAAAAAAAAAAAAAAAAGGTGTGCTAAAATAGCCCAAGAAAAGAGACAAAAGTATAATCTGCTACAGAACAAAGATATTAAAAGCTGTCTGTGTTCGGGTTGGGGAGGGAGAGGGGGACGACATAGTGAAATTTAAACTTTATTTGGGCTCCTATGTGGAGAGGAGGTAAGAGAGGCAAGATGTTAAAAAGTTAAGTGAAGTTTGAATTGAGTAGGAAATGACCCATTTGGACTTGAGGATCAACCAGTGGCATTTTAGAGAGAGAGGGAGCAGCACTGAGGCAGGGGGGATAGCATGTGTTTAGGCATGTGGACATAAAAATGCCCGTTTGTTCTTTTGGGAGTGGCTGAGAATGTAACAGAGGTGAACCCGGATTATTTGGCCCAAGATGAATTCATGAGGCCTTGGGAGTCTTAAAGGCATTAAGATTATGTAAGTAGGGAGAGGTTGGTAAAAGGATACAAACTTTCAGCTGTAAGATGAATAAGGTATGGAGGACCTACATAAAACATGGTGACTGTAGTTGGTAACACGGTATTGTATAATTGATATTTGCTGGAGAGAAAAACTTGCATGTTCTCTCTCTCTCTCTCTCTCTCTCACACACACACACACACAAACAAGTATGTGAGTTGATGGATGTGTTAATTAACTAGACGGGGGGAATCCTTTCACAATGCATATGTGTATGAAATCATCATGATGTACACTTTAAATATCTTACAGTTTTATATGTTGGCTGTACCTCAATCAAGCTGGAATAAAAAATAAAAGAAGAACTGCTAGGGAAATGTAATTTTCCATGTTCCTTACTCCAGCCTTTCCTGATTTGATAGCCTGTGTTTTCCAGTCTCTTCCTCTCCAAACTAGATATTCAAAAGGAATGAGAGATTTTTCTTCCTTTCTCCTAAATTTGAATCCTACCATACTGTTTAACCATATTATTATAACTTTTAAGGCAGTCCAGTCACATAAATATTTCTTTCAATAATCAATAACGAACACTTCTTAGAATATGTTAAAAGCTGGAGAGGACTGGGACTTCCCCGGTGGTGCAGTGGTTAAGAATTCACCTGCCGATGCAGGGCACACAGGCCCCAGCCCTGGTGGGGGAAGATCCCACGTGCCACACAGCAACTAAGCCTGTGCGCCACAACTACTGAGCCCACATGCCTAGAGCCCAAGGTCTGCAACAAGAGAAGCCACCGCAATGAGCTCATGCTCCGCAACAAAGAGTAGCCCTCGCTCGCCACAACTAGAGAAAACCCGTGCGCAGCAATGAAGACCCAACAATCAAAAATTTAAAAAATAAAATAAAAGAAAAATAAAAGAAAAGCTGGAGAGGCCAAAAAAATGAAGCAGTAGGAAGGTAGGAGATTTATCTTGAGCCAACATCAATTCAGTGATCCATTTTACACACACACACACACACACACACACACACACACACACACACACACACCTTTCTTTTATGGTTACACTCATTCATTCCAGCTCCACTTTGTCTGAATTCACTTTTTCTTATCTTTTCTGATCCAGAATTGACCAGATGGGTTGAGAAACCCTAGATATGAAAGGCACCAAGGATTTCTTTCTTTTTTTTTTTTTGTGGTATGTGGGCCTCTCACTGTTGTGGCCTCTCCCGTTGCGGAGCACAGGCTCCGGACGCTCAGGCTCAGCAGCCATGGCTCACGGGCCCAGCCGCTCTGTGGCATGTGGGATCTTCCCGGACCAGGGCACGAACCCGTGTCCCCTGCATCGGCAGGTGGACTCTCAACCACTGCGCCACCAGGGAAGCCCCAGGATTTCTTTCTAATGCAGTAAGTGATCCACATGGTTTGCTTAATAAAAAGGGCCAAAGCTCCTTAACGTGTTCTTTTCTACTGCCTTGGTCTTTAATATTTAGGAAAAAAATTATAGCTGGTAAGGGGCAATGTAGGAATACGTTTATAAAAAGTCTCTTACATATTAAAACTGTAGTGAGATAACATCATATATTTATATTGAGTGGCAAAGATCAACATGTTTGATAAAACATCAAATTAGTAAGGGTATGGGTTAAAAGTACAGTTGACCCTTGAACAATGCGGAGGATAGGGTCACTGACCCTCACCCAGTTGAAAATCCCCATATAACTGGCCGGTGTATACCCCGTTCTCTGTATCCATGGTTCCTCATCTGTAGATTCAACGAAGTGGAGATTTGTAGTACTGTAGTATTTCCTGTTGAAAAAAATCCGCATATAGGTGGACCCATGCAGTTCACACCCATGTTTTTCAAGGGTCAGTTGTATTCTAGTGTCTACCAACTACTGGCCTGTAACCATGTCAGGGGAAATAGATATTTTGTTTAGAAATCTTTGAAAGGCAATCTGTAAGTTTACATAGGAAGTGAAAATACACATACCTTTCAGCTTCAAGTTCCCACTTAATGGGAATTTATCCGTGGAGAAACTTGCACATCTGTACCAAGGTTTGTCTTATTGTTAGAAAATGCAGGAATTATAGGGATAGCATGAAACTTGAAACAACCTGAACATACATAATTGGGATTCTTGCTTGTGAAATATTTGTATAATGGTGTAATATGTGTAGCCATTTCGAAGAGAATGATTTCTGATCTAGATATTGAGTGAAAAAAGGCCATGTGTAGGATTGGTAAGATATTCTATTTGTTTTTTTTCCCAGTGAGAGGTAGAAGAGAGAACATTCTGGTTCTCTTTGTTTCTTTGTCATACACACACACACAGGGTCTTTGGAAGGTGTAAAAGAAATATTGAGGACTGGGGCGGGACCCCTACTTTTCACTGTCTACTCTTTTGAACTATTTGGATTTTTGTTACAGAATACTCCAGTTTTTCACCATTTAAAAAGAAAAATTCCTGCAATTGGCATGAGGCTCCCTGATGTCTTAAAAGCATTGCACTGGGTGGACCCAGTTATATCCAAAGGCTCTGCTGCTTAATTTAGTTTCTAGGTCTCAGTTTTCTTCCTTTGATAAGGAGTTCCTCTGACTAGAGGATTTCTCTGTTCCTTTGTGATCTCTGAAATCCAGTACCTGTGAGCCTCACATACCCCCTGCATTTGAAGCATTAATTTCAGATTTTACAATTTGGTTTGATTCGAGTTTTTGGTCTCATTTTGTGTTTTGACTTTGGACTATTCAGGAGATTTTTTAAAGTCAGACATTTCTATGAAAGATGTCATGAATTCTACAGCGAGGATGGCTTGTTCCAGGTTGCAAAGGCATACCTCAGAAAGTCCTTTTCTATTTGTCTTGTTTTAATTGTATTGTTTTTACTAAGTCAACAGTAACTATAATTAGAGATGCTATTGATTATATGATATGCAGAGTTTATCAGTTTTGAGACTAATAAAACGCTGTTATACTAAATATACAGTAATTTAAAAAAATAAATTTATTTATTTTATTTTTGGCTGCGTTGGGTCCTCGTTGCTGCGCGCAGGCTTTCTCTAGTTGTGGCGAGCGGGGGCTACTCTTGTTGTGGAGCACAGGCTCTAGGGCGCGTCCTCAGTAGTTGCAGCGTACGGGCTTAGTTGCTCCACAGCATGTGGGATATATTCCTGGACCAGGGCTTGAACCCGTGTCCCCTGCATTGGCAGGCAGATTCTTAACCGCTGTGCCACCAGGGAACTTCCAAATATACACTAATTTTTAATACATACATTCCTGGTTTAAAAAATGGTAGAATGAGAGAATGAGTATTATTCTGGTAAGAGGGTGGGAGTCAGGGATAAGGAAACGTTTTGAGAGCATTCTGTTGCCCTGTCAAGTGGGGTTGAGTTGATTGGACTATAAGCACATGATCTTTAAAGTAAGACTTTGAGGATCTTTTAAGAACAAGCTTCATCACATGGTTCTACTCACAGCGTACAACCTATAAATCCCCCCTAATGCTTCTGTGGTCATGCTAACATATTTTTTGTTGTTGTTATTGTAAAGGGGCACAAATTGACCACTTAAGTGCGTGGCCATTTAAAAAATTCTAACGACATGTTCATTTCTTTTTTCCTTTTTCTTTTTTTTATCAGTAGAAGCAAATTTTATTAACCTGGTAAGTAGTACCTACCGATTATGTACTACCATCATCATATTCAAGACCAACGTTAAAGCTTTTCCTCTGAGATCAGGAAGGGTAAAAGATTCCTATGATCTTCTCCTCCTCCTCCTCCTCCTCTTCCTCCTAACTTTATTGAGGTGTAATCGATATACAAAAAAGCACATGGTTGTTTCTAACATGAACTTATCCTTGGTTTTATAAGACTTTCTTGCTGCTGGGTTGTGTCATCCAGGAAACACAGAAGGCTGAAAATAAGAAGAGTTTTATTTGGGGTCTTAGGAATTGCAGAGACACAGATTTGGGTAAAATTGAAAGAGAGTTCTGGGGAAGAGAGAGAATCATAAAGACTCTTGTCTAGAGCAGAGAGTTATAAAGGCCTTGCTACAATGTTGTTACAGTTGTCTGGCAACTGTAACTGATTGACCCTGATGCAAGAAAGGAAATATTTGTCCTCAAAGGATAGGCTGTCAGGAGTTATTTTAGGGCAAGGGTCTGATAAGTAGATAGGCTGTCATGAGTTATTTTAGGGTAAGGGTCCAATAATTATCTTGAGTTTCTAGAACATTGGGCAGACGTTTTGGGTGCCTGCGTTAAGACAATAAATGTTCAAGTAGAGTTTCCATCTAGGCTAAGATGAGCATAAATCATGCTTCCTCAGTGGCCTCCTGGTTCCATTATAGGGAACTTTCTTAGCAATACTGATTTCATTTTGACTTTCCTTTCACAGTTGCACGAAGACTCTTCCTTGTATGTGTGCACTACCTAGGAAGCACGACTGGCATCCTGTGCTCTCTTCAGTGGAAAAATACCTTTTCCTGGCTTTTGCCAGTGTAGGGCAGTGTGCAAGAAGGTTTTTAAATTTTTTCCCGTAAAGTGTTTTGAAAAGTTAGCATGTTTATTTTTCATCCTTCAGTTGGGTCATGGTTGATCTTGGAGGCACACCTGGTTTTGAATACTGCCTGCTCCACTGATACAGCCTTGCAATCTGAAAGTCCCTTCAACTTCGAGCTTTAAGTTTTTTATCTATCCAGTGGGGTTGTGACAAGGCTTCCTTCATGGAGTTACTGGGAGGATTGATTTGACCCATGTAAAGTGGTCATGACACAGCGCCCAGCACATGAGACGGATATGGCCAGTTAAGATTGATCAGCCACTATCATCATCATCTTTTTCTGTAAAGGGCCAGATAGGGAATGTTTTAGGCTTTATGGGCCATACTGTCTCGGTCACAACTACTCAACTCTGCCCTTGTAGCAGGAAAGCGGCCAGAGATGATACGTAAATGAATGGACGTGACTATTCCTAGTAAAATTTTATTCTTAAGAACATTTATAAAACGCTTATAAAAACAGGCTGGATTTGGTTCACATATAATATGTAAACAAACGTAGTTGTGTGCCGGTAAAACCCTACTTGACAAAAACGGGCAGATTAAATTTGACCCATGGGATTGCAGTCTGCTGATGCAGTAGTAGTTCTCAAACCTTTTAAACGCTTTTCATTCTTTTTTTTTTTTTTTGCGGTTCGCGGGCCTCTCACTGTTGTGGCCTCTCCCGTTGCGGAGCACAGGCTCCAGACGCGCAGGCTCAGCGGCCATGGCTCACGGGCCCAGCCGCTCCGCGGCATGTGGGATCTTCCCGGACCGGGGCACGAACCCGCGTCCCCTGCATCGGCAGGCGGACTCTCAACCACTGCGCCACCAGAGAAGCCCCCCTTTTCATGCGCCACCAGAGAAGCCCCCCTTTTCATTCTTAAAAGTTAAAGAGGACCCCTTAGAGCTTTTGTTTATGTGGGCTATATCTTTTGATATTTACTGTATTAAAATTTTAAACTGAGCTATTTAAAAACTGTTAAAGCATGAAAATAACACCAATAAAACCATTGCATGTTAACATAATATTTTTATGAAAAGCAACTATTTTCCAAAGCAAGAAATGTTAGTGGGAAGGTTGACATTGCTTTACATTTTTGCAAATCTCTTTAATGTCTGGCTCAGTAGAAAACAGCTGGATTTCCATAACTGCTTTTACACTCAATCTGTTGTGATTTTCCAAGCTATGTAGTTTCTGGGAAACTCCTAGTCTGTCTCCTGAAAGTATTTTGGGGACCCCAGGGGGCCATTTTGAGACCCCTTTGTTTCTCAGAGGATACTTTGAGAATCCTTGTTCTATTGACATCATTAAGAGGAATTAAGTTAGGTATTACCTTATAAATGCCAGCTGATTTTACCTATTATTTCCAAGTTCCTTTGTCATCTTATTCTGAGCTAGAAGTGAAGGTTGCAGAGTTTTCCCCATATTTAGTCATGTGGTAGGAGTTTATGATAGCGGGTTTGCTTTATTTTCTGAAATGATTGTCACCTTAGCTTAAAGCTTAAATTGTCTGCCGCTGCATCAGAATAGAATTTGACTACTGTAGAGAAACAAAAGCCAGGAGATAGTCTGAATTCATTGGAGTAAAGAGAAACAAAAGAAGGGAGCTTCAGAACAAGAAAATGCCTCTGACGACAAAGAAACTTCAAAGAATGATTTGCATAAAACTGAAACACTTGCAAAGCTCCAAGTAAATAAGATTAAATACAAAAGGACACTCAACCCTAGAATGGCTGCTTTTGAAATTACTTTTCAGGATTTTGAAGAACAAATGTTTTATACTTTAGTGTTGAGGTCCCTTGAACTCTAGGGCAAAGATACCTGGGATTCTGGATTCTTTGGGGAGGAGATTGTATCTCCATGGTCCTCTTGGAATTGATCCTTATTTAGTGACCAGGTGGCTTGGAAAACCTTGAGATTTTTTTCATACCTATTGTATCCGTGTTCCCCTCTGCACCTCCTACCACTCAAGGATTTCCTTGTACTGGTAACACTTGACTTTTAAACTAAGAAAGAAGTTGACTCGTGCATTGTTAAAACCATTCTGTGAGATCTTAATGTAATCCTGTATATGTGAGATTTTCCTTATAAAGGCAAAATGACTTTATCTAGAGTACGTTTTGTTCACAGATACCTGTGAGTAAATAGATTGGGAATAAAAGTACAAATGAGCTGAGAATGTTCAATGGCGAAGTTTCTTGTAGCCCTGACTAGATAGGAATGATTATTAAAGTAATTCGGCACAGGGCTAAAAGCTTGTACCTAATTGCCTTTTCTTTATGTTTAGCTTAACTTTAAGGGAAATTTATAACTAAATTAGGCTCAATGAATTCCCTGGTTGCCTACTTTCATTACCCATTTTAACATATTTCTGCTTAATTTACCTCTTATAGCAGCGATATTTGGGTGAGAATATGACTGCATTTAGGAAATGGTGAACTCAACTGGCTTTGGAGGTTGAACTCTAGAGCTTCTCAAAACAAAAACAGAGGCAACAAAACAATCCTATGTTGTTCCAGAATGTACTTACTTTGGGTTTTCTCTTCTGAATGTGGAAGGATAAATATCCTCCATTTTCTCAGACACACGTTTAGCTGTGTCACTTTTGTTCTGTGAATCTCCCCTTCCTCATGTGTTATATCTGTGCCTTGTATTTCCCTTTGCCTTGGTGAATCTTAAATTGCACGCTTTCCTACTTCACAGGAAGTACATGTAAAACATGCTAATACCTCTGGGAGAAACTAGTGCGCATTGTATCATTAAAGCTCCAGCTGTAAGCTTTGCCTCTGTCCAGGTCAAAAGACCCTGCCATGTAAGGAACCCCAGCAATTAGCAACGGAGTGAAAACAGTCTACGAGGGTAAGGCTACTGGTTTTCTGGAAACACACGGAGTGGGAGATTTAGCTTGCTATTCCCACCTACCCCCACCCGCCTCGCCTGTCCCTTGGTCTGTTTACTGCTGGCTGAGTGTTTCTCCCTGGGTATTCATGGCATCCTCCACCATCACGCCATATGGGCCTTTTCCTCTGGTGATTAATCAGGCTGCCTTCTGGGCAATCTGATTCTTCGGGGACTGCGTTTCCTCGTGGCCTTGTCAGTACATGCAGGATAGCAGCGAGGGAATTCTCCCATTTGCACCCACTGCTAACACGGTGTCTGGCAACTCCTCTGTAGCACCTTGGATGCGGGACAGGGGATGCAGTTGGAAGAGTGCTGGTTCATTTTCAGATCTCTGGTAGGTCTGAGTTGGAGGCGGCCCAGGTCACATTTTCTTATTTATGTCGCATCTCTAGTTGCGTGTAATTATCACAGTCATGTTTATTTTCTTTTTGTGGGGTTGTTGTGAGCCAAAAGGTAGGGGTTTAAAAAATACCAAAGCCCACATTCAGTGGCTAGTTTGTACTGCTACAGTGTATTAATGATGAGAAATAAGTGCAGAAACATCTTTAAGAATTGTTCTCATCATAATGATGATAGAAATGAAAGCAGCCTATGTGTTCTGAGGCATGGTGCTAAGATTTCACCTGTCCTTAGCCTGTTCACAATTTTACCACCACTTGATGAGAACAGGGGCTATTGTTACCTCCATTTTAGAGATGAGGAATTTGAGGCCCAGGCAGTTAAGTATCTCACCTTCAATATCTCAGGTAATAAGTGACAGATTATTTTCTTTTTACTTTCCTTTAAACAATTAAAAGTTATTTTGGTAATTGAGTTAGAATGTATGTAAATTAACATGCAAATTAATTTATATATTAGTATGTAACATTAATATTAACCATCATTTTTATTTTTTTAAATTTTTTAAAATTTTTTAATCAATTAATTAATTTATTTATTTTTAATTTTTTTAAAACATCTTTATTGGACTATAACTGTTTTACAATAGTATGTTAGTTTTTCCTTTACAACAAAGTGAATCAGTTATACATATACATATGTTCCCATATCTCTTCCCTCTTGCATCACCCTCTCTCCCACCCTCCCTATCAACCATAATTTTTAATGTTAAGTATCGTAGACAATGTTATAAATATATAACAAAATAAATATAAATATCACATATTAGTTATACTATTTACTATATGTATGCACACGTTTTAAGTGTGTGGCTGGATACATTTATATAGATGAGTTTCTGTTTTCACCTGAGTGATCACCTTCCAGGTAAGATACAGACCATTTGCAGCTTCCCAGACACACCAGTCATTCCTTCCTACCCCCAACCAAGTAACCACTGTTGTGATTCCATTCACCATAGATACATTTGCCTGTTCTAGAACTGCAGACAAATGGAACCACACAGTATGTCCTCTTCTTTTGCTCAGTATAATGTCTGTGAGATTCATTCATGTTGTGTGGGACACTTTGTTCTTTAGTTGCCATTGAATATATGTATATACAACAGTTGACCTTCTTTCCTATTGCTAGACCTTTGGGTTCTTTCCACTTTGGGGCTTTTGGGAATCAACTGTAAAGATCATTCTTGTATATGCCTGTTGGTGCATAGACGTAGGCAATTCCCTTGGGTTCCTACCTTAGGGAATCATAAGGTGGGTGCAGAGCTTGGATTCGAACCTTGGTCCTTTGTCCTCAGTGTCTTGGCACTGTACCACTGCCCTTTGCTGCCGCCCATTGTTTAAAAATCTCCTCGGGTGATGCAATTCTGGTTGTTTTGGTGAAAGCTCAGTGGACTGGTCCTTCGACATGTGAGAAGACAGAAGTCTGTCTCCTCCTCTCCCCTCTACTACCACAGTCTCATTGCACTCTGACCCCAGACCTGGGAATTCTTCCCCACCAAGCAGTTTCTCCCATTCTCTGCAGAGACACTAACGGGGGCTGTCCTACGATTTAACCCAGGCTGCCCGGAGATAACATCAGATCACACAGGTTCAGGACTTCGTCTCACAAGACTGGTCTCCCTCTCCCCTCCAGACACACACACACACACACACACACACACACACACACACACACACCCCAGATGACAGTTGCATGGTGGGTCCTAAGGTTACCCAGAACTTCTGTTTGACTTGGCTACAAAAGGGAGGTACCCACAACCCCTTCCTCAGGGGTTAATCATATGCTAGAAGGGCTCACAGAACTTGCGGAAAGAGATTACTTACTAGATGACTGGTTTATTACAAAGGATGTTTTGAAAGATATAAATGAACAGCCAGATCAACAGATACATAGGGTGAGGTCTGGAAGGGTCCTAAGCACAGGAGCTTCTGTTCCTGTGGAGCTTTGGGACGTGTCACCCTCTTGGCACTTGGATGCATCCTGGTTCACCAACCTGAAAGCTCTCTGAACCTCCTCCATTTGAGATTTTATTATTGAGGCTTACTAAAAGTCACCGCATTAACATAGACTCAGGTGTGGTGGGAAAGAGCTTGTTATGAATAACAATACTCCTTTCATCTTTAGAGCTTTTATCTCTTAGGAAATTCCAAGAGTTTTAGAGCTTAGTGTCAGGAACTGGGACAAAGACCAAACCTCTGTTTCTTATTATCGGTCAAAACGTCACAGATGTTTCTTAGCAACTTGTGTTTACCCCACTTATACACGTGCCAGACCATTAAACTGTCCATCATTTTCAGTTTGTTTTTAGACTGATGCCTTTTTGTAAAATAAATAAGGAACACCAGAGGAAGGCATCTTATCAGTATTGCTTGCTTAAGAAGTTGGGAAGCAGTTTCAGTTATAATAATGTCAGATGCCACAAGGTTGGGGTTGAGAGTAACTGTGTTTAACGAGGCTGACCCTTTTTTCTATTGTGACTTTCTTTTATTTAATATTAAGCCTTGGTGCTAAAGGTTGAGTGATTCACATTCAGAGAGGAGAAATGGTGTTTCTTAGGCATTCCGCAGACTGGGGGAGTTGACATCATTTTCCCTATGCTCCCTTTTTGCCCATTGGTCGTGTGGCCTTGGGAAAGCCACTTTCTCAGACCTTAATTTGCTCCTTTCTAAAATAGGATGTGTAGGATTCTTCACCTTGCTTTGGTGTTTCTGATCCGTTTGGTAATCTGAAGGGTGACTCTCTCCTTTGAAAAACAAATACAGATTTCTGTCAAATTTCATATGCACTTGTTCATGCATATTTGCTCAAGAACCCTTGACTACAAAAAGGATGTTTCCAATTCTAATATTAGATGGAAGTTCTCCTCTCTGCATTTTGAAGGAGAAGTCTCTTTTTTTTGCATCAGGTTTATTGTCTGGATGCCAGCATATACTATCGTAACCAAAATCAAAATGATACTCTATAGTCACCCAGTAACCAAAGTTGGCTGGACGCACTGTTGGTCCTGTGTTAAGTAACGTCTTTGAGGACTGTCACTCTGAGCCAGCCTTGTGCTGGGAGGCTGGAGAAGTGAATAAGCTAGACTCCAGCCCTGCCCTCCTAGGATTTCCACTGATGGGACAGGACCTGACATGGTGAATGGCTGCTGGAGAGGAGAAGGAAAAATTGGTTGTCTGGGAGGCCAGGTAGTGCAATGGTGAAGAGCGCAGGTTCGGAAGGTAGACACAGGTAGACCACATTGGCCTCCTGGATCTCCACGGGCCAGTAATTTAACCCTCTCTGTGCCTCAGGTTGTTCATCCTGGAGAAGAGTATAGTAGCTGTACCCACCCTTGAGGATTGTTGGAACTTTAAATGAGTTGATGCCGGGGGACCCAGCCTTGGTACTGTTTGACACTTTGGAGCATATTGTTTTGGGCCCACTGTCCTGTGCATTGTAGGATGCTTACTTAGCAGCATCCTTGGCCTCTACCCACTAGATTCCTCCGCTTGTAACAACCAAAAATGTCTCTAGGCCTTGCCAGATACCCTTGAGTGGAGTGAGTGCCTCCCCTCCTTTGACAACCACTGGTCTTCTGTTAAGTTCAGTTTTCTAGATGCTATGGAAAAACTCTTGGCGATGGTCCTTGTAAAGAAAAACTCCTTTGAATAAGCTGTAATTCCTTACCCAGTGCCCTCTTGATGGAAACAAAACCAAAAAGCTAACAAAGCCCAGGTAACAAAAGTCTGTTTGTACCCTGTTTACTGAATTATTGTTGTATTCTATGAGGTGAACCACATTCGTTCAGGTGGGATTAACACCCTTCTGTCTCTTGGAGAACAGTAGCTACTGCCTGGTGCCTGCCCCTGGACGCTGCAATGTGACAGTTTTTGCTACCTGCCCTGGCATCCTGCTCACAGGCTCTCTTCTTGTGGTCCTGGCTCCGAGCAGATCTCTTAAATAAGGATAAAGCCAGGCAGCTCTGCCTGGTGTGCTAACCTGTTGGGGGTGTGGGCACAGGTGCCAGGCAGCCGGTGAGCTTAGCTGACACATAGAGGAAGGACTTCAGGTGGCCGAGACACAAGCGCTGGGTATTATTTCCTTGCCTGTTAGCCCCCCCCACACCCCAGAGGTAATCGAAGTGTCTCGGGGCACCTGAGGCTTGGAGTTGGTGAGGCTGCCTGTGACGGGCGTGAAGAATAGATGGAAATAACACTGCAGAGAAAGCACTTGGAAACTTAGGGGTGCAATAGCAGTAGCTGATGGGTTTTGTTTGTTGGGGAAGGGAGTCGGAGGTTGGAAAGCGCATAGGTAGCTTCTGATTCTTTCGTTAGTCTCCCTTTCTTTGTTCAAGGATGTTACTTGGTTTCTGGCTCTGGATTTTGTGGACCAGTTTAAGATAAAATTGGAGGGCTGATGTAAAGTAACTAGTTTTTAAGTTTGTTCATTAAGAATGTTTAAAGGAAAAAAAAATGGTTACTATTAACTGGCACTGTTGTTGCAGAAAAGATGTTTTGTCACCAAAGAAGTAGGAGGAACATGACCATCGAATAAAGAGGAGTTGTTTATGTTGAGTAAATTTAAGCTTATGGAAGTTTACCCCAGTGGTCCTTATTTTTTCTTCTTCCACCAGGACCAGGTAAAGATGTCATTATGGGCTGCTCCATTTCTTTTATTGCCTAGAGGAGGGACTTGACGCCATTACTGTTGAATGACAGCTGGATTAACGAACCGTGGTGTTCCTTGTTTGCCAGTCTTGGTGACAACTGGTGGTTGAGCAGAGGCTGGGTGGTGCCCCTTTTATTTGAGAACCCCTGGTCAAGACATTCATCTCTCATTTTGCCTGCCCTCCTCTCTTTGCCCTTGTCTTTTGCCCTTTCTGGAAGTGCCTGGCAAGTTTCCAGCAATACACAAGCATATCCCTGCATCCCAGCATGTTGTACCTCTCTCTCGGTCTGCCTTTTGTTTCCCATTGTTTATATGTGCCCTGAGGGACAGGTATGTTGTCAAGGAGCGAGTCGTCGTCGTCGTCGTCGTGTCCCCCCCCCCCCCCCCCCCCCCCCCCCGTGTCCTTTCCACCCAAGTCTGGAGAGGGATGGCTGACTGAAAATGCAGACTCTGATGCAGATAGGATTCAATGCTTATAGCCTGTTGACATTCTGAAATGCTTTGGGCACTAAGGCTTAAGTAGAGCTTTCAGAATTACCTGTCATTACAAAAAAAAACTGTAGTAAAAAAAACACCTGGGAGAATGCCCAGGATGCAGCTGGGAGCTATCCCATTGAATAAGTGCCCAATGTAAACTATCTCTGCAATCCAAATCAAGGCCCTGACCTGTTTCTTTTACCAGTAATTGAACAATATATAGTGATACAGTATCTGTAAAGCTATCAGCAATGGAAGACCCTAGTTTCTTCTTTGGAGAATGAGTGTAGAAACGACATTAACTCTATTTCTTTCTTTGATTTTTATCTTACTCTGCCAGAGTATTAAAATTTTAAATTTTTTAGTTAAAAAAGAAATCTGAATATATTGCAGTTTAAAAAAATCTAATAATATAGAAACATACTTGACCAACCCCTCCTAATTTTAGACCCCTCTGAAAAATACATGTGAGTTTTGTGTATACACTGTGCTTTTATATAGAGAAAATACCTAATCCTCATATTACATGAATCATGTGTGTATATTGCTAGACAACCTACTTTTTATTTTCCACTTACTATATCTTGGAAATCTGCACAGGTCATTCTGTAAATAATGTCCCTATCCTTGTTAACTGCTGCATTGTATTCGACAGTATAGATATTCCATGATTTGTAGAGCACATTGCTTTTCAGAGTTATATGCTACAAATAATGCTACGGTGGAAAAATAAGACTTAGTACATGCATCATCATGCATATGTGTATTTTTATCTATGATTAAATACACAGAAGATTAGCTGGTATTAACGTATTTTTTAACGTATATTTGTCTCCCCCAAAATGCCATGTCACTCTGTGTTACTTCCATCAGCAATGAATGAAAAGACCGTCCTCCTTTCTGCATTTTCCAGCCAATTGGTGATCTAAGTCCGTTAAAAAATATTGAGTCAGTGCGATGTGGTGACTTGAATACTGTCGATCTTCTGTAGGAGTGAGGGGAGCTTTGTGCTTAACGTTAACACTAGAGCAGTGACCCATCTCCAGGAGCGGCTTCAGAAGCCAAGGGACACTTGCGCACACCAACAGGTAGACTGTTAGTAATTCACAACGGAAACCAGTCTGGGTTTCTTTTTAAAATAAATTCATTTATTTAATTTGTTTAGTTTTAGGCTGCATTGGGTCCTCGTTGCTGCGCACAGGCTTTCTCTAGTTGCGGCGAGTGGCGGCTACCCTTCGTTGCAGTGCGCGGGCTTCTCATTGCGGTGGCTCCTCTTGTTGCGGAGCACAGGCTCTAGGTGTGCGGGCTTCAGTAGTTGTGGCTCACGGGCTTAGCTGCTCCGTGACACGTGGGATCTTCCCGGACCAGGGCTCAAACCCGTGTCCCCTGCATTGGCAGGCCGACTCAACCACTGGGCCACCAGGGAATTCCTGGGTTTCATAAAGATGTTTTGGAAACATATTTTTCATGTGGCTACTTTTAAATTGCCTTTGAGGGCCTTTCCCTAAGAATAAAAATCATACTTTGTGATAATTTTAGAAAGTGTCACAAGGTCTGGCAAGTTTGTATTCCAAGTCTGTCAGAGAAAGTAAACACTAATGGTGAGACCATAGTAAAAAACAAAACAGCCAGCAGCACGTAGGTAATTTCTGCACTAAGCCAGTGGGGGGCTGGGGCTTTTTTTGGGTCCATTCAGTGTTTCATTCCTTCTCACAGCCTGATGGAGTCAGAGCTATTGTGATCTCCATTTTGCAGGTGAGTCCACTGAGGTAGATGGGAAGCAGCCTGCATGCTTGGGATAGAGCTGGATGGAGCTAGTAAGGGGTAAGCCAGAAAAATGCACGTGATGAAAGTCTGCCTAATTCCAATCTCTTGACCAGGGATCAACAAATGTGTCCCACCACCTGCTTTTATGCAGCCCACCAACTAGGAATGGGTTTTATATTTTTAAGTGGTTTCATTTTAAGGGATTAAACAAATGCCTACATAACCTTGATTTTGCCTCTTGGCCGTAGAGCCTAAGATGTTTCCTATTTAGTCCTTTACGTGAAAATTTTGCAATTTCTGCTCAGGACTGTTAGTCCTTAACTCCCTGAGACTGAAAAGAAATCTCTTCCCTCAAGTGGGAAAGTTGGCTAGGCCAGTGGTTCTCAAACATTAGCTTGGGTTAGAATCACGTGGCGGGCTTGTTCCAACACAGACTGCTGGGCCTAATCCCCGAGGTCTACAGCCGGACAGGAGAAGTGGCATTTCTAACATTTTCCCAGGAGGTCTGACTCTGCTAGGAGAAGCGCTGAGCGAGGGGGATGGAGTGGAATTAGGGATGTTGGCCTGGAACCGTGGGAGTGTCTCACCCCAGTTATTGGCAGTAGTACCCCTCCAAGTTTGAGCTGTAGGTCTGTAGACTGACAAAATGTGCATTTGGCTTCTTTGTTAACAAGGAAGAAATTTAAAATATGTTGGCAACAGCTGTATGAAAATGGAGATGAAAACTTAAGAACTTCAGCTTTTTCATTTATTTAATCATAAATGTAACTGAAGATACATTTAAACCTCTTTCTTATTTAAATGATAATAATCGGTATCAGTTATTAGTAACTTACTATTTGCCAAGCTTTGTGCTAAACTCTTACAATAATCTTGTGAGGTTAGATGATAGTATCTCCATTTTTAAAGTAAGTAGGGAATTCCCTGGAGGTCCAGTAGTTAGGACTCCATGCTTTCACTGCTGAGGGCGCAGGTTCGACCCCTGGTCGGGGAACTATGAACCTGCAAGCCGAGGGGCACGGCCAAATACAAGATGTGAGAGCTGTAAGAAGGAACTTCGTGTCCCAGTCGTGTGGCAAGTGGCCCCAGATCATTTAGACTCCTGTGTACGATACTACTTCTTCCCCAGCCTTTACCCTCCACTGTGGCTACCACAGGTGAATCCTGTCTGTTTCCTTCAACTTAGAAAAATGTTATTCTGGGGGAAAAATGGCCCATTAGGCAAAATGTTATTAATGTTATTATTTTCTTAGAAAAAGCTTTTGCTACTAGCTTAACTGTCATAATTATTTTTTAAAATTTGAATTATGGAAACTTTTTACTTAGAGAAAATACACCATATACTCAACATTTAACAGATGGTAATATTTTGTCACAGTGTGTATGGTCAGGCCACTCAAGATGGCCGTTCTCTTGCTCTGTGTCCATCCCCTGCCCCAACAGTGCCTGCTTCACCTATAGCTTAGGCCCATGGCTGACCTTTCTAGGTACTTGCCTCAGGCCAGCTGGTGATTGTTCTTATCAAAGGTGCCCTGAGCTCCGGGCTCCTCTGCTGGTTACCCGGGTAACTAATGAGCCCACCTGAAGTCAATGTCAGTTTCCTTATAACTGGTAATCCTTCCTCCTCCCTCCCACCCCCCAAGTGAAGACCGCATTCGTGTCCTGCCCTCTGTGCAGCACAGACCGTGGGGGTATTGCTCCAGGACCTTGCTTCAGACGTGTAAGCTCCCCCATCTGTTTAACTACTGATGTCTCTCTTGCTGACTCTGGTCTCTTTTTCTTTGGTCTTGAAGCTGGGTAAGCACAGGCCTTGTAGGCCTGTGGAGTGCAGCTCAACACAGTTGTTTAAGAGATTTTTTTTTTTAAAGGAGATAACACTAGAGAATTGCTATGTCCCTAAGCTATACTCCTTCCTTTCCTACCTAAAGTTATACTTTGTTTTGTGTATGCATACTTATATATGTAGCAAAACTACAGAAACATGCAAGGGAAGTCATACGTAGTAGCTTTAGCACATGGCATTATGCTCGGTGTGTGTAGGTAGTTTACTGAGTTAATACTCTGTGGGAAATTAGATGAGTCATGTTTCCTCATGTTCTGGGGGTTTTGAGAGCAGTGATAACATTTTACCGACTTCGGAATTACTATCTTGGCACCACAAGTCCCCTTTCATCATCTATTTTATTGTTTGTTTGTTTTGTTTTGATTTTATAATGTCTCACAAATTCCTAGAATGCGTGTCTTTGGGTTTTGGCTCTGTAAGTTCTTACTAGAGTTTTGACAGATCCTTTGAAGCAACAAATATTTTTAAGTCTCTGTAGGTACCAGGCATTTTGCTAGCCAAGGGCGGGGGATACAGGAGAGAATGAGACAGATAAATAACCCTTAACATTGAGCTTATTATCTTCAGGTGATTACGATTCTCACCCCCCCCCCTCTAATTTAGTGTAATATGATTTTTCTGGAAGTTAGTAATACTTGTCGTTAAATAGATTTCCAGCTTTTACACTCTGGCCTCGGCATTCAGCAGTGCTTACCATCATTTCTGTGTGTGGCAGGCAGTGTCCCAGTTTTTGGTTCGTAGAAGGTGGTCACCTTATCTATTACGGGGCAATGAGGCATCCACACTCTTATTAAATGGCTTGCAAAAGAGATGTGCCCATTTCCCTTTGTTACTAGACGTTGTGCTAATTGCACGGGTGATTTAAATGTTAAAAAGGCATTAAAGCATTTGTTGTAATAATTAACAAAGGATTGGTAGGTTACAAATGACTGATAATGCCATATTTTTAAAATACAGTTATATATCTTTGCAAAGTGGTATATGTTATGAAACATTAATATTCAAATGAGAGATTTGAACTGAATGATCTCTAAAAACCTTTCTAGTACTTTCTGGTTTTTGAACATATGAACTCTACATCTATTAATACATTTTGTGAGACATCAACGGTGTCACACTTCTGAAAACCTCAAGGAGAGGCCACAGCCTACTTTTTGTCATATACCAGTGTATTAACCAAACCTCAGATAGTGGTCTAGAGATTGCTGATTTTCTTCTCTTCTTTCTCAGTAACAGAAGCTCTGTTTTTCTAAGTGAACACAAAGCTGCATGGAATAAAATAAAGCCCGGTCTTCCGCCTCGGTAGTTAGGTGTGATTTAAATTTTAGTTGACTGAATGTAAGTGGAAATAGCATGTAAGTTTTAGGAAGTGCCCTTAAAGGGAGAGAGGCATGTCCTTTATCTCTTCTTCCTTCCTTCTGGGCAGAATGTGGACATGGTGGCTGGATCTTGAGCCGTTGCCTAAGACCTTGAGGTTGGTATTACATGTAGAAGATAGCAGAGTCACAAGATAGAAGCAGTATAGGCAACACTGTGTTTATAGTTCTGCAATATTTCTTGCGGAAAGGCCTCTGGCTCAGAGGTTAATTAAGGGACTGAAATTCAGTCCAAGCTCTGCTTCTCAAGGAGTGTACATGGAGAAAGGTTAGGCCTTTTACTTTCCACAAAAGGATCACGTGCTTATAAACCCATGTACCTACAGGGCTGCTTTCCCCTGGAGGGGTCCCTTTTTCTAATTTATTCAAAGGTGCCACATGAGCCCTCTTACTATGGAATGCTTCACCATCCTCAGACCTCCCTGAAGTTCATTAATGGTAGAAAAAAGTAACCCTGTATCTTGTTTTAGCCACTGTTGCTTTGGCATTTTCATTACTGGTACCTGGACCTAAGCCTGATAAATAGATCACTGTCTTTTCCTTTTGCAAGGGTTACTTTGGTTTTTTTGGTCTGTTTTGCTGGTTTGTAAACAACAGAAACCAAGTCTGGGCAACTTAAGTTGATTGAAGTGTTTGGAGGGTTATCAGGAGCTCATGGAATAGAGGCAACTGAAGTATCAGCATTGGCTGTGGGCAGGGAACAAAGCAATTCTAGGAGGTTAGGAAATGAGTGCTGGAGGACAGCACTCTTGGAGCTGGGAGTCTGGTCAAAGGTGCAGCTCCTGCTGCCTGGGACAGTGATGTCCAGGCTTGCCTTTTCTCCTTAAGGAGCTCATTCGTGATTTAGAGGTGGCATGAGGGCAGGGTCGAGGCGTAGATCATGTGTCCTGGACCACTGCTCTTCAGCTCCTATACTGGGTGCATCTCATCTGGGTCAACTATTTAGCTATCTACAGTGAAGGGAACATACTTTTCCAAAAAAGAATTAAAGCTGCTGGTGGGATGGGGGATGGATGGTGAATATCAAAAAGAAACAAAAAGGAAAGAAATACAAGACGACAGTGACAACACATGATCACACTACTGTGTGTTCTCAACAGCAATGGTGTGCCTACTAATTTCCCACCAACAGTCTTGTCTTTTTGGTATTGAATTTCCCACCTTCAAGAAGTGAGTGCTAATTCTGTATTTATTAGTTCACAGAGCCATCAGCTGATCCTGTGTGAGTGCCTGCTGTGCACAGGGTCCTGTGCTAGATATCAGGGGGACATAATGACGTAATAGATGGAGAGTGTCCTCCCTGTGGTGATGTAGCCCTGGACTCCCTCCCTAATAGGTGTTTCTATGTAACTGCATCCAGAATCACATGGTCAGAGGAGAATCACACTATTATATATAGGATAGATAGACAATAAGGTCCTACTGTATAACACAGAGAACTGCTAGTTTGTGGTCATTTTATGGTTTTTCCTTATGAATAATTTATCTGTACAGTCCTAATATCTGGAAGCTAGTGAATTTGGGTGTTTTTTTTTTTTTTTTTTTTTTTTTCCGGTATGCGGGCCTCTCACTGTTGTGGCCTCTCCCGTTGCAGAGCGCAGGCTCCGGAAGCGCAGGCTCAGTGGCCATAGCTCACAGGCCCAGCCGCTCCGCGGCATGTGGGATCTTCCCGGACCAGGGCACGAACCCATGTCCCCTGCATCGGCAGGAGGATTCTCAACCACTGCGCCACCAGGGAAGCCCTGAATTTGGGTGTTTATCAGGGAAACGTCTCAACCTGAAGAGAGAAATCAATTTCTTATTACAAAGCAAAGCAAAACATATGAGATCATCTACCCTGTGGGAAAGCAGTATATTTTATAAGCATTCGGGATTATTATTAAGTCAGGAACTCAGATTATTGTCCCTTCTTATAAAGAAACTGTATATTTATTAATCTCCTTATTAGTGTCCTCACCATCTACTCTCCGTGTAGGGTTATGAAGTATCTTATATTCACAGCATTTTAGGGCAGAAAGACCAACTTGTGCTTAAACCATTTTGTAAAAATATTTGCCTAATCTTGTTATAAAAATTCCTAGAGACATTGACTCCATAACCTATTTTGTTGACTTATTTCTTTGTCTTAAGCTCTTCTAGCTGTTGTTGCAAAAGATGTATCGATGCTCTTGTCCAATTTTCATAAATGTTTCGTGGAATCACATGTTCTAAGAAATTTTTGTGCCTCTTAAGTTGAACAGTCCATTCTAGGTATTTTACTGTGCCTCCTGTGCTTCATCTTTGAATGCCCAAAGGAAAGTAGAATAGTAGTAATAATAGTTATGGTTACAATTTATTAAGTGCTTCCTAAGTGCAATGCATAATTCTGACCACAACCCAATGAGATATATTCTGTTATTGTACCCATTTTACAGATGAGGAAAGTAGGGCCCGAATTCCCTGGGCCAAAGGCAAGCAGACCCAGAACTTGAGAGATCTCTGCCTCAAAACTAGTTCTATGGTAAATCAAAATCACTCCTTCGTTCCCATAAACAGTAAATAGATACCTACTTTACTTGTATGCTTGAAGGAGAAACCGTAGGTGTTGCTGTAAGGAATAGTTTGTGTTTTTTATAGGTGTTAGAATATATTAAGCTCGTGTTTGAACCAAACGCAAGAAAAAGTAAGACTCAGAGAACCATAACAGATTTAGAAACTCCAACTTCATTCTCTTACTGTTGACGTGTTATATTCAGGGAAGAATTTGTTAGATTAATGACAATACTTACGTTATTAAAAGGTTCCTTTTGTATTCTTAACTATGCTTCACTTTGGCCCTTTGTAATGGGTCATAGAAGTGAATTGCAAAATTCCAGGCAGCTTCGTACTGCATGCTGGGGAAGGCTGGGGTCCACATGCCTTATCTACTTTAATGCACTTTTGGCTTTAGCGAGTTAAAACGGTGTGATGTTTTGATACTGTCCTTTAACTTTACAATCCCAACTGCTTTATAATTTATTTTTGAGATCGAAGTGGAAGCAGGGAAGATGGAAATTTTGCCAGTATCTCTGTTGCCTTGAAACAAATCAGGGAAATTTGGTGTGTCCTGAACAGCAGCTTGGGCACCAAATTCGTGCTTCTGTGACTTAGTAACTTTTCTTTGGCAACTATAAACCAGGCCCTTTGGAAGGTAGAGGGCACTGAAGTGGCCCGGGGACTTCCAGGACAGCTTGATGAGCTTGCCTTGGAGAGCTGGATTTTACTGCAAGGTTTTGAGAACCTTTTGGCCTGGTGCTCTGTCCCCTCTCCTCCTTGTCCATTTGCAATAGAAGCATGGAATTCAATACTATTATTGACTTGGAGCAGTCGTTGAAATGTGATGTGCACAGTGAATTTGAAGTTTGGGTCTTAAGTTGATAGGGAATCAGTAATCAACATTGAATTCTTACGTGTTAAGGCTTTATTGGTTTTATAAATCGTCCCCAGCGATCCCTCTTGAATGGTACAGACATCAGCCATCACCTGACTTTACTGAAAGCCCTAGAAATCCCTAAGCCTCATTTTAGGCAAGAATTTTCTCCTCCACTCTTGTACAAAGCTTTCACAAACAGCAAGGATTCTGTACATGAAACATTACGTTGTTTTTCCTCCTGCTGAACCATAAAATCTTACCACAGAGAGAGAAAAAGGGCAATTGAGTAAGAAACGTACACATTTTTGTTAACTAGTGTTGTATATGAAGATGTAATTGAGGAGAGGCTGTTGAATTAAAAGAGTCCAGATATTCTCAGGCATTCATCAAGGGGCCTTGACCTTGGAGTTGTGGGGTTAACTGAGTATGGAGGCCTTTTCCTGCAAAAGCTTCTGGGGATTGGCATCCTCAGAGCTCATGGCCTTCCTCTCTGTGCTTTGTGGTTTCTGTAGGCTCTTCTCCAGCCCTCCTCCACGGTGTACCCTGAGGTCCGGGCTTTGGTGGCAGCCTTGGTAGTGGCAAAGAAAGGGAACCAGCAGGAAGTAGAATAAATCTGTGTGGTGGCCCATCTTCCCCCATTTTGATTCCTTACCCTCTTTTTCATTTCATACCATTTTCCTCTGCATAGCAGTTATGTGTTCCTCACCTCAGATCTGAAGTCTTATCTCTGAATTGATTGTCTGTGTGTGTGAGGCTTGGGGAAAGTGGAGCTAACAGTTGAGTTTCTCTAATCCACACTTTAATGGGTCTTTATTAAATGACAGAAAAGTGTCCTGGGTCAGGAGAAGCAGGAGGTTCCTGCTTTTCTTGCTTCTGTTCTCCCTTGCATTCCTTCGAAAACTCCAAAATGTCTGTAGTTTCCTCATTACGGTGGTGTTTCTCAACTGGAGGGGCGATTTTGCTACTCAGGCCACATTTGGCAATGTCTGGAGACATTCTGGGTTGTCACAGAGGGGCTTGCTAATGGCATCTAGTGGGTAGAGGCCAGCAGTGCAGCTCAACATCCCACGGGGCACAGAACAGTCCTTACTGAGGGCGTCAGTGGTTAGGGGAGGGAAGGAATGGGAGGTTGGGATTAGCAGAGGCAAACTAGTATACATAGGATGGATAAACAACAAGGTCCTACTGTATAGCACAGGGAACTCTATACAATATCCTGTTGTGATAAACCATAATGGAAAAGAATATGAAGAATAATATATAATATATATAATATATATAATATATAATACTATATAATATATAATATATAATATTATATAATATATATAATATATATATGAAGGTGAGTCACTTTGCTGTATGGAAGAAATTAATATAATATTGTAAATCAACTATACTTCAATAAAATCTAAAAAAATATAAAAAGAACAGCCCCCACTGAAGTATTATCCTGCCCCGAATGTCAAAAGTGCTGAAATCAAGAAACCCTGCTCTACTGAAACATCTATCTCTCTGGCCACCATATGAGTCTGACTTGCCTGGCATGTGCTTCACCTGCTTTTTTATGTGTCTGAAGTGTATCAGACTGGTTTCCTACACTAGTTTATCACCTTCCTTTTAATTTGTATTGAAAATCCTTTTCCTAGACAAGGCCGAACTAATCGCTGCCCAAAAGGACCACAAGTTCCAAATTAGTGGAATCGGAATGAGAGATCTTATTCCTTGGGAGTCACACCAGACTTAGAGTAAGATGCTTCAATAATCCACAGTGGACTTCACCAGCATTATGGGGGCTGGTGAGTAGGAGTAGGAATTGTGAATTTATAATGGTGGTATCACTTGGGTTCATCACTTATTGTGTGCCAATCCATGGGCCGTGTTACTTTTCTGGTCTCCATTGCACCAAGCCATTAGTCCTGTTGGCCTCACCTTGGCTCTCACTTCCTCCGGAAAGCCTTCCTTCCTGCCTCAAGTTCAGAATCAGGTACTCCTCCCATGCAGCTACCCTTCTGGTAACCTAACCATTGACTCCTTGGATCCCAGTGGCCTGTTGTTAACTTCGAGGGCCAGCCCCTCCTAGCTAGTTCACTCCTGCCAGACGCATAGTAGGGCCTCTGTAAATACTTGTGGAATGATTAAATCGAGGACGGCTGAAAGCCAACACTTTGCTTAGTTACAAAATAAATTACCGTGGAAAAAAAAATAGAAACTCAAGAGTCAGAAAATATGTGCTTTGGTATTGGTTCTCTGACTCTCACTTATCAAAGAAGTGGATAAATAAGTGTGTTGAATGAAATGATTCTAAACAGGGAGCCTCTGTGTTTCTCGTAAGCACTCTCTTGTGTACAGTGCTGTCATGAAGAAAGTTGATCTGCGTTATTAAAAACAAAAGGGTCTCTGTATATCTGGAATCAGAGCAAGCAGAGTATTGTTAAAACATTAACTCAGATCTTGTCACTCCTCTGAGCCACATCCCTCTTCTTAAGCGAGAGTTCTTACCATGAGCATCAGGCACCTATGGCATTCAGTCCCCGTCCCCTCTTTAACCCCCCTCTACTTCTCCACCCCTTGCTCACTCTGCTTCAGCCACACTGGCCTCGCTCACTGATCATCACACGTCCCAGGCACCCTCCTGCCTCAGCGTTTTTTTGCTTTGTAAATTAATTAATTAATTTTACTTTGGCTGTGTTGGGTCTTTGTTGCTGCGCATGGGCTTTCTCTAGTTGTGGCGAGCGGGGGGCTACTATTGATTGTGGTGTGCGGGCTTCTCATTGCGGGGGCTTCTCTTGTTGGGGAGCATGGGCTCTTGGTGCATGGGCTTCAGTAGTTGTGGCGCCCGGGCTTCAGCAGTTGTGGCTCACGGGCCCTAGAGTGCAGGCTCAGTAGTTGTGGCGCACGGGCTTCGTTGCTCTGCGGCATGTGGGATCTTCCCGGACCAGGGCTTGAACCCATGACCTCTGCATTGGCAGGCGGATTCTTAACCACTGTGCCACCAGCGAAGCCCCTGCCTCAGTGTTTTGGAATTGCTTTTCCGTTTGCCTGGAGTGATCTTTCCCAGAGACCTGCATGACTTGTTCGGGACTGCCTGTGGGTCTTTTCTCAGATGTCCCATGTTTGGAAGGCCTTCTCTGCCCACTCCCTCTCAAATTAGAGCCCACTCCTGACTTGTCCTATATCCTCTCTCTGATGTGCTTTTTTCCTCCCGAGTGTCTTTTGGGATTCTATTGATTTTATTTTAACTTATTTACTATCTCTTCTCTCTCCCTTCCATATCCAACCTCCTGAGAATGTAAGCACCATGAAAGCAGAGGGATTGTTCATTTTTATTGAATGACAACATGCATCTGGAGAGGTGTACACATCATAGTGAACAACTCCATGAATGATCACAATCTGAACACACCCATATCGTCAGCCCCCAGATCAAGAAACAACATCAGTAGCACCACAGAAGGCCCCTTCACCCCTCCTTCTATTCATTTCTTTCCATTTTAAGGGCTACTACCATCCTGAATCCCCAGTAGAGACTTTTCACTGTTGTATCCACAGCACATGATAGGCACGAAGTAAATAGTAGTAGAGTGTCTTTAAACAATGCCAGGAGAGAAATCTATACATCTAGCGGCTAGATTGCTAAAGCTGATCTCTAATTGTAGATTAATCCCAGTCATTGGAAAATACAGTTAAAGACTTTTTTCTTTTTGAAAATATTTATTTATTTATGTTTGGCTGTGTTGGGTCTTCGCTGCTGCGTGCAGGCTTTCTCTAGTTGAGGTGAGCGGGGGCTCCTTTTCGTTGCGGTGCGTGCCCTTCTCATTGCGGTGGCTTCTCCTGTTGCGAGGCACGGGCTCTAGGCGCACGGGTTTCAGTAGTTGTGGCACGCAGGCTCAGTAGTTGTGACACACGGGCTTAGTTGCTCCGGGGCATGTGGGATCTTCCCGGACCGGGGCTCGAGCCTGTATCCCCTGTGTTGGTAGGCGCCTTCTTAATCACTGCACCACCAGGGAAGCTTCTGAAGACTTCTGAAGTCTCCAATTGCCAGACACAGGCTGCTATAATTTATTTTTTTTTGTGATAGGCGGGCCTCTCACTGTTGTGGCCTCTCCCGTTGCGAAGCACAGGCTCCGGACGCGCAGGCTCAGCGGCCATGGCTCACGGGCTTAGTTGCTCCGCGGCACGTGGGATCTTCCCGGACCGGGGCACGAACCCGTGTCCCCTGCATCGGCAGGCGGATTCTCAACCACTGCGCCACCAGGGAAGCCCAAGGCTGCTATAATTTAGCCTACTAGATTTGTCGCTTGTTTCTGCTGTGTTAACCTTGATTATTTAAGTATTTTACCTGTGGTCTCTGTAAGTTCACTCTTCTTGCTCATAATTTTAATTTATTGTCTATTCTGTTTGCTAGGCACTTAATCAGACATCTCTCTGGTGATTGTCTTACAGAATTATTTAACTTCTTCTTGCCTTTCAACTACATTGTAAATTCAGCCAAGCATAGTAAATTTTCACCAAAGTTTGCCCTCCAGTCTTGATTCTTCCCTAGCTGGAATTACTGTACATTTCTGTTCCTGGTCACTGGCCATAATCTGCGACTCTTGGAGTGTGGGTTACTGTTCCGGTTGGATGCCTCCATTAGAATTGCAACCTGAATTGTTTTAGTGCTTTAAGTAATAGAGTCATCAGATTTGATTGTACTGCTAACCGTGTGAGATTTGATGGTGAGGTTAGGCATGCATTGGTTTCTGAGAAGTCTGGGTTAGAGCTGCCTCCAAATGTATATACCTGTCTTCAAACTCAAGGATGTGCCGTTTGCTACAGAGTCACTGTGTAATTGATGAGTGAAGTTATTGGGCCTTTATCCTGGCAGATGGCAGAGAAGTGTCCAGTGTTAGTCTTACAAAGTAACATATCAGCTGACCGTGGGGCTTGGCTGTCCACACAGTGGAATGTTATGAGGTCATTAAAGATCAAAAAGAGAAGCAACATATATTAGGACCAATTTTGTGTTCTCTTTTTCATTTCTAACACCATGTCATGTATATTTCCCGAAGTCATGAAATGCCTGGAGGACTCGGGTCTCTTAATACCTGCAGAGACCACCGTCTGGTCGGGCTGCCATGTATGCAAGACCCATGCATCACTTAACATGCTCTCAGCTGCAAGTCAGGAGAGACCCAAATCTGAGCAGTGAGAAAATAAAGAAATGTTATTGTTCATACTAGAGATCCAGAGATAGTAGGTTTCCAGGTAATCAGTGGCCAGCCAAGTTCATTGCGAATGCAGGTTGTTACCCTCTTTCTTCTGTCACCTGTCCATCAGATGTGTCCTCAGAGATGTTCTTTTTGAGGTGGCAAAATGGAGCTCCACACAATGGGGCATCCAGACTGACGGAAATCGGTAGGCCAGTTTGGACCACGTCCCCGGTGTTGTGAATTAAGTCAGCCTCCTGGAAGCTCACAGCTGAGTGGTGGAGGGGCCGGGGTGGGGTGGGGGGGACTCAGGCAAGTCAGCGTGGGTTCTGACGTGGAGGGGGAAGCATGCCATGTAAGGTGGGGGGCAGGTATAGAATGAGCATCTAACTCTCTTGCTGGGATTAGAACTGGGCATTGGGAGAGCTCTGTATGTGCACAAGTCTCTCTTGGTAGTTTCGTATTCTAAGCAACTATGAAACGTGAAAGTCAATAGCAAGGTTATAATCCTGTTTTCCCTTAACTTCTTTATTACAACTCCAAAATGAAACTGTTATAGTGTGATAGGGGAATTAATAATAGTGAGTTTTTTTTTTTTTTTTTTTTTTTTGTGGTATGCGGGCCTCACTGTTGTGGCCTCTCCCTTGCGGAGCACAGGCTCCGGACGCGCAGGCTCAGCGGCCATGGCTCACGGGCCCAGCCGCTCCGCGGCATGTGGGATCCTCCCAGACCAGGGCACGAACCCGTGTCCCCTGCATCGGCAGGCGGATTCTCAACCACTGCGCCACCAGGGAAGCCCAATAGTGAGTTTTTTAACATTGTTTATTTTGGTTAAAATTTCGAACTTAAATAGATTGCCTTTAAAAAAAAAAAAAGGTTTAGTATACTGTCTGGCATGCAGATGCTTATATGTAAACTGTATAAAGGTGCCAGCCCACAGACAGTAGCATTGTTTTAATTTAAATGACTTGAGGGATAGAAATGGAATTTAAAGGTTTGGGGAGAGGGTTCGGGTGGATGGGCAGATGTGGATAATTAATTTTAAAGGGTTGGTTTTGTAATGTGTCCCTGGATTAGAACTATTCAGTATTCAATCTAGGCAAAATATTTAGATCTTTGCATGTTTCTCCTTTTTCCTTTCTTAATGTGTCTTTTGTAGAAATTACATAATCCATCGCTTAATTGGTGCATTGTTGAAAGGCCTGGTAATGTGTTAATGCACTCTTATTTTATTTCTCAGTGTTTTATCAGATGATCAACAGGAAATTTAAAGTAATGGTGGCTGTTGTACATTTTTCCTATCACAACATTATTTATTTTCATGGTCAGATTATCTAGGGGGATATATTTCCAAGAAATTACTAAATGTTACTTGCTCTCTTTCCCCTCCCCCACCCCTTGATATTACTGTAGTAAATAGGATATGTGTGTACATTTTGGGGGAGAATAAGAAAAATGAAAACTGTCATGGTCTCATTTTCTTTTTCTTTTTTTCTTTTTTCTTTGGAAAGACAGTGCAGAAATGGGCATGATTGACCAAGGGATCAGGGATTTCTTTCTTTTTTAAAAAATTTTCATTGGAGTATAGTGGATTTACAATGTTGTGTTAGTTTCAGATGTACAGCAAAGTGAATCAGTTATACATATATCCACTCTTTTTTAGATTCTTTTCCCATATAGGTCATTACAGAGTATTGAGTAGAGTTCCCTGTGCTATACAGTAGGTCTTATTCGTTATCTATTTTAAATACATATAGTAGTGGGTATATGTCAATCCCAGTCTTCCAATTTACCTCTCCCCCAATTTGCCCTTGGTAACCATGAGTTTGTTTCTACATCTGTAACTCTATTTCTGTTTTGTAAATAAGTTCATTTGTACCTTTTTTTAGATTCCACATATAAGTGATAGCGTATGATATTTGTCTTTCTCTGACTTCACTCAGTACGACAATCTGTAGGTCCATCCATTTGATGCAAATGCATGATTTTGTTCTTTTTTTATGGCTGAGTCATTGTCGTTAAACATACATTTTGCCTGGTATGATTTCTTTATTTCCATGTGGAGTTATCAAAATAGGTTGGTTAAAAAGCAAAAATTATGGCCAGTGTTAGACTATCTGTCAAAGGTGTTTACTTGTTATAACTTCTAACTTTGAAAACATTGTAGATGTACAGAAAGGTGCAAAACTAGTCCAGAGAGGTTCCATGTACTTCTCACCAGGTTTCTTCCATTGGTTCAGTGTTATATAATTACAGTTACAGTATCAAAAACAGGGATCTGACATTGGTACAATGTGTGTGTTTAGTTCTCTGCCATTTTATCCCATATGTAGATTGCTTTAACCACCACTGGAATAAGATATGGAATGATTCCATCACCACAAAGATTGTGTTCATTCTACCCCTTTACAGTCACACACTCCTCCTCCTCCTACCATCCCCAATCCTTGCCACCCAATAATCTGTTTTACATCTGTATAGTTTGTCATTTTGAGAATGTTATATATATGGAATCATGCAGAATGTGACGTTTTGAAATTGGCTTTTTCCCCTCAGCATAATATCCCTGATCTCCATCCAAGTGGTTATGTGCACCCGTAGTTCACTCCACCATGTTTCTGAGCAGTATTCCTTGGTGTGGATGTACCACAGTTTGTATATACTTTCACCTTTTAAAGGAGGTGTTTTTTTTTTTTTTTTTTTTCCTCCTCCAATTCCTGGTTGTTTCAGGACAAAGTCAGTTATTAATAGTTGTGTACAGGTGTTTGTGTGGACATTAGTTTTCACTTTTCTGGGCTAAATACATAAGGAGTACAATTGCTGGGTCATATGGTAAATGTGTGTTTTTTGGTTTTTAGTTTTTTTTTTTTTTTTTTTAAAGAAACTGCCAAACTGTTTTCCAGAATATCTGTACCATTCCATATTCCCATCCACTGTGAGTGACAGATCCAGCTTTCCGGCATCCCCGCCAGCTTTTGGAGTTGTCACTGTTTTTCATTTTAGCTCTTCCAATAGGTGTGCAGTAATATCTCATCGTGGTTGTAATTTGCAGTTCCCTTATGGCTAATGATGTTGCATATCCTTTCATGCGCTCATTTGCCATCCTCTCTGGTGAAATATCTCTCCGATTTTTTTTTTTTTTTTTTTACTGTTGAGTTTTGAGCATTTGCTATACATTCCAGATAGTAGTCCACTGTTGGATATGTGGTTTGCAAATGTTTTTTCTCATTCTGTAGCCTGTCCCCTCATCCTCTCGACAAGCACCTTTATAGAGCAAATGCTCTTAATATTAATGAAATTTAACTTACTCATTTCTCCTCCTCTGAATCATGCTTTTGGTGTCATAACCAGGAACTTTTCACCAAGCCCCCAGTTCCAGAAGATTGTCTCTTATTCTATCCCTTAAAAAGTTTTATATCTAATGTTAAAATTTATGATCCATTTTGAGTTAAACTTCATATTTTATACAAATATTAGGTCAAGCTGACTCTTCTTCTCCTTTACCCCTTCCCCTCCCCCTTTCCGCCCTCTTTCCCTCCCCCTTCCCCTTCCCTTTCTTCTTCTTTTGCCTTTGGACGTCCAATTTTTCTAGCACTATTTTTTGAAAAGACTGTCCTTCCTACATTGAATTACTATTGCACCTTTGTCAAAAATCAGTGACTGTACAGTGCACGTCTCTCTATGGGTTTTCTTTTCTGTTCCATGGATCTAGTGTCTGTCTGCCTGCTAATACCACAGTCTTGGTTACTGTGGCTGTATAACAAGTCTTAATCTTGGGTAGGCAGATTCCTACACTCTACTCCTTGCTTCTGATGATATTCTCTTTTGAAGACTTGATTCTCTGTCCCTCCTCCCTCCTTTTTGTTGTTGCCTGGATTGATCACTGTGATCATTTCAAATAACCTCAGTGTCCCTTGAGAAGTCCTGGCTTTAATGTGGCACATTTTATCCGGAGGATCACTTTCAATGGATTAATGATGTCTGCTTACAATCTGTTTTATTGTATTCTCTTTCTGGAATCCAATTTTGAGCCGGATAGAGAGGACAAGGCCTGGCTCAGCAGGAGAGTGCTGTGAAATGTGAGTGTTATCTGCCTTGGGTTTAGGGTAAGCGCATGGTAGCAGCAACGCTGGGTTTGCCTTCCTGGTATCAAATAAGACACTGTTGAATTTTAACCAGAGAAGAGCCAGAAGTTTATGACTGGGGCTGAGATGGGTGGTGGAGGGCAGGCCTTCCCCACACATTTCATCTAACGTCTCTAGTTTAAATATTTCCAGGGAATCATCATACTCTGTGACCTTGTAACATAAATCTGAGAGGAGCTGCAGTTCTTAACTTCAGACTTCAGCCCAGTTTCATTACTGTGGCTTCTGTGTAGTGGCTTTATCTTTTGGACGTCTGGTTATCCTGCTTTCTTCTGTTTACCATCCCTTTAAAGTGAAAGGATCTCTTGGGCTTCCCTGGTGGCGCAGTGGTTAAGAGCCCGTCTGCCAATGCAGGGAACACGGGTTCGTGCCCCGGTCCGGGAAGATCCCACATGCAGCGGAGCGGCTGGGCCCGTGAGCCATGGCCGCCGAGCCTGCGCGTCAGGAGCCTGTGCCCCGCAACGGGAGAGGCCGCAGCAGTGAGAGGCCCACGTACCACAAAAAAAAAAAAAAAAAAAAAAAAGGGAAAGGATCTCTTGATTTATGATTTGGTAGGTTTTTTTTTTTTCACTGTGGATAGAGGTGTAAGTGAATTAATGGTTGAAAACCATTAATTGTTAGAGTATATCAAGAAACATTGGATGAATAATTTTAAGGGAATGTATTATCTAATCTCACTTGTATTAAGGATTTTTTTTTTATTGGAACTGGACTGCTATTAAATGGGAAACACTAAAATATTGCAAAACCTAATTGTAAGTAGATACTTTCTTTCCTGGAACATATATGGTGTCTGTAAGACCATCTGATAAACCATTAAAGAGTTTGAATTCTGTCTGTTTTAAGATACCTATTTTGATGCCTAAAGTTTCAGCATTAGGGTTATTATTGCATATCTGCATGGTCAGAAATCTCCTCTATTACACTGTCTGTTTTCCCTGAGTTTCTGATGTGTTAAGGTGTTCCCACTTACTAAGATTGAAGTGTAGAATTTAATTTTGATTTTCTATGGCATGTTCCTGATTACAGAAGTTTGGAGATGGAAGCAAGGAGAGGGATAGGCTTGGAGTCTAGCTTCCTGGGAGAGTGGTTTAAGGAATTGCAGTGTCCAGTTACAATGTTCAGAAAGTTAAAACCATGACTCTTTACTCAAACAGAATTAATACATATCAAATTCAAATAATTAATAAGGCAAACAATAATATGGCAAAGCTGGTTGCAAGGGCATTTGGAGGCAGTCTGAGGTTTCATTTTATTGTATTTTTAAAAAATTAATTAATTTATGGCCGCATTGGGTCTTCATTGCTGCACGCGGGTTTTCTCTATTTGCGGCGAGCGGGGGCTACTCTTCGTTGTGGTGGCTTCTCGTTTTGGAGCACGGGCTCTAGGTATGCGGGCTTCAGTAGTTGTAGGTCACGGGTTTAGTTGCTCTGTGGCATGTGGGAGCAGGGCTTGAACCCATGTCCCCTGCATTGCCAGGTGTATTCTTAACTATTGCACCACCAGGGAAGTCCCTAGTGTGTAGTTTTGGCTAATAAGGAATGTCAGAATATGGTTGCTAGGTTTGATCCAACACTGGTTCATATCCTACAGAGTTATAAAACTGTAACTACTTTTCTTGTTTGAAACTGGTGTTAAATCTGCAGCTTAATCTGTAACTTCACCAAGCCTGGCCTTTAATCATAGTGAATAGCGAGTCAAACAATGATACATTCCCCTAGGAATTAAATAATTTGGAGATGATTTTGTTAAATACAGCCTCAATGTGACTCTGAAAGGACATGCTGCATTCTCTTTACCTTATTTCCATGTTTGGGATAATTTTTTCTCATCAGCAGTTTGTGAGGCTTCATGGAGACTGACAATGCTTGAGTTTTATCTACTTTACAGTTTTGCTTTTGGCTAGTGTGTATGGCTATTCTAGCTGTCTGCAAGTTGAAGCACTTTACAAGCTTGCAGTTGAGCTATTTGTGATATTTCCATTGCTTTTCCCCTTCTCTGTTGACATTTGGTACCTTCAGTCTCATCCCCATCCTTACTTCTTTCTTTCACTCTCTTAGAGGGCATTTAAGTCTCTCATACTGACTTAGCTTGATGGCAAAGAAGAATGAGCCATTGTAGAAGACTGAATTATAGAGTCCTGAACAATTTACTTACCTGGCTGTCCCGAGCTTGGACATGACTTTGCCATGTCCTACCTATGTGACCTTGAGCAAATCAGTTAACTTATAAAGCTCTATTATGGTCATCTAAAATGCATTGAACAATGGTGCTTACCTTGTAGGGGTATTGTGAGGATTAAAGGATTAAATTAAAGGCTTAAAATGGTGCTTAGCACATAGGAAGTTTTTAATTAAGATTATCTCTAAGAGAGCTATACACACACACACACACACACACACACACACACACATTTGGGGGGGGGTATCTTGTTATTTTACGTACTAGATGTTCCCTAAAGGATTTGCAAACTTACTTGCTTAAAAGGACCAGGGAGGCACACAGTAAGTAACTGAAGGGTCTTGCAGAATTAACCATAAGAGGCAGGAACAACTGCCAGCTAATACATAGCATCCCAGCTGGGGAAAGATTAGTGATTGAAGTTTACGCTAAGTGAAGATGTCCCGGAACTGTGCATCTCGAGCCAACTGTTGTCATATGGTTCGGTATGGCTTGATATTAACATTTTTAAAAGGAAGACTAAAGCCTGGATTATCACATGTCCTTTCCCTTTTGTAAATGCTGGCAACTGATTGACATAACATGCTGTGTTATGGGCTGCATGTAGTGGGCCGTCAGTTTGCCATGTTTGCTCTTGGTTGATTTATTTATTTATTTATTTATTTATTTTTTTGCGGTATGCGGGCCTCTCACTGTTGTGGCCTCTCCCGTTGTGGAGCACAGGCTCCGGACGCGCAGGCCTAGCGGCCATGGCTCACGGGCTTAGTTGCTCCGCGGCATGTGGGATCTTCCCGGACCAGGGCACGAACCCGTATCTCCTGCATCGGCAGGCGGATTCTCAGCCACTGCGCCACCAGGGAAGCCCTGCTCTTGGTTGATTTAGATCAGCAGTCCCCACCTTTTTTTGGCACCAGGGACTGGTTTCATGGAAGACAGTTTTTCCACAGACTGGGAGTTGGGGGTGATGGTTTGGGGATGATTCAAGCCGATTACATTTATTGTGCACCTTATTTCTATTATTGTGACATTGTAATATATAATGAAATTTATACAACTCACCGTAATGCAGAGTCAGTGGGAGCCCTGAGCTTGTTTTCACTTGCCACTCACCGATAGGGTTTTGATGTGAGTCTGCAAGCAACTGACTTATTACGGTCTCTGTGCAGGCAAACCTCTCTGCTAATGATGATCTGTATCTGCAGCCACTCCCCAGTGCCAGCATCACCGCCTCAGCTCCACCTCAGATCATCAGGCCTTAGATTCTCATAAGGAGCGCACAGCCTAGATCCCTCGCACGTGCAGTTCACAGTAGGTTTTGCGCTCCTGTGAGAATGTAATGCGGCCGCTGATCCGACAGGAGGCGGAGCTCAGGCGGTAATGCGAGCAATCGGGAGCGGCTGTAAATACAGATGAAGCTTCCCTCGCTTGCCCGCCGCTCACCTCCTGCTGTGCTGCCCGCTTCCTAACAGGCCACGGACCAGTAGTTGTCCGTGGTCCTGGGGTTGGGGACCCCTGATTTAGATTGTTCAGTGGGAAAGGTAAAGTTGTTCACAGTAGACCATATCAGAATTTAAAGTGACCACAGCAGTCAGTTACAGACGAGAACAGTTGGGTTTGGGCAGAGTCATTAGTGGGCATTAGTGGTGCTATTTTTAATTTTTATGTAAATGAGCTTTACTTGTACATGCTTTTCCACTTTGGGAGTTATAAGGTTTAACACAGACTCATTTTTTTTTTTTTTTTTCTTTTTTTTTTGCGGTATGCGGGCCTCTCACTGTTGTGGCCTCTCCCATTGCGGAACACAGGCTCCAGACGCGCAGGCCTAGCGGCCATGGCTCACGGGCTTAGTTGCTCCGCGGCATGTGGGATCTTCCCGGACCAGGGCACGAACCCGTGTCCCCTGCATCGGCAGGCGGATTCTCAACCACTGCGCCACCAGGGAAGCCCAACACAGACTCATTTTTGAAAGATTCTCCATGCATTAAAAAACAACCCTATTGATTATTGGAACAGGGGAGGGAAGTATACCAAAATTTTAACGGTGATTATGGTTGTTTTTATTTTCTTGTTTATGCTTTTTGATGTATTTTCTTGTCTATTTAATGTACTCTGCTCATTAATGTACTTCGCTTAATGTGTTTCTATGACAAATATTTATTGCTTTTATAATCAGAAAAAGCAATAAATGCTATTAAAACAAGAATTTATCGTGGAAATGCCTAGATGTGTGATAATACGATTGTTGATTAGTTTCATGGCCCCAAGACTGTTGCTAGCAAAGTAATGGTTCATTATTTCATTTGCTCCAGGAAAATGACGGTGTATCTTATTGTGCTATTCAAGTATGCTTAGATACCTCTTCCTTAGGTCAGAAACCCATTGATGGAATGGGTTTCTGACTCCTGTGGGGCATTAAGTTGCTGGTCCCAGTCCTGGACAGCTTGCCTGCAGGGGAGACCATCTGTTTTGGCAGAGCCAGGGGCTTGCCCTGCTGGGCTGCAGCCCACCAACTGTTGGAGCCACAGTGCCTCAGCTGCTGCGCTTTTATGCTAACTCTTATTAGCCATGCAGACCTTTACGGTTCAAACCAGGCCACATCTGTTGTTAGCCCCATGACCTTCAAAACCCAGAGTGGAAAGAAAGGCAGAACACACTTTTTATCTCCAGGCCTTCTGCGGACACGTCAGTTTACAGGGCTTAATTAAAAATATTTTTCTAAACTTACTTTATAAAAGATTTTCATTTTCATTGTCCTCCCTTAGCAGTGGATTTACATTGTTGCTGATTTGAGCAAATTAGTGTTGCTTAGAGTGTGGTCTGTTTATCACGTGCATCTGACCCCAGAAGGAGTTTGTTAAAAAATTTATTCTGGAGTCTCACTGTAGACCAAGACCAAGAGAATCATGATCTTGGGGGTGTATTCCTGCACCAACATTTTAAACCGGAGATTTGGACTTTTAGGACTGCGTGCCCCCAGGGACCTCCTGTTTTACCAAGAGGTAGGCATGAAGTTAGAAAGCCAGCACTAAGATGAACGGTCATGTGGGCAGCTGGGCACCCCTAGGAATGCCGAGACTTCTTAGAAAGTGTGCTTTTGGATGTAGAATTTTGGGAAAGGTCCTAAAGGCGTGTTGCCTGGAAAATGTTGATGGTCACGGCAGGAAGAGGAACTATATTTCCAGGTTTAACATAGTGATTCATTGGTTATGTTTTCCAGACATACTAATGTCTAAATTGAAATTGTTTTCTGTATATGCTCTACGTCTCCTCAACTTAGATCCTTCTGAAAAATAGAATGGCCCAAATGCCAAACACTACGATGTTTATCCTGCATTCTTCAGTGCCAAGCCATCAGGCCTCCAGACAGGTTCATGAGCCCTACATTGCCATAGCTAGAGCAGTGGAGGGACCAGAGGACCAGATGCCTCTATAAAAATACACCCTGCCCACCTCGCTGCCCCATTGAGCTAACCGTCTCTTGGACAGAAGAGAGAAAAAAGAAGAAATCGAGTTCCTCTAATTTGTTGGAGTGGAGTAGGTAGAGAGAAGAAAAAGGAAGGGTTTCACGGAAGTATTCTAGGTCACATTTTGCCCTTGGGGTGGGAGCATTAGTAGGAAGTAAGCAACATGTTTCATTTTAAATGGAGATTTATTTTATCCAGTTATCCAAAATATCATTTTGACGTGTAACCAACATAAAAAATATTAATGAGATGTTTTATAATCATTTTTTCTTGCTAAGCATTTGAAATCCTTGAGTGTATTTTACTCTTATAATGCATCTGGGTTCAGGGTCACCCCACAGTTCAGGTGAGAAATACCGTGACTACTGTACTTGACAGTATAGCTCGAAGGGTTTCTTCTAATCCCCAGTTCTCAGTTAAAATGTGAACATATGCCTGGGTGGAACATCATTTTTCCTGTTTTAGAGAGAGTGAATTGTTTTCTCAGCAGTTAGTTGGTGTTAGTGTAATGCCTTCCTGTGTAGGCTGCAGTGTTAGAATTCTCTTTGCAAACTTTTTTTAAATTAAATTTTTAAGTTAATTTTTTTTAACATATAGCAGGTTCTTATTAGTTATCTATTTTATACATATTAGTGTATATATGTAGTGTATACATATTAGTGTATATATTAGTGTATATTAGTGTATATATAATCCCAGTCTCCCAATTCATCCCACCACCACCAAACTCTTGTAATAATTTTCAGGAATTATCACTCTTATTATAGTATTTTTAGTTACAACTAGACACTTTCATAGGGGATTCTTTCAGTGTGAAATCTCTTAAAGGTCAATCGAAAATAAACTGTGTTTTTTCTGGGGCGTAGGATGGGGGCATCTTGAGTACCTAGAGGGGTCCTTGGAACAGAATATGTAAAATGAGAGTGTCCTGGTTCAAACGTCACTTTGTATTAGTCCAAACATGTTTTGTGTTAATATTTATGTTTGGGTCTTTATATATTTTTTCAAAAAGAACTGAATATGCACCATGTATTTCCATGTTACAGGCCTTCAGACTTTATAGGGAAGTGTCAGTGGAGCTTCATTTTCCCTGCTCTGTCTCTTTAGAGTGTCTGGGTTTGAATTCCTTTCTCTGTGTAATGTGATTTTGACAAGGTACTTAATTATTTTTTTGCCTTGGGAATTGAAAAGCTGAGAGGATTTACCCCTCAAAGTTCTGGTAAGGATTAAATGAGATCATCCAGCTGAAGAACACAGTGCCTCCCAATACATAGTAAGTGCTAAAGAAATAATAGCTATCTCAGTATCTTTATTAATTATCTTTGTTAATTTTAGAGACTTCAAGCAGTGTAGGAGAAATTTTAGGAATGATTTTTTTTCTTTGACATTGAGATAGAGGTTAAAAAAGATCCTTACTATCCTTATGAAACATTAACAATCTTTTTTTTTTTTTTTTTTTTTTGCCACATTATCTTTAGCCTTATTTCCCTTTCTGTTCACTGGTTTGTCCTGGGTTTGAGCATCTCTTGACTCTGGGTAAAATTATTTTAATAAGAACTCTCTGGTCATAACATCTCTCTTAAAAGCCCTCCTCCCCTACAGGGTGAAGGGAAAAGTCCTCAATGCATTTCACAAAGTGCTTATTCTTTTTCTGAAACATTGGTTCCTGAGTAAAACCTGAGAGATCATGTATGATTTTTGCAGCACCTAAGATCTGCAGCCTTTTTGGTTCCATTGTGGGAAATAGCAAACAAGGTTTGCCTGAGCGTGGCCTGGTACAAAAGGAAAACCTGAGGTTTCCACCAGCTTGTAATCCCACCTATTCTTCTCACTTTTTCACTTAATACTCCCTCAGTGATTATGCAAAAGTGATATTTAAGAGCAAATGTGTTTAGTAAACCTTTGTAAGCAACATTTAAAGGAGTGTTTATTTTTCAAAATTCACTCAGGAATTCTGTAATCTACAGGCCTGTAGTTTTTGGTACATAGGTTGTACCAGTTTGTTTCAGTGCTTTATTGCGCGCGTATGCTACATCTTTCTGATCAGCTGTCTAAAAATCAAAGGAACAGTTTGTTCCATTCAATTTTGCCTGATAGGGAAGGCTCCAAAGATACAAAGTTGCCCTTCGACATCATTATATTTATAAAAGAAAATAATAAAGGAAACAGTCTTTTGATTCCTTCTCCTAACCCCAGTTTGACTGTATTGCAGAGTCTTGAAAAGATTTAAATCCATAGTTGAAAAGTCTCCTTGCAATTGATTTTATTTAGCTTCTTGTATACAAATAGGTAGTGATAGGAAAAAAGGAAATATTGATCTGAACTTTCAGTTTTGGACTTGAGCTTTCTAAAGTCATAAAACTGCTTTTCCATTTGACTCTTAGAGTATAATTGGCCAGAGTCAGAGAAGGTTTTAGGAAAGGCACAACCAAAAAAGAAAACTGAAACAAACTGCTTATTTAGTAGCTGCCATTTTCTCATCAGAAAAAGACTTTGGGTTACACAGTTCTTTTTCCAAAAAAGGGAAGAAGAATCTTTTTCATGTAATTAGTTGAAGAAAACTGCTTATAGAGCTAGTTAAAGCAGATTTAGAGAGAAATGCTTCAGCCATCTTGATGTGATGTGGTGCAAATTTTTATGTGGTTAGAGTTTTTAATGAAATCATTTTATTTAAGATTGTAATAGCCCTTTTAATTTTTGTCCTCGAGTCTCCGCAGTTGTGTTATTTCAAGTTAATAACTCCTCTTGAAGCAAAGCAGAATGCGCTATTTCTTCTGATGATTTCTTTCTGCAGCTGAGAACAAAGCAAACCTCATTCTTGCTGGAAAGGAAGCAAAACTAACACCTAATAAAAATGGAGATAACAGAAAGGAACTTGTAGCCCTAGGATATTCTGAGTAGCCACATTAAAGTTGGTTGCCTGGGCAATATTACCCAATTCCTTGGTTTTTTTTCTTTTAAATTCCAGGGACAGATCTATTACATTAATGGAATCAAGCCTATGGGAGGTTTGTTTCTTAGTATTTCAGGAAGTAGAAATGGTCCTATGTACAGACTTTGAATACTGGAGAGGGAGAGGTATCAGTATTTTGGTAATTTATCTCCCCACCAGCCACAAAGTATACTTGTCCCTGACTACTTTTTCGTGATTATAGACAATCCTGAACAATTGCTAAAGACAAAATCTTTGTTCTCTTGCAGAGATGAATTCCTGTAGTTTAATTTATTAATTGCCCTTTACTGTTCTAGTGCTGACACCTACTTGTGGAAGAGACAGACATTTTTTTGTTGTGGTGGTGGTGCTTGGCTTTTGATTTTATTTGGGGGTAAATAAAAACGTTTTTTATTCACTAAATTGAAGTAAAATTGGTGTATAACATTATGAGTTTCAGGTGTACAACATTATAATTCTATGTGCTCATACACTTCAAAGTGATCCCCACCACAAGTCTAATTACCATCCATCACCATACAGTTGACACCCCCCATCCCCTTCCCCTCTGGTAACCACCAGTTTGTTCTTTGTATCAGTGATGTTTTATTTTGTTTGTTTGTTTGATACCGTTTGTTCATTTGTTTTTGCTTTTTAGATTTTTATATATGAGTGAAATCATATGGTGTTTTTCTCTTCCCAACTTATTTCTCTTAGCAAAATACCCTCAAAGTCCATCCATGTTGTTGCAGGTGGCAAGATTTTCTTCTTTTTTATGGCTGTGTCGTATTCCATGGTGTATCTATGTCACATCTTCTTTATCCATTCATCTATCAGTGGACACTTAGGTTGCTTCCATACCTTGGTCATTGTAAATAATGCTGCAGTGAACATAAGTATGTGTATTATCCTTTCAAATTAGTGTTTTCTTTTTCTTTGGGTAAATACCCACAACTGGAATAACTAGATCATATGGTAGTTCTATTTTTAATTTTTGGAGGACTCTCTATACTGCTTTCCATAGTGGCTGCAGTTTACATTTCCACTAACAGTATATGAGGATTCCCTTTTCTCCACATCCTTGCCGCCACTTGTAATTTGTTGTCTTTTAGATGACAGCCATTCTGACGGGTGTGAGGTGATACGTCATTGTGGTTTTGATGTGCATTTCCCTGATAATTCGTGATGTTAAACATCTTTCATCTTTTCGTATGCATCTTGGCCATCCCTATGTCTTTTTTGGAAAAATGGCTATTCAGTCCTCTGCCCATTTTTTAAATTGGGTTGTTTTTTGTTGCTGTTGAGTTATATGTGTTCTTTATTTATTTTGGATATTAATGCCTATTGGATATATCATTTGCAAATATCTTCTCCCATTCAGCAGGTTTCCTCTTTGTTTCACGGATGCTTTTCCTTTGCTGTTGAGTTTGATGTAGTCCCATTTCTTTATTTTTGCTTTTGTTTCCCTTGCCTTTGGAGTCATATCTAAAAAAACTCTCTTAAGACCAGTGTCAAGGAGCTTACTGCCTACATTTTCCTGGAGGAATTTTATGGTTTCAGCTCTTACGTTCAAGTCTTTAATCCATTTTGGGTTAATTTTTGTGTATGGTGTAAGATAGTGGTCTGGTTTAATTCTTTTGCATGTGGCTGTCCAGTTTTCCTAGCATCATTTTTTGAAGAGACTGTTCTTTCCCCATTGTATATTCTTGGCTCTTTTGTTGTAAATTAATTGTCCATATATGTGTGGGTTTTTTTTCCTGGGCTCTGTATTCCGTTCTATTGATCTGTGTGTCTGCTTTTATGTCAATATGGGAGTTTTCTTTTTTTTTTTTTTTTTTTTTAGAATCATCTGGGGAGGCAGAGAGAAGCCAGTTGGGCTTACAGCCATGCAGTGTCCGTGTTTAAACAATGATAAAATTGTTTTCTAAACTATATCACCCACCTAAGCTTCCTTCAACATCCATAGTAGGGTGGTCTGTACCTCTACAAGCATCATACAGGCAGGTAATTTGTTTTCTTGTAAGATATTGAGAATATAGTTATACACCATTTAGCTGTAAAAGAAAATACAGTGATAATGAGTATTCTTGCCTTCTTTCTTTTCCTCACTGTATTTGTAAACAGTTGCTTCTAGTTTGCCTCTTACTATCTTTTTAAAAATTGACATGTATAAGCAATTAATTGCTTGATGAAACTAGTGCAAATCCTAATTCATTCGAAAAAGGGCAAAGGGGAATTGTAGAAAATAATAGCAAAATAAAACTAAAAATGAGCAGTGTAGGCATTTGGTCAGGTGAATATAAATATTAGGCTGCTATTTGCTCAAAACTTTCCCTCCAGGAGTCCTGGCGTCCTGCACATTTTATGAATGATTTGTCTTCACTCGCCCTGGGGGCCCAGGTGATGAGCCACTGTTTTCTGCTCTTGCCTGCCTCCCTCCAGTCACCCTGCCACCCAGGCACAGTCACCTTTTTAAAGCGTACATTGATAACAGTGTTCTAAATTTAGATTATGGTAATGGTTGCAAAACTCTGTAAATATACTAAAACCCATTATATATCAAGAGAGCTGTTTCAAAGGAAAGCACATATTAGACATATTGGTTGTCCTCTTGGAGTCTTTCATTGCCTTCTCAAGCTCATTCAAAGCTCATCCTGTAGGATGTTGCTCTTGTTCCTCTTCAACCTCCTTCTTCTCCCCCCACCAGCTCACCAAGCTTCAGCCAGGCTGGCCTCCTTATGCCACCTTCTTTCCTGCCTCAACATCCTCATACATGCTTTTCCCCTGTCTTGACCTCTATCCTCCCATCCTGTGCATCAATGCCTTCAACTAAAATGACACCTACTTCCCTGATTAATCTCTCTACCTTCCTTCCCTATTTCTATTTTTCCTTACTGTATCATGCTTGTTTCATTTAATTTTCATATTTGTTTCACTGTGTACACAAATTATAATTTATGTATGGATTGATTGAGCTGCTAGCGGAAAGAAAGGTCCGAGATGGCAGGAGTAATGTGACGTGTGGTATGTGCTGTTGAATGCCTTGGTGTACTAGTATCCTGCCTTGGAAAGGCCAGGAATACTTGCCTAAATCTTACGAAATTCCCTAGAAATTCTCCTTTTGGCCAGAAGGAGTTAGGAACCACTTAAACAGATAGTCAGTGTGGAGGTACAGTGGGAACTTTGTTTCCTAGCAGCGCACGCATAGACAGCTAGAGGCCACGGAGTGGCTCGCTGGCCAGGGAGGACGTGGTGTCTTTAACGTGGCCCCAGAGGTCACAGGTTCCTGGGTTAACTAGCCATTCGGGTCTGTCCACACTGTGACTGGTGTCTGGTGTCTTGAGCAAGGGGTGTCATGGTCGGAATGCCCTCTGTATGTGATCCCTAAGCCCAGAGCTTAGGGCTTGTGGCCTCAGTGTGCTTTCTACCATCTACCGTGGTTGGGTACTATCTTGGTGGGTATCTTTGTCACTATGAAGCTTGCTCTCTCCACGTTCTGGAAATGTGCATCATGGCACATTTTGCTAGGGTTTGTAGATGTGCCATAGTTTTGAAATGGGCACCCAACAACATTTAAATAGAGTTTTCTCTTTGCCCATTTCTTTTTGTTCTATGAAAAATGCCCATTTCATTGAATATTGTTCATTCAGTGTTTCACAGGGACTATATGTGTATGTATAACTCAGCTATATAAAAGGTCCAAGTTATAAAGTTTATTCTTTATTTCTCAGGGATAAAAATGTATCAGGCATTTACAGTTATACATTTTAAACATGAAAAAATGAAGAAAATTTATTAATCAATGTATCACTTTGTTTCCCTAATTCAAGTTGTAACTTAACATTTATTTCTGCTTTAATATGAGTGTCTTTCTTTTTATAGACAAATAACCAGTGTTTGTATAATTGTAGTTGGAGAGTCTCCACATCATGTTAGGAAAATCCTTCTACAATTTTCTGTTAGTACTGTCAGTACTAGAGTTTATTTCAGACAGTCGGCAATAGTGTTGGGAAGAGGGGCTTAGACAACTTCTTCCTTTTGAAATTGTTAGGTTTTTAGTTTTTGAAGGCCCGTGGAGAAACTGTTTTTCACTTGTGACGTTTATTTACTTTTGAGCGGGTGGAGTAATTGTTAACTCACAGGTATTTCTGTGATTCCTAAAATTCAGTTTTGTGAAGAATAGTTGTAGTATAGTGTCAGCTGTACAGGCTTGAGAGGAATATCTGGTTCAGGGCTATGTGTTCTTGGGCAAGTTACATGCCTTTTCTGAATACTTGTATCTAAGCCACAAGATTATTGGAAGAAGTATATGAGCCACTATATTGATAATACTTTTTTTTTTTTTTTTTTTTTTTTGTGCTAGGCGGGCCTCTCACTGTTGTGGGCTCTCCCGTTGAGGAGCACAGGCTCCGGACGCGCAGGCTCTCAACCACTGCGCCACCAGGGAAGCCCCTGATAATACTTTTAATAATACCTTCCTCATAGGCAAAGATTGAGTTAGTAAATAACCTGTTCTTGGGCTAAGCTGTAGGTGGCAAACCCACATGGCCATAGGAACTAGATAAGAAAGGCACTTAACATGGGCAGGGTCATGATTCTTCTCTAAAGAGCTAGTCACTATTCACATAACATATTGGTGCTATTTGAGAGCAAAGTTCATATTTCTCATTAAAAAATACAGATTTTGGAGTTCTTTCTTGGATTTTCTCAGGTTGACAGCTAATTAAACACACACGCATGCAAACACATACAGAGAGTGAAACCAGACATCTGGGTCCATGGCAGTATTCAGCGTGGTGGCCACCAGTTGTAATGGCTAATCTGAATTTGCCCGTTCTGTTGATCATGAAGGATTCAAAGAGATGGCACAGGTGTAAAATTGGAAGTACAGGTTTGTGGCAGTGGATATCGCTAAAACACCATCTATGCTTAATCCTCATTTTCCCAGGAATCTTACAGAACCAAGAAACTTGATTCTTTGAGAACCAAACAGATTAAAATGGATTGGAAGGGTTGGTTATTTCTATATGATGTTTGATATCTGGGGTCCAGTTCTTTTTTAGGAGGGTGCCCCTGAGGAAGAGTGAACTGGGATATTTTTCAGATTTTCATCACAGACGTATAATGAGCCTCCATATAAATCATTTGTTCAAGTGTACCCTTTCTCGGACCTGTTGGGAAGCGTGTTTTTTATTTCTGAAGTTTTTAAACTCTGATATAGTTGATAGCAGATGAATCGCTCTAATGTTTTTGTCCCTTTCAGCCCTGTCTGATTAAAAAAAAAAAAAAAAAAGATTCTACCTTTTGTTATCAGTGTTATTTTAGAGTAAAATAACAAATAGAAGTTCATTATTTTGCTTCTCTACCTGATTTAAGTAATTTTTATAAACCTGTAAAAATGTGTTCTTTGTTCTCCTAGGATACTATATTGCTGTGTGATTTCCTTTTTTCCCTTAAACTGCCTATAAGTTTTAGTAATCTACTTAAAAAAAAAAAAGTCATGGCTCTCTATTAGGTGTCTTTATCACTTTGGATGATGAAAAATACTTTTTTTGTAGTTGGAACAATAGGTACATTTGAATGTGATAAAATAGGTAATCTACTGTAATATAGTCTATTGTATTTGAGCTTAGCTCAGTATCACAAACAACTAGGGGGATGATTTGTAATGCAGTAGTTACAAAGGAATGCACTTCTTGATTTACTTTTAGGGACACTCACTAAGTACATTTTACTACAATTAATTGAAATACAGGCACAAAGGAGATGAGAGGCTGATGGAATATTTAATTACTTTAACTATAATTTGATAATTTACTTTAACTATAATTTGATAATTTTGCCTATTGTAGCCACAAAAAAGATAAAGATTTATTCATTTTAGGCTGTTGTGGGATTTCATGTTCTTAAATGCTCTTTAAAATTTAGAGAAAATTATACTTGATGGAGAGATTTCACCATCCTTGAGGGATCTTTAATTTGTTTGTTGTATGAGCAGTTATAATAAATACAAACAGCCTGCTGAACTGCTTGTCAGCCATTCTGGAAATATGCATTCTGAATCTGAAAATGTGAGTGCCTGTTACTTATTTTTAGCGGGCTTATTTTTGGCAGTAACTCTGGCACAGAACTAGGACTCTTTATGTGAGAGCCATCCATCCATCATCCTAAAGTAATTTTCATTCTGGCACTGGGGAGCCAGAATTTCTTTGTTCTGATGTTTTCAGTTTTAGATGGAAGCTGATCAGTTCTCCCAGGCTTCTGAGTCCTTTGGAATGACCTAGAATTGGACATATAGTTAAGTGGAAATACCCTCAAGTGTCACTACACTGTTTTTGCTTTGGGTACAAGATATGGGACTTTGTTTTAGATGGAATTTGGGGCTGTTCTCATTATAAACGGACTCTGGTTTCACCTTTATATAACTTCTGTCATATAATCACACTCCCCTGTAGGAGATCATAACATTTGCTATGATCAAGCGGACACTGCTGGTGCAATATGGTAAGATGAAACAGAAATGTGAAGGAACGCCGTGCGTGTTTTGAAACGCTTGGTGGCCACAGTTTTCCCTTCTTTGTAGGCACCTGTGACTTCCTTTCATTTTCAGATATACAAATGCATGTGTAAATGGACCGCTTTTGTCAAAAACAGTAAGACGTTAGTTGTACTCTGTAATTTCAATTTACACATTTGCAATTTTGGAAGAAAAATATTCTTTATCAACATGTAAATATGTTTATTTTTAATCTCATGTAGATTCAGTGACCCTTCTCTCTGACCATAAAACCCAAGAAAAGACATCTATGTCAAGAATGTTATTCGATGTAGTGTTTAGAGGAGCTAGTCTCTTGGTATGAAAAATATTCAGCCTGTTAAGTTAACACAGAAGAGTTAACAGAGCTTGAAACTCTTTTTCCTCAAGTCAAAATTTCTGTAAAACACTGAGAGTAAGAATTATACCAAAGCCTCCTGAAGATATAGTTAAGGCAGATGCGATACACATCTGCTTTTATATTCCCAGAATAAAAACATTTATTGTTATAAACTCTGTCTGATGGCTCTGGGAAATTAAATCATGCACATAGGAAACAGTTTTGTTGATATCTTCTGTGGTAGGTAGCTCTTAGCATATTTTTGTAGGAAACGATTGGGCCTTTGGGTCTGGAAACGTTATTATCTTTTTCGCTTCAGGCTGGAAATGAGGTAGTCTCCGTACAAGTTCTGAGAGGTGATAGAGTTTCTGAAGACTCCCTGATGAAAAGACCTGTCACTCAGTCAGCTTTCTGCATAGCAACCTACTTAAGATGTCTCCTGCTGAGTGAGCTGTGGGAATCATTGGCTAGTTAATGCTACTGGTTTTGAAATCTCTACTTCTGTACTGTCGACATTGAGAGAGACACATTCTCCTGGGTGATGGGTGTAGCTGGGTTTTCCCTTTAGAAAACCATATTATTATTATACTATCCAGACCCTTGTAGGCTACCCAGGTTTGATATTCCTCATGTCCGGGTTTGTTAGCCGTGTGTGTGTGTGTGTGTGTGTGTGTGTGTGTGTGTGGTTTGGTTAAACTTTCCCTAGAGACAACCTCTTTGAGGAGGAATGTATGGCAGTATATACTTACATCGCTGCAAACCCAATTCCCTGAAGCATTGTAAACCACCGAAAGCCCTCCTGAGCTTTCCGCCGTCAGCCGACTTCAGCTCCATAAACCGTAGCTGGCTTGGTGCTACAGAACTTGGGAGAACGCGGAATGTATGTTTGCCTAACACCGACTCCTCCCTCTCGGTAGGCAGATTTACACTTCCTGTCTGTTCTGAGGAGTGAAACTACACATTTTCGTAAGCATGCACCATTTTTAATTGTGTGATTAAGCTGCTGACCTAAGCAAGTAAGCAATTTGACGTGAAGGTAAGGATCTGCAAAGGCATGCATTTGCATCATTTAATTTTCTGCACAGAAGATATTGAAAATCAATAGCATGATTCACAGCCTCACCATATCATTGCCATGCCGCCGTCAGGTGGCCGTTGGAGTTTAGAAGAGTATGAAGGATATTAAAATGGATTGAGTTTGGTGTGCTGAGTCTGTATCTTTACTTGGGAACCACAGATTGTTTCTTTTTGCAAATCTCTGCTCCTTGCTAATGAGACATTACATTGCTTAATATACTCCATATACAGTTTTTGACTGCTGTTCAAGTAATAATTTTTAAAAGTTGCTTTTAGGAAATACTTTGTCATATGATCAAAACACATTTGAAGAAGGGACTTGAAACTTTGTTTTCAGTCACGCAGGTGCCAGGAATACATGATTGTGTTCTTATTTGGGGAAAAAGAAATCACACACTACTGACATAGATGGAATAAAAGGGAAAACTAAATATTGTTATCTTTAATGAATAGTTGATGTGTTAAAAATAGAGGTCTGGTGCTGGCGTGATGAAGTCCTTTGCTACCTCGTTCATTTCTGAGTTGATTCCTAAAGAATTGCTTATTAGATACTCAAGCTAGTTCCTTCCAGCTTCACGTTTTAGATGTTTGCTGTTTCTGTTAGGAGAGTGCTGTTTACAAAGCGAGACAGTAGGGGAGAAGATTGTGTTTTTCCTTATGGCTCATATAAGCACACACCTATGCGTGCACACACACACGTACTCTAGCCTCCAACGCAGTCACCGTGAGCCTTTCTGGTGTTCATGTATTTATTCCCTCCCTCCCTCCCTCCCTCCCTTACTCATTACGGAATACACACCATATGCCAAGCTCCATCATGGGAGGTAGGCTGAGAGCTCCTTGTCTCAGAGAGCTTAGAGCCCTTCATAGGCCATGCAGCATGCCCTTCAGATAAAGGTTTTCCTGCCCATTCTTGTTTTTTTTTTTTTGCGGCACACGGGCCTCTCACTGTTGTGGCCTCTCCCGTTGCGGAGCACAGGCTCTGGACGCGCAGGCTCAGTGGCCATGGCTCACGGGCCCAGCCGCTCCGCGGCACGTGGGATCTTCCCGGACTGGGGCACGAACCCGTGTCCCCTGCATCGGCAGGCGGACTCTCAACCACTGCGCCACCAGGGAAGCCCTTCCTGCCCATTCTTACCTTGCTGGGTACAACTCACACTGTTCCTCAATACTCTGGAGAGTGTGATGGGGACAGCGTTAACCCACCTTCCTTGGGACAGCCCTGCCCCCTCTGTCACTTCTAGTCTGTTGATCTTGATACAGCAAAACCACACCTCTCACATTTGGCCCAAGTGAACCCCCTTCAGACAGGCAGTCCCACAGCTCAGTGCAGATGCCTTATACCGCAGTGTGACATCTGGCTGGGAAGGTATCTGTGCTTTGGGGTATGGATTCCATTACTTTGCAGTGTCGGGGGAGGACCTTCTGATGTGTCCCTCCCTTGTTTCTTGAGTTGGATATATCTTTGTAGACTTGCTTTTCATTAATGGTTTAGTGGGTTTGGAGAGGTGACGTGTGTGGGACCCTAAAACCTATAGCCTGTATCCAGTCCGGTTAAAGACTTGCGATTATGGTCTGCTTTTAAGTACTTGGACATTTTCACACTTACCTGATGAAGCTCTGGACTCCGTAGCTTTGCATTCCCAGTAGGATGGGTAATGCAGCTGCTGGCGGGCTTTGTCCTCCTTTGCTGCACCCTAATATTCTCAAAAGTTCTGAGAAATAAAAGGCACTTCCCTTTCAGGAAAAAAATAGAAGAGGGGACTGGTGACAGAGACTGTGATTCTAGTGTGATCTTCTGTAAAGGGTATAAATGAATATCCTCATTCCTGCTTTACTTTTATACCTGGTTCATTTGTTTGTGAGCCGAATCTGGCTGGAACTCTGGTTCAGTTTAGATTTGCTTGTCTAATTGCTCAGGTCAACTGCCACACTGGTGTGATTTAGGCAGCAGGCTATTCATTTCTGTGGCCAGGTCTTTACTATAATTAAGACAGGCTTAGTCTGTCAAGTCACAGGCTGTGAGGGTAAGTTAATAGTGTCACAGATAACAGGGCCTCAGGTCTAGCTCAGCAGGGAAGTTGGTGGTTCTTATCTCTGGCTGCAAAATAGAATCGCCTGGAGAACATTTTAAAATAAGGGCTGATATCTTGGTCCCACCCCAGACCAATTAAAGTGGAATCTCTGGAGTTAGGGTTCAGGGCATAGGGTTTTTGTTTGTTTTGTTTTTTGTTTTGTTTTTAAATCAGCCAGGGTTGAGAGTCAGAGCTCTAGTCCCACAATGGCGTTTTCTGTATGGAAAAATTGATGATAAGGTGTTGAAGCGACTTCTTTGAAAGTCACCAAGGTCACATGAGTGTCACTGGGGGAAAAGTGAGCTTTGGTAAGTGACTATAAAGCCTTCCAGGGGGTTGGTTTCAGATTGGCTTTATCCTGAGCTTCAATTTTGTCAACAGAATTGATCCATAGATTTTGCTTTCTCTGGCTTGGTTCCATTTTTTGGTTTTATTTAAAGATTTTTTTTTTTTTTTTTTTTTTTTTTTTTTTTTTTTTTTTTTTTTTTTGTGATATGCGGGCCTCTCACTGTTGTGGCCTCTCCCGTTGCGAAGCACAGGCTCCGGACGCGCAGGCTCAGCGGCCATGGCTCACGGGCCCACCCGCTCCGCGGCATGTGGGATCTTCCCGGACCAGGGCACGAACCCGTGTCTCCTGCATTGGCAGGAGGATTCTCAACCACTGCGCCACCAGGGAAGCCCTAAAGATTTATTATTTATGTATTTATTTAATTTATTTTTGGTCGTGTCAGGTCTTAGCTGCGGCACCCGCGCAGCGTCTTTGTTGTGTCATGCAGGATCTTTCCTTGCGGTGCGTGGGCTTCTCTCTCACTGTAGCACGCGGGTTTTCTCTCTCTAGTTGAGGTGCGCGAGCTCAGTAGTTGTGGCACAAGGGGCTCAGTTGCCCTGCGGCATGTGGGATCCTAGTCCCACGACCAGCGATCGAACCCGCATCCCCCGCGTTGTAAGGCGGATTCTTTACCATTAGACCACCACGGGAGTCCTGCTTGGTTCCATTTTTGAGCGCCTCTATTGATCCCCTGCTTGACCCTCAACCATCCCCTTGAAGCTCCAGCTTATGTCATAACACCTTCTGCAAGAGAGAGAAGAATCTCTCTGATTGACTGGTGTCTCCATTCCCAAACATATGTATCACTGGGGCTAAACATACCAGCCTCATAAGATTGATATAAGGACAACACCAGCTACTATGAGCAGAGCACCTTATTCAGCTCAGGGTGTGTAGTGCTTTTTATTTTTTTTATTTTTTTGCGGTACGCGGGCCTCTCACTGCTGTGGCCTCTCCCCTTGCGGAGCACAGGCTCCGGACGCGCAGGCTCAGCGGCCATGGCTCACGGGCCCAGCCGCTCCGCGGCATGTGGGATCTTCCCGGACCGGGGCACGAACCCGCGTCCCCTGCATCGGCAGGCGGGCTCCCAACCACTGCGCCACCAGGGAAGCCCTGTAGTGCTTTTTAAATGCCTGATAACATAGTGGAAATTTGTTGCCAAGTCTCTGTGTTGTTAATCATCACATCCCACTCCACCTGCTAGGTCACGAGTCATGGATTGGACAACTGTGTCATGTTGCTCCCATCCTTGCCAGGTCCAAGGATGGGCCTTGTTTGACTTAAGCCAGTGAATCACTGTAAACTGTGTCCCTGGCCCCGGTGGTGTGTGTGGGAATGGGGACACGGTTTTTTTTACTCATTGTCTTGATACAGGGAGGAAGGATTATTTGTGAGTGATTATTCAGAGTGAATTAGCTCTAAGAAGCATAGAAGACAGATACATAAGATGTTTCCCATATGCATAGAAAATAAACCAGTCGAACAGTTAGGAAACTTTTTAGTGGGTATGTGGTTGAGCCTGTTTCCTTGTCTGTAAAATGGAGTGAAAAAGACCAGCCTCATAGGATCATTATGAAGGTAACACAAGTTACTGTGAACAGACAAGGAGGCCGAGCAATTGTTGATTTCATATACTTTAGTGGAGGAAAAAAATGGATTAGGAGACTAGGAGATGTGAAATTTTATTTTTGATCCGTAGAAGCTTAGAATGGTCAACTTCCTGAGGCTCCGAATGGCTCATCTGCAAGAGTATAGGATGAATTGGACCAGATGTATCTAAACCTTCATCTTACTTTAAAAATGGTTAGTAACTTAGGGTTTGACTTTGTCATTCAGGACCAAAGAGCATGCATAGATGACACCAGGTTGACTTTGGTGTGTTTGGAGTTTACAAGATTCCCATATCCCTCTCAAGGGCTCATCTCTGTGGAGTAGCTTTGCTCAAGCATTGTTGCTTTTTAAGCCAGTCTTTGCAATTAACATGCAAGCATGAAGTACTTTACATGTTTCCTAATTTTTCTTCATGACCATCACGTTGTCAACAAAGCTAATGCCATCATGGCGAGATGATGATTATTATCACTTCTCTGACTAATTTGGAATGATGCATTGTGCTTTCCTGGCGCCATCTTAGTCTTAAACTGAATATGAATACACAGTTCCTCTAACCATTTTCCTTGCTTTTCAAAGGCACACTTGATTTTGTTTGGGTGCATTTAAATATTAACACAGACAGCTGGGATGTATTGTTTGAAGTGCAGTTCCAATTCATTTTGGATTCTGGGCACCTGTGATACTTGTCTTCTTATACATCAGTGCATTCAGGTGTGGGCTCACCACAAAAGAAATTTGCATCCATGAAGTAGCTGGGAGCGGAGGGCTTTGAACGGTAGCAGGCAGATGGAAGCTCTCCATATTGGGGTAGGAGATAGGATTCATTCTGCGTTTTCAAAGAAATACATCATTAAGCAGTGTTTCTTTTCTGAACATTGCTGGCCTTGGAGGGTTTCAAGCTTCATATCTTCAGATATAACAGGTGACTATCCGGGGTCCAAAATATGTGGAGGACTGGTTCACACCATAGGGTGTCTTCCAGGCTTCAGACTGTGTTGTGTTTGGATGGCAGAGGCCTGAGATTTGTGGCCGGCATGCTTGTATTCGGTTCCTTGATCTGCTGCATACTTAGCTGTGTGACCTGGGACTAGTTACTTAGTGTCTCTGAGCCTTCATTCCTCCATCTGTAAAAGAGATGGAATGACCCCTTGCTCGATGAAGATGAAGTAAGGCTAGAGGCCCTGTGCACCTAGGACATAGGCTTATGCATATAGTTGGAACCAGAACCGTGGGTTCTAGGCCTACAGTTGTATGAACTTGGGCAAGCCTAAGTTACTCAACTATTCTAAGCGTCAGTTTGCTTATCTGAATGGACCCATTATGGAGACATTGTATCTACTGCCTGGCGGTTCGTTGGGGATTATATAAGATAATGTATATAAAGTGTTCAGTGCATCTTGAGTTCATGGCACAGAGAGAAGGCTCATGGTAAGCTATTATTAGTATTAATAATAATCCTGGTAATCTCTCTAGGTTATCCTGTAGTTGTTTTTCTGTAAAATCAGGAGGTTCTGTTCACTTACCCCCAAGGTCTGTGCTTCTAGGCAGTCACTGGGCTGTGTGCGTTTGACACCCCTCCTGTGTCCAGCGGGGTGATGATTTTGACTCACCTCGGCTCTCCTCCTGTCTTGCAGTGTTGACAGAAGGCTACATGGGGGCCCTGCACGAGGACAGACAGGGCAGCTCGGCGCAGATCCGCAGGCGCAAGGCTTCCGGCGACCCGTACTGGGCCTACTCGGGTGAGTTGACTGGTTCCCACCGCGATCATACAGGCCAGTTCACATCCCATTAAATTCACTCAAAAGCACACTTTTAATCACTTTCACGCCTGATTTCTGTTTGTTCAAACCTTTTGTAGTTCACTAAAAGTTGAAATATTCAAGCCTGTTTTTCCTCAAGGTGATAAGTACCTTAATTTATCTCTCCCACCTGTTTTCTCAACCTGCTGTTTTCCCCTCAATTTGCATTTATTTCTGAACTTTACTCGTTAATGAGTTATTGTACCAAACTTGTAATTTTCCAAAAGACGTGGCCTTTTCTTGTCTCTTCCCAGTGGCTGTGATTTCAGAGAGCAGAAAATATAAGCCTAGTCTTCAGCTGCTAAATAGATGCTAAATATTACAGTGCATCACGTATCAAAATGAACTATTATGCTTTAATCTAAGAAATGCAACTTTATTTTCAAATCATATCTTGTTAATTGAATGTATTTCAGCCCTCTACTGTGTTTCTGTAGTTCGTTTAATTTTTTTTTTTTTTTTTCACATTTCGCCTTTGAGCCAGTGAAGAGAGAGAATTGTTATAAAACTATGTTGAATGCTACATTGGAAGTAATTTTCTTACATTTGAAGGGGCAAAAAAAAAAAAAGATCTGCAAGAATATACAGGCCTTTCTGGCTTATGCTTCTAACAACTATCAAAAATAAGAGGTGGATTGTTATTTCTAAAAGAGATTTTGGTGCCCCAAAATACATGGAAAATGTAGTGTAGCTAATTAAGGAGGAATGCTTGAGGAAGACAGACCACTTTGGAAATCACTCTAGCACTGAATAATTCAAATTTTTGTATGAAAGTGCTTGGAAGCATGGCGTATTAGTCTTAATAATAAATCTGTGCATTATGCAATGTTGTTGCATACAGAACTGAAAGGTATTATTTTCATAATGATACTCTGGTTTTAAACCCTGAATTTCCACCTGCAAATCCTGTTAAATTCATGTCAGTGTAAAATTTATAGGCCTGATCTTTAATTACACCTTATCTATTGGCTTTTTGCATCCTTTTGTCTATTGATAAATCTCCTGCCCCTACAGGGAGAGTAGTCTATCTGTTTTGTTTTGCAAGGAACAGATAGTGATTCTGAAGTCTTCCATCACACCTGTTCCTTGTGATTAGAATGATCTAATTAGAGCCTTTTTGTCACCATTTCTGATAAATGAAGGAAATTGGGAAGTGAAGGCCAAAATTACATATATATAGCTTCTTGCCAAGAAACCCAAAGAAGATATATCGTTTTTGTACTCTGTGGCTCTAATAGCAGTTAGGAAGAGGCATAAAGTGGCCTGCTATGTACAGTTCATCAATTTCGAATAATAATGCTGTTGGGAAATTGGAAGTTATATCCCATCAGCATCTACAGTTGCAAATGGCAGTGAAAGAATGAAGGGCCTAAAAATGTTCCCATTACTTAGTTAAGAATGGACATAATTAGTGCAATCTTTGGGATGGAGCCTTTGTTGATGTTCTTAACTGTGGTGGACTTAGTGGGTCTCCGTTTTGTATTTCTGGAATGCATCGTGCGTGGATTTGGTAACTGTTTCTTTTGGTAGAAGGGCTACTAGTTCATCTTCAGCGGGTTGGCATGCGCTTCTGTAAAGATCCCAGTAGTAAATACCTTGGGGTTTGCAGGGCATATGGTCTCTGTTGCAGCTACTCAAGTCTGCCTTATAGTGCAAAAGCAGCCCTAGGTAGTTGGACGAACTGTCTGTGTTCTGATAAAAATTGATTTATGGACAAGGAAATTTGAATTTATTCTAATTTTTATGTGTCAGGAAATCTTATATGTTAGACTTTTTTTCCCCTCAACCATTTAAAAATAGAGAAACCATTCTTACTTTTCAGGTTGTACTAAAATTGGCGGCCAGTTGGATAGGGTCCACAGGCCATAGTTTGTCAACCTCTGTTTTAGTTGTATTTTTTGGTTTTGTTTTCTGGAATCAGGAGAAGACAGTCATTTGGAGAATCCCCCAGAAGGATATAGACTGGCTTGGAAGAACCAGTGGAGTAACTTGCTAGGTGTAATGGAAAAAATAAAAGTAAGAGGAGAAGAAAAGAATGAGAGAGTTATCAATTGATGGTTTATAGTCCTGTACTTTAAACATCTTCCTGAAAATTCCATGGTATCAGTGGTTATTTTCAGCAAAGTGGTGAAATATTGGTTCTCATGTCAAGAACACTTGGGATCCTTTAGAGACACTCCTTAGCATTTGGCAAATAGATAAAGAAAGGGCAGGAAGGAGTAAGAGTTGTTGCCTGTCACCTTTGGTACTTCAGACAAGGGTCTTAAAACCACAGTGTACCAGATGGTGACCTATGAGCTGCAGGTACTACCTCTAGGTATAAATGTTGCTTGGAAAGTTGGACTGCCAAAAGAAAAGTCATTATTTGCAGAGGGGAATGCTTTTAGATTTAGCGGAGGTGAAGCAGGCCACTTCTGAAAGATTGGTTTAATGGTCCAGATTTTAATCTCATGACTCTAATTCACAAGTTTGTCTTAGTTCCTCCTAAGATAAAGGCATTGGTGCTTTGGGGGGTATTATGTGTGAGAGTGTGAATTTTGAAGTTACATAGACTATGGTTCAAATCTAAGGCTTATCTCTTAATATCTTTATGATGTTGGGAGGGCATTTAACTGCTTGGAGCCTCAGTCTTCCCCATCTTTGAAATAGGAATAATTAATAGAACTTCCCTCATAGAGATGTTAATGGGAATGAAATGAGAGGATGTGTGTGAAAAATTTAAGAAATCCCTGGTATAATGTACCTAATATTACTTCTTGCTGTTTTTGACACTATTAGTACTTTTGCTACTGTTGATATTGTTGTTACTGGAATTCTCAGTTGGGTGCTATGATTGACAGTGGGTGATCCCTAGGTAATCCTTCGAGCTAACTAGCTAAATTCTGTCAGCCATAATTCACAGGAATTGCCCATTTGAGATGTGGGAATGAGGGTTAAGCAAAAACTATCCTTAAGTTCAGGGCTTGGCAGACTACAAACCAACACCTGTTTTTGTGAGTAAAGTTTTACTGGAACAGAGCCACGTTTGGCACTTGTTGATGGCTACTTTCATGCTACGACTGCAGAGTTGAGTAGTGGCCACATAGACTTTTGACCGGGAAGCCTAGAATATTATTATCTGGCCCTTTACAGAGAACGTTTGCAACTCCTGACCACACTGATACAGCCTGGGTTATTGAGCAGATGGTAGCCTGACTCATAAACAAAACTCTTCAGAGATTTGGAACATGTCTCTGTTTGTTCTGGCCTTGCATTTCCCGTGAGCTGAAATATCCCCAGCAAATGTTCTAGGTAGCATCCATAGTGATTCTGGTGGTCGTGCTCTTGGAAAGTACTGGGAGGGACAAAGATGAGCGAGTGATGATGTGCTTCAGGAGGTGGAACGGGGAGAGAGGAGTGGGTGTTGGTACATTATGCTGGTCTGATTATTCTGGTGGCATCCCACCTGGTCACTTGAGGAGAGTTGCATAAGTATTTGAGCTGTGGAGAACTTGTTTTAAGGATATTGTCATGTTAGCATTTCATTGATATTAGTGTAACTTATCCCTTTAGGACTAGCCGAGTTATTTCACTTTCACTGCATCACCTTGGATAATGTCTACATCCTATTTATATTTGAAATGCTAAACAACTTTACTTTCATAGGCTTATCAAATGATGCCATGGTGAACACCTACAGCTTTAGGATACAGGACAGTTTACTGAGGAGCCTGGAGACAGGTGTTTCAGTCCCATTGTGCTCATCTGAGGATAGGTTATCTCTCTGGTTCTTAGTTTTTTCTACTCTAAAAAGCAGTGGTGATAATATCTGAGTTCAGCTTGCCAATATCACGCATAAGAGATATGAAGCAGAACATAAATGTAAGATTATTATTATTAGCTGTTAATAATAGCAGTGTAATTTCAAGATTGCTTTAGATCTTTGGATTTATTTTCCTTATACCAAGAATAGGGAAAAGGTGGGAAAGACCTTTGATGTGTTTCATGCAGAATTACACAGAGAAAAAATAAAAGCAATAGTTTTGAGAGTATCTCATTGGGACTATTACAACACTTTCTCTTCAGTTAGTTTTCTTGACTAAGATACAGATATTTTCTCTGTATTACTTGAGGTGATGACAGCCCGTGAATTTTGGAGTTCACCCAGAACTTCTGTAATTATTACACAAAACGTAACACATGCTAGGTAGGTCATTGTTGCCAGAAAGGGAAATGGGAAACAAATTTGGAGCAAGTTCAAGTGGAAATTTGAGGCTTTTTTTTTTTAATAGATCTTTATTAGAGTATAATTGCTTCACAGTACTGTGTCAGTTTCTGTTGTACACCAAAGTGAATCAGCCATATGCATACATATGTTCCCACATCCCCTCCCTCTTGAGCTTCCCTCCCACCCTCCCTATCCCACCCCTGTAGGTGGTCACAAAGCACCGAGCTGATCTCCCTGTGCTATGCTGCTACTTCCCACTAGCTAACTGTTTTACATTCGGTAGTGTATATATGTGGATGCTACTCTCACTTCACCCCAGCTTCCCCCTCCCACCCCATGTCCTCAGGTCCATTCTCTATGTTTACATCTTTATTCCTGCCTTGCAACTAGGTTCATCAGTACCATTTTTTTTTAGATCCCATATATGTGCGTTAGAATATGGTATTTGTTTTTCTCTTTCTGACTTGCTTCACTCTGTATGACAGACTCTAGGTCCATGCACCTCACTACAAATAACTCAGTTTCGTTTCTTTTTATGGCTGAGTAATATTCCATTGTATGTATGTGCCATGTCTTCTTTATCCATTCATCTGTTGATGGACATTTAGGTTGGTTCCATGTACTGGCTATTATAAATAGTGCTGCAGTGAACATTGTGGTACATGTCTCGTTTTGAATTATGGTTTTCTCAGTGTATATGCCCAGTAGTGGGAATGCTGGGTCATATGATAGTTCTAGTTTTAGTTTTTTAAGGAACCTCTATACTGTTTTCCACTGTGATTGTATCCATTTACATTCCCACCAACAGTGCAAGAGGGTTCCCTTTTCACCACACCCTTTCCAGCATTTATTATTTCTAGATTTTTTGATAGTAGTCATTCTGACTGGAGTGAGGTGATACCTCATTGTAGTTTTGATTTGCATTTCTTGAATAATTAGTGATGTTGAGCATCTTTTCATGTGCCTCTCGGCCATCTGTATGTCTTCCTTGTGAAGTGTCTATTTAGGTCTTCTGCCCAGTTTTTAATTGGATTGTTTGGTTTTTTTGATATTGAGCTCCATGAGCTGTTTATATATTTTGGAGATTAATCCTTTGTCTGTTGTTTCATTTGCAAATATTTTCTCCCATTCTGTGGGTTGTCTTTTTGTCTTGTTTATGGTTTCCTTTGCTGTGCAAAAGCTTTTAAGTCCTATTTGTTTATTTTTGTTTTTATTTCTGCTACCCTAGGAGGTAGGTCAAAAAAGATCTTGCTGCGGTTTATGTCAAAGTGTGTTTTTCTTGTGTTTTCCTAGTCTAAGAGTTTTATAGTGACTGGTCTTACATTTAGGTCTTTAATCCATTTGGAGTTTATTTTTGTGTATGGTGTTAGGTAGTGTTCTAATTTCATTCTTTTACATGTAGCTGTCCAGTTTTCCCAGCACCACTTATTGAAGAGGCTCTCTTTTCTCCGTTGTATGTTCTTGCCTCCCTTGTCGTAAATTAGGTGCCCAAATGTGCATGGATTTATCTCTGGGCATTCTGTCCTGTCCCATTGACCTATATTTCTGTTTTTGTGCCAGTACCATCTGTCTTGATTACTGTAGCTTTGTAGTATAATCTGAAGTCAGGGAGCCTGATTCCTCCAGCTCCATTTTTTGTTCTCAAGATTGCTTTGGCTATTCGGTGTCTTTTGTGTTTCCATACGAATTGTAAAATTTTTTGTTCTAATTCTGTGAAGAATGCCATTGGTAGTTTGATAGGGATTGCATTGAATCTGTAGATTGCTTTTGGTAGTATAGTCTTTTTCACAATATTGATTCTTCCAAACCAAGAACATGGTATATTTCTTCATCTGTTTATGTCATCTTTGATTTCTTTCATCAGTGTTTTATAGTTTTCTGAGTACAAGTCTTTTGCATCCTTAGGCAGGTTTATTCCTAGGTATTGTATTCTTTTTGTTGCGATGGTATATGGGCCTGTTTCCGTAACTTCTCTTTCTGATTTTTCGTTGTTGGTGTATAGGAATGCCAGAGATTTCTGTGCATTAATTTTGTATCTTCTGACCTTACCAAATTCATTGATTAGTTCTGGTGGCATCTTTAGGATTTTCTATGTATAGTATCATGTCATCGGCAAATACTGGCAGTTTTACTTCTTCTTTTCCAATTTGTATTCCTTTTATTTCTTTCTCTTCTCTGATTGCCATGGCTAGGACTTCCAAAACTGTGTTGAATAAGAGTGGCAAGAGTGGACACATCCTTGTCTTATTCCTGATCTTAGTGAAATGCTTTCAGTTTTTCACCATTGAGTATGATGCTTGCTGGGGGTTTGTCATATATGGCTTTTTTGAGGCATTTTTATAAAGCTCTCTGTTTTCTCTTCTCCCCCTCAATGACTTGGGGAAAAACAGGTGGTGGTTTCCCCTCCCACCCCTTTTTAGCTTACCCTGTTTGGTTTTCTGCACTTTTAATAATGTATATCTCATGTTTTTCTTGTGTAGACAGATTTTACACAAGAAGAGGGATATTTCTCATTGTTAGAGGACTTCAAAATTGAGACATGCCATGACCAAAATTCTTTGTATGAAGTGTCTGGTGTTGCACTGGGTCAAGCAGGATTATTCTAAGAGGCATTCCTTTTGTGGCCAGGAAATTGTGGGAAGAGATCTCCAATGTCCTTTCTAATTGTTTTGGGGTTTGATGACTTGCTCAGCTGTAAAATGGAGATAAAAGGACATACCTTGTAGGATGGCTTTTCTGGTATGGCTCTTAGTTATATGCCACTGCACTACACTATTCCCATGAACATCTTGTATTATAACATGCATGTATGTGTGTGTGTGTGTGTGTGTGTAATTTCCCCAGCTAAATATAGAGTTTTTGCGGACAAAGATTATAGCTTATAATTCCTTGTTTTTCCTGCTTTGTACCAGAGTATCTCATTTTGTAGATATTTGGTGCATATTTTTTAAGTGTGTGAATAGATGGATGGATAAATGTATTTATGCCAGAGTCTGTGCTTGGAAGCTCACTAAGGGGATCCTGCCATGAAATCCAGATAAATCAGTGGGTGATTTACAAAAGGTTTCACCGTTGGATCCTTTTAAGTAAGGAGCTCCCCTGGTGAACTTAAGATATAATTAAATTCCACCAAGGGGGGAAAGTGGCAGGGGTGGGGTGGTGGTGGTGGGATGAATTGCGAGACTGGGATTGACATATATACACTAATATGTATAAAATGGATTACTAGTAAGAACCTGCTGCATAAAAAAATAAAATTCCTAAAATAATATTTCCATGCCTATTTTTAATAATGTCTATACAAGGTAAAGCAAAATACAGATGCCTGCCGAAGTCTGCTTTTGGCATTAGAAAAATGGAAGGCACTATAGAACCTTAATGTTAATATTGTCATATTATTTGCCCCTCTCCTAATGCCTCCTCCGAAATCTCTTAAGGGAATCATTTCCCCAGAGACATTCTCTTTGCGATAGAGACCTTCTGGTCTGATGGGACCACACTTTTGAGATTCATTCTCCTAAGTCCCAGCTCAAAGGTATCTCTACCCGACCCCACTGTCTTAACTCATCAGTTTCCCCTTTATTTTTTACAATTAATTTCGATCTTCTCTACAATCCCCTATTAATCTAGTTACAGTTTTTAAGTAGAAGTTATTTATTTCTTTGTTCAAGATACTTACTAATTGCTTACTGTGTGCCAGGTGTTGTGGTATAATGGGATGGGCCAGAGAAACTCCTCAGAAGTGCTACTTACTGCCAAGTACCTTTAAAGATGGGCGGGTGTTTGCCAGGACATGCAACGGCCTGAAGACGTTCAATGGCTTGGCCGTGACTGGAAAGCTGGAAGCAGCTCAGTAGGTCTGGAGCATGTGGTAGAGGGGAGCAAGTTAAGGGAATAATGCAGAGTATTGGAGGTGGATCAGAAAGTGTCTCAACAGAATTCTACTAGTGACTTATAACATCTTTTTTAGGGTGATGGGGAGTCATTTAAGGATATCATGCTAGAAATGGACTAATTTGCTTTTATGTTTGAGTTGCAGCACAAGTTGTAAGGATAAGGATTGGTCAGTAGGGGAAGAGGGCAGGGTGAGAAACTATGAGAAGCAATGAGGTTGTATCATCAGAAATTTGAGAGATGAAAGAGCCCATGGGAATTCATTATCATTAGCATATGGAAGAGAAAGCAAAATGAATTATCTGGGATGACCCCCAGGATGATTGAAGATGGCATTGCATTTAATTTAAAATGAGTAAATGAGGAATGGTGGGTTGGTTATAAAGATAAAAAATTTGGACTTGAACCTATTAAGACATGGCATAGTGTTTTGCTCATATTTCTTACACCCTTTAAACTTTATGCTCCTTGAGCAGAACCTTTATCTGTAATTAATCTTTGTATTCCCTTGTTCCCACCTAAATGTCTTGGAATAGCAGGGCTTTCAAGGTAGGGAATACATTGTAGGAGAAGCTGTTTCTTCCTATAGGTATTCTTTTTTTCTTTTACACTTGATCTGTGATTACAAGGATAGATTGGGTGAGAGAAAACACATATGGTCACACACAAATCAGGACTTTATATATAAAAGAGAAAAATGTGGTGCCATATGCTTAAGGTACCTCGATCGTTTTTCAATGCAAAGTTTGGCTTTTTTTTTGCTCCACCGTTTGAATGAAATTACTCTAGCGTCTTAGAGATGTGTTCTTCATCTTTTTCTTTTTCTTTCTTTTTTAACCTTGTTCTAATCCTTGCTACTTGAGTTCTAAAGTTTCTTAGCATCTTCTCTCTGGAGATGGTTTCACAAGTATTTGTAAAGCTAATGGACGCTATTGTACGTTATAAGAGGACATCAGTAAATTCTTTAGGGTCCTTGTAACCCTTGGAAGAAGCATATTAGGAAGTTGAAATATTGTTCAATGCTGGGTTGGTATCAAGTGCTATGTAACAGCATTAACAATTTAAATTGTTGCTATGATGAGAAGCTTAAAACATGTGTAAATTAAAGGCTAAGTGTTTGGGTTTTAAATTGGCTCTGAAAGTAGTGGGTTGCTGGAGCCTTTTTCAAGGGCTCTTGGGCAATATCTGTGAAAATGTTAAATATTGATAGTCTTTGATCCAGCACTTCTGCTTCTAGGAATTTGTCTTTTAGAAATACTTGTACATATCCCCAGTGTGGCGTTGTGAGTGTAACAGCTAACCATCAGTAGGGACTTGGGTAATTTTAGTACATTCTTATGAAATGGTTAGTAAACATCTACCAAAATGAAATAGGTTGAGTGACAAGATATATAAAAATAATTTGGGTAATAAGGTCCCATCAAGAAATAGAACTGAGAAGTTTGGAGACTATACGCAAAAGTTAATTGTGATTATCACTGAGAAATGAGGGACACTGCTTTTTAAAAATTTATATTTCTATAATATTGTTAGTATCTTATGGAATTATATCTAGAATATTTTCATTTCTCATACCAGTACATTCATAATATTTCCTAAAAGAATCCTTTTATTTTATAATAGATGGCTGAATTGTACCAAATTTAGGCAGTTTTCTTTGTAACAATTATGAGGGGAGAGAAAGAAGGAGAAGAAGAAAAAAAAACTACAAGGAAAGCCAGAAGGAAAGCAAAAGGCTTTTTGTCTCTTTAATTGATTATATCTAAATTTTTTTGGTGAAACATTTTCACTGGCATTTCAAATTTCATAAAATGCTGATATGAATCATGCAGAAATTAATGAACTGATATTGACTCAGTTTGAAAATGAACAGCAAGATTTATTGAGCAAAGCAGTAAATATTGACCCAGACAGAGGTAAGGTCAATATTTGCTTTGATATAACATAAATCTTAATATTTAGTAATCTATACATGTTGTGGGTCTACAGAAGGCATACAGAGAGCTATCTATAAGTATATATTTTTTGTATCTGTGATGGATCAAAGTCAGACATCTTTTTTCCTGGTCATAAATTTGAAAGGATGGTAGTCTCTCCTTTAAATCTAGTTTCTTTAGGGCAGGGGTGGGGTGAGTGTGGGCTGGTGGAGGGACATGATTGATTTAAATGTTCAAAGGAAAAATATAACTAGCTTTATACGTGCCTAATAATTGGAGAGCAATGATTTGCAGTGTTCTCTGTGATTTACTTAAAGGCTACTCATCTTCATTTGTAACCTAACAAAATGGACTCATTTATTATATCCGATTTAGTTCATAAAACCCACTCTCTAACAGTATAAAACAGAGGAACATTCTGTCATTCCCTTTGGATATTAAGCTCAGTTATGTGGAATTTTTTTGGCAAATAAAATATCATTCATATATATCATGCTGAGTAACATTTTATTGGCTTTTCCCTTTTTGTAATTATTAAGTTGAACTATACCCTTATTCCTTACCTTGTCTCTTCTCTTGGCTGGGTGAGCCTGGTAGCAATACAAAAGTAAGGGAAACCTTACTGGATTTCACTGGCTTTTGAACTTTTAGTATTGCCATTACATGGCTGGAATAAGTGTCTAATGTGTGCTTAAAGAGAGGATATTCGGTTTGTTTAAGTATAGTCAGGAACTCAGTTCGCAGGATCAAGTGTAATCTTGTACCTGAGCAAAAGTCTTAAGTCATATATGGTCCTGTTGCGATCAGTCCATCATGAGTATAACCAGTCTGATAACTGTGTAAAGTGGTGATGTTGGTCTTCAAAGATTTGTTAAGTGATTCTGAAATTAACCTCGCCTCCATCTCTCAGCTGGTCATCTCCCATGACCCCATTTGAGACCGGTAGCATTAAGGATAGTGTATCTTCTTGGTTGTCTTTCTAGCTATTAAAATTTAACTATACTCTGTTTCATTTATATTAAACCCCATTTTCTATCATGTAATAAAGGCCTTGTTTACATTGAAAATCAAATCAGTGGTAGGTGTATAACGTAGAACCTTGCCTTCTCAACAAATGCTTTCTGATGACTTGAGGAATCCTTGCTTTTCATTAATAGTACTACAGTGTATAATAAATAATCTTTTCCCTGAGTGTAGTATTAAATGTGATTTTTGTCATGTGAAAAATGACTTTACTGTGGTATAAGAATTTTTTTTTTTTTTTTTGCGGTATGCGGGCCTCTCACTGTTGTGGCCTCTCCCGTTGCGGAGCACACGCTCCGGACGCACAGGCTCAGCGGCCATGGCTCACGGGCTTAGTTGCTCCGCGGCACGTGGGATCTTCCCGGACCAGGGCACGAACCCGTGTCTCCTGCATCGGCAGGCGGATTCTCAACCACTGCGCCACCAGGGAAGCCCTGTGGTATAAGAATTTGACTTTAGCATAATAAAGTCATTTCTTCTTGAGTTCTTTATCAAGGAGAAACTCACAATTTGGTGCTAATAGGTCTTTTAACACTTGTCTGTCACTTGCCAACATCACTTTTTAAAAGAGACGGGTCTTGCCCAGAGCCTTCAGCTGGGAGAGTATTTTAGAATTTGATCCTGTGGCTTTCATTATTTCTTGGTACCCCTAATATATGACAGGCCATGCTAGTTTTCTGTTTTGGTGTGTTAAGTTTCCTATTAATTACATGTTTAAGATTTTATAAAAAGTGAGTCAGTTTAAGGAAGAAAATTTAACTCAGCAGTTGTACAGCTGGCATTCCAGTATGGCAAAATGAGTCGTCTTCTCTACCAGATATTATCACCATCTTGGAAGGATTGAAAACCTCTTATATGCCGCGCAATCAACCTGTATCTCTGATGTGAAAAAATCCAGAAGGGTATAGAGTTTCTTGAATTGGCTTAAAAATTATGGAAAATATTTAGTGTTCTAATTTTAAAAAGTATAGCTCATTGTATGTCCTGGTTCTGGTACAGTCACATAGATTAGTAAAAATCTTAAATACACACTGGCCCCAGTCCCCCTGAATTTTCCCTTCATCGCTGCCTCAGCTACTCCTCCTGTTCTGGGACCTTTGGGATTGAACACCCATCCTCCACCATCCATTGTCAGTGTTTATTGCCCCCGATTTGTTAAATGTTTCACCTATCATCCCTGCTTATCATGATGGAGGGAATTTCAGAGAGTGAAAGGGTGGGCTGTGGGGTGTTTGAAGGTGTGCATTACGCTCTGCGGCCCACTTACTAAATTTAGTTGACCTTGAGATCTTCTCTGAGTTTGGGAAGCCACTTGATCCAAGTTTCCTGTTTATGTTAATCCACATTCTCCCAGTTTGATGGCCATTGCCTGGGAGGAAAACAAGCTCCTTCTTGAAGCTGCATAAAAATTTGCTGCTCCCAAAGGTATCATTTAGTTGCTCTGCCCCAATTATTGTTGGCTTCTTTCCCTCCTGGAAGCAGTTTATCTCTGTCCCACCCTTCCCTCTAGTTCCAAGGGTTAGAATAGCATTCTTCCTTTTAGCTGGGCGTGCATGTCATTAGTACATTTGGTATCGATTGGTTGTTGAAACTTTAGCAGGAAAATGAAATATGAGCCTCTAGTAACTAGGCTGTTGGAGTACCTTCCAAGATGAGAGAGAAGCCATTTGTGGTGTGTTTCTGCTTCTGGGACCTCACTGTGATAATGGGAGGTATTTTCTCCTCACTGTTGTGAAGTGCATAGCACACAGTTTCCTCTTGGGAAGTGATTTTGACACTTTTTGAATGTCCTGTGGCTTTTATATTCTTACACCACCTCCTAATGAGCTATCTTTATAACATTCTTTTTGTGTAAAGATTGCCCTTTCTCTCACCATCCACTAGGGTGTGAAAAGGAAGTTTCAACACTTATGGCCAGTTGGACCATGCACCTGCTGTACCAGTAAGAACAAGTCAAGATTAGCTTCTTTTGTCATGAGTATTCTTGGCTGGCAGTATTACCACGATTTTTCTCCCGACTTCACACCGAGGTCACTTCCAGGGGCATGTTTGAGTATGAGGATTTGTTTTTGTATCAGTTACCATGTTTTAGCCTCTGGGAAAGACCTTCGGACTCTCCTGTCTTATTAATAATAAGGGCAATTTATATCTTATTAGCCCTCTACAGGCAGGACACTGCCAGGTAGCATCTTCGTACTTTGCCATCTTGAAGGTATAACCTCTGTTGTTTATACTTTACCATTCTTAGCTGGTAGGCTTTGTACTTAGAACCACTTTCCTCGTGGCTTTAATACGACTTCAGCAGTTCCAGAGGTCAAATGCTGAGGTATAAAGTCCAGAGAAAGTATCTTTTTCTTGCGTGTGTATTTAAGAGCAAGTAAAATGCTCCTCAAAGCACCCCACCCTTGGTCTATCAACCCTTTTACCTCATTGGTCAGAAATGAATCATGTGTTCAGGCTTCATCCAATCACTGGTGAGAGAAATGGGATTAGCATGATTGGCTCAGACCAATGAGGATGTAGGCAGACATAGCAGGGGGCATGGCTGTTGCCTAAGTAGCCCTTAGAGCCTTCCACCCTCGTTGTCTTTTCCAGGTCTTAAAAGCTAAGCAACCTCATGGCACTGAATAAGGGAGGCAGTCACAGGAAAGACATTTCTTTACTTTTGATATGAGGTTTTGATTTCAGAAGCCTCACATGGTTGTAAATAAAATAATAAAGCTCCATGAATTTGGGGTCCTTTACAGTTTTCAGGGTTGTACTGCCCAGTTAATCCTGTCACCACTGGTTACATGTGGCTATTTCCATTTAAAGTCATTAGAATGAAGTCAAAGTCACAAGAAAGAATGATCTGGCCCCAAATGTCAATAGTGTCACTGACCCTGTGCTAGAGGCTTGCCAGAGTTCCTTGCTTTTGTGCAGTCTGTCGCCATGATGCTGTGAGAGTTCCACCTTTCTAATCAGTTAGGGATGTATTTCCCGGGCGGAGTGAGTATTCTATGGCGAGGTTGCGTCTGGCTGTGTTGTGCAGGGTGGCCAAGGTATTACAGGATCAAGTGAGTGGCATATGCTGTTCAGCCCTTTCTGGAGACTGGAGAGGAGAAACGGAAAGCTTGGCAGGTTGACCGTTCCAGGAGGCTTTGCGTGAAATCATAAAGGAATGCATCACAACTCGGGTCGTGGTGAAAAGCCCGCCTCTTGTGTGGTGTGAAGGCCATGAATGATCTCCAGGCTGCAGTAAAGAGGTGGTGAGATTGCTCTTATTATTATTGTTTTATTTTTGAGGTCCCTGGTGACTACTCCACGTGTCAATCCTTTGATCTAAGAGGCTGTTATGAAATAATATCTGTCTTAGAAATGCGTACCATGAAGGACCCTCCAGAATAGCTGATCAAGCCCCTGTAGCACCATGAGAAAGTTTACAGTTACCCGATGGTAACCTTGACAAGTCACTTCAAAGGTGGGCGGGACATAGCTCACTTTGTTAAGTGATCACTTTTTTTTTTTTTTTTTTTGGCGGTACGCGGGCCTCTCACTGTCGTGGCCTCTCCCGTCGCGGAGCACAGGCTCCGGACGCACAGGCTCAGCGGCCATGGCTCACGGGCCCAGCCGCTCCGCGGCATGTGGGATCTTCCCGGACCCGGGCACGAACCCGTGTCCCCTGCATCGGCAGGCGGACTCTCTACCACTGCGCCACCAGGGAAGCCCTTAAGTGATCACTTTTAACAAAGGGAGTGGAAGGGAAGTAGACCTATGAATGGTGAATGACAGGTCATAATGATCTAGCTTTTTGTCACGTGTCAGCCGCTTAATATTTGATATTAGTTATGTAAATGTTGTGAAAATGACCACAGATTCCTCCCAGAATGGATTCCTTACCTTCTGTGTGTGGCTTAAACAAAAACTATCCTGTGGGGGAGGAGGATAAATGTGTGTATATGTATCTATACGTGTCGTGGCACCCTTAACTTTCTACAGAGCAGATGGTAATTATCTACTTGCTCTGTCTCAAGCCCTCATGTTCATGTTTAGATGTAAAGACAGGTTCATGGGGTCACTGCCTCCAGGGAGGTCAAAGACTCTTTTCCTCTTTCTGTTTTGAAAATGAAATCTGTTATCAGTGATAGTGCCTTAGAAGGTTGAATATACCAAGTTCGAATATATTTATCCTGATACTCCTATGGTAGGTCTACTGAGAGTTTGAAAAGGTGTAAGATCATTAATATGCCAGGTTGACCCTGAAATATTTTTTCTTTAAATTGGAATGATAACATCTTACCCAAGTATTGACATATCCATTTAAATTGTGTTCAGACTTGGGTTATTCCAGCTCTTTCCATCACTACAATTTGGAATTCAAATCCAGATGCCTATTTATGGTGAAGGTCAAGTGAGAAGCACTTTTCTCCCCAAAGAAATGTTGGAATTATCGTTGCGTGTTTTTCCTACCCTGGATTCTTCCTCACGTCCAAGACTAATTCCGAATGACTTTCTTTGTCCTTACTGTTGACAGGAGACTTTGTTTTTGGAATATTCTTTTTCTTTTAAGTTTTTTCTCTCAGTCTAACATCTCTGATTGATGCCATATTTTCCAGGTCTCCATCTATATATGAAAGGGGTAGATTTGGAATTTCAAATCTCTCTTATGGAAATATAGACTAAATTATAAAAAGAAAGTATGTTCCTATCACAAATGTATTATTTAACGCCATTATTATATTAAAATGTTTTCCCAATTAAAAACGATTGTTATAAAACAGCAGTTCATTGTTAAAATGTTACTTAAAATAGGAGGGTAGCCACACTCCATTTTTTAAATAAGTATTTTTTTGTAGTAGGAAAGGGACATCATGCTCTTTCTATTTTCTTATGGCTTATTCAAATACATCATGATTTCACTGTAGTAAATACTTTTTCATAATTTCATCATGCAGACAACCCCAAATTCTCAACTAAGTAGTTTGTCTAAAGGTTGCTCCAACTGAGTGCTGCCCTTTAGAGAACATGTTTTATTGGCTCTTAAGAGCATTTAAAATATTTTTATAGGAATTGCTTGGCATTTAGATGTTTTAAGTGATTTTAATAAATTAGGTACAGCTGTAATATAAAAGGAGGAAAATACACACTTTCAGGGTTGAAAGACACTTCAGTGGGTTGTAGAATGCTTAAAATACAAGTTCAGATGAATATTTGCTATTTGATTTTGGGGCTGTCATAACAGAACAGAATAGATTTATGCAGTGGGAGGACAGGAAATATAATAATTAGAAATATATTGATTTCAAATTTTTGTCTGTAAAATCCTGGTCATAAATACGGTTATTAGAATCCATGTTTATGGTCTTGAATTTGATTGAGAAGAGAGTTATTCATCAGAAAAGCCACCAGTCCCACCATTTACCGCAACGAATCATGAATTTGTATCTCTGTAACTCGCAAGTGTGATGTATGTCTCTTTTTGGTAGGGACAGTTATTACAGGAATTAATTTTAGACATGGGGAGACTTTTATGGCCATTTTAACTGTTACCTAAGATTTAAATAATTTTACTGATTTCTTGGTGTTAGCCTCTGGGAGTAGAGTTTCTGTGAAGAAAAAGAGTATCATCAGTATGGAATTGTGTTGAGTATCTCTGTGTTTACATCTGAACTGAGTCTCATAGTAAGAAGTCTTGGTAGCAGGGTAAAGTGAAGGTGCTTGTTCAGAGAGTTATGAGTCTGTGCCTGGAATACTAGTTCAGTAGGTGGTTAATAGGCTTTTTATGGCAGGGAAGTCCTGGGGCCAAGGAAGATTGGGAATTGCTGAGGCAAACATTAGTACTGCAGGTGTTTTTACTGCAGAACTTATCAGAGCCTTTATTTTTATTTTTATTTATTTTTTTATTTATTTCAGAACCTTTAATAGTCCTCTCTTACTAAAGAATTGTACACTTCACCTTTGCTGCGCACTCATACACTCCATTAGGAATGGAGGGGAAGATAAAAGAGGCAAAGGGTCATGGCGGGGTGGGGAGAGTGTGGGTAGGAGATTGATTCTTGTGAGCTGGATCACTGCTTGTCATTATTATCTTGTAAAAGCTTTTAAGAGGACTGTGCTGGTGTTCTGGATATGGTTGTAGGGAAATTTCAGTCAGAATGATGAGTTTCATTTCACTCAGGCATCCACCATGAAGTGAAATGCAGAGATATGCTTTATTAAAAGGAAAAGCCGTGCCAATGGACATCAGAAATATTTTCCTCTTTCTTCCTTACCTCATGACAATGAATCATTTGTGTATGAAAGAATTCCTTGGGGAAGGAAAGGCCGTTTAGTTTAATGTGATGAAAATATGTATTTGAGTCACCATAAAAGAAAAGAGTTACTAGGATTGGCTACATTTAAATTTAAGGGCTTGTGTTTTGTATGACACCTTCCTTAAGAGGATGATGATGTGTGGGAGGTTTTCATACCGGTTGAATTTGGGAATCATAGAATTGTCACCAGCAAGTGGTTAGATGACAGGACCCACCCACCCCCACCCCCACCCCCACCAAGATTTTAGTCAAGCCAGACTTCAGGTCACTGGGCCTCAACAGTGAGGGTACCAGGAAAGATTAAGTTTGGAAATTAAGTGTTAAAAGTTAAGAGGGAAAGAAAGAACTGGGATCAGAGAATGTGGAGAGAGAAAGAAAAATGGTGCCTTGCTAACTGTAAAGAGTAGCAGGTCCTCTAATCAGGGCAGGTGAACATATTTCCACTCATTGCCATGTGGCCCCTGGGAGGAGGCATGGCAGAATCGCTCTTGATTGAGAATTACTGCTACAGAGCATTTAAAGCATAATAGGTCATAACAGTATAGAATACTGTGGAATTCTTAGATGGTAAAGTTGGCCATGATGTTTGATCTGATAAGCTTATTTAGGTAATTGTAAAAAGTTCCTTCTTGCAAGGGGGTGATTGTTAAGTGTTTTTTACTACTTTCTTGTAACAATGTGGCATGGAATTTATTTACCTTTGAGTTGTGCTATGTCAGCCCTGGGAAGCATGGATTAAGTTGGTTGTAGCTCAGATTAGAGATGAAGAACAATAGTTAGTTGCCTAATTAATGGCATATATGTTCACCCCTGGTCTGTACAGTTTACTGTTTAGGGATGAATGATTAGGTGTGTTTTTAGACATTGTCTACCTTTACCAGATTTTAACCATAGTGCTTCATCTCATGCTTATTTATGTGAAGATTTAAAGATGTTGCCTGAATTAAAACAGCAGGCAAGGTCATAATGTTAATTATCTGAATATTGTTAGCCTTCAGCATACACGTACATATATTTTTTTCTGTCTGGTTGTGGGACTAATTCTTTGAATGATTTTCTTAATTTTACATACATTTTTCCCCCTGCATTTAATCTTGTTCTATTCAGATCATCTCTAATTTCTCTGGAAATGGCTTCATAAAGAATTTAAAACGAGCTGTGAATTGAGATCTTCTTTTAAAAAATGGAAATTGGGGGGTAGAATCAAGGTGGCGTACTAGGAGAACGTGGAATTTGCATCTCCTCACAACTTGGGCACCCACCAGGCACCGGTGGGGGACCACAGACATCTAAGGGCACGGGAGGAACCCCCAGTGACCGGGTGGACATGGGGCGTGGGAGGAGTGAAGGGGGAGAAGAGGAGGCGGGTCAGGACTGGCGCCCCTGAGGGGCGGCTGGGGGAGGGGAAGGGATCCCACGCTCGAAGGGGGAAATTCGGGAACCATTGGGAGGGCAGAGGATCAAAAGGGAGCATGGCGAGGATTCTCCTGCCCACGTGGGCCCCAGGGAACCTCCTGAGACCCCAGGCCTGATCCTCTGCCCAGCGAGGCCCCCTCCAACCATGTGGGTCCTGAGGGAGCAAGAGAGAGGGGAGGGGGAGCAAAAGTAAAGGCCGGAACTACAAAACCGGCACCCCTGAGGGGTGGCTGGGAGAGGAGAGGAGTTTCTACAACCAGCAGGACCCACCCACGGCGACGGGGGAGACCCAGGGGGAGACAGTAGGGTAGGGGCACGAAGGAACGGAAAGCAACGGGGCCAGTGCTTTCCTTGCCCACTTAGGCACCAGGGAGCCTGCTGGACTCCCGGACCTAATCCTCTGCCCTGGGAGCCTCCCTCCTGCCTCGCAGAGCCCAAGCCCTGCCCCTATACCCTCACCCAGCACCGCACCACTACACTCGGAGACTCCCTCTGAGAACCCCTCCAACAAGCTGGGCCTAAACCCCACCCACACACCCTCCCCCAGGGCCCTACCTCCAAACTCTGGAACTCCATACTCAGAAACCCTCCTTTCCACATGCTGCCTCTACCCGTCTGCGCAGGTCCTAAGCAGAGACCCCAACCCACGCTTGAACATCACCCCGCCCACCCTAAACCCCGCCTCTGTCTAAGTTCCTCCCCCTGCCTAAACTCTACCCCCATAGCAAGGCTTTTTTTTTCTTCTTTTTTTTCTTTTCTTTTTCCTTCCTCTAGATTGGGGTTCTGTTTTACCTTGTTGATTCATTGTTGTTGATTCTTTTATATTTTTATTTTTCCTAATCTTTTATTTTTCTAATTTTATTTTGTTCTTTATACTTTTAGTGATCTCTCCTTTTGGCTTGTCTCCCCCCCCCCCCTTCTTCCTTTTTCTGTCGTGGTTTTATTTTACCTTATTGTAGTTGTTTCAATTATAGTTTATATTTTTTACCTTTCTAATTTTATTTTGTTTTTTATTCTTGGATATTGTACTGTTCCTTCTTTTCTTTCTTTCTTACTTTTTTTTTTTTTTTAACCATGTCATGAAGCTTGTGGGATCTTGATTCCCAGGCCAGAGGTCAGTCCTGAGCTCCTGCAGTGGGAGCTCCAAGTCCAAACCGCTAGACAAATAGAGAACCACAGACCTCAGAGAATATCTGTCGGAGTGAGGCCTCCCGGAGGTCCTCATCTCAGCAGCAAGACCCACCTCTATCCAACTGCCTGCAAAGTCCAGTGCTGGACGTCTGAGGCCAAACAACCAGTAAGACAGAAGTACAGCACCAGCTATCAAAAAAAAAAAAAAAAAAGGAATGACAAAAAAAATTATTACAGATGAAGAAGCAAGGTAAAAACTTCCAAGACCAAATAAATGAAGATGAAAAAGGCAACCTCCATGAAAAACAATTCAGAGAAATGATAGTAAAGATGATCCGAAATCTCGGAAACAGAATGGAGAAAATACGAGAAACATTTAACAAGGATCTAGATGAACTAAAGACCAAACAAACAATGATGAACAACACACTTACTGAAATTAAAAATACTCTAGAAGGAATCAATAACAGAATAACTGAGGCAGAAGAATGGATAAGTGAGCTGGAAGTTAAAATGGTGAAAATAACTGCCAGGGAGCAGAGTAAAGAAAAAAGAATGAAAAGAATTGAGGACAGTCTCAGAGACCTCTGAGACAACATTAAACCCACCAACATTAGAATTTTAGGGATCCCAGAAGAAGATGAGAAAAAGGGTCTGAGAAAATATTTGAAGACAATGTAGTCAAAAACTTGCCTAACCTGGGAAAGGAAATAGTCAGTCAAGTCCAGGAAGCACAGAGAGTACCATGCAGGATAAACCCAAAGAGAAACACGCTGAGACACATATTAATCAAACTATCAAAAATTAAATACAAAGAAAAAAATATTGAAAGCAGCAAGGGAGAAGCAACAAATAACATATGAGGGAATCCCCATAAGGTTAACAGCTGATCTTTCAGCAGAAACTCTGCAAGCCAGAAGGGAGTGGCAGGACATATTTAAAGTGATGAAGGAGAAAAACCTACAACCAAGGTTACTCTGTCCAGCAAGGATCTCATTCAGATTCGAGGGAGAAATGAAAACCTTTACAGACAAGCAGAAGTTAAGAGAATTCAGGACCACCAAACCAGCTTTACAACAAATGCTAAAGGAACTTCTCTAGGTAGGAAACCAAAGAGGAGGAAAAGACCTACAATAACAAACTCAAAACAATTAAGAAAATGGCAATAGGAACATACATATCGATAATTACCTTAAATGTAAATGGATTAAATGCTCCAACCAAAAGACACAGACTGGCTGAATGGATACAAAAACAAGACCCGTATATATGCTGTCTACAAGAGACCCACTTCAGACCTAGGGACACATACAGACTGAAAGTGAGGGGATGGAAAAAGGTATTCCATGTAAATAGAAATCAAAAGAAAGCTGGAATAGCAATTCTCATAACAGACAAAATAGACTTGAAAATAAAGACTATTATAAGAGACAAAGAAGGACACTACATAATGATCAAGGAATCAATCCAAGAAGATGTAACAGTAGTAAATATTTACGCACCGAACATAGGAGCACGTCAATACACAAGGCAAATGCTAATAGCCATAAAACGGGAAATTGACAGTAACACAATAATAGTAGGGGACTTCAACACCCCACTTTCACCAATGGACAGATCAACCAAAATGAAAATAAATAAGGAAACACGAGCTTTAAGTGGCACATTAAACAAGATGGACTTAATTGATATTTATAGGACATTCCATCCCAAAACAACAGAATACACTTTCTTCTCAAGTGCGCATGGAACATTCTCCAGGATAGACCATATCTTGGGTCACAAATCAAGCCTTGGTAAATTTAGGAAAATTGAAATTGTATCAAGTATGTTTTGTGACCACAACGCTATGAGATTAGATATCAATTACAGGAAAAAAAACCTGTAAAAAACACAAACACATGGAGGCTAAACAGTACACTATTAACTAACCAAGAGATCACTGAAGAAATGAAAGAGGAAATCAAAAAATACCTAGAAGCAAGTGACAATGAAAGCATGATGACCCAAAACCTATGGGATGCAGCAAAAGCAGTTCTAAGAGGGAAGCTTGTAGCAACACAGTCCTACCTCAAGGAAAAAGAAACATCTCATATAAACAACCTAACCTTACACCTAAAGCAATTAGAGAAGGAAGAACAAAAAAAGCCAAATTTAGCAGAAGGAAAGAAATCATAAAGATCAAATCAGAAATAAATGAAAAAGAAATGAAGGAAACAGTTGCAAAGATCAATAAAACTTAAAGCTGTTTCTTTGAGAAGATAAACAACATTGATAAACCATTAGCCAGACTCATCAAGAAGAAAAGGGAGAAGACTGAAATCAACAGAATTAGAAATGAAAAAGGAGAAGTAACAACTGAATTGCAGAAATACAGAGGATCTTGAGAGTTTACTACAAGCAACTATATGCCAATAAAATGGACAACCTGGAAGAAATGGACAAATTCTTAGAAAAGCACAACTTCCTGAGACTAAACCAGGAAAAATAGAAAATATAAACAGACCAAACACAAGCACTGAAATTGAGACTGTGATTAAAAATCTTCCAACAAACAAAAGCCCAGGACCAGATGGCATCACAGGCGAATTCTATCAGACATTTAGAGAAGAGCTAATACCTATCCTTCTCAAACTTTTCCAATATATAGCAGGGGGAGGAACCCTCCCACACTCATTCTATGAGGCCACCATCACCCTGATACCAAAACCAGACAGAGATGTCACAAAAAAAGAAAACTACAGGCCAATATCACTGATGAACACAGATGCAAAAATCCTCAACAAAATACTAGCAAACACATTCCAGCAACACATTAAAAGGAGCATACACCATGATCAAGTGGGTTTATCCCAGGAATGCAAAGATTCTTCAATATACGCAAATCAATTAATCTGATACACCATATTAACAAATTGAAGGATAAAAACTATATGATAATCTCAATGGATGCAGAAAAAGCTTTTGACAAAATTCAACACATATTTATGATAAAAACTCCTCAGAAAGTAGCATAGAGGGAACCTACTTCAACATAATAAAGGCCATATATGACACACCTACAGCCAACATCATTCTCAATGGTGAAAAACTGAAACCATTTCCTCTAAGATAGGGAAGAAGACAAGGTGGCCCACTCTCACCCCTGTATTCAACATAGTTTTGGAAGTTTTAGCCACAGCAGTCAGAGAAGAAAAAGAAATAAAAGAATCCATATTGGAAAAGAAGAAGTAAAATTGTCACTGTTTGCTGTCGACATGATAATATACATAGAGAATTGTAAAGATGCTACCAGAAAAGTATTAGAGCTAATCAGTGAATTTGGTAGAGTAGCAGGACACAAAACTAATGCACAAAAATCTTACATTACTCTACCGTAATGAAAAATTTGAAAGAGAAATTAAGGAAATACTCCCATTTACCTTTGCAACAGAAGGAATAAAATACCTAGGAATAAACCTACCTAAGGAGACAAAAGACCAGTATGCAGAAAACTATGTGGCACTGATGAAAGAAATTAAAGATGATACAAACAGATGGAGAGATATACTATGTTTTGGATTGGAAGAATCAACATTGTGAAAATGATTATACTACCCAAAGCCATCTACAGATTCAGTGCAGTTCCTATCAAACTACCAATGGCATTTTTCACAGAAGTAGAACAAAAAATTTCACAATTTGTATGGAAACACAAAAGACCCCAAATAGCCACAACAATCTTGAGAAAGAAAAACGGAGCTGGAGGAATCAGGCTCCCGGACTCCAGACTATACTACAAAGGTACAGTAATCAAGACAGTATGGTACTGGCACAAAAACAGAAATATAGATCAATGGAACAGGATAGAAGGCCCAGAGATAACCCACATAAATATGGTTACATTATGTTTGATAAAGGAGGCAAGAGTATACAATGGAGAAAAGACAGCCTCTTGAATAAGCGTTGCTGGGTAAACTGGACAGCTACATGTAAAAGAATGAAATTAGAACACTCCCTAACACCATACACAAAAATAACCTCAAAATGGATTAAAGACCTAAATGTAAGGCAGACACTTTAAAACTCTTAGGGGAAAACACAGACAGAACACTCTATGACATAAATCACAGCAAGATCCTTTTCAACCCACCTCCAGAGAAACGGAAATAAAAACAAAAATAAACAAATGGGGCCTAATGAAACTTCAAAGCTTTTGCACGGCAAAGGAGACCATAAACAAGACGAAAACACAACCCTCAGAATGGGAGAAAATATTTGCAAACGAAGCAACTGACAGAGGTTTAATCTCCAAAATATACAAGCAGCTCATACAGCTCAATATCAAAAAAATAAACAACACAATCCAAAAATGGGCACAAAATCTAAATAGACATTTCTGCAAAGAAGAGATACAGGTTGCCAACAAACACATGAAAAGATGTTCAACATCACTAATCATTAGAGAAATGCAAATCGAAACTACAATGAGATATCACCTCACACAGGTCAGAATCAGCATCATCAAAAAAAAATCTGTAAACGATAAATGCTGGAGAAAAGGGTGTGGAGAAAAGGGCACCCTTTTGCACTGTCAGTGGGAATGTAAATTGGTACAGCCACTAAGCAGAACAGTATGGAGGTTCCTTAAATAACTAGAAATAGAACTACCATATGACCCAGCAATCCCACTACTGGGCATATACCCTGAGGAAACCACAATTCAAAAAGAGGCATGTACCACAACGTTCGTTGCAGCAGTATTTATAATAGCCAGGACATGGAAGCAACCTAAGTGTCTATCGACAGCTGCATGGATAAAGAAGATGTGGCACACATATACAATGGAATATTACTCAGCCATAAAAGGAAACAAAATTGAGTTATTTGTAGTGAGGTGGATGGACCTAGAGTTGGTCATACAGAGTGAAGTAAGTCAGAAAGAGAAAAACAAATACCGTATGCTAAAACGTATATCTTGATTCTAAAAAAAAGGAAATGGTTTTGGTGAAGTTAGAGGCAGGACAGGAATAAAGACACAGACGTAGTGAATGGAGGTCCCAGGGAGGGGGAAAGGGTAAGCTGGGACGAAGTGAGAGAGTAACACTGACATATATACACTATGAAATGTAAAATAGATAGCTAGTGGGAAGCAGCTGCATTGCACAGGGAGATCAATCCGGTGCTTTGTGACCATGTAGAGGGGTGGGATAGGGAGGGTGGGAGGGAGATGCAGTAGTCAGGAGATACAGTGGTATACGTATACATATAGCTGGTTCACTTTGTTATACAGCAGAAACTAACAGAACACTGTAAAGCAATTATACTCCAATAAAGATGTTAAAAAAAACCCACAACTGTTACTTTAAAAAAAAAAAAAAAAGGAAATTGCAGTTATCCAGGTTAGAATTTTATCTAGAATTATAGCTTAATAACTCAATATTATTTTCAAATCTGTATTTTAATGCAATTAAAAGTTGGGTTTTTAATTTTTGGAGCAGAAAGAAAGATGTTTAACTTTTCTTTTGCCTGCCAAGGAATCTTTTTTCCTTGGCATGGACAGCAGTGCCCTCTGTCACACCTCCTTTTACCTTCTACCCCTGGGTCCTGGGCTTTTAAATTCTGTTTGGCAGAATTTTCTCTTCACCATTTACCTTTCCCTGGACGTAGAGGTTATCCCTCTCTCTGGCTCTTGTTTCTCTCCTGAGACAGCTGCATCTCACCATTTTCCATGGCCTGCTTTATTTGTCTTTCTACTTGTGTTTCATATTTGGGGAGGTTGATGCGAGGTGGAGGGAGTCAAGTTCAATGAAAAGAAAGTAGACTCTTATCTCTTTTACACTGTACAATGCCTTTTTTCAAAAGCAGAACAAAGAGGAAATAAGATGCATTATGGTGAAACTTTGACACTTGACCATAATGAAGCTTTTAGTTCCCATAATGTTTAGTGGAGGCTGGAAAATCTGCCAATTATCCTGTGTTCAGCTCAAGTTTGCTCTGGCACCTAGAGGGGAGGTAAAAACAGGTTGCAGAAACTGGAGGATTTTATCTTTTGTCTTTTTTTAAAAGCTTTCTACGTAGTTTGGATGGCATATTAATTTCATATCCCAGTAGTTCTTTGAGTTTTGTTTAAACCATACAAGCTGACTTTTACGTGTGACTTTTGTCTATGTGTGAATGCACATGTAAAGATCGTTAAGATTCTAGGGGTTCGTACTTGAATCCTTCGGTTTCCCTCATAACTTACTTTGTTTTGCAGTTCAGTTATCATGAAGATGAGCTATAAATCTAATACCAAAAATCGTTATTGTGCCTACACAACTCATATTTGCTACCTTGCCTTTAATGTGTTCTTTCATATTCCAGTGAACCGTCTTTGGAACAATGTTAAAATGATATCATATCCCTGTTTCCCCTCTCTGTCCTTTTTCTTTCCTGAACCACTGTAGGGTTGGGGTAGCTTGAGCAGAGAGAAAAACTGCGATAACTATTTTAACTTTTATTCAGGCAAGTACACACACACGTATATGTTTTTCTAATTTAAACATTTGATTTTTGGTAACGTCGTTCTCTTAACAATGTAGAGTAGATATTTGTCTGGGTCAGTACATAAAGATCCATGTTTTAAAAAAATAACCTCATGTCGTCGCATGGTATAGATATAGATGGACCCTAAGTTATCCAAACATTTCCTTATTGGTCAACATTCACATTGTATCCAGCTCTCTGACACAAACAGAGTGCTCCAGTATTCATCCTTATACACTGGTGCTTTTATTTTTGTAAACGATTGTCAGAAATGGGGCTGCTAGATCAAGGAATATGGTATTATTTTTTCCTATGTCCTTTGGTACTTGGCTTTTCAGATTTGATTCTTTATCACGAAGAATGAGAGAAATGAATGGAACAACTCCATAGTAGAGAGACTGAAAATAAGCAAATTGATCAATGGTGCAAGAATTGCTTTTATAGGCAAACATTAGATGTTGCGTAGCAAAACACACAGGTGGTTGTCTTCACAAGTATGTGTCTTGAGGGCTGGTGTAGGGTGGAGTGTGGTAGGTGTGTTTTTAGGGGGAATTGAATGTATCCTATGAAATCTTTGGAAGGGTTTCTGGACAAATGTAGTCAGGTGGAAACTATTCAGAACAAAAGTGACAAAGACTGTACAATAAAAATTATGAATTAGAGACTTAGGAATTGGAATTTTACCAGATATATTTGAGAAATGGAAGCGATCCATTGGTTTGCTTGCTTTATTGTATATTGTTCATAGGTTTGAAACTATTTTTTGCTTGAGCTGAAGTAAAGGAGAGAGGAAGAGGAAAGATTAATACCTAGCTATTGACTGATAGCAAAGTAATAAAGAACTCCCGTTTGATAGAAAGAAATGGTGGAAAGTTCCAGGGATGCTGTGGATGTGGAAGTTTGGTACATGTGGCCAAAATGAGGGACTTTTGGACTGAAGGTGTTTATTGGAAAAATAATAATTTATTGAACATTACCTTCGTATGAAGGTGTTTTTGGTGAATAATGTCTCTTAATTTCCCCCATCAACCCTGAAGGGAGGGTATGGTTATTATTGTGACTTGAAGGTGTGAAAATCAAGGAATATGGTGTTAAGTAAGTTGCCTTTTGCCCACTGCTGTATCCTAAGATCCTAGGAAAGGGCTTCGCACATAGTATGTATTTAGTAAAAGTTTGGTCCATGAATTAAAAAAACTTCAAAGCTTATACTTGTCTACTTGTCCATCCATGCCAGGCTTTGAGAGTATCTAAAAGATTGCAGTCCTTCCCTAAAGTAGACCATGCAGAACACAGCAAAACATGACATTGAAGAAGAATTTTTCCAAACTTAGTTAATTTTCCAGCGCAGAGTCTAGAGTCTAGGCTAGAGTCTTTGGTGACCAAGAGGTCTCCATAGTGTGAGACATTCATGCTGGTCTGGCCACTGGGAAAGGGGGTCCAGGACCAGATGGCATAGTTATTCATTTATATGCTTCAACTAATCATTTCTGCAGAGGATGGTTCGGGTTTATATAAATATCCCATTTGGAGTCTTTCCTTGGCACTTGAAAATCTGGCTTTTTATGTACGTAGTGTGAGAGTTGGTGCTGGAGCTGTTGCTGTGCAAGAGTCCTCACCAGAACAGTACCAGACCACATCTGGGGCACACTGATTCTGGCAGCCTCAGTCTGATGCAGACCTCAAGTCTGTTCCAGTTTGTTTCCTATTTATTAGGCTAGATGTGTCTTCACCACTCTCTTGGGAGATTTCAAAGTGAAAATCGTTGTTTTATAATCAGCATCAACATAATCGACACAAAGAATGTTACATGGATTTGTGCAGGCAGCCAGCGGAGAGTGAAGTGTGCTTGCCTGCTCGGGTCTGCACCCCATTCCCCGTCCACAGGTGTCTGTTGACCAGCTTCTCAGGTTATTATGAAATTGCAATTCTATAAAGGTTGTTAGTTAAAATGAGATTGAAACAAATACCTAAGTGACCCAGGGATTGCACTGTATCTGACCTGGTCCCCAAATGAAGAATTTATTCTTTCGTAACACGTAGTCATGAAAGCATAACTATCCATCTAATTCGAAGTTGGGCTCCCTTCCTGTGCCTTCTGTAGTTCTCACTTCCCAGCAGGTGTCCTCTCCCCTCACTCCCAATTAATAATTTTGATCAGCTTGCCATTATGTGTGATGCTTTATCCCTTAAAGAAAATTCTTTCTATAGGAAAGCGTGTGAAATGACGTGGACATGGCTGCCTCATTTCCTGAATATGGATGTATGTTTTTAAAAGTACTAAAATAGAGTTGCAAGAGAAATGTTTGGGAAATCTTCTTTTTGATAATTTAGTTGATATAAAAAGATAAGCTGAGTCTTATCAAATGCTCAACAGTCTTAAAAAAATAGCTTCACATGCAGAGTTCGTTTCTGTGTAAAACAGACACTAAAGATCTTGGCTGAGAGTTGAATGTTCTAATAGCAGTGGATTAGGTTGGTCTGGAAACTCTGCATCTCCAGATTTGTTTTCTGTGTCGCAGGGAGTGACTCTGAGGCCAAGGGATACTATTTGCTAAGGGAACGATACTGCTGTCCCATCCTAAAGTGCTTTTGCCAGTTTTTTTTTTTTTCCCCCCCTTTGGATGAATGACAGTCATGAAGTTGACTTACTTCCTTAAAAGGTTAGATGATTTTTTTAACCCCAAGTTACCATTATGATTGGAATTTCAAATTTAGTTTGTTTTTTTGTATTGTTTTTGCGGTACGCGGGCCTCTCGCTGTTGTGGCCTCTCCCGTTGCGGAGCACAGGCTCTGGACGCGCAGGCTCAGCGGCCATGGCTCACGGGCCCAGCCGCTCCGCGGCATGTGGGATCTTCCCGGACCGGGACACGAACTCGTGTCCCCTGCATCGGCAGGCGGACTCTCAACCACTGCGCCACCAGGGAAGCCCGTCAAATTTAGTTTTATTGAAAAGATTTATAATTGACACAGGTGCTTTACCTTTTGCTAAAGGAGTAGAAATTCTAGGTATCATTTGATGATTATGGGAAGAACCAGTTTGTGTCTGTTCATTATTTTCTCTTGATCAGACTTGTTCTTCAGCCTCAGAAGACTCAGAAGTAACCATCAAGAGGGAGCCAGGCAGGTGCCTTCTGCCCTTGAGTCTTACTAAGGCTGGTGCCACCTTTTCTACACAAGAAATTCTACCCCTTTAATTGGATGCCCGTTTCTTGATGTTCTCTGGTTGCAATGATCTGTAGCCTTTGCCATTCTCTCTCTTAATACTTCATACTTTAGCACCAAGAACATTTGTCATTCCCGAACAGTCTCTGATTTTCCCTGCAGCTGAATGTTAATTTACACAGATTTTGCATCTGGGATGTCTTTCTTATTGTGTCTTAAAATCCTCCCTGTCTTCAAGATGTATTTCAAAAACCACTTCTTTGCCTAAATGTCGGCAGATTTTTTATTTTGCTCCATCCTCCAGTTTGAATTAATTATGGCATGCCTCTATAACTTTCCTTATTTATTATTTTTGCACTGAACATTTAGGTAATTATTGACTGGGGTGCTTTGCTTTGCATACTGGTTTGTGAAGTTCTTGAGGGGCAAGCTTCAAGTTTCCTTCCTCTTTGAATCTTTGCTGACCCTAACTTGGTACCACACATAGAGAAGTACCTGAATAAATATTTGAAGAACTTTATTGAATTACCTGTCTCTGTGGAACACAGAAATAACATTTCTTCTAGTCAGTAAATAATATTTACTTGGCAGCTGTATTTTGTAAAGATTCAAATCAGAGCTGTATAGCAGAGTTCTTTATGATGATGGAAATGTTCTGTTCTGTGCTAACACGGTAGCCACTAACCAAACGTGGCCATTGAGCACTTGAAATATGGCTAGTGTAGCTGAGGAATGGAATTTTAAATTTCATTTAATATTAATTAACTTTAAATTTAAATAGCCACTCTTGGCTAGTGGCTACTGTCTTGCATTGTATAACATGTCTTGTATAGCATCTTACATAAAAACCTGAATGAACTTTTTGGCCAACCCAATACAACACAGGCAGAGAAATAAGTTGTTTTAATTTGGATCCTTTCCTCTTGCACTTCAGCCATCTTTATTAAGCACCTATTAGGTGATAATACTTTTTCTAGGCCCTGGAGATACCAAGAACATTTGTTAATTCCGGGACTCAGGAAGCTCTCACAGTACTACAGAAAGACTGACAAGATCCCAGCACTCAATTAATACAGGAGAGTAAGTGTGAAACTGTCAGGGAGGACAGAGAAATGGGGACAAATAGAAGAGGGTGGTATAAAGCCAAGGATCGTTTGCAGCCAGAACCGTGGGACTGGGGGCAATTACTATAGAGGTCAAGGAGGGCATCGCAGAGGAGGGTCAGTTGAGGTGAGCCTGTTTTATGACATGGCAGGAGGGTATTAGCAATCTGTTTCTAGATACTGGAAGCATGGTAGATGGTAATCTAGTGACCTGTTAACTGAATCTGAAGAAGTCTCCCATAAAAGACAGTGCTCTGAAGTCCTGTTGCTTCATTCATTTCCTTGACTCTAAGTCCTGACACTTAAATTTCTAGGGTTTCAGGTACCAAGTCTGTTTAGCTTATACAGTTGACCCTTGGACACCTGGGTGTTTATTTGAATGTAATTTTTTTTTTTTTTTTTTTTTTTTTGCGGTACGCGGGCCTCTCGCTGTTGTGGCCTCTCCCGTTGCAGAGCACAGGCTCCGGACGCGCAGGCTCAGCGGCCATGGCTCACGGGCCCAGCCGCTCCGCGGCATGTGGGATCCTCCCGGACCGGGGCACGAACCCGCGTCCCCTGCATCGGCAGGCGGACTCTCAACCACTGCGCCACCAGGGAAACCCTTGAATGTAATTTATAGTTGGTCCTCTGTATCAGTGGTTCCTTCGCATGCAAGGATTTAACTAACCACATGGGACCATGTAGTTCTGTAGTATTTCCTATTTAAAAATATCTATTTATAAGTGGATCTGGAGCAGTTCAAACCTGCTGTTGTTCAAGGGTCAATTGTAATTGAATCTTCACTGTCTAACACAATACCTGTCGTGTAGAAGTGGCACAGGAAACATTCATTCATTCATTCATTCATTCATTTGTTCATTCTTCTGTATGGCAGATACTTGATGGTCTGCTCCATTCCAGGTAGTGTGGCTGCACTGGAGAACGTGACCCTTTTCGGTTCCAGGTTCCATGAGACCCATCTTAGTGGTACATTTGGCAAGAAACTAGTGAATATCAATAGATAAAACTGATCTACGCTAGCCATGAAGGAAATGAATGGGCCTGTGATAGACAGCAGCAGTTGGGGTCTATTTTACATAGATGGTGAGTGAAAATCTCCCAGTCATGTGATGCATCAGGGAGAACGAATTCCAGGCTGAAAGAGTGTCAAGTTCAGCAAAGACCATGTGGTTGGAGAAGGCACACGACTTGCTCTAGCGTTTTTCGGAAGACCGTGAAGCTCCGAGTAAAGTAAGAGAGATGGGAGTCCTGTGAGATGAGGCCCCAGAGGGGGAGAAGGAGGCAGGAAGGAGCCAGATTCTACAGAATCTTCTGGGATGTATTAAAGAGAATAAAATCCTCAGGATCCTGAGGAATCATTAAAGGTGAGCAGTATTTACACTTGTTTCAAGAGGATACTCACAAACATACACACGTGCTCTAAAGGACAGAAGTGTGTGGAGTCTTAGTCCATCTTGGTAGTTACTGAGCACTCATGGTCATTTGTGTTGCTGTTTTGAGATACCCTCCTTTTGGTCCCAGATTAACATCCATTAAGAAACTGCACAGAGTTCTACATCCTCGTGGGAGGGCTTGCAGCTAACCAAACTGGGGGACCATCTGATGAATCCTTGGAGAGACAAAAGTGGAGGACATGATGCTGTACAAGTAGGTTTCGACTCCAGGTCTAATTTTAAGAGTCAGCCCCCTGCGAGAGGAAGTATTTGGCCAGAAGAGTGTGATGGCTCCTAATTGCCTTCCTAATTTCATATGCCAGTGTTGGGGGCTGAAGGCCTGCTGCTTGGCACTGTGTATTACAGATGACTTGTACCTAGAGAGACGAGACGAAAGTATCTTCCAGGGATGAGCCTTTTTTTTTTTTTTTTTTTTTTTGTAGCCCTCTTGGCAGTGGAGATGCAGTCAGGAGGAGTTGACGGATGTAGGTTGTATAGAGGGCCTCCGCAGGTAGGGACACCTGAGCCAGCTCCGAGAGCACCCTTCCCACCAAACCTTCTAGCTTGAGGAAGATTGATTTCTGAACTTTTCTTGTTTAAGCCCTGCTCATTATAAATAGGATATGCCATGAAGTTGAGGTAACATAGATGCTGTTAGTACTCTGCTCATATTTCCTTTTCTTTTTTCCAAGCACCTTTTTTTTTTTTTTTTTTTTTTTTTTTTTTTGCGGTATGCGGGCCTCTCACTGTTGTGGCCTCTCCCGTTGCGGAGCACAGGCTCCGGACGCACAGGCTCAGCGGCCACGGCTCACGGGCTTAGTTGCTCCGCGGCATGTGGGATCTTCCCGGATCAGGGCACGAACCCGTGTCTCCTGCATCGGCAGGCGGACTCTCAACCACTGCGCCACCAGGGAAGCCCTCCAAGCACCTTTTTTTTTTTTCTTTCTTTTTTTGCATGCTGGCCTGCAGTCCACCTGCTGGCATCTGCAAGTCTTTGCTTGAGGGCTCTCTGAGGCCACAGGAACCTGAATGAGGCAGTCAGATAGTGCTGGGGAAATTCATGCCCCTGAGCCAGCAGCTTTCTTTCAGCCATTGATCGATTCGAGTTGAATAATACTTTGCTGTCTCTCTTCCTTCTCCTGTTGTTTCCTAGGTCACCTCCCAAATGAAGTACTAGTACTTGAATCTTGACCTCAGGATCTATTTCTGGGGAACCCCAGACTAAGACATATTAAGAAGAGTTGACAAAACAACTTGATGGCCACAAAGCTTCATTATCAGACAAGGAAGTCACATAGGAAACGAATGTTACATTTTTCTGAATAAAACAAGGTCAGGGCTATTATAGAAAATAGTAAGTCATGAGAAATCTGCTTGAAGTTAGTCATTTAATCTGCAGCTCTGGGTGATGACAATCAGACTTTGCTTTGTTGTCTTGCAGGAAGGACCTTTTTGTAAAATGAAGCTGGAAAATATCAGAATATTGAGTGGGGGGCAGGCAGACACTTGAGCCTTCAGTGAAAATGTTGGGAATGCTTGATGAAGCTGTGTCATGAGTTTCCTGCGTGATACTAAGTCAGAGGCAAACTAGATTTCCCTCTGATTTTGGCTTCATTTGCTCTACAGATTCGTGTGTGTGTGTGTGTGTGTGTATGTGAGTCTTTAGTTTCCAACTTTTATTTTTTTAAGTTATTAAAAAAAATTTTTTTTTAAGTTCTTTTTCACTGTGTGGCATGGGGGATCTTAGTTCCCCGACCAGGGATCGAACCTGTGCCCCCTGCAGTGGAAGCTCAGAGTCCTAACCGCTGGACCACCGGAGAAGTCCCAGTTTCCAACTTTTAAAAATTGGGGATTTTAATTGAAAAGGCCGCTATTAATATCTTCCTTAAATGAAAATCACAGTACACACATTCGAAATGGCACTGTAAAAATGAGGCATCCTGGCCACACAGAGCCCTCATTCCTGCATGACAGTGGTGCTCCCTTCTAGTCCAACCCTGCTGCTCAGTAATTTCTTGCATGGTGCCACTTTTATTATCTGCCTGGCCTCCGGAGACCGTTGAATTTGCATCCATGATCTAAGAATTTGTTTTCAGTTCATTAACTATTTTGAAAAACTTAATTCTTAAGGCACTCCTGCCAATTAGCTCTAAATATGAAGATAAAAGATCTCTGAGATTAAAATGTCGGTTTGTGTCCATCCTCTTTGTTTTAGAGGGTGATCTACTTGATGGTGTCATATTGTAAGTTAATGGGATTTTGTTAACAAAAACATCGATTAGCTCAGAGCTGTCCCAGAACGTGCCTCCAGGGGGAATGGGAAGGAATTTTTGTAATTATATAGCTCTTAGAGTATCTGACTTGGGTCTCTTTAGTTATGTTAGTTAATTTTGGCTGACTCTGGAGTGTCTGCCAGAAAGTTGAGGGAACGTGTGGATATTAAAAGGATTTGGGTAGGAAAGGCTCGGTGTTGACCTCTGTAGGGAGGAAGGATGCTGTTTGCTGTATGTATTGGGAAATTCATCATTGATTTCCTTCTTCCGTCTACATTTTAAAAGGTCATAAACCGTTAGGAGTGGGAGAGCCAGTGAAATGGAATTTGCAAAGTGGTTCCTATAAAATCGGTTTACTTGTGTGTGCACTTCAGTTAAACAGTTGAAGGATGACTGGGTTTATGGCATTTAGAGTCTTTTTTCTAGGAATAAATGCTAGGAAAAACCCTGTAACTTCAGTTTGAGGACTGTCCTTTAAATGATTGTTGTTTCAAATCTGTTCTATTTTTTGGAGACTGATGAGTGGTGTGGAAACGATGAATTTGGGACACATGTCATCTCTTCCCATGTTCTGATCCCGTCACTGAAGAAAGTTTTGTTTGCGACAACGGTAGGCTTTTTATCAGCATGATAATAACAGCATTCAGTTCTAAATTTAGACAAATAGTTGATTTTTCAACTGAATCATGAGGAGTTGTCAATTACTTAAATCAACTGAATTTATTAAGTAACTAATCATTCTTCCCATTTTTCTTAATAACTGATTTATGATGAACTTCTGCTCATCATAAGATGACCAGTGGTACCTCTGAATGGATATAATTCCAGTTGTGAGCAAAGACACTCCATAGGTAAAGACGCTCCATAGGTAATTATTTTGTATAGGCACTCTGTAATATAGGGAAGCACCAGTTCCAATATGACTTCAAGACTTGTAAAACAAGGAGCGAGGTACTGCATGCTTCTATCTTCCTTTGACTTTTATTTATTTATTAAAAAAAAGTTTATTTTTAAAATAAATAAATTTATTTATTTATTTATTTAAAAAATAAAGTTATTTATTTATTTTTGGGTGCGTTGTGTCCTCGTTGCTGCACGCGGGCTTTCTCCAGTTGCTGCGAGTGGGGGCTACTCTTCGTTGTGGTGCGCGGGCTTGTCATTGCGGTGGCTTCTCTTGTTGCAGAGCACAGGCTCTAGGCACGTGGGCTTCAGTGATTGTGGTGCGTGGGCTTAGTAGTTGTGGCTCGCGGGCTCTAGAGCGCAGGCTTGGTAGTTGTGGCGCATGGGCTCAGTTGCTCCGCAGCATATGGGATCTTCCCAGATCAGGGCTCGAACCTGTGTCCCCTGCATTGGCAGGCAGATTCTTAAACACTGTGCCACAAGGGAAGTCCCTTTCTTTGACTTCTATTGAAACTTGTTTTAAATGAAACAAATGTACCTGTCTTATTTACCATCTCCTCAATGTCAGATGCTATTTATTTTCCGTACTATCAGAGGCTAATTTGACAAACCCATCAGTGCTAATTCAGTAATAGATGATGACAGTCCTTTATTCATCAGTTGAGTCGTGTTAAATCAGTCAATAAACTGAGTGTGAACCATCAGCCAGGCCGGTGAACCCTGCCTTCACACTTAGGTGATACGAAAGACAGATATGAAACAGACAATTCCACCAGACATTGATTTAAAGAAGGAGTTTGGTGTGTCGTTAAACAAGTGTTGGGTGAGCCAGAAACTGAAGTTTTAAGGCATAGAGAAATGGGTGGTGTTAATTGAGGCAGAGTGGTCTAGAGAGACAAGGGTCAAAGAGAATATTTAAGAGGAAGTTGTAACCTAGTGACCTGGTTCATCAGAGCTCTTCCTTGCTAATGTGATATTTCATCTGAAGATTATATCCAGTATCTGCTATTTCTTCCAAGGTAACAATTATATGAATGTGGTTGTTTATATCATTTTGTAATTCACTTTTTAAAGTATATATATATATATATATATTATCCACTTTATGCTAAGCAGTGTCCTGGGTCCTAAAGCATTTAACGGGTGTTCACTGTAGTTAGGGTGGGAGAGACACAGGTGACAATTTACATAATGCTGTCATGTGATAAGTGCAATAATATGGAAGTGTACATGGGGTTTGGGACCAAGCTGTAATTTATCCTAAGATGTGGTATGGTGGATAGAGAGGTTTTTTTGAGGAGCAGGCGATTCTTGTGCTGACTCTTAAGGAATAACTAGAGGTCACCTGGCTGAGGAAGGTTGGTTGGTATGTGTTGGAGATAGAGGATGAGGTCGTTTAGGGTGGGGTAGGAGCTGGTGGCAGCCTATTTGTGCAGTGGATAAAGTGTGAGCTGGCCTAGCTCATGCTGGGGAGACACAGGCAGGTCCCAAGCCCCGGAATGAATTTGAGGGCAGGTAGTGGAGGTGGATGAGCTTGGATTTTGAACCCGTGGCCTTCTTGTTGAGAGCCTTGGTGCTGTATTTTGGAATTTGAAATGGAGAGCCATGAACTGGATCTGTGCAGGGGATTGACTTGAGGTGCTATCAGGATGTCCTGTTGGAAAAGTTCAGCAGGCCATTGGCTATATGAGGCACAAGCTAGGTCTAAGTTAGTTGATCTTCATAGTTAATTATTTTTAAGTTTCTTTTGCATGGTACTGGGAAATTAGAAGCTTGATCAATTATTCATCCAGTGATCATGATCTGTTTCTTTTGTCCCCCTCTCCCCCATTTTTACATGTAGAAGCAAATATCATTAACGACCAAAATGACCCATTCACTCTCATTATGAGATACAGTTCTTTTCAAGAATTTAGTATGCATATCCTTGACCTTTTTTGGAATTAAAAATTATCTTGAAAATTTACTTCTTCATCTATAATTTCTATGGTGTGCTCAAGAACAGCTTAATAGTCTGAAAACGGATGAATTTAAAATTAGAGAGTTGAAGGTCGTAACCCAGCAGTGATAACTCAGCTAATGAAATATTCATTTCCAACTACGAAGTGGCACCGTATATCAATATGTTGTCACTGTCTGTCATTGTTACGTAGGGCGCAGGTATATTTATGCATTTATAAATAGCAGAGGGAAAAAAAGAGAGGCTAATTACATGCAGAAACGTGACGGAAATGTTCACAGCTGTGATTCTAACAGGCAACTGCAAACCATTTTTCCAAGCCACGTTTGTGAATTAAGTATAGGTTCTTCACATTAACCTCAGCTGTGTTTGGTTTTCAGAATGATGTAATTAGAGGGAGGACAATTCAGGAGATATACGTGCTTTTTTAGGTCATGTCCACACCAGGGGTTTGTGTATACAAATGTAAAATGAAGTGCAGAATTTACCACTTACGTAGGAAAATTAAACGAAAAGCCCTTTGGATTGAATAATCTAGAAAGTTGTAGAAGAGATATATATTTATATAATTAGCTTTACCAATTAGTAATGGATTTACTTTAGCAAAAATCAGTGTAATTATCCAGATAATTCAAGTTAATTAAAGTCTTTCCCCAAATCCTTAGATCTTCATTAGATGCATATTTCTGCTAAAAGCAGATTTGGAGGTGTTAAATTAGCTTTATAATTTGTGTCAGTCTTGCTCTATTTTGTTGTAGACCTGGCTTCAATTGATGGTGCCCTCTTGCAAAACAGATGTCCTTAAGCGGGGAAGATACAGTGGGAAATATAAAACCTTACCCATGAAATCAAAAGCCTGCGCACCCTCATACTGACAGATCTTAGAATACAGCATCTTTATATCTAGAGACACATAGACAACAATGGAGAATTCATTAGAAATCATGTAAACAGGACTGAACAAGTATGTAGGATTATGATGATAGTATCCTAGTGAACAACCTGTTTTGCACACACACGCACACACACACACAAACACACGCATGTGAGCATGCACTGGAAGCAGGCCCAGCCCCATCTCACCCCTTCTCTTACTTTGATTTCTGTAATTGCCCTGGCCTGTAAGGAACTACTCCTTCCCCCCATTCTGGCTACCCATTACCCTTTTCTTGTAGCCCCTCTCTAAACTGAAAGTGACAACCACTAATTAGATTTATAAATAAATGCCACCTTATATGAATGTTCTGTATAGGTTCCCCAAATCATGTGTGCCTTTGGCCTTTTCTTCCCATTCGCTGTGGAATTTAAGAAAACATATTTTCCCCCGTTATCCGAGGGAGGTAGAGTAGGTGGTATCAGATGTTCTTGTCATCTTGGTTGTTCAGAAATTAGAAGAGGAAGATTTGCCTCGGGCAGTTGGTACTTTATTTTTGCTTCTGGAAATTTCATTTTGTTCTTTTTCTTCTTCCTTGATTGCTCCTAGCTTTTAACGTGAGGAGAGAACACAGATTGTAGCTTGGGCTCACCTCATGACCAGGAAGGCACATAATACAACCAGACTTAGTTTTGTATAATATTTGGCTATTTGTTGACTTGATAGCTGAACCTTATGAGGTATTTTGTTAACAGTGAGTCACTAGTAATGTCCTTTATTTTTGGAGAGCTTTAAGAAAAATTATAAAATGATTACGTTGGTTGTTACAATTGTTGTAGGAATTCAAGGGTGGTTGGAGAGTCAAGGTAGGGAGGATCTGGAAAAGTGGAAAGTAGTCCACAGCAAAGATATATCCCAAAGATACATCTGTGGGAGTGTCAGGAATAGGCAGGAGTATGATTTTGGGAGGAAAGGCCTTACTTTACCTTTGTGGTCCTTCTGTTTTTATATTTATATGTAATGATTTTTATTTAAACATCAGGAATGTCATGTGCCTATCAAGTTTTGGAGTTAATATATTTTAAAGTAATTATTCTCTATCTGATTATGTAGATTTAGTATATGCTAAATCTGAGGAAAATTAGCATGTTGTCTCTGAAATGTCCCAGTGAGAATAGAAGCTGCACACACTGTACCTGTGCTTAAATTACAGGATAAAAAAGATGCACTGAATTCTTTCTGAGTCACCACCATGGTTTTCCATGTCTAACTGCCGGTTTTTCTAAGCAATGTACAGTTTCAGCTTTTAACATATATCCCTAAAAGGAAAATAGTAGGTAATCTGTTGAACCTTCTTCAAAAGTGCTTTGTAATATAGGCTACAGGAATCATTAATCTTTTTCCAAGAGCTGGGAAAGATTGTTTGTATGGAAAGAAAAAGAGTTTTTTAACCTAAGAAACACATTGCTTGTTGAGCTGAACTTTAAATCCATCCATTTCCTACCCCTTCACCTCTAATAATGTGGTTGTTAAAGACAGAATCACACTGATGAATAATTTGCAGTGGCTTTTTCATGTTCATTTATGTTTCCTCCTTTTTAAATTGAAATATAGTTGATTTACAATATTATATTAGTTTCCGGAGTACAACATAGTGATTCAATAGTTTTATAGATTATATTCCATTTAATATTATCATAAAATGTTGGCTATATTCCCTGTGCTGTACAATATGTCCTTCTTGCTTATTTATTTTATACATAGTAGTTTGTACCTCTTAATTCCCTACCCCTATCTTGCCCCTCCCCCCTCCTCTCTACTCTCATGGTAACCACTAGCTTGCTCTCTATTTATGTTTATATTTTATATTTTTATTTGTATTTCTTATTTATATTTCCTCTTGATGATTAAAATTAAGGAAAATGACTTTGGAAAGAATCCAGCAGCAAGGAAAACTCCCTACAAGGAATATTGAATTTGTGCTGTTAACTCTCTTTTTTGCCGTTTTTCTGAGCAGACCTAAGGCAACTCTGATAGGATCATATTGTCTCACTTTGGCAAAAACTTACTTGTGTTTAGTTTCAGTGGATGGGTTCTGTCATAGGCATTTGAAACTGTGAAGATTCTGAGTGGTATCATTACTGTTTCCATTTGCAGTGATCTGTGAATTAAAAGGTCCCTGTGAACACAGGACAGTGCAGACAGATCACTGTGATCTGCTTTGTTAGACCCTTCTGGGGAGCTCATAAATGCTTGATCACTGACCCCATGGACTGCAAATGTTTCCCTTTGCCTGTTCTGGACCTTAATGTTCATTCCTTATTAGCAGCCTTTAATTTTGGTGTGATGGACACAATTACATCACAATGGTTCCTATAGAGTTGTTAAAGTCAATTTGTTCTTAGAAACTTCTTAAAAGGCCTATTTATTGACTTGATGGGCTGTAAAGCTATATGCATGTATGATGAGAATTACCTTTTTAGGCAGGCATTCGTGCCCACGATGGCGGTACTGATAGCACTCGTTACCCAATGGAGTCCTGTTAAAGTCTTGAAATTAGGCCATTTATTCCTCAAGGACAATGTCTCCACTGTTGTACTTGTTTCTTGAAGATGTTGCCTGACAGGGCTTCCCTGGTGGCGCAGTGCTTGAGAGTCTGCCTGCCGACGCAGGGGACACGGGTTCGTGCCCCGGTCCGGGAAGATCCCACAGGCCGCGGAGCGGCTGGGCCCGTGAGCCGTGGCCGCTGAGCCTGCGCTCCGCAACGGGAGAGGCCACAACAGTGAGAGGCCCGTGTACCGCAAAAAAAAAAAAAAAAAAAAAAAAGATGGTGCCTGACAAACGGGAGAGTACCAACATGTGAGTCTGTCTGAGAAAAATAAAGAATCTGTAGCACTAGTCACAGCATCCAAAGATAGTAGCTCCCAGTTTCAGACACTCCTGCTGGTTTCTTCCTCTGTCCTCAGAATTGGCTTGTTGGGCAACTTCTTACCCTTTCCTAGTTTAAAAGCAATTTATTCCCATGGTTCAGACTGTTATTTTCAGCATCAAGAGTGTTCTGCACAGGGCAGTCGAGGCAGAGGTTCACATTTCATGCCTAGAACTAGATATATTCATAGGTAGTATTTTTAACTGCAGAAATCAGAGTACATAGGATCAGAGGGCACTAATTGTATTGAGATAGTTGTCAAAGTATTATAATTAGTGATTCGCTAGTACATGAACATTTTTTTTTAACATACTACATAATGATCTCGTAGCAGGTCTAACCACTATGGAAATATTGAAGTTGTCATGAAAGTGCATGACATTTTGAGATACCTGCAGTGACTGTCATGTGAGTGAGTTCCAATGATTATAAATTCTGAAGTACTGCTAATAGGACTGTGGTCTGCTCAGGTTCATAAATTGAAGGAAATGCTAAATGCTAAATTCAATAACCAGTGTGGGTTTGTTGAGAACAAAAATCAATTTCTTTCTCATTTCCAGTTCTTACTACAGGTTGTTCTAGACGAAGGGTCACAAACGTTTCCTGTAAAGAGCTACATAATAAATACTTAGGACTTTGTAGGGTATGTAGTACCAGATGCAGCTTCTCAACTCTGCCACGTGAAAGCAGCCACAGACAATACCTAAACCAATGATCAGGGCTATGTACCAATAAAACTTCATTTAGATAAACAGACAGAGATCTGGACTTGTACCACGGGTCACTGTTTGCTGACTCCTTTTCTAGAGGAAATCTCTTCTTGCCAAGACTCACTCATCACCTTCAGTGACAAATGCTCACTTTGGGACTTAACTGCCCATACTTTCCTTGGTTATTATGCATGTAGCTTTTTTATCTTTCATGTTCGGGTGCTGCCTCCGACCCAAACATTACTTTTGTATTAAATTCAATTTAATGGGCATATGTCTCGATCTCTGGTTTCTTACAATGCAGAAAGATGATTAAAACATACTCTCTGCCTTACAGAACCTCATACTAGTTGGGGAGACCAACACCTAAATGGGTAACTTTAAATTAGTGTTATAATTGCTGCGATAGTTATGCATAAAATGTTACTGGGTCCGTGCAGAAGACCAAAATTCATACCATATTTCTTCTTCAGGTGACTTCTCAGTGCTTTGCACTCAGTCCTTTATATAGATGAGTTTTTTCTTTTCATTATCTGATCTGTCTGAAAATCACTGTCTATATCGACATAAACATTTTATTTGCAAAGGGCAGAGAGTTTAAAAATCCTAAGTGTTTAGATTATGGTCATGGAAGTTTAGTCATAGGCAGTGGTAACATATTACCTTGGACACACTTTGTTTCAAAAGAGTACGTATTTATTTTAGGCTTCTCTTTTAAATGAGGAGAGGTAAATATGACACTTAAAACTGGGAACATAGTTTTTTAATCTGGGGGTGTGAATTTTGTGCAAGGAGCGCGTTTCCACAGCTGGCACATGCCGCCCTGAGTGAGATCCTGTTGCATCAAGTTATTCAGGACTTCACTTTGAGCAGCGCTTTCCTGTTACCATCAGGGTCAGTGCCCACTGGGTTTTCATCTGCTGCATTTACTCCGATGGACGGTGTCCACTTGGGTGTGAAGAGTTTACAGGCTGCACCTGAGCTCAGTAGGGTGGACTAGTGCAATCACCTGGTTAAGTCTCTCATGGGCAGTGGAGGACGGAGGGTGGCTGCTCTCTCCCCATCTCACACCTGCATTGAGGGAAGCCTGAGGACTGATTGTTTTTCTGTTGACTGAGAAAGTCTTTATCCCCTCAGGTTTCAGGATGTAATGCTGGGTGGTGGGCTACTAGGGTCTGTATGGTCAGGCCACTCTAGATGGCTGTTCTCTTGCTGTCTGTCCATCCCCTGCCGGACCAGTGCCTGCTTCACCTATACCCTACTCACATGACTGACCTGCCTACTTACTTGTCTCAGGCCCCAGCTGGTGAATGTTCTTATCAAAGGGGCGTGAGGGGCGTGTCCCTCTACTAGTTTCCCTGGTAACCAATGAGCCCACCTGGCGTCAATTCCCCTATAACTGGCGATCTCCTCCCCTCCAGTCCTGGGAGTGAAGATTGCTGCCACATCCTGCCCGCTGTCTGCCGTCCATGGTTGGGTGTCGCTCCAGGACCTCACTTCAGACTTGTAAGCTCCCCTCATCCGTTAAACCATTGATGTCTCTGTTGCTGACTCCGGGCTCGGGCTCGCTCTTTGGCTTTAAAGCTGGCCAAGCCCGGGGCTTGTAGGCCTGCTGGGTGTTACCTAACAGGTTGCTGATTTCTTCGCTGCATTCTTTTTGTCCCAGGGTACATATGAGAGCTATCTTGTTTTCACCACTATCCTAAGGCCCTATTTATCATGAACTTGCAGTTGAATGAGAAGTGTTTTTGTCCAGTTGTTTGGATTAAAATCAAACTTGATGGCAAAACTCAGACTAGATGCTATTTTACTGAAAACATCAATACTGAGTTTATTTCAGCTTTGAGAGTTAGAATAAGAACTATCATGGAGGACAGAATTACTGATGATGTGTTATTGAACTTCAGTAAAAATGGTAAATATGGTAAAATATGGATTAAACATTCTTTTGTAAGGTTATGAATATATAATTTCCATACATGTACACATGACAAAGTACATCTGGAGTAGAAGCTTTATAGCTACTTACTTTGCCATTGATTTCACAGTTAGCTTCACCAAGACTTCTCAGCCTCTGATTCCCTTCCATCTTTAAACTTTTTGCCTTCTCTGATTTGTTTGGTAATTTATTTTCCCGAACTTCAGTTTTTCACGTTGTGATTTAATTATTTTATCTAGGAAAGTATGTCCAAATAAGTCATTCATCTCTGCCATAAGTAGGTACAATGATTGATTTTTAACTCTTTGTATATCAATAAGATAAAGTACATGTAAAATTCTTGGTTGTAATGAATTATAAATTAGCACCTCTTTTTTCCTCTTACTGTGTTAAGATGAGACGTGGGTCATCAGTGTAAAACAGTCACAGTCCAGTCAGTTGTTGCTGTGTTGCTAAAGTATCCATGCAGTAGGGGAAAGAAATATGATGTGATTTTTATTATTTGATTTTACTTCTCTGCATGTATTTGTGTATAATTAATCCTGAGCTCTTAGATCTGAAGCTTTGAGGATGGCTTTGAAGAGCCAGAAAACACCTTTTTTCAGTGGGCGGGACAAAGTCAGCGTTGACCTCGGATACTTAGAATGTCTTGTCTCTGAGGTTTGTAACTCAGGCTTGCTCCCACAGAGGCTGGGAAATGATTTCCCACTGTAAAGATGAGTTCCCTGAGACATGTTGTTCCAACTTTGATTCAGCATCATCAAGCAACTTGAACTAAAATGATCCTGTTACATAGATAATCTGCTTGAGACAGAGATTGGGCAGGTATTTGTAACAGTTTCAGGTTCTCGGGACTGATTTATTTATAATAAATGTATTTGTACTCCATATTCAATGATTATTCCACAAACTGCAGGTCTCTATGCTATGTTGGGACGTTGTTTAAGGCGCTCTCTTGTGGGCAGAGGTATTATTTATTCATGAATTTATTTTAATCTCATCCCACTTTTTGGATTTAGTTAATGATTTGCAGAGCTTTAAGAGAAGAGGAAGGCAGAAAAATACATATTTAATGCATCTTCATGAATAATAAGGAGGATCATAAGTTCTAGAGGCTGAAATGCCTTGGTTATTAGAACTCATCTTTCTGCTTGGGTTGCTGTGACCTCAAGAGGACAGCGGTTTTGTGGGACCAGGGTGAGAGGATCTGTAGCCTTACAGTTGGTGCAGCGTCACCAAGGAGGGCTCTGGTGGCACAGGGTTGCTGAGCCCCCAACCCCTTCCTCAGCCCACGAGACTTTATGGCTTTCTTCAGTCTTGAGCCTACCCTTAGTGGCCTCATGAGGGCACATGTCAAGTTTCTCTCAGCTCTTGGCCCTTCCCACCAATGAATTCAGGAATTTGGGTTCAAATCTCAGGTGTGCTCTTCACTTTTTCTTTTCTTCCGTTTTCCATGGAACGTTTTTCTCTCTTCTCCTAGCCCACTGCTTACAATTGATTCATTAAATAGAAAATTGAAAGAGAGGCTTTGAGAGTGGCACAAGAAATAAAACCTAGCAGAGGAAAGGTCTCTGAGATTGAGTGGTCGTGAGTATTGGCATCTCAAGATTTGTTTCTCTTGCTCCAGCCCATCCTGTCCCTGCGTTCCCTTTTCATCCCTACTCTACACAGTTCAAGTAAGGCTGTCCAGCATAGTGATCAGAACAGGTGTGGCCACTTAACTAGCCCAATGGTGGTTTTAAATCTAATCGTGTGTCTCAAGCAAGACTAATAAGTGTCTTACTTTAGTTTGCTGGATGGACCCCTAACAGAGTCTCTTCTTTTGCATGTTTTTCTTATCCAAAGGAGAGTGTGTCGCAGTTTTGGCTTTGTGAGGGCAGCTTCTTGGACTGAAAATTAGAAAGAGAATCAGAGCCTTGATGATACCTCTGCAGCCTCTGGAACCAGCTATACCTGAAGCCTCATGCCTTAAACTTTCCAATTATTTAAGTCAGTTAATTCCTTGTTTTCTCCTCTCTATCCCCTTAGATTTATGTCCCTTTTAATCAAAAGCTACCCAAGTATTACACTAGGGAGAGGGACACATAAAGTCACTGATGTAAAAAAACAACCAGCAGCTACTATTCCCAGCACAGGGCCCTTACCTGCAAATTGACAGGAGTCCATGTACAGCTCTCTGTATGCTGTCTACTTGTCTTTTCTGTGGCAGCCACCATTACCATCACCCCACCCTCCTTTGCCAGTTTCCTTTTAGCTGAAAAGATCAAAATTAAGTCCAAGTTTGGCTAGGTTGTGAAAAAAGAAACTGTGAATCATCTGCTCTGTTTCTCCCTGCCATATAGAAATAAACATCTTTTTGATTATTCAGTTGTAGCAAAACTGAAGTTTTTCCATGTCATGTTGGTTCCACCAGATATCTTGTTGTAGTAAACTGATTGCCACAGAGGAGGTGACATCCCCCAAAGTGGATGATGATGCAGCTTCTGTGTATCTGCTTAGCACTGAAGGCTCACTTTTGTGTTCAGTTTGCTCAAGTGCCTCATGGCTCTATGAGCACAGAAGATGATTTTGGATAAACGCTTTTATTTAAATCCTTTTTTTTTTTTTTTTTTTTTTAATGTGGCCACGCCTCACGGCATGTGGGATCTTAGTTCCCCGACCAGGGATTGAACCCGTGCCCCTTGCAGTGGAAGCACAGAGTCTTAATCACTGGACTGCCAGGGAAGTCCCTAAATCCTATTTTTTTTTCCACGATGTTTTTCTGTTTTCTATACCTACCCCCATTGTACCTTTTTTAAAAATCAATAAAATTTATGATGATTAATTATTATGGACTTTTTTAAAAAAATGTGTTAGATTTACTAATATTTTTTAAATTCTCCTTTATTTTTCTATTGCCATCTGTTCATTTAAATTTTCTCAGTTGTCTATGGTTCCAGATTTCCCTCCATACATTTTCTGGCATTAGGCTCTCCTTTTCTGACACAATAGGTCAGGCTTTCAAAAATCTAGCCCCTGTGTCACTTGACTTTCTCAGTAGTCAACACACCGCCTATGCCTTCCGAAGTCTTTCCTCTCTTAGGTCTTTGAGCAGATGTTTACTGTTTAAATATTTTGTTGTTTGGGTGTAAAGAAAATTGAAATGTAAGACGTCAGTGATAGCATGCTTTGCTTATACCCGAGCAGATTGCTGCCTGCAAGTTAAATATGCAAACGTCTTTAAACATGGAGCGTTCCCCTTATGCATCTTAACCATAATCTACAGGTTGTATACTCTGAAAAATGAATTAAATTTATCAGGTTATAATGAAGATTTTTGTCGCACCCAGAGCATATCTAAAAACTGGTGTATTTATTTTCTGAATTGGTTTACAACAACAGGACCTTTCCTGGTGATAGACTCAGGCTTCACCGTAGGAATGGGAAAGGAATTTGGGTATGTTTTATACTCTATAATTTCTGGTTCATGTATTAGTGATGGTATTTGGTCATAATATATGAATGGCTAAAATGAATGGGTAGTAAGTTATTGATGTTGTAAAATCAACTGGGAATGTGACATCGCTCTTGGTAGTAGTAATGGCTTGAGTAGTCTCAGTGACCAGCGTTCATGGTGTGTCTAATGCATGCCTGACACTGTGCCCAGGGTCTCATTTAATCCTTCAACCGGGGCTTCCCTGGTGGCGCAGTGGTTGAGAATCCGCCTGCCGATGCAGGGGACACGGGTTCGTGCCCCGGTCCGGGAAGATCCCACATGCCGCGGAGCGGCTGGGCCCGTGAGCCATGGCCGCTGAGCCTGCGCGTCCGGAGCCTGTGCTCCGCAACGGGAGAGGCCACAACAGTGAGAGGCCCACGTACCGCAAAAAACAAAAACCAAAAAAACAAACAATCCTTCAACCAACTGCATGTGCTGATCCCTATCATGGCCCCATTTTAGAGATGAGGGGATTGAGGCTGAAAATGGTTAACTAGCTTTCCTAGGTCATACAACTAATAAGTAGTGGAGCTGGGATTTCAGCTTTGATGGTCTGAGTCCACTGTCCCTGAATTGCACTTCTTTGTGGTGTAGACCTTAAGAGCACAGGCTGTGAAGGTGAGGAGGACTTATAGTCACTAAATCTTAGTGTTTTCATCTGTAGAAAGTAGATGGGAATAGTATCTACCTTCCAAGTGTTGAGAGGTTAAATGACAAAGTACAGTTGCCTGGCTGGTAAGTGCTCAGTAAATACCAACTGTTATCTTTATAATTAAGGCTATTGATTAGTGTTGTACTATAGAACTTTATATATACTGGGCCTTCTCCTGCCCCATGATGAAGAGGCCTCTGAATAGTAAAAGTTCATTACGGCTTTGAGTGTAATCGTATCTTTGGTGTAGATAATGCATCACTACCTCTGTTGTACATGATATATTAAATAATTGAACAGCAGTGGATTTCTCCTTAACTTTATTCAGATTTCATCCTTGGCCCGTTCCCCACTAGCCAAAATGAGGAAAAATTTGTAGCTCGGTCCCTCAAGTTGAAAGTGGGCATTAATATTAGCAAATTCCCTTTAATAATCATCACATTAAATTTGATGACCAGAGGGGGCATCCTTATAGCTTATAACTGAAAATAATGTCTCTGGGGGATAAGGGAACGCTCCCAATATTAAGCATTGAGCAAGATAAAAAGAGACTGGAGGCCCGGGAGGCTGATGTTTGCTGTTATTAATCCAATGGTCCACACGCAGGTAACTGGCTTTGGGTTTCCAGAACATCGGTGGTTCTTTCATCTTCACTGCCGAAGTAGAAATGAAGATTGTAGAAACCTGTCCTGGGGCAAAGATTATTGATACTTTTTCCTCTTACATGACTCGAAACAAAAGAGGACTGTGATAAATAATGGCCCTGATTCTTGGGGTTATTGAAGAGGAATCATTAAATTCAGCAGCCGGGAGAGTTGATAGCTGCCCATTTAAGAGCCTGAATGGGCAGAACTTGGTTCCTTGGGGCAAATGAAGCTGTGTGGTTGCTTAGAAAGGAGCAACGCCTGCTGGCCTCCGGGTGGGAGTGACTGTGTGGCCGGAGTCAGAGGGGAGTGTGGAAGCGGCATGTTCATGCTTCTTGCTCACATCTGGAGACTCTTGTGTGCATGGTTCGGCTGCTTGCTTCTTTTCATGGCTGAATTCTCTCTCTCCGGATCTCAAGGTAAATGTAGATTCTTAAGTGTAGCCCCTCCAGAGCACTCTTACCTCTCTGTATGTCACCTTATTTGTGTTGTTGATATTACCTTGTTTATTGTTTTTGTCTCTCTTACCAGACACCAAGGTGAGGACTTTATTTCTCCACTGTCTACTCAGGATCAATACAGGGCCTGCTGGCACGTACTAGGCGCTCAAAACGCTTTCGAGAATGAACATCCGTGATTCGTTTACTCCATACGTTTTTATGGATCATTGTTTTCTTCCAGGTGAAGGGTTAGTTTTGGGACCCAGCTTTATATACATGGAAGAGGTCAAGGTGAAGGGCTATAGGAAGAGGTAGAAAGCAAGTCCCTGTTCTGTCAGGTTATTAAAGGCCAGGGATCATGTGAATGTTCATGTTACTCCCAGGGGCTGAGATGTCCATCGTCAATTCTGAGCCTGGTTTCCATTTTGTCCCTGAAATGCAGAGATGATACTGTTTCGCGGTCTTCCCCTGAGGACTAAATGGATTTCATGGATGCTGAGTTCTTTGTTCTTCACGTTGTAATATCTCTGAAATACGGATATAATTTCCGTTCAGTAGTGTTTGAAAACTGTAGTCTGGGGCTTTTTTTTTTTTTTTTTTTCTTTTTTTTTTAACATTTGAACATCACTGAAATTGGGATGGGTCTACTTACAATTTAACGGTGTCTTCAACTTCGTGAACTGAGGTCATTATGGGAGGCATATCGGTGTTAGATCGATAAATGTCTGTTTCCTTATCTTTGTCCTCAGTAACAAAGGAGAAGAGAATGTTGGTACACGTATCACTATGAGAGAGAAAGGCCCCTTCCTGTGGAAAGAGAAGCCTAGGCCTGCGAACTGGGAGGCTGGGTCCCTTCTGGGGTCAGCTTTAACTAGTAATCATTGCCCCCCGCTTTGTCCTCCTTTGTCAATCAAGGTTCCACTTTTGTGGATTGGTCAGGAGGTCCCCTCTGTAGCGCCACTGATCGCCAGTGGCTTATTGGAGTTCTGTGTTCAGAGTTGTGAAGCCAAGCCCCGGGTCTCTGGGCAGATTCAGACTCGTTCAGTGCTGACGGCTGTGAGCCTGATGTGGAGAAGGGCTCTTAAGGGTGGCCTCTATTTCAATTTCTGGGTTCCCTAATCTTCAGCTCTAATTTTTAATGTCACAGAGAGAGAAAGAAGATGACCGGGGTGGGTGGTGGAGAGGAGAAAGGAGGGAAGGAAGGAAGGAAGGAGGAAGAGAAGAGAAAGAAAAAAGAAAAGAGAAACAGGATCTATGGAATTTTCCCGGCATAAAGTAAAAGGAGTTAGGGGTTTTGACACTGTCTGCTGAATCCAAACCTACAGTAATTTGGTTGGGACATTATGGTCACACACTTTTTTTTCTTCCCTCTTAAAATATTTCTCTGCATTTTAACACAGATACTCGCATGAATGATTTCTTATAGGAATAAACTTTTCCCACAGACTCACCTTGACCAGCATAGTACAGGGCTTCTTAAGGATTTACTGGCTGTGATGTAGGAAAGAAATATTTCAGATGATTGTAGAAAGTGATGGACACAACTGGAAATGTAAATTCTAACTCAACATTCTAGACCCCCCTTCTCTCCCATGTAAGTTTCCACCAAAATACTGTTTGTGACAGTAAATGACAACTAGTTAATTTTTTTGGTAGTTAAGAAAGGTTCATTAGTTGAAAAGGTTCATTAGTTGAAAAGAGTGTCAGGCTTGAAATTTATCAGTGTAGGGCTGGTTGAAATCACTTGCAACTTACTGCCCTTCCTCTGAGGCTTGTGTACAAAACCTGGCCCAAACGGGAATAAAAAATCTTCAGTCACTTTGCGGTTTGAAAAGCCTATTCTTGGGACTTGCCTGGCGGTGCAGTGGTTAAGACTCCATGCTCAAAGTGGTGGTGTTGCTTTAAAATTTTTTAATCTTTTTAGTTTTACCTTTGTAGTGGAAGGGGCCCCTAAGGAGCGTTGTTTGTTTTCGTTTGCAAACGTTTTCAGTTTATATTTAGCTCAAAAAATAGCCAGTCTGATAGCTCAAGAATGGGATCCAAGGACTTGACTAGTGAGTTAAATAACCTGCTTTTTTTGGATGAGCTGCAACTAGAGCATAAAACAGTCAGTGGAACGACCTGGAAGCATCCTGGGCCTTCGGGTGCATGTTGACGAGGCAGCTCTGTGTAGTCGGGTCTGCCTCTGTTCCTGAGCACAGCTGCCATCGGTGCTAGAGCTGCAAACTTGGAGGGTTTCTTGATCTTTTATACTTTCTCTCCAACTAGTAGGGATGTGAACATTTTTAAACATAATCATTTCATTTTAAATCGTTTTAGGTGTATGGAAACATTGAGAAGATCTCCAGTTTTTGCTGTCACAGACCTCTTTATATTAGTTTGGTACTTTTGTCGTAACTAGTGAGCCAGAGTTGATCCATTGTTATTAAACTCCCTGCTTACTCAGATCCTTACTTTTAACCTAATGTCCTTCCCTCTTCTAGGATCCCATCCAGGATACTGCATTACATTTAGTTGTCATGTCTCCCGAGCTCCCTCTGGGTTGTGACAGTTTCTCAGACTCTCCTTGTTTCTGATGATCTTGACAGTTTTGAGGAATACTTGTCAGGTACTTCGTAGAATGTCCTTAAATTTGGGTTTGTCTGGTGTTTTTTTCTCATGATTGGATTGGGGCTGCAGGTTTTTGGGTGGAAGATCACAGAAGTACCATGTTCGTTACATCGTATCAAGGGTACGTGCTGTCAACACGGTTTATGACTGTTGACGTTGATCTTGGTCGCCTGGCAGTGTTCGTTAAATTTCTTCACTGTAATTTTATCCCCGCGCCCCCCTACACACACACTATCCGCTTTGGAGGGAATCAGTCATTAAGGAGTCGGGAGTTACGCCCTATCCTCTTGAAAGCACCATCCCCCCACCCCAAACAGTAAGTGTATTGATTAATAAGGAATTAAATTCTTAATTTTGAGAGGTAGATGCTTCTTAATTTGGGAGGTGGTATCCTATCACGGTTAAGAGTGAAGATGATGAAGCCACACCAGCGGGGTGTGAAGTCTAACTCTACTCCTTCCTGGCCGTGTAATAGGGGCTCATAATGGGAATATAGCGAACATGAAATGAAATGATCTATGGTTCAGTGCTTAACCCAGGACCTGGCAAATTCTTAATATATATCGCTCAGTAAATATTGTTGTGATTATATAAACAAACTAGTTTCCACCTGTGTGGTCTTAAATTGATCCGATGTGTTTTTTTTCGTAGAGCCGGTTTTGTGTGAGGTGGTAGGGTTTACCGGTGAGTGAAGACAGGTGACAGATTCCTGCAGCCTCAATTTCAAAAATAAGAACAATCAAAAAAGAAACTATGGTTTAAAAATATCCTGAGCCGTGGTAGAGGATTGAGTTCTTAAGAGAAGGGAAGTATGTGTAGAGACTTATTACGTAGATTCTCAGGGATGTATCTCGGTGTCCTTGCTGCTTAAGAGGTTGTGCGTTCATTCATTCATTTATTTTTGGCTGCATTGGGTCTTCGTTGCCGTGCGCAGGCTTTCTCTAGTTGCGGTGAGCGGGGGCGACTTTTCGTTGCGCTGCGCCGGGCTTCTCACTGTGGTGGCTTCTCTTGTTGCAGAGCACGGGCTCTAGGCGCGCGGGCTTCAGTAGTTGCAACATGCAGGCTCAGTAGCTGTGGCTCGCTGGCTCTAGAGCGCAGGCTCAGTAGTTGTGGTGCACGGGCTTAGTTGCTCTGCGGCATGTGAGATCTCCCCGGACCAGGGCTCGAACCCGTGTCCCCTGAATTAGCAGGTGGATTCTTAACCACTGTGCCACCAGGGAAGCCCAGGTTGTGCGTTCTTGGTGATGTTGCCTCCGAAGTCTAAGAGTTCCCTGTGAGCATGTCCCAGCTCTTCCTTCCATCGCTCAAGATTGGTGTTTCAAGCTGAAGGAAGAACGTAAAGTTTCCCTGAGGTGATAGGGGTAGAGTGAGGACAGGGACTTGTGGTGTGGACATAACTGTGTGCAGCTCCTTTATGGAAGGAGAAAGGTCAGAAGGAAGCCAAAATGTGTTCAAAGCAATGTTTGTGATGTTCCTGGGGGGAGCCCCTACCCCAGCACTGCTGGTTTCAGCGTCCCTCTGGGAAGTGACTTCCTGGTGAGGTAAAACGTGTGTGACCAGCTGCTCTTACAAACAGATGCATTGGCAGCTCAGGGAAGTGCCTGTGAGGTGGGAAATGGCTCCTGACTGCTTAATTTAGCTTCAAAAGCATGTGTATTTTCATGATACCCCCCAGTGGTCTGTACTTGGAGGGTACACGGATATGTGTGTGTGTGTGTGTGTGTGTGTGTGTACACAAACCCTTGTACCCTCCAGATCAAGACCATTGGGGAAGAGGGGGAGGAAGAAGGCAGCATTGGTTACAGAAGTCACCCATGACAGGTGCAAGCAACAGAAACTCAAGCCAAGTTGCTTTCAGCAGTGAAGGGAAAGAATAAACTTTGTGTTGTCCTCAGTTTTGGTTCGTTCCAGCAGCGCAAGAGTGTGGTGAGGGACTACGTTTATTTCTGTCTCTGGGCTCTGCCACCCGCCGTGTCCGCATTATCCTAAAACCACCTCCCCATCGTAATGGCAGCGTTGTTGCCCACAGAAGCTGGTTATCTTAGGCTAACTGAAGTCCATCTGCAACCGGGGAAGCCGGGTGTAACCTTTAAAAATATTTTTTAAACTGTGGAAGTGATCAGTAACACGCAGAAGTAGAGAGAGATAGTATCGTAAGCCCCCGTGTACTCACTACACACCTTGGGTGGAAAAAGTTGTGATCGTTAGGCCATGATTTGGGTGGGGAAGACACAGACTGAATCCAGGATTGTCACCCAGCGGTGCTGAAATAGATCTTGGGAAGCTGACCAGAGAGAAGCTGAAGCCCACCACAGATACCATGGACGCTGAGGGAGGCCAGCCCTGTTAGATGTGTCAGGCAGGGTTTGTTTAATAGTAATACATTGTGCTACACAGGAAGTGGTCCCAGATGTTCTCTTCCTTGTTCATGTCTGCATTTTGGAGAAAGTTGACCATATTTTCATTGTAGGCCTGGCTTCCTTTATCAGTAGGATAACTGTATACATTCTGGTGGAAACCCATTAATCCAGATTTAATTATTAATTATGCCTCCTTTCATGCTCAGAATTGATTGGGTTTGGATGATAAATTGTATCGCTTAACTAAGTTAGCTAGCCCCCGATAGAAACTCCCGTTATCTGATTCCATGACTGTCTGGCCTTTTGGAGTGCCGCTTCCTAGGACACCAGTTTTGCAGCAGGAGGGCTAAATGCACGTGGTCATGGCATGAAGAAGGTTGGACTTCCCTGGTGGCGCAGCGGTTAAGAATCCACCTGCCAGTGCAGGGGACATGGGTTCAAGCCCTGGTCTGGGAAGATCCCACATGCCACGGAGCAACTAAGCCCATGTGCCACAACTACTGAGCCTGCAAGCCACAACTGCTGAAGCCCGTGTGCCACAACTACTGAAACCCGCATGCCTAGAGCCCGTGCTCCACAACAAGAGAAGCCACCGCAATGAGAAGCCCACGCACCACGACAAAGAGTAGGCCCCACTCGCCGCAATTAGAGAAAGCCCATGCGCAGCAGCAAAGACCCAACACAGCCAACAATAAATGAATAAATAAAATAAATATTTTTTTAAAAAAGAAGGCCAGTTAAACTTGGCAAGTGATGGGGGGACTGGGGGACCTGGGACAGCCAGGCCCAGTCTGAAGGCATTCAAGTTCAGATTTGCTCGGGACCCATGCTGGATACAAAAACATACCTGCAGGCTAAATTCACGTCATGGGCCCCTGGTGTGTTCATCTTCCTCTTTATAGGGAACTGTTAATGATCTAGACCCCGAGAAGAAGGCAGACTGGGGCTCACAGGCCAAATTCATCTGTCTGTTTTGTAAATAAAATGTTATTGGAACACAGCCGCAGCCATCTGTTTATATATTGTCCCTGCTGCTTTGGCATCATAGACAGAGACAGAGCCTAAAATATTTACAGTCAGGCCCTTCCAGAAAGTTTGCTGACTCCCGTTCTCGAACCGTGCTGTCCGTTAGAAATATCATGTGAGCCATAAATCTGAGTCACATAAGTGATTTAAATTTTTCTACTGGCCACATTAGAAGAGTTAAAAAAAAAAAAGCAGGTGAAGTTAAATATAGTCATATATTTTATTCAACCCAGTATCTCCAAAATATTATCATTTCAACATGGAATCGATCCAGAAATTATCCGTGAGATGTTTTACCTTCTCTTTTTCCTTTCTAAGTCTTGGAAATCCAGTGTGTATCACGCACTGTAATGATATCTCACTTTGGACTAAGCCACATTTCAAATGCCTAATTGGCCACAGGTGGCTAGTAGCCACCGTATTGGACGATGTGGTTCTAGAAGTTATGCCTGAAGCCTTTCTCAGAGCCTGTGGCGACACACAGTACCTTTTCAACTTACGTTCATATGTTATTGCACAGCTGATGAGATTTTTTTTTTCCTGAAAGGCTTTTTCTCATTGCTTCCTGAATGTTGCATTTTTTTAAACCAAGAACACAGTGGTGGAATGTGAACATCCTGTGGTCAGCTAGGCTCTTTCACTGGGCGACATGCAGCCTATGAATAGCTTCCTGGTGCTCGGAAATCATTTCTTCCTCAAGAAGCTTAAAAATGTCTGTTTGTCCTGATCTTCTGGGTCTGTTAGAATAATCACCAAGCATTGGGGAAGTTAAAAGTAGCAACTCCAGGGTCTTTTGTACTTCCTCTAGGACATAGCTGTCAGGTATGAAAAATCTACCATGGCTGGATCCATTTGTTGTATTAATCACTACCTTTCCCTTGGAGTTGATTTATGGTTCGGTGGGAAATTCTGGAAAATGCATCGTGCAAACAAGACCACGTTCATTCACGGAGGAAGACTGGAATGCAGATTTGAGGAAAAAGAACAGTGTCCAAGGCCCCTGGGTAAAAGCGTTAGGTCACTTAACTTCCCATGAGCTTTCTGTAAAGTACCTTCAACCTGCCGTCCTGTGTATTGGTCTTGTAGCATCTTACACATGAGAGAAGGGGAGTAGTGTTCATTATTCCTGGCCAGCTCACTATAAAAATTATTTTTGGCTGAATCCCAGGTTGCCCTTGTCATTTGAGGTTTGATACATAAAGGCCTACTGCCCAGACCACCTTTCTTGTTAGAAGGATGCTAACTTGATGGGGCAGTCTGGGGTTAATGGTTAGAACTAGATCAAGCTTCCTCTTCACTGGGCTCTGAGCTCTGTCACCTGACTAACCCAGTTTCTTCGGCAAGGAGGGTAATCTCAGGTCTTAGCCAGACTTGGTTTGCTTTTGTATCTCCCAAAGGGTACTGCAGCCTTCTTTATGCCCATGGTACCATGTGATAGATTGCTTTTGGCAACCTTTTCTGCCCAGGGGTTAAAATAAATCTGTCTCATCAGTGCCTTTTTGTTTAAGGGTAGTTTAAAAGTGCTGATGGTTAGCTTTACTTCCTTGTGTGCTCATTCTTTATTTTTACTGCAGGAGTTACTGACTTTTTCTTTTCTCTCTCTCTCTCTCAAAAAAAAAAAAAAATCTTCATTGATACATCAAAAAGATGAAAAGAGGTTGAAAATGTACTTGGACTTTTCTGTTTCTTTGCTGCTTTCCCTCTCCCCAACTTTAAAAAATAGGTCTCCTAGCGTCAGACATTTGCCAAAGCAGCAGTTTTAAAGCCTAGGGTTTCCCCCTTTCCTGGCGTATAAAGGCTACCTACCTCTCCTCCCTGCTTTGCTGACATAGGCGTTTTCCCCTTTGGGGTTTTAGTTTTATGTGAGCACATGATGAAGGCTTTGCCAGATCCTTTGGGATAAAGATGGGTGTGTTGGTGATTTTGGCACCTGGTTTCTTTGGTAATGGAAGGCACAGGCACTGGAAATCCACAGAGACTGGATGGACCTGCAAATACTCCTCCTGAACGATGTCAGGAGTGGCCTTAGTAATTTTAAAAGGGACTGTCTCTTTTGCTCTAAAGCCTTGGTTCTCAACTGGGGGCAGTTTTCTTGTCAGGATGACATTTGGCAACGTGTGGAGACATTTCTGGTTCTTACAACCGGGCTAGAGCTACCAACATCTAATGGCTAGAGGCCAGGGACGCTGTGCATCCACAACATGCAGAACAGCCTCCCCGAACAGAGAGGTATCTGGCTCGAATTGTTCATGGTGTTGAGGCTGAGAAGCCCTGCTATACGGGATGTTTTCTAGGATCGGGCTATGGCCTGTGTGTTTCTTTCTCCTCTGTTTTTCCTTTTCTTAAAAAATATGCCAACAAGCGAAAAGCCAGCAACTATAGTCATAATAAATTGCCTCATAGAGAAAATTCCAGGTCTACTCTTCATGCAAAAAGGAGAGAAAAAATAAAAGTCAAAGTGGCCCCCATGGTACGAGTTAACCACTGATGATATTTTCCTCTGAGGATGGTTTTCTGGGTTAGGGTTTTCTGGGCTCTGTTAATACAGAGCCCAGAAGGTCATGAAGTCTCAGTTCAAGGGTGTCAGAGATTCAGTCCCCAGATGGGCCACCCTGCCGGGAGGTATGAAGGTGCAAACTGCAATTAAACCTCATGGTGTATTTACTTTGTGTTGGGAAGAAAATAAAACAGTGCTCTTCAGTCATTCTTACCAGAGAAAAACTCATATTTTTCATTTTAATGTGTTCTTTCTTGTGAAGCGTAGGTGTTGGGTAGTAAAAAGGGGGGAAATGAATTTACAAATGTTACACTTTGCAAAGTATGACATGACCTTTTGTTTTTACCTCGTGGACTGGGTTTTCTATTAAGCTGTCGGTCATATTCTCTCCCTGCCATTTCAGAAGAAAACACAGACCATTTTGCAGATTTTGGTACGTGGTGAGAAAATTTGGTGGAACGATTGCTAATGTTCTGGGATGGGCCTCTGGCCCTGCTTTCTTTTGAATGGACAAGTATCAAATATACATTTGATACTAAGTATAATGTTGTGTGTCCAGGTCTCTAGTAGAGCTTGCATACCATTTTTAGCCTGAGTTCATGAGACAGGAACAACTTAAATGATACTTTGGCATTACCATTTTGGGCTTTCAGAATGGAGGGAGAGAGGGAGAAAATCCAATTATAGCAAGCACACTTGATTGAATAATCTTAGAGTGGACTTTGTGGGCAATAATGGTGTTGGCAAGAAACAAAGTTGGGTTTCTAAAGTTAGTGAACGTGTCCACCTGTCAGCACAAGTGCATGTGAGCAATATCTCCCTAGAATAATTCAAAGGCTCTTTGCATTGGATGGGTTAAAGACTTTGTTACACCATCCTCCTCATCCATGTTCTAAATACATAGGCCCTCTCTGCTCTGTGACTCTTTTTAGATGCAGTGAGTGGAAAATTGAATTTAATGATTGAGTCCCTTTGATTTCTGAGTCGTGGAAATCCTTGTGATTTTTGTGCTTCTGGATTTACAGTGCATCTTAATGAATATCATTTTTTTTCTTAAATGATCTTAAAAATATGATTGCGTAGTTAGTGGCTAGTGCTGGTTATGTTCATGGCCTAACAAAGGAAAAGGAGGTGACAAAATAGTTTCCCATAAGCCCTGGTTGAATCAGAGAGTGGTAATTATTTTTTAAATACTAAAACAGAGTTTTACCTATTAGAAGCCTCATAAACCAGCATCCACCGTCTATCTGATTTTGCTGTTGATGTAATTTTAGGAAATTAAATGAACTGAGATGGAAATTAGGTTTCATCCTTGGTGGCTTGTGTACCCCTCTAAGTTCTATTAGATTTAAGAGGAGTTTTGCAGGTGGAAACACAGCAGGACCACAGCTTTTATCACTTCAGAGAGCAGGCCCTTCATAAAGAGAGACTACAGAATCATCCCTTTTATCTTGCATTTAAACATTCTTCTTTTTCTGCCCCCATGTCATTTATCACATGCTTGGAGAGGACAATTCAAGATATTGTATTTCGAAAAAGAAAAAGCGAAGCCATTCAAATTCCTATTAAAATGAATTGCATGAGCTGTACATCACTTTCTAATTTCTGAGACTACTTGTAAATCATACGGAGAGAGGGCATTCTACCATTGGTCAGGGGAAAAATGGGAAATTTAATAGTTTGTCAAAGATTAATAAGAAAGGATTACTTCTTGGAGAGACCGTGACTTGGTAAGCAAGTTCATTTTGAAGTTCATCAAGCTTATAAGCAGATGGAGAGTTTAATTAAAGTTACTTGTCATTACTCAAGTTTGCTTCTGCCCAGTCCCTGGGACAGAAGTGTATATTATGCCAGTGACATTGTCAAAACTTAGATTTGACCTCTAGAGCTGTGCATTTTTCTCTTCCTATTCTATTCTCCTCTCTTTCTATTCTTCTTTCCATCATTTAGGAGCTGGTGAATATCTCTCAGTTGTGGTCAGTTCCATGTCACAGATCTTGACCAGTGTAAGTCCTAGCAGTTAACTCTATTGTATTATTTTATGTTTTAATTTATTTTTAGCTGATACTGATTCAGATTGAAATAGTCTAAGACTGCCAGGAAATAACTAGTGTATGTGTGTGAACACACACACATACACACACACACACACACACGTGAATACTATATGATAACAGAACCAAATGTGTGTGTACATTATATATTTATATGTATATATTTGAATGTTATTGGGATGGTATTTACTCTTTCAAACTCTGAACTTCCTATTGAGACTGTTTATACCATTCTTATAAGCAGAGCCCTGGCTTTCCCTCTTGTTCCTGCAAGAGGCTCAGGGAATGACTTTCTCTGGGAGGCTGCAGTTGTTCTTGTGTTGAGCCAGGAGCTCTCTGACATATGGTTCAGCAAAGGTGCACAGGCTCAGGCATCCAGCACTTGTGGTGCTTCTGTTAACGCCTGTTTATCAGATTATTGAAATGCAAGCTGCTTTCCTCAGAATGTGCTTCCTACTCCCGGAGTTTATGTAATCCTACCCAGGCACTGACCTGATATCCAGATACAATCAACTCTCAACAGGCACTACCGAAACTCACAGAATGGATTCTTTAGGATCAGGGCTTTTGTGTGGTTGTAACCAAATATTTAGGAGACAATAATCCCTGTCTGGAGCTTTTCTAAATTGTAGTTGCTGGAGACTAAAGCCACAAACGATGAGAGAATCCACGGATTTTTTTTTTTTTTTTTACTCACAGTTATTTTTATTTTTAATTTATTCACTTTTTATTTTTGGCTGCATTGGGTCTTCCTTGCTCAGTGCGGGCTTTCTCTAGTTGAGGTGAGCGGGAGCTACTCTTCATTGCGGTGCGCTGGCTTCTCATTGAGGTGGCTTCTCTTGTTGCGGAGCACCGGCCCTAGGCGCGTGGGCTTCAGTAGTTGTGGCTCGTGGGCTCTAGAGCACAGGCTCAGTAGTTGTGGCACGTGGGCTCAGTAGCTGTGGCTCGCTGGCTCTAGAGCGCAGGCTCAGTAGTTGCGGCGCACGGGCTTAGCTGCTCCGCGGCATGTGGGATCTTCCTGGACCAGGGCTCAAACCCGTGTCCCCTGCATTGGCAGGTGGATTCTTAACCACTGCGCCACCAGGGAAGCCCTGAACAGGTATTTTTACCCTGGTAAGTTATAGAAGTGTTAGCAGTTGAGGTGTGGAATGGACTAGGATCTAGGGGTTCTTGAATCTTGCAGCTTATCAGAAAACCCCGGGGACCTTTGTAAGTGGCACTCGTATCCTTATTTCATAACTGTGAAATCTATCTTTTTAAGCACCTCAGAAAATTCTTACGCAGGTGGTCCCTTGGTTTGGTTTGCGAACCCCTAAAATAAGTTATCAACCTCATCATAACCTTCCCAGGCATGAATCGATTTCTTTGAATGTAAGTCATTTAAATTCCATAATGTGATACTGGATCTTAAAGAAGATTTAATTATGTAAGACAGACTGTCTTTATTCACGAGAGACACGAAGATTTCAAGTGAGGCCTAAAATCTCTTTGGAACATATAGTACATTGGGCATAGATTCATTGGCCTGGATAATAATGAATTAAACTTCTCCCTTTCCTGCCCTCCCACAGAGAAATTGGCCAGAGTGCCCCAGTGAAGGTTATTCTTAAAACCAAGCCTGTTGTTCAAATCTGGCAGTGGAAAAGGCTTTTAAACTTGGGTCCACTCCTAATGGAGCCTTTTGATCCAAGTGCTTTAGAGTTAGATCTTTTGTATCTTCGTTAATGAAAACTGAAGTGTAATATAACATTAAATTTTTAAAAAAATTATTTCTTTGGGGACCTCTTGGATTTGAATCTGTTTTTATTTTTATTCTATTAGGTGTGTGACTTTAGGCAGTAACTCAACCTTACCACACCTTGTTTCCTACCCTATAAAATGAGGGTGAAATAGAACTCAACAAAGGTATCCCGGCAATAAATTAAAGAATGTGTAAAGTGTTAACTCCCTGTCTTCAGCATAGGAAAGACTCAATAACTGTTGTCTCTTATTATTATCCAAGGGGGCGGGAAAATTACCAAATGAATGAGCAGCTGACCTTACCTTAGTCAAGAGCTTGGAGCCTCAAATTTGGCGTAAGGTATAATTAAATTACCATAGTACAAGTAAGAAGGGCTGAAGGCTATAAGGGGAGAAGAGAAAACTGATGGCACTTTTTATCAGAGAAGAATGCAATTGCTTATGGTTTTTGCAGCATCTTGAGGGGAAGTGACTTTCACCTTTGTGAAGTGGCTTTTCTGAGCTGAGCCCAGAGGGTGTGGCCTGAAGGAATGGGATCATTAGAAAAACAAACTGGCAGGGGAAATGATATGGTGTATCAGTGTCTGGCACACAGAAGGTACCCAGGAAACAGTGGTTGAGAAGCATGGGGCTTTATGAAGAGAAACTTGCATTGAGTTCTGGTCCTACTATGGTCTGTATAACGCGTGTGATAACACTGACCATCTAGAGTTGTATGGAGTAAGTGAATACTGTATGTAACATGTTTAGTAGGCTGTTTGGTGCCTTGTAAGCTCTCAGTACCAGTGGTTAATCATATAATTATTCCCTATTGATGTGAAGGGAAACATGAAGACATCAGCTGGCGAGATAAATGTGCACCAGATAATGAAGGCATTTTAATACTGAGCTAAGGAGTTTAGGTTTTGTTCACTTACTTGACTGTTGGGAACCAGGGAAGCACAGATGTTGATCAGGTGCACAGGCGTTGATGGCTCTGTCCTCTCATGATTTCAGTAAAACGCCTGGGGGAAATCGCAGAAAAAGAACAGTTTCTCTCCACAGCCCTCTTTCTGTCAGGGAGTCAGACCCTCTCCAGAAGCCCCATTGAACGTTTCACCTTGGGACCCTTTGCTCGAGCTTGGCTCCCCTGCCCAACCCATAGTTGGAAGACAGGCTCCTGGCATGTGGCCAGGCAGCCAGCGATATCTGCTACTAATAGCTGACGGCATGTTGGAGCCCCAAAGTGTGCCCAGTAGGGGACACAGGAGAAAAGGAGAAAATACCAGTGATAGAAGAAAGGAAGGGGCAGAGGTTTGTGTGGAAAGCGGGTAAATTCGGTTCTAGCCCCAAAGTGAATTCAAGTGAAAGTAGGATATCCAGGAAGAAGTGATGCACAGGCAGGAGAAATTTAGGATTTGAGCGCACAGCCGCAAGTATTAATCTGGGAATCATTTCAGATGAACTGGGCACATCTGAGTCTTGTGTGTGGGTAGATCTGATTGTCGTGCAGACTTGCTACTCTCTCTCCCTGTAATTGCCCTGCAGTCTCGTGGTCGAGTGACTCTGCTGTGCCTCCAGGTAGGTGGACACTTTGCTGTCCCCTTGACTTTGAGCTGGGCTCAGTGACTCTCCACGGCCCATGGAATGTACTGGAAGCACATGGGTAGAGGGTGTCAGTGTCCTTGCATGGTGTCGCTTGGCCTCTCTGCCCTGCCACCTGCCTTGAGTAGACCATGACCCAGGTCCTCACGTTGCTGCTGGTCCCAGAATGAGAGACGTGGGGAGCAGCATGGCCCCGACCCGCAGCTTTATGCGTCGCGGTGTTCGTGTTGTGTCACCCGGCGCACCTGAACGCCAGTGAGCAAGAAAGAAGCCTTACTGTTGTCCATCACCACAGTTCCTTTCCTTTGTGGGGGTCACACAATATTATTGTAGCAGAAATCGGACCCGTACAACAGCCAAGTTGACTAACAAAGTATCTGTTTTTCGCCCAGAAAACGGAGGAGCCGGAGTGGTCAGCAATGTGGGAAAATGAATCCATCTCTTCTAGGGTCACAGAACCCGCCCTCTGTTTGAGCAAAGCTGAATTCACTGAGGCGCCTGATTCAATCATGCCCGTCCTCAGTATTGCAAAACGATCTGCTTTTTCACAGAACACAACTTGAGCTTTCACAGTCTCATTAACAAAGGCTTTTTACGTTATTAGACTTAATTTCGGCTGTGTCAGTCAGATAAGGAAAAAATAGTGCCACGGACCTTTCCCCAAGTCCCTCGGGCTTAAAATCTAAAAACGCCCTAGAGTGCTGACAGCACACCTTGCCTGTCATTACAGCTTGGGTTTTGTTTTGTTCCTCTGCCAGGACCAGAATATCATTAGGTTATAAATCCGATCTAACGGGTTAGATATTGTTCATCTTGAGCTCTGCGCTTTCTGTGTATTAGTTGTGGCATAACGGAAGTAATTTAATTTATTATTCGGCCCGTCTTCAAAAGAAGCTTTTATTTCAAAATGTGCTCAAGGACATAGTGGGGAGAATCGTGAGTCTTTCCTCAGTGTCTCAGGAGGTAAAATTGCTAGGATATAACAGGTTTTTGTTGTTGTTGTTTCTGCGGTACGCGGGCCTCTCACTGCTGTGGCCTCTCCCGTTGCGGAGCACAGGCTCCGGACGCGCAGGCTCAGCGGCCATGGCTCACGGGCCCAGCCGCACGTGGGACCTTCCCGGACCGGGCCACGAACCCACGTCCCCTGCATCGGCAGGTGGACGCTCAACCCCTGCGCCACCAGGGAAGCCCTATAACAGGTTTTGAAATGCTTGTGGTTTTGCAGGGTGAAGAGATGCTTGTACCCTGATATAGCACATCCTTGCTGCAAAGAACAGATTTCCCAGCGACTTCTTTTTGGTAGCTTTAGTTGTTTTGTGTGTGTGTGTGTGTGTCATAACCATGATATTAAATTTACTGTCTTTGGGGTAACTGAGCAGCAGTACTGCCATTCACTCACTCGTTCGCTTTGTCAATCCATCTGTCAGCCATTCAACAAATATTTATTCTTTGCCTTCATTTCAGGGCAAGATCAATTTTCTTTTGATACATAATAATCTTTCATACAAGGTTGAAGATTATTCAAAATGTATATTTTACAATACAGTGAAAACTCACCGGTATAAACTCAGATTTGTTATTAGTTTTCCATATAATGCCTCGATGAGCTGCTTTCTACGATAGAGGTTGAGGATTGTTATAAACATATGTGTACATCTTTGCTCACTAACTTAAAACTCAGATTCATCATTAAAGTTCCTAGGTTTTCAGGGAGCTTCTCAATTAGCTGCTCTCCACAGTAGAGATTCTTAAGGGGCAACAACATCACCTAAATGGCTCAGGGTCTCTAAAGAAGTTCTGTACCCTCAGGGTTCCTCTGATAGCCACCCTCTGTGGTCCTGCCCAAGTCTGTGGAGCCTTGAGTTAAATCAGGTGATGCAGGTGAAAGTGTGGAAGTGTTTGAGGCTGTTGAAGCTGATAAAAATGCTGCGAAGAACTGTTTTGCTGGTTTGATGAATATTTAATGTGCACCTACTGGTTCAGATGCTGGATTCACTTAAGTGTTCATACCTGTCTCAGGGTCTTAAATGTCCCATACCTTATAGAGACATTTAAATTTTCAATCCTATGATAAGTGTTGTTACACTCAGTGAATAATTGTTTAGATTACCTTAAACAACTTTTCATCCATTATTGTTTAGCAAAGACCAGGGTCTTGAGATACTAGGACAGGTTAGTGAGGTAGGACATAATAAAAACTCTAGAGTGAGTTATTGCATGGGGCTTAACTTAATGGCAAAGGATGGGGGCCAAGGTTTTAGAGAGAGTGAGGAATATTAGAACTAAAATCTGTGTGTGTGTTGTGTGGGTGTATGTATGTATGTACTTGTCCTGATTTGGTTTTCAGCCATCATAGTTTTGTTTTGTTTTTTTCCCCTATCTATCTAGCTAGCTAGCTATCTTATTTTTGTCTGTGTTGGGTCTCGTTGCTACACGTGGCCTTTCTCTAGTTGCAGCGAGCGGGGGCTACTCTTTGTTGCGGTGTGCGGGCTTCTCATTGTGGTGGCTTCTCTTGTTGCGGAGCAAAGGCTCTAGGTACGCGGCTTCAGTAGTTGCGGCATGTGGGCTCAGTAGTTGTGGTTCGCGGGCTCTAGAGGGCAGGCTCAGTAGTCGTGGTGCATGGGCTTAGTTGCTCCGCGGCATGTGGGATCCTCCCGGACCAGGGCTCGAACCCGTGTCCCCTGCATTGGCAGGCGGATTCTCAACCACTGAGCCACCAGGGAAGTCCCCAGCCATCATAGCTTTGAGGAGTTCTGGATATATTAAAATATGACAGTAGTAGTTTATTGAATTCATACTGTATTCCTGGCCCAGTGCTATACTCTTTACACGGAATACCTTGTTTAATTTACCCCAACAAGCTTATGATGAAGGGGCTGTTAATATTCCCACATGACAAAAGAGGCAAAGTGTTTCTTTACGTCCCATACATTTATGTCGTGTTTTAATGTGTGCAAAGCTTTCAGCTATTACATTAATCCTTACAGAAATCTTATGAGATATTGTTTTTACAGACAGGGAAATTGAAGTAGAGAAAACTTAAGACACCTGTCCAAAGTCACAATTAGTAAGTGGTGGAGGAGGATTTGAACTTGGGCCTTCTGGCTGTAGCCTGGGCTGCTTATCTGTGTCCACTGTTAACTAGCCCAGGTGGTGGTAGCCCTGGGATGTGCTCTTGAACCATCTTGCATAGGAGCTTGTATTCAGTGGCCATTAAATTATTCCAACTCTTGTGTGAAAGAACAGATTCAAGGATAGGCTTTGCTTGTTTTATTTTTTATTTTTTTTATTTTTATTTTTATTTTTTTTTTTTGCGGTATGCGGGCCTCTCACTGTTGTGGCCTCTTCCATTGCGGAGCACAGGCTCCGGACGCACAGGCCCAGCGGCCATGGCTCACGGGCCCAGCCGCTCCGCGGCATGTGGGATCTTCCCGGACCAGGGCACGAACCCGTGTCCCCTGCATCGGCAGGCGGACTCTCAACCACTGCGCCACCAGGGAAGCCCATGCTTGTTTTTAACAGAAAGCAAATCTGAAATGCTGTGGTTCAGCCTCTCTTCAGTAGCCCAATATATTTTCTACTTGTTCTGTTTGTTTATCATTTACGATTTGTTCTTCAAGTCTTCTCAGACCTTAGGGAACTGTGAGTTATATGGAAGGCTGCTTTAAATTCTGTTGTTAGGGGACTTCCCTGGTGGCACAGTGGTTAAGAATCTGCCTGCCAACGCAGGGGACATGGGTTTGATCCCTGGCCCGGGAAGATCCCACACGCCATGGAGCAGCTAAGCCCATGAGCCACAACTACTGAGCCCGCAAGCCACAACTACTGAAGCCTGCATGCCTAGATCCCATGCTCCGCAACAAGAGAAGCCACCGCAATGAGAAGCCTGCACACTGCAACAGAGTAGCCCCCGCTCGCCGCACTAGAGAAAGCCCGCGCGCAGCAAGGAAGACCCAACACAGCCATAAATACATACATACATACATACATACATAAATTTATTTTTAAAAATTCTGTTAAGCTCAGATTAGCTACCTAGGGTGTGTTGTCTTTATGTATAAGCAAAAGGAGAAAGATGTACATATGTAAAAACTTGTGTACCCTTATAGGGTATCTCTCTTCTCTTCTACCTCTATCTGTGTTTTTTCTTTCTTCCTACGCCTGCCACCTTTTATTTATCTAGGAAGACTGGGAGGGGCTCTGGAAAATAAGTTTTGTTGCATGACTGCTTTGTGCCAAGTATACTGGCAAGTGCTTTACCTGCCAGATCTCATTACCTCAGGCAGCAACTCAATCAGGGAGCTACAGTTTTCATCCCAGTTTTATAAAGATGCTGAGGCTTAGGCCAATAGTGAAGACAGGATTTAAACTCACATTTACCTAGTTCCAAATCCAGTACAGTTTCTCCTCTTGCAAGGCTGCTTCAGACTCCGGTTCTGTGACCTGCCTGCTAGTTTGGTTGTTAACAGCTTCTGCTTTCTCAGATTTAGTTTTGTTTGTTATCAAAAGAAATCCCGTTGTTTCTTTGGTACTGGCTGTGTAATCCTCTTTCCAGTGCAGCCTGGAGCTGGATTACATTACGGTGGGGATAACCATTTCCCAGTGTCATCTCTGATTTGAGCTAATAAGGAGAATACGAGCTTATATATTGTTAAGATTGTAGGGATTCAGATGATGGGGCTTCATTGTTTTACTGAGCAAAAGTATTTTATCCATTCTGTATTGCCAGTGCTTGTTGAGAACCATATTGCTCTGTGGCCTTGGTCATTACCAAACAAGATGAAAGATACAGTGGTTGTTATTAGGTTAAGGGAGGCCGACGATTCATCCATGCAACAAATATTTGTAAAGCTCCTGTTACATGCTGGGCAGTGTTACAGGCGCTGCGCATACAGCCTTGAACAAAGCAGATCATGTTCTTCATTTGCCCTTGAAACACGACTTAGAAAGTCTAGGATGTACCTCTAATTCTTTTCATTTTTATTTAGTTGTAAGCTACTTTATTTCATAAACTCACCGGTTACTGGCCATCCTTAACCCCTGAAAATATTACTGCAAATAAAGATTTTTCAGTAGCAGGACTGATTCCTTTAGTTTGCTGGATGTTCCTTGCCTTCCGTCAAATAACTCTTGTAAGTTTGTTATGAAATCTGTTAAGATGACTTTAAGATTATCTAGTCACATTTCTGCATTTATCAGGTGAGGAAATTAAAGCCCAGGGAGGTAGAGTACAAATAGCAAGGTAACTTTCCTTAATTCAGAGTAGAAATTTCGACTTGTTGGTACTTTGTGTCTTGGTATTCCTGAACAGAATTCATAATACCAAAAAAATGTGGATGGTTAACTGTACCCCATGAAAGGTACAAGACAATTACAGCTCTACTGGTGTTGAAGGTTTGGGGGACAAAGTACTCCTTGGACATCTTCTCCCCAGAAAAATACCTGTGGCCACATGTATTCAATTTGTTCGTATATTATTTGAAAATGGATTGAAGAGGGATGTAGATGGCTGTTTTTGCAGCAGCTTTGGTGAGAGATGATGAAAGTTTTGTTGAGAATGATGATGGGATAAAGGGTAGTAAGCAGGTTTGAAGGCTGGTGTCTTGATGTGCTGATTAGAACACTTGTAAATCTGTATGGAAATGCAGCTTTTGCGGGGAGATAATTTATTGATAACATTTTAATTTTAAGCCATGAAGCTTGTTGGTAGGTACATAAGGCTCTCATGAATTGATTCTCTTTTGTGTGTGAATGTATTTCGTGATATATTTACAAAGAGCCAATGAAAATCTAAGAAAAAATTATTGCTAAATCTTTTAGATTAAATCCCTAAAATCATTTCATGAAAACAAAAAATGCTGGTGAAAAAATTTCATAGAAAACATTAGGAGGTGGGAGTCTTTTTTAAAAAAAAATTATTGAAGTATAGGTGATTTACAATGTTTTGTTAATTTCTTCTGTACAGCAAAGTGATTCAGTTATACATATACATGTGTATATATATATTTTTTCATGTTTTTTCCCATTACGGTTTGTCACAGAATATTGAATATAGTTCCTGTGCTCTACAGTATGACCTTGTTGTTTATCCATTCTATATATAATAGTTTGCCTCTGCTAATCCCAAACTCCCATTCCTTCCCTCCGCTACCACCCCCGCCCTTGGCAACCACAAGTCTGTTCTCCATATCTGCGAGTCTGTTTTTGTTTCGTAGATACGTCAATTTGTATGGTATTTTAGATTCCACATATAAGTGACATCATATGGTATTTGTCTTTCTCTTTCTGACTTATATCACTTAATATGATAATCTCTAAGTCCATCCATCTTGCTGCAACAGCATTATTTCATTCTTTTTTATGGCTGAGTGATATTCTGCTGTGTGTGTGTGCATGTGACGTTTTCTTTATCCATTCATCTGTCGTTGGACATTTAGGTTGTTTCCATGTCTTGGCTATCGTATATAGTGCTGCTATGAACCTAGGGGTGCATGGATCTTTTTGAGTTATTGTTTTGTCTGGGTGTGTGCCCAGGAGTAGGATTGCTGGATCATATGGCAACTCTGGTTTTAGTTTTTTTGAGGAACCTCCTTACTGTTCTCCATAGTGGCTGCACCAATTCACATTCCCAGCAACAGTGTAAGAGAGTTCTCTTTTCTCCACATCCTCTCCAGCATTTGTTATTTGTAGACTTCTTAATGATGGCCATTCTGACCAGTGTGAATTAGTACCTCATTGTAGTTTTGATTTGCATTTCTCTCATAATTAGTGGCGTTGAGCATCTTTTCATATGCCTCTTGGCCATCTGTATGTCTTCTTTGGAGAAATGTCTGTCTAGGTCTTCTGCCCATTTTTCGATTGGATTGTTTGTTTTATTTGTTGTTGAGTTGTTTGTATATTTTGGAAATTAATAACCCCCTGTCGGTTGCATCGTTTGCAAATATTTTCTCCCATTCAGTAGGTTTCTTTTCACTTTGTTTATGGTTTCCTTTGCTGTGCAAAAGCTCGTATGGTTAGGTCCCATTTGTTAGGAGGTGGGAGTCTTTGGTTTTGGGGGGAGTTGAAATATCTTAATGTACTTATTAATAGCTATAAGAAATATTAAAAATTTGACTGGCTTTAGAATCACTATAAATTGAGTTTGCAGTGAATTCTGGGAGGTGACACCAGTGGTTGCAGTTTTTAAATCTCAAATTTCTCCATGAAAAAAAATAGAACGGCCAGGAGAGCTAAACTACAAACCCAAAAACAATATTTGCAATAAAACTAGGATTCAGGGTATCCCCGTTAGTCTCAGAATATGTGTAGATGGGAGAAACGAATGACAGCTATAAGACCTGTGTGGAACTGGCCTTAGAGGGAAGTGAGGAGAGAGCTGAACCCCTGCTACCCCCAAATCAACTACAGATCCTAAAGGAAAGTGTGATGAGCCCATATGGGTTGTGTATTCACAGCTGAGTGGTTCTACAGGATATTTAATTCCAGGGTGAGGGCAAGGAGACTGAGGCAAGGTCTGGTAATGTCTGGACTCTATTATTTTACAAACGAACACATTCAATGTCCCTTCCAAGGTAAGACTCAGCTTCCAGGAGGAAGTGCTGGGAGTGGAACCCAGATTGAGCAAGATGGAGCAGTGAGGGTCAAGGAAAGAGAAGGTTTAGGTAAATGTGTGGGCATTGAAAAGGCAGATCTGCAGAAGCAGAAGGTCACAAGTTTTTGACTCACTTCGTGACAGCACATCAAGACCTTTGAACAAGAAAATCCCAACTACACCCCCTCCCTATGTTTGGGAATACTTATTTTACATAAAAAATGGGCAATAGGATAATAACTCCATACAAAATTATTTTAATTAAAAGGAAAATAAGGAACAGTACTCACAAGAGTTGAAAACTATATACCTGATATTTTTAAATGGGACAAAATATTACGAACATGATGGAGGTGAGAAAGGGCATTATATATCACTGAAAAGGAAACTGAGAAATGAAGGTTTGAAAAGAAAGATGGCAGAATTCATGAAAAATGTACAAATAAAACAATAATTTTAGAAATTAAGAGTAAACTAGAAAAAATGCAAGAGAAGGTAAACACAATTGTTAAAAACTCTGAGAAAAGTAGAGGAGGAGGAGATGGAACATTTCAACAATCGAAGAAAAATATAGTAATGAAAAGGATTTGAGGAAAAGTTGTGTAGAAACTATGTAAAGGAGAACCAGATATGTATAACAGAAGTCCTATAAGGTGAGATTAAAATTAAACAGAAAAAAAAAACAGTATAAAAAAATCATAAGAGGGACTTCCCTGGTGGCGCCGTGGTTAAGAATCTGCCTGCCGATGTAGGGAACACGGGTTCGAGCCCTGGTCTGGGAAGATCTCACATGCCACAGAGCAACTAAGCCCAGGGGGCACAACTACTGAGCTTGCGATCTAGAGCCTGCGAGCCACGACTACTGATGCCCGAAAAAAAAAAAAAAAATTAAAAACCTTAAGAAAACTTTATTGAACTACGAGTCCTTGAATCTATATATTAGAAGGGCCACTTTGTTCCTCATAAAAATCATCTCAAATCATCACTGAGACATAGTATAGTAAAACCATGGTCTTTAATGAAAGGAAAACATACCTTGGAGTATCCAGGCAAAGAGACTTCATCACTGTAAGGAAGAAAATTAGATTCTCATGAGACTATTGTTTGACAACAGTGCTTTATGCCAAATAAACAATGGAGTATCATATTTAACATACTCATGGAAAGAAAGGTGAGCCATGAAATTTATCACCAGCCAAACTGATCTTTAAATATAAACCAGCAGACAAATTATTGTGAATGTGCCAGAA